>NC_140988.1:283102112-283702112 GCF_052327205.1 Somniosus microcephalus | reverse complement strand
ATGGAGCAGGGGGGCATTGATTGCACACACGTGGCTTTGCGGGCGCCATTACTGAATCCTGAGGAGTTCCGCAACCACAAGGGGTTCCACTCCCTCAATGTCCAGCTGGTCTGTGACCACCGCCAGATGATCATGGCAGTCAACGCGCAATTCCCTGGGAGCAGCCACGATGCGTTCATCCTGCGGCAGACCTCAGTTTCTGACCTTTTTGAGGGGCCGGCTCACCCATGAGGCTGGCTTCTTGGCGACAAGGGCTGTCCTCTCTGCCCATGGATCATGACCCCACTCCATTTGCCCGCCACCCCGGCAGAAGAGCTTTACAATAGCAGCCATCAGGTGACCAGGAACATTGTGGAGCACACTATTGGTGTGCTCAAACAGCGTTTCCGCTGTCTAGACCATTCGGGGAGAGCCCTGCAGTATGCGCCGGAGCAAGTGGGTCGCATCGTCGTCGTCATCTGCTGCATGCTCCACAACTTGGCCATTCGACGAACCCAGCCAATGCCAGCTGCCCCTCAAGGTCCAGCAGAGCAGGCGGACGAGGAGGAGGAGGAGGAAGAGCAGACGGATGAGGAGGAGGAGGAGGAGCATGCGGACGAGGAGGAGGAGGAAGATGGGAGGGCTCCTGAAACTGGAAGGGCCGTCCGTCAGAGGCTCATAAGGACTCGGTTCGAGGACCCTCTGACGGAATGATGGGTCTCATTCGTCCTGCGCACTTCTGATTGTTCAAAGCCTATGAAGGCCACCATGAGTGTAAATAGTTACGAGTACCATTGTAAATAAAAAAAAATCTTTATTTTCAACAAAGTGCTTCCTTCCAGCATAACAACGTCATGTCAACAGAAACCATAACTAACAAAATAACAGTTAACTCTCTGGCAAAGCCGCAAAACTAAACAAACCATCACCAACAATCAGAACAGGTGAGGGCGTCCTTGAATTTGGGGAAAGAAACATCTCAGCACCTCCCTCTACTGCTGGCCCCTTGATGGAGACCGACTTCTCTTTCGCAGTCGGCCCCTTCCCTCCCTGCTGCTCCTCCGTAGTTGAACCCCAGTGGCGGTGTCAAGGATGGGGGATGCCTGGTGACTGTCTGCAAGCGCAGAAGCCCCTGAGGGACGGCCTGGACGACCTCAGGGCTTGGAGGGTGCGGAGGCTGGCTGCTTGATCTGGCCATGGCTGGAAGCAGTGTGCACTGCATGTGGTGGCAGCTGCACTGCAGACGTTCCAGCGGTGGCATGAGCAATGGTCACCTGCCGAGAGAGGACACCTGCACCATGGTCGGACGACACACTGGCTCTCGGAGGGGACCGGCTCGGCTCTACCGCCACAAGCGACTGCTCCACTGATACCTGGCCTCGTGTGGTACTGGAAGGGCCCGGGGTGATCCTAGCTGATGCAGATAGGGTGGCAGCAGTGAGAGTTCGCGTTGCCTCAATCTGGGTCTGGACGAGGCCAGCAAGTGACTGCGTGGCAGCAGTGAGGACCTGTGTGGCAGGTGCCAGTGCTTCGGAGAAGCCCTGGACAGTTCTCGCCATTGCTTCGGACAAGGACGGAGCAGTCCGTTCCACTGCCTCGGACAAGCCCTGGACAGACCTTTCCAGGGATTGTCCGAAGCTCTGAACAGTCCTTTCCATAGCGGCCTCGAAGCCCTGGACAGTCCTCTCCATTGCTGCCCCGAAGCCCTTTACAGTCCTCTCCATTGCAGCGCCAAAGTCCAGCACACTCTTTGCCAGTGTTTCTATCAACTGAGGCATCCTCCCCACTGCAGTCATAAGCTCAGTGTGCCTGAGCCGGGCCTGGGTGCTCATTTCAGCCAGGCTACGCACCTCCTCTGCACTCTGTGCAGCAGTCATCGCTCCCTGCCTCGCCCTCCGGGGAGCCGGTGCCCGAACTTGCCTACCCCCCTCGCGTTGATGCAGGCCGCTTGTTCCGGCAACTGGCTCCTCATCAGAGCCCCACCCCCTCCCCTCCAGGGAGCTACTATCCCCAGTCTGCAGATATGTTGGCTCCCCTGCAGCTGGAACGGATGGTGCGGCTTCCTCCTGATCCTCGCCTCCGGAGGCACTGGCACTGGCAGCTTCAGGGCCCGAATCCCGAGCTGGTGATGCAGCATCTGAAAGCAGGGAGGTGGAAGAGTGGCTTTAGCAAAAGGACAGGTTGGCAGCAAGGCATGCCAGATTGCGGCAAGGCTATGACATGGCTCCACAGTGAGAAAGCATGCTGGCGGGGGGACCAAGTGGAAGGAGACAGCTGAAAAAGGTGTGATCCTTACCATCACTGTCGACAATGGGGTCGGCAGCTGCAGTGGTAACAGGACCACTCAGACGTCCTCCAAGAATCTGGTGGACTCTCTCCTCGAGATCCATCAGAGTGACCACTTGTGGAGGTCCTCCACCGGTTCGAAGCTGGTCCTTGCGAATCGTCGCCAGCTTGGACTGCAGGGGAAAGAAGGGGAAGTTCTGTTACATGACGCCCTGAGTGATCATCTCATGCCCCCCATGGTGCAAGAGCCCTTACATGATGCCCTGAGTGATCATCTCATGCCCCCCATGGTGCAAGAGCCCTTACATGACGCCCTGAGTGATCATCTCATGCCCCCCATGGTGCAAGAGCCCTTACATGATGCCCTGAGTGATCATCTCATTCCCCCCATGGTGCAAGAGCCCTTACATGACGCCCTGAGTGATCATCTCATGCCCCCCATGGTGCAAGAGCCCTTACATGATGCCCTGAGTCAAATGTGCATGTGTGTGCCCAGAAAGGGCCATGGGTGCTTGCTGACACATGGCCACTGGGGCATCGCGCACCCTGTAGCCATGAAGTCAGGTGCAGATGGAGGGAATCAGAAGTTTGCATAAACACCACTCACCCTCACGACCCAAGTGAGGTCGTTGAATTTCTTCCTGTACTGAACAGGGCTCCTGGTCGCCATGCTGCTAGAGTTGACCCTCTGACAAACATCCCTCCAAGCTCGGCGGTAGTCCTTTTGATTCAGCCTCCTGCCATTGTCAGGATAGAGAACATCTCAACAGCGCTCCACTGCGGCCACCAACTGCTCCAGAGCCTCAGTGCTGAAGCGCTCTGCTCTCTGTCTCACCTTCTCCATCTTGACCAAGTTTTTTGCGCCAGAGAAGGGCGTGCGCCGATTCTGAGGCCTACAGGGCGATGAGTGTGGAAGCTGAGGCTGACTGACCCACCCCTTTAAGAGCCGGCCGTCTCGTGGTTATCGGTAATTGAGATCACCTGCGCTGCGCCCGTCCGCGCCGATATTGGGTAGCGCCGGAAGTTTCGCGCCTTAGGAGGCCCATGCAACATCTGAATTCGCGCCTCAATCACCTTTGGGGGCGATGCAACCCAATATCGCGCCAGGCGGCGATAAGTTTCGTCTGGCTATAAACTTTGCGCAGCGCCAGTTCTAACGCCTCAAGCGGGGCTATACCCAATTTCTAGGCCTTGGAGTTTTATTTTCAGCATTTATAGATGTTTTTTTATCTTACTTGCTGAAAGAAGGTTGGTTGAGCATTAGGCTATGGAAAATCTCTGACCAACCCATTAGGACCCAGAGTAGAGTTTTTCAAATTCTATCCTTACACCACCAGGGTCAAATTTGTGAGATAGTTGTCCCTGTTAGCATTGCCACAGACTGCATCGTATTCCTTTCCCACCTAAAATTCACCCTTAAAAATAAAGATATTCTGGCTGAGGTGAGCCAGTGGTGCAACATTTTGGGGTCTTGATATGCCAATGAATGGTAGGATGCATGTTTCTGCCCAATACCTACCACTGTCGGGTGGAGAGATCCTTGGGCAAATCTGTTACATTCGTCGAGCCTATATGCCTGGGGAGTTCCTTGGCTAATCTGGGAATTCCGTTCTCTAAGCCCCCTATAAGGCCTCAGCAGAACTTTCACCAGCTGAGAGCACCTGCCTACAGTAGGATACCATAAAATGTGGCCTTGCTGCTCAGGCCAATGAAAGGATGCCAGTGACCCTCCATGGAAACATTCTGAATTAACTGAATTGATAAAGAAACCTCACATACCTGAAATCTTTTGGGATCAAGGCCAGTCGCCAAAGTGGGACGCATATGCGCTGTTGAAGAGGTCTTTCTTCTTGGCATACTAGGCAGAGGTTGCAGGACTCTCAACGTAGGGAGTTCCCATCTCGACCCTGCCCCTCCACTCACTGGCCTTATAAGGGATGGGCAGAGGCCCTTTATAATCACCTGTAGGACTTTCCAACATTTCCAGATCTCATCTTATTTTCAGGCCCATCCACCACACACCTGTCAGGAATGTGCCAGAAGAGCTGATGACTTTCGACCCCAGAATAGGGAAAAATAGGGACAACTACAAGCAGAATTTTTTTAATAAACCCATTAAATTATATTTTAAATCAATTAGGCTAATAATTAAGTAATAAAATGCATACTAAAGTCCAACTAAGAGAATCAGTGATTAACAGAATTATCCTAGTTAACAAACTCATTAAAAGTGAGATGAAAAATGGATTGTACAAATCCTGAAGAAAGGAGAAGGGCTCACTGGGATGAATATAAAAAAATGAAGAAACACTTTAAAAGGATGATCAAATGGGCAAAAAAAAGGCCTAGAGAAATGTATAGCAGCTGGGGCTAAGCATAAAATAAAAGAACTTTCAGTACCATAATAGCAAGAAGTCATAGAGGAGATGAATACAATAAAAGATGCAAATAGACTTTTAAACTGAGAATCAGAACAAAATAATAAATATTCTGAATGACTACTTCTTCCAAGTATTCAGAATGAAAAACATGAGCAACAGGTTTTCCCCAAACAAAAATCAATGACTTTGATGTAAATGAGATAGAAGTCCTAGATCGGCTAAATGGGCTCAAAACAAATAAATCTCCAGGGATAGATGGTATTTATCCTAAAGTACTGAGAGACTCAGAAAGAGGTTTGTGAAACACTGACAATTATTACGACTGAGGCAATGGACACTGGTGAGGTATGAGTAGATTGTTAACAGGCTAACGTAATACCCATATTCAAAAAGAGTGACAAAACAGACAGACAACTGTGGACGAATTACTTCAATTACATGTAAAATAATGGAATTGATTATCAACAGTAAACTTGCAGATTATCTGTACAATAGTAACTTAGTAAACAGCGATCAACACTGACCAACCTCCTCAACTTCTTTGAGGAACTGACAACCGGAGTGGACTGTCGCAAACCCTACTACATGGTGTATATATACTTCCAAAAGGCTTTTAATAAAGTTCCACATAAAAACTATTAATTAAACTCAAAACTGGGGATTCTGGGTAAACCCTGGTAATGAATAAGAAACTGGCTGACGTGTAGGAAATAAAGAGTACTCATTAGAGGAATTATGTCAGAGTGGTGGAAATACTGAGCGAGATACCTCAGGGCTAGGACCACTATTGTTTACATAAATACCCTGGATTCAGAAACTTATGCAAAATGGTCAAATTTGCAGATGATACCAAACTAGATGGCCGGTGGAATTGGAAGAGGCAGCTTGGAAATTGCAGAATGAGTTGGACAAAATTTGTAAATGGGCAGAACAATTTAATGCAGATGAGTGTAAAATGCTACACACAGGAAGGAAAAATAGATGACATACATGCACACTTCCAAATAGTGTTGATACATCGAAGGATGAAGTGCATAGAGAGCAAGAAGTCTTAGCAGATAGCTTGCTAAAAGCTGCCCTAGAGATTTTAATATCTCCACCATACATAGTAGAAAACTGTCCCAGTGACTTTAATCAAGGGCTACGTGCCAAAGGATTTCTTTAATGCCGATGAAACATGAGACTACAGCAATTTCTATTATTTTCAAGCAGGCATACTGAGTTGCATCAAAAGTGTGCAAAATAGGTTAATGTCTTTACAATAAAGAGAAAGGGGGCAATTTTAACCTAACCCGCCCATTGGGAATCTGACAAGGTCAGATTGAATGCTGGTATTACAACCTGTCCGATTTTACTCTCCATTGAAGTCAAACCGGCGTTCCACCTGATCCTGTGGGTTTCCCGTCCAGCGAGTTAGGTTAAAATTACCCCAAAATGTTTAGGTTGTATGTATTCCTGGATTATACGATGTTGATGTATTGGATTGATATGTTTGTTTGATGATATGATAAATGTGCTATTGTTTTGTTTTATTATATAAATATTTAATTCATACAGCATTTCATGTTCTTGCAATTTTATTTAATTTGCGCATAAGGCCTTGTACGTACTACACTTCATAATTGTGTGTTAGAACTAATGAAAATGATCAATCAACCTATATTGTTCCACTCCCATTAAATGGAATCATCTGCTGAAGGAAATTAAACATTCTAAACTGTACACCTGATGTTGCAACAGCTTTGTTACTATACTTTATCACAACATCATACTGGTTGCCTCTTGGAAATGGTAATTTCCCTTGTCCTGTTGGCAACTTTAGAGTTCACATGTTAGTAGTTCTTTCCACTTTAATACACAAGCAATAAATAAGAATGTATTTGGAAAAAGTTAAAATATTTTCATATGTTTCATCTCCACAGAAAACAGAGAAAGTGGACTTTTCATTTAATACTATGGCAGATCCGAAATTTGTGTTCTATGACCACAGTCTCGTGGAAGCTGTTAAAATTGGTGACCCAAAAGTCCATGAATTTTTTCGTCTGCTTTCACTTTGTCATACAGTGATGCCTGAGGAAAAGGAGAAAGGTAAGAATTGTTGTTATTCTTGAGTAAGAGGAGGTTCACTAATAAGGATGAGAAAATGAGTTGAATTTTACTTTCCTCTCTGAAGGAAACTATTTGAAACATTTTGGCATTTTCTTTCCAATATTGGAAGTACCGCTAGTTTTCACTTTAATACACAAGCGATAAATAAGCATGCGGGGGAGGGTTTAAACTAATTTAGCAGGGGGGAGGGCACCAGGACACAGGGGCAGAGAGGAGAGACAAAATCCATAAAAAACTACGAGTGGCAGGCAATGACTAGTGGGGTACCGCAGGGATCGGTGCTAGGACCTCAGCTAGTCACAATATATATTAATGACGTAGCCGAGGGAACGAGATGTAATATCTCCAAGTTTGCAGATGACACAAAGCTGGGTGGGCGTGTGTGCTGTGAGGAGGATGCGGAGAAACTCCAGTATGATTTGGACAGGTTGGGTGATTGGGCAGACGCATGGCAGATGCAGTATAATGTGGATAAATGCGAGGTTATCCACTTTGGTGGCAAAAACAGGAAGACAGATTATTATCTGAACGGCAATAGATTGGGAGAAGGGGAAGTGCAACGAGACCTGGGTGTCCTTGTGCACCAGTCGCTGAAGGTAAGCATGCAGGTGCAGCAGGCGGTTAAGAAGGCAAATGGTATGTTGGTCTTCATAGCGAGAGGATTCGAGCACAGGAGCAAGGATGTCTTGCTGCAGTTGTACAGGGCCTTGGTGAGACCATACCTTGAGTATTGTGTGCAGCTTTGGTCGCCTTATCTGAGGAAGGATGTTCTTGCCATGGAGGGAGTGCAGTGAAGATTCACCAGACTGATACCTGGGATGGCAGATATGATGTATGAAGAGAGATTGGGTCGATTAGGCTTATATTCGCTAGAGTTTAGAAGAATGAGAGGGGATCTCATTGAAATGTATAAAATTCTAACAGGACTAGACAGACTAGATGCAGGAAGGATGTTCCTGAAGGTGGGGAGTCTAGAACCAGGGGTCACAGTTTAAGGATAAGGGGTAAGCCATTTAGGACTGAGATGAGGAGGAATTTCTTCACCCAGAGGGTGGTGAACCTGTGGAATTCTCTACCACAGAAGGCAGTTGAGGCCAATTCATTAAATATATTCAAGAAGGAGTTAGATATATTTCTTAAGGCTAAGGGGATCAAGGGATATGGGGAGAAAGCAGGGACAGGGTACTGAATTTGGATGATCAGCCATGATCTCATTAAATGGCGGAACAGGCTCGAGGGGTCGAATGGCCTACTCCTGCTCCTATCTTCTATGTTTCTATGGAAGGGACAAACAACAACAGAACAAAGAATAGCGTAGAAAGAACACGAACAAAATGGAGGAAAAAAGCAAAACAGACTAGCATAAGAACATAAGAAGTAGGAGCAGGAGTAGGTCACTCATTTGAGCCTGCTCTGCCATTCAATAACATCATGGCTGATCTTCTACCTCAACTCCACCTTCCCGCACTATCCCCATATCCCTTGGTTCCTTTTGTATCCAAAAATGTATCGATCTCTGTCTTGAATATACTCAACGACTGAGCATCTACAGCCCTCTGGGGTAGAGAATTCCAAAGAATAGAATAGGTCCAGCATGACACAGACCACCCTTACCTGCTCCAGACCTGGTCCAAATCTCTTCACCTGTCCTGGAGTCTTCAGTGTCCATGGATGAATCCTAAAACCATCAACGGGTGCAGCATTAAGAACAGGTGGTTCCAATTGAGCCCGCGATATTCAACCAGGTGAGGCCAACAGCTTGAGAATGTAAGCACAGTATAGACCATGATTCATAGGATTACATAGGATATACGGCACAGAAACAGGCCATTCGGGCCAACCAGTCCATGCCAGCGTTTATGCTCCACACGAGCTTCCTCCCGTCTTTCCTCATTTAAATCTATCAGCATAACCCTCGATTCCCTTTTCTCTCATATGCTTATCTAGCCTCCCCTTAAAATGCATCCATACTATTTGCTTCAACCACTCTCTGTGGTAGCGAGTTCCACATTCTCACCACTCTTTGGGTAAAGAAGTTTCTTCTGAATTCCCTATTGGATTTCTTGGTGACTATCTTATATTGATGGCCTCTAGTTATGCTCTTCCCCACAAGTGGAAACATTGTCTCTGTATCCACTCTATCAAAAATTTTCATAATTTTAATTACCTCTATTAGGTCAACCCTCAGCCTTTTTTCAAGAAGAAGCTGAGGCCTTTTCAAGTTGAAATAATCTGATCCCACCGCCCTTTCAGGTAGTGCGTTCCAGATCGCAACAACTCTTTGTGTGAAAAAAACTCTCCTCATTTCCCCTCGAGTTCTTTTGCCAATTATTTTAAATCTATGACCTCTGGTTACCAACCCACTTGCCAGAGGAAACTGTTCCTCTCTACTTGCTCTATCAAAACCTAATTTTGAATAGCTCTATTAGGTCTCCCTTTAACCTTCTCTGTTCAAAGGAGAACAATCTCAGCTTCTCCAATCTCACCACATAACTGAAGTCCATCATCCCTGGTATCATCCTGGTAAACCTCCTCTGCACCCTCTGCAAGGCCTTGACATCCTTCCTAAAGTGTGGTGCCCAGATTTGTACACAATACTCCAGCTGAGGCCTAATCAGCACAGAAGGAGGCCATTCAAACTGTCGTGCTTATGCCTGCTCCTTGAAAGAGCTGTCATCATCGCACTCCTCAAAAACCCCACCCTTGTACCTCTGTCCTTGCAAACTATCGCCCCATCTGCAACCTCCCTTCCCTCTCCAATATCCTTGAACTTATTGTCATTTTCTAAATCCATGCCCATCTTTCCCGCAACTTCACATTTACATCCCTCCAATTAGGTTTCAGCCCCTGCCACAGCACTGAAACTTATCAGTCATAAATTACATCTTACATGACTGACCATGGTGAACTATCCCATTTCATCCTTCTCGACCTATTTGCAGCCTTTAAAACAGTTGACCATACCACCCTCCTCCAATACCTCCTCCATTGTCCAGCTGGGTGGAACTGCCCTTTCCTGTAGCCAGAGAATCTCCTTTAATCATAGAAATTTATGGCACAGAAGGAAGGCCATTCGACCCATTGGGCTGGATTTTATCAATGGAGGCGTGTAGGAGGCGAGACTACAACTTTTGGGGTTGTTGTCCCGCCTCCATTGAGTTGTGGCCAACCCACTCGATTTTCACTTGATTGACCTTGTTGAGCCCACCCAGCGAGCTCAGCAGGCCAATTAAGGGCCACCCAGCAACAGGTGACAGATGAAATATCAGCGTTTGACAGCTCTTTGAAGCTGTCAAACACTGACAATCTGTACTCTAAGTTAATTCCTTCCTCTCAGGCTGATTTAGAGATCTCTCCAGAACAGAAAGCTGAATGCTGCAGATTTTGACAGCTCGCGGCCATTCTGCTTGCTGTGCCGGTGAGATGAGGGACTCCCGAGACCTGAAGGAAGGAAGGCTGCAAAGGTAAGTAAAACTTATTTAAACACTTTACACACACCAAACACACTTACCTCTGCACTCATGCACCCATCACTCGCCTGAACACCGGACATCTCGAACCCTCCAAGTCCTTCAGCCCGACGGTCCGCCTCGCTAACTTAGCATGGTTTGGAGCCGTCGGGAAGCCCACGCTTCAGGGATAAAAATAGGGATTAGGCTAAAAACTGCCTGCTAACAGGCAGTTAATTGGCACTAATCCCCTTCCCGCCTCGGGGAGGCGGCTCCCAGCACAGGTCGGGTACCCGCCTCCTGTGAAACAGGCATGGAGGCAGGTTGGGACGGGATGGGTTCGTGCCCCCCGATTTTGCGATTTTAACCCCCCACATGCCTCCAATCCCGCCTCAACGACCCGATGCAATCCGAGCCCATTGTGTCTGTGCCAGCTGAAAAAGAACTATCCAGCCGAATCCCACTTTCCAGCCCTTGGTCCGTAACCTTGTAGGTTATGGCACTTCAAGTGCATATCGAAGTACTTTTTAACTGCAATAACGGTTTCAGCATCTACCATTCTTTCAAGCAGTGTGTTCCAAGCCCCCACCACCCTCTGGGTGAAAAAGGATTTCCTCAACTCCCCTCTAATCCTTCTACCAGTTACTTTAAATCTATGCCCCTGGTTAGTGAACTCTCTGCTAAGAAAATAGGTCCTTCCTATCCACTCTATCTAGGCCCCTCATAATTTTATACAGCTCAATTAAGTCTCCCCTCAGGTTCCACTGTTCCAAAGAAAACAACCCTAGCCTATCGAATCTTTCCTCATAGCTAAAATTCACCAGTCCAGGCAACATCCTCGTAAATCTCCTCTGTACCCTCCCTAGTGCAATCAAAGCTTTCCTGTAATGTGGTGACCAGAACTGTAACAGTACTCTAGCTGTAGCCTAACTAGTGTTTTATACAATTCCAGCATAACCTCCCTGACTTATAGAAACATAGGAGCAGGAGTAGGCCATTCAGCCCCTCGAGCCTGCTCCGCCATTCAGTGCGATCATGGCTGATCATCCAAATTCAGTACCCTGTCCCTGCTTTCTCCCATATCCCTTGATCCCCTTAGCCTTAAGAAATATATCTAACTCCTTCTTGAATATATTTAATGAATTGGCCTCAACTGTCTTCTGTGGTAGAGAATTCCACAGGCTCACCACTCTGGGTGAAGAAATTTCTCTTCATCTCAATCCTAAATGGCTTACCCCTTATCATTAGACTGTGACCCCTGGTTCTGGACTCCCCCGCCATCAGGAACAGCCTTCCTGCATCTAGTCTGTCTAGTCCTGGTAGAATTTTATGTTTCAATCAGATCCCCTCTCATTCTTCTAAATTCTAGCGAATATAAGCCTAATCGACCCAATCTCTCTTCATACGTCATTCCTGCCATCCCAGGTATCAGTCTGGTGAATCTTCGCTGAACTCCTTCCATGGCAAGAACATGCTTCCTCAGATAAGGTGACCAAAACTGCACACAATACTCAAGGTGTGGTCTCACCAAGGCCCTGTACAACTGCAGCAAGACATCCTTGCTCCTGTACTCGAATCCTCTCGCTATGAAGGCCAGCATACCATTTGCCTTCTTAACCGCCTGCTGCACCTGCATGCTTACCTTCAGCGACTGGTATACAAGGACACCCAGGTCTCGTTGCACTTCCCCTTTTCCCAATCTATTGCCGTTCAGATAATAATCTGCTTTCCTGTTTTTGCTACCAAAGTGGATAACCTCGTATTTATTCACATTACACTGCATCTGCCATGCATCTGCCAATCGCCCAACCTGTCCAAATCATACTGGAGTTTCTTGGCATCCTCCTCACAGCACACACGCCCACCCAGCTTTGTGTCATCTGCAAACTTGGAGATATTACATCTAGTTCCCTCGTCTAGATCATTAATATATATTGTGAATAGCTGGGGTCCTAGCACTGATCCCTGCGGTACCCCACTAGTCACTGCCTTCCACTCGGAAAAAGACCCGTTTATTCCAACTCTTTGCTTCCTGTCTGCCAACCAGTTCTCGATCCAATCCCATGTGCTTTAACTTTGCACGCTAGTCTCTTATGCGGGACCTTATCGAAAGCCTTCTGTAAGTCCAAATACACCACATCCACTGGTTCTCCCTTATCTATTCTACCAGTTACATCCTCAAAAAATTCCAGTAGATTAGTCAAGCATGATTTACCTTTTGTAAATCCATGTTGACTTTGTCCGATCCTGTCACTGTTTTCCAAGTGCTCTGCTATTACATCTTTTATAATGGACTCTAGCATTTTCCCCACTACCGATGTCAGGCTTACCGGTCTATAATTTCCCGTTTTCTCTCTATCACCTTTTTTAAATAGTGGGGTTACATTAGCTACCCTCCAATCCATGGGAACTGTTCCAGAGTCTATAGAATTTTGGAAGATGACCAGCAATGCATCTACTATTTCTAGGGCCACTTCCTTAAGTACCCTAGGATGTAGATTATCAGGCCCTGGGGATTTATCGGCCTTCAATCCCATCAATTTCCCTAACACCATTTCCCTACAAATACTGATTTCATTCAGTTCCTCCCTCTCATTAGACCCTATGTTCCCCGACATCGCTGGGAGTTTATTTGTGTCCTCCTTTGTGAAGACAGAACCAAAGTATGTATTTAATTGGTCTTCCATGTGTTTGTTCCCCATTATAAATTCACCTGATTCTGACTGCAAGGGACTTACGCTTGACTTTACCAATCTTTTTCTCTTCACATATCTATAGAAGCTTTTACAGTCAGTTTTTATGTTTCCTGCAAGCTTACTCTCATACTCTATTTTCCCCCTCTTAATTTTCCCTTTGTCCTCCTTTGCTGAATCCTAAACTGCTCCCAATCCTCAGGTTTGCTGCTTTTTCTGGCCAATTTATATGTCCTCTCCTTGGATCTTATGCTATCCCTTATTTCCCTTGTTAGCCACGGTTGAGTCACCTTTTTTGTTTTATTTTTATGCCAAACAGGGATGAACAAATTCTCTAGT
Organism: Somniosus microcephalus; assembly: GCF_052327205.1. Taxonomy (NCBI): domain Eukaryota; kingdom Metazoa; phylum Chordata; class Chondrichthyes; order Squaliformes; family Somniosidae; genus Somniosus; species Somniosus microcephalus. The sequence goes on along the minus strand of NC_140988.1, from coordinate 283,688,876 downwards.
TCATCCATGTGATCTTTAAATGTTTGCCATTGCCTATTCACCATCAACCCTTTAAGTAACATTCCCCAATCCATCCTAGCCAACTCGTGCCTCATACTATCGTAGTTTCCTTTATTTAAATTCAGTACCCAAGTCTCTGGATCAACTACTTTACTCTCCATCTTAATGAAGAATTCTATCATATTATGATCGCTCCTCCCCAAGGGGCCTCGCACAACAAGATTGCTAATTAATCCTTTCCCATTACATAATACACAGTCTAAGATGGCCTGATCTCTAGTTGGTTCATCGACATATTGGTCCAGGAAACCATCCCGTATACACTCTAGGAATTCCTCTTCCACAGTATTGTTACTAATTTGGTTAGACCAATCTCTATGTAGATTAAAGTCTCCCATGATAACTGCTGTGCCCTTATTGCATGAATCTCTAATTTCCCGTTTAATGCCATCCCCAACCTCAGCATTACTGTTTGGGGGTCTGTATACAACTCCCACTAATGTTTTCTGCCCCTTGCTATTTCTCAGCTCTACCCATACAGATTCCACATCATCAGAGCTAATGGCCTAGAAATTCAGTGGGCTGCGCCACCAGTTAGTGCCCAAAGAGGGCACTCAGTGGCTTTAGCGCCACTGGCCACACCTCCCGCGATATTTAGCGGGGCGCTAATGGCGGCGTTAGCCTGTAGCGCTGCGCCGCCACCGATGATGTCATCGGTGTGCGCAGCGCCCCGCTCCCTCCCCGATCACCATATTTGGTCGCGCCCGCCTCTTAATGATTTGCGACCGGTTCACAGGGCCTACCTGTGGCGGTAGCGGCACAAATTAAGGTGGAGGTGCAGGGCGGCCACTTTTTCCGCGGCCGCCTGCCAGCACCTCCGTCCCCGGCCTCCTAAACCACCCCCCCCCCCACGGCATTGCTGGCTGTTTCCCGAGAGGCCGGCACTTCTCCTTGGTGCCGGGCTCATTTGCCGGCACTCGCGAGCGGGGCTCGCGCTGTTGCAGGCACCTCCCCCTTAACAGTGGGAGGAAGGCCTGCAGTACCGCAGCGTGCCATGCCGCAGCGTGTGGCGCTGCGGCACGTTGCGCTGCGATAATCAGTTTCTGCGCCCCAAGCGGGACGCTAGGAGCCTCGAGTAGCGGCCCGCTTCCGTTTGGGGCGCTGAAACTGAATATCGGGATGGCGCTAGTGGCTCCGCTCGCAGCGATAATTCCGGCGCCCAGGCGAGCTTGGCGCCCCAAACGGGGCCCAACTGAATTTCTAGGCCAATATCCTTCCTTAATATTGTGTTAATCTCCTCTTTAACTAGCAATGCTACCCCACCGCCTTTACCTTTTTGCCTGTCCTTCCTGAATATTGAATACCCCTGGATGTTGAATTCCCAGCCTTGGTCACCCTGGAGCCATGTCTCTGTAATCCCAATTATATCATATGGCCTATGACGTCATCGGTGGCGGCGCAGCGCTACAGGCTAATGCCGCCATTAGCGCCCCGCTAAATATCGCGGGAGGTGTGGCCAGTGGCGCTAAAGCCACTGAGTGCCCTCTTTGGGCGCTAACTGGTGGCGCAGGCCACTGAATTTCTAGGCCTATCTGTTTACATCTATTTGCGCAGCTAATTCATCCACCTTATTACGAATGCTCCTCGCATTAAGACACAAAGCCTTCAGGCTTGTTTTCTTAACACTCTTAGACCTTTTAGAATTATTGTTTACTGCAGCCATGTTTGATTTACAACCGTGATTTTTCTGACTTCCACTTTTGCTTTTCTCCTTCCTGCCTTTTGCTTCTATCCTTGCTTGCCTTTCCTCTGTCTCCCTGCTCAGGTTCCCAACCCCCTGCCATTTTAGTTTAAACCCTCCCCCAGAGCACTAGCAAACACTCCCCCTAGGACATCGGTCCTGGTCCTGTCCAGGTGCAAACCGTCCAGTTTGTACTGGTCCCACCTCCCCCAGAACCGGTTCCAATGTCCCAGGAATTTGAATCCCTCCCCTTGCACCATTCTTCTAGCCACGTATTCATCTGAAATATCCTTCTATTTCTACACTGACTAGCACGTGGCACTGGTTGCAATCCTGAGATTACTACCTTTGAGGTCCTATTTTTTAATTTACCTCCTAACTCCCTATATTCAGCTTTTAGGACCTCATCCCATTTTTTACCTATATCGTTGGTACCTATATGCACCACGACAACTGGCTGTTCACCCTCCCCCTCCAGAATGCCCTGCAGCCGCTCCGAGACATCCTTGACCCTTGCACCAGGGAGGCAACATACCATCCTGAAGTCTTGTTTGCAGCCGCAGAAACGCCTATCTATTCCCCTTACAATAGAATCCCCTATCGCTATAGCTCTCCCGCTCTTTTTCCTCCCGTCCGGTGCAGCAGAACCACCCATGGTGACGGGAAGTTGGTTGCTGCTGCCTTCCCCCAATAAGCCATTCTCCCCAACAATATCCAAAGCGATATATCTGTTTGAGATTGGGATGGCCACATGGGACCCATGCACTACCTGCCTGTGTCTACTACTCTGCCTGGCGGTCACCCATTCCCTTCCTGCCTGTGCAGTCTTTACCTGCGGTGTGACCAGCTGATCTAAACGTGATATCCACGGCGTCCTCAGCATCGCGAATGCTCCAGTATGTATCCATTCGCAGTTCCAGCGTCACAATGCGGTCTGCCAGTAGCTGCAGCTGGATACACTTCCCGCACACATGGTCGTCAGGGACACAGGAAGTGTCCCTGATTTCCCACATTGTGCAGGAGGAGCATCCCACGGGGCCGAACTTTGCTGCCATGACTTACCCTTTAATTAATTAAATTAAATCAATATCACCAATTATACTACAATTAAATGATATTCTCAAGGGCCCTTGTTTCCTAGCACTCCCCGCTACACAACAGAGACCTTAGAAACTATAACCACAAAATTAAGATCTTCTAAACTTTATAAACTATGAACCTTAACTGTCAAACTATAGAGTAGTATAAATACTCACCTGGCCGTACTCACCCAATCAGCTGCTTCCTCCTGCCCGCATCACGTTTTGACTCGTGACGTGGCTCTGGAATGCCGCCGCCGGTCTGAGATTGGTAAGCCTGTGAAAAAAAGCCTGTGAAAGTGAGTTTAAATACTCACCGAACTTCCGCTCTCACCGCTCCCGACAATGGCCTGTGAAAAAAAGCCCGCGAAAGTGAGTTTAAATACTCACTGAACCTCCGCTCTCACCACTCCCGACAATGGCCTGTAAAAGAAAGCCCACGAAAGTGAGTTTAAATACTCACTGAACCTCCACTCACAACGCTCCCGACAATGGCCTGTAAAAGAAAGCCCGCGAAAGTGAGTTTAAATACTCACTGAAACTCCGCTCTCACCTCTCCCGACAATGGCCTCTGTAAAAAAGCCTGCGAAAGTGAGTTTAAATACTCACTGAACCTCCGCTCTCACCACTACTGACAATGGCCTGTGAAAGAAAGCCCGCGAAAGTGAGTTTAAATACTCACTGAAACTCCACTCTCACCGCTCCCGACAATGGCCTGTGAAAGAAAGCCCGCGAAAGTGAGTTTAAATACTCACTGAAACTCCACTCTCACTGCTCCCGACAATGGCCCCTGTAAAAAAGCCCGTGAAAGTGAGTTTAAATACTCACTGAACCTCCGCTCTCACCGCTCCCGACAATGGCCTCTGTAAAAAAGCCCGCGAAAGTGAGTTTAAATACTCACTGAACCTCCACTCACACCGCTCCCGACAATAGCCTGTGAAAAAAAGACCGCGAAAGTGAGTTTAAATACTCACTGAAACTCCGCTCTCACCGCTCCCGACAATGGCCTCTGTAAAAAAGCCCGCGAAAGTGAGTTTAAATACTCACTGAACCTCCACTCACACCGCTCCCGACAATAGCCTGTGAAAAAAAGACCGCGAAAGTGAGTTTAAATACTCACTGAAACTCCGCTCTCACCGCTACTGACACTGGCCTGTGAAAAAAAGCCCGCGAAAGTGAGTTTAAATACTCACTGAACCTCCGCTCTCACCGCTCCCGACAATGGCCTGTGAAAAAAAGCCCGCGAAGGTGAGTTTAAATACTCACTGAACCTCCGCTCTCACAGCTCCCGACACTGGCCTGTGAAAGAAAGCCCGCGAAAGTGAGTTTAAATACTCACTGAACCTCCACTCACACCGCTCCCGACAATGGCCTGTGAAAGAAAGCCCGCGAAAGTGAGTTTAAATACTCACTGAACCTCCGCTCTCAGAGCTCCCGACAATGGCCTTGGCTAAAAAGGAAAGTATTCCGCATGCCTTCCTAACCACCTTATCTACCTGTCCTGCTACCTTCAGGGATCTGTGAACATGCACTCCAAGGTCCCTCTGTTCCTCTACACTTCTCAGTATCCTACCATTTATTGTGTATTCCCTTGCCTTGTTAGCCCTCCCCAAATGCATTACCTCACACTTCTCCGGATTGAATACCATTTGCCACTTTTCTGCCCACCTGACCAGTCCATTGATATCTTCCTGCAGTCTACAGCTTCCTTCACCACAGAGCCATTTTTTGTATCTTCTGCAAACTTCTTAATCATGCCCCCTACATTGAAGTCTAAATCATTGATATATACCACAAAATGCAAGAGACCTAGGACTGAGCACTGCAGAACCCCACTGGAAACAGCCTTCCAGTCACAAAAACACCCATCGATCATTACCCTTTGCTTCCTGCCACTGAGCCAATTTTGGATCCAACTTGCACTTTCCCTTGGATCCCATGGGCTTTTACTTTTCTGACCAGTCTGCCATGTGTTACCTTGTCAAAAGCCTTGCTAAAATCCATATAGACTATATCAAACGCGCTACCCTCATCGACCCTTCTCGTTACCTCCTCAAAAAATTCAATCAATTAGTCAGACATGACCTTCCCTTAACAAATCCATGCTGACTGTCCTTGATTAATCCGTGCCTTTTCTAAATGACGATTAATACTGTCCCTCAGAATTTTTTCCAATAATTTGCCCACCGCCAAGGTTAGGCTGTCTGACCTGTAATTACTCAGTCTATCCCTTTCTCCCTTTTTAAACAACGGTGCAACGTTAGCAGTCCTCCAGTACCACACCTGTAGCCAGAGAGGATTGGAAAATGATGGTCAGATCCTCCGCTATTTCCTCCCTTCTCTTCCTGCTACTGCAGGGTTACCTCTGGAGTCCCCCAAGGATCTATCGTTGGACCTCTCCTATTTCTCATCTACGTGCTAGCCCTCGGCGACATCATCCAAAAACACAATGTCAGGTTCCACATGTATGCTGACAACACCCAGCTCAACCTCACTACCACATCTCTCAACCCCACCAATGCCTCTGATTTCATAGAATCATAGAATCGTTACAGCACAGTAGGAGGCATTCGGCCCGTTGAGCCCGTACCGGCTCTCTGCAAGAGCACTTCAGCTAGTTCCAATCCCCCGTTCTTGCTCCGTAGCCCTGCAATTTGTTTTCTTTCAGGTACTTATCTAATTCCCTTTTGAAAACCATGATTGAATCTGCCTCCACCACCCTTTCAGGCAGTGCATTCCAGATTTGTCACACTGTGTGTCTGACATCCAGTACTGGATGAGCATAAATTTTCTCCAACTAAATATTGGGAAGACCAAAGCCACTGTCTTCGGTCCCTGCCACAAAAAAATCTGTTCCCTAGCCACCAACTCCATCCCTCTTCCTGGCCACTGTCTGAGGCTGAACCAGACTGTTCACAACCTTTGACCTTGAGCTGAACTTCCGACCCCATATCTTCTCCATCACCAACACCACCTACTCATTGAAACATAAGATTCTGAGGGGAATTGACAGGATAGTTGCTGAGAGGTTGTTTTCCCTGGCTGGAGATTCTAGAACTAGGGGGTCTAGTCTCAGGATAAGGGGTCGGCCATTTGAGATCAGGAGGAAATTCTTCACTCAGAGGGTTGTGAATCTTTGGAATTCCCTACCCCAAAGAGCTGTGTCGTTGAGTATATTCAAGGCTGAGATAGATGGATTTTTGGACACTAGGGGATTTAAGGGATATGGGGATCGGGCAGGAAAGTGTTGAGGTCCAAGACCAGCCATGATCTTATTGAATGGCAGAGCATGCTCGAAGGGCCGTATGGCCTACTTCTGCTCCTAATTCTTATGTTGTTATGTTCCCCCTCCGTAGCATCGCCCGTCTCGGGCCCAGCCTCAGTCCATCTGCGTGGTATCCACATCCGTGCCTTTGTTACCCCTAGACTTGACTATTCCAATGCTCCCCTCGCTGACCTCCCACCTACCACGCTCCATAAATTCCACCCATCCAAAACTTTGCTGCCCGTATCCTAACTCTCATTACGTCCCGCTCGCACATCACCCCTGTGCTTGCTGACCTACATTGGCTTCTGTTCCGGCAATCCCTTGATTTTTAAAATTCTTATCCTCGTGTTCAAATACCTTCATGGTCTTGCCACTCCAGTATCTCTGTAACCTCTTCCAGCCCTACAACCCTCCAAAATCTCTGTGCCTCCAATTCCGGCTTGTTGTACATCCCTGATTTCCTTCGCTCCACCATTAGCAGCTGTGCCTTCAGCTGTCTAGGCCCCAAGCTCTGGAATTCCCTCCCTAAACTTTCCTACCTCTCTATTTCTCTCTCCTCCTTAAGTCACTCCTTAAAACCTACCTCTTTTACCAAGTCTTTGGTCACCTGTCCTAAAATCTCCTTATGTGGCTCGGTGTCAAATTGTGTCTGATAACACTATATTAAAGGCGCTATATAAATGCAAGTTGTTGTTGTAGCCCACAATGTATAATACTGCTGCTAAGGTAGATCTATGCCTTAATAAGGCGCATTGGCCCCGATATTTGCGGGAAGGGAGTCGGGGGTGGGGGGGACGGGGAGAGTTGTAGCAAACTGGAAATGTGGGTAATGCGGAGGTTTAACTGAATTTAACAACAGGACCTCATTTGAATTTTTTTTCTACGTTTTCTGGCTGGGGGCAAGTCAGATTGAGAGGCTGGCTGACTGTTGGGCGGGAAGGTCTGCACTGGAAGGCCGCAGATGAGCAGAGGAGGGAGGGAGAAAGCACGGGGGAGGGAGAGATCACGTGTCGGGGAGATTGTGGGTCGGTCGGTTGAGGTAATCGCGGGGGGTGTTGAAGACATCGTGGGTCGGAGGGAGATTGTGGGTCGGTGGGTTGAAGTTAAAGCGGGGGGCGGGGGGGTGGTTTGAAGACATCGCAGGGGTGAAGCCGATCATGGGGAGGGATGGACGTTAGCACTGTTGCTCCTCCTGGCCCTCAAGCAGTGCTGGAAAGGCACTTGCCTGCTGGATCCAGCCTTTCTCGCCTCCCTTCAGCTGCCATGTTTCCCAAACCCTTGGAATCCCGTCCCGCAGCCGTTAAATCTAAATGGCTGCTACAATCTGAGACACGCAGCCTCATTAACATATTTAAATAACGGACCTGCTTCTTGAGAGCAAGTTAGTCGGCTGCCTCCATTAAAACCGGAAGTGGGCATGTTCGAGGCAGATTGGGGTAGGACTTTTGGAATTTTAACCTGCCCCCCTGACCCTCTCTTATCCGTTGTGGGGTGTTAAAATTCACCCCAAAGTATAATTATTATAAATTAAACTCAACCTCAGATTAGTAAAAGTTTCATAGAATCATAGAATGGTTACAGCACAGAAGGAGGCCACTCGGCCCATCGAGCGCGTGCCGGCTCTCTGCAAAAGCACTTCCATTCCCACTCCCCCGCCCTTTCTCCGTAGCCCTGCAAATATTTTTCCTTCAGGTACTTATCGAATTCCCTTTTGAAAGCCATGATTGAGTCTGCCTTCACCACCCTTTCTGGCAGTGCAATCCGGATCCTAACTGCTCGCTGCGTAACAAAGTTTTTCCTCATGTCGCCTTTGGTTCTTTTGCCATTCACCTTAAATCTGTATCTTCTGGTTCTCGGCCCTTCTGCCAATGAGAACAGTTTCTCTCTATCTACTCTGTCTAGACCCATCATGATTTTGAATACCTCTATCAAATCTCTTCTCAACAATCTTCTCTACTCCAAGGAGAACAACCTCAGCTTCTCTATCCACATAACTGAAGTCCCTCATCCCTGGAATCATTCTCGTAAATCTTTTCCGCACCCTCTCGAACTCCTTCAAATCCTTCCTAAAGTGCGGTGCCCAGAAATAGACACAAAACTCCAGTTGAGGCTGAACCGGTGTTTTATAAATGTTCATCATAACTTCCCTGCTTTTGTACTCTGTGCCTCTGTTTATGAAGCCCAGGATCCCATATGCTTTTTTAACCGCTGACTCAACCTGCCCTGCCAGCTTCAGTGATTTGTGCACATATACCCCCAAGTCTCTCTGTTCTTGCACCCCCTTTAGAATTCTACCCTTTAGTTTATATTGCCTCTCCTCGTTCTTCCTACCAAAATGTATCATTTCGCACTTTTCTGCGTTAAATTTAATCTGTCACGTGTCCGCCCATTTTACCAGCCTGCCTATGTCTTCTTGAAGTCTATCAAGGAGCTGAATTCCAGAGGTGAGGTGAGAGTGACTGCCCTTGACATCAAGGCAGCATTTGACCGAGTGTGGCATCAAGGAGCCCCAGTAAAACTGAAGTCAATGGGAATCGGGGGGAAAACGCTCCACTGGCTGGACTCATACCTAGCACAAAGGAAGATGGTTGTGGTGGTTGAAGGTCAATCATCACAGCCCCAGGACATCGCTGCAAGAGTTCCTCAGGGCAGTGTCCTAGGCCTAACCATCTTCAGCTGCTTCATCAATGACCTTCCCTCCAACATAAGGTCAGAAATGGGGATGCTCGCCAAAGACTGCACAGTGTTCAGTGCCATTCACAACTCCTCAGATAATGAAGCAGTCCATGCCCGCATGCAACAAGACCTGGACGATGTCCAGGCTTGGGCTGATAAGTGGCAGGTAATAATCGCGCCACAGAAGTGCCAGGCAATGACTATCTCCAACAAATGAGAGCCTAACCACTTCCCCTTGACATTCAGCGGTATTACCATCACCGAATCCCCCACCATCAACATCCTGGGGGTCAACATTGATCAGAAACTTAACTGGACCAGCCACATCAATACTGTGGCAGCAAGAGCAGGTCAGAGGCTAGGTATTCTGCGGCGAGTGTCTCACCTCCTGACTCCCCAAAGCCTTTCCACCATCTACAAGGCACAAGTAAGGAGTGTGATGGCATACTCTCCACTTGCCTGGATGAGTGCAGCTCCAACCACACTCAAGAAACTCAACACCATCCAGGACAAAGCAGCCCGCTTGATTGGCACCCCATCCACCGCCATAAACATTCACTCCCTCCACCACCGGCGCACTGTGACTGCAGTGTGTACCATCTACAAGATGCACTGCAGCAACTCGCCAAGGCTTCTTCAGCAGCACCTGCCAAACCCGCGACCTCTTCTACCTAGAAGGACAAGGGCAGCAGGCACAAGGGAACACTACCACCTCCAAGTTCCCCTCCAAGTCACACACCATCCTGACTTAGAAGTATATCGCCGATCCTTCATTGTCACGGGGTCAAAATCCTGGAACTCCCTACCTAACAGCACTGTGGGAGTATCTTCACCACACGGACTGCAGCGGTTCAAGAAGGTGGCTCACCAATACCTTCTCAAGGGCAATTAGGAATGGGCAATAAATGCTGGCCTTGCCAGTGATGCCCACATCCCATAAACAAATAAAAAAAACCTCTTCCCCCTTACTTTTCACTTCCAAGTTTTGTGTCATCTGCAAATTTTGAAATTGTGCCCTGTACACCTAGGTCCTTCTTCTTAGCCAGTCCCTCAGAACTGAGGATGACATGCTTCCACACTAAAAATGAGTTCTCAGGTGACTGATGAGTCCAATGCGGGACCTAAAGTCTCTGTCACAGGTGCGGCAGACGGTGGTTGAAGGGGCAGGCAGCTGGGGTGTTTGGGTTGACGTGCGCTCCTTCTGCTGTTTGCGCTTGGCTTCCGCTTGGCCCCGGCGATGAGACTCGAGGTGCTCGGCACCTTCCCAGATGCTTCTCCTCCACTTTGTGCGGTCTTGGGCCAGGGATTCCCAGGTGTCGGTGGGGATGTTGCACTTTTTCATGGAGGCTTTGGGGGTGTCCTTGAAGCTTGCCCTCTGCCCACCTGGGGCTCTTTTGCCATGTCGGAGCTCCGAGTAGAGCACTTGTTTTGGGAGTCTCGTATCGGGCATGCGGACGATGTGGCCCATCCATCGGAGCTGATCAAGCGTGGTCAAAGCTTCGATGCTGGGGTGGTTGGCCTGAGCGAGAACACTGACGTTGGTGCGCCTATCCTGCCAATGGATTTGCTGGATCTTGCAGAGGCTGCGTTGGTGGTACCTCTCCAGTGCTTTGAGGTGCCTGCTGTACATGGTCCATGTCTCTGAAGCATACAGGAGGGCGGGTATCACTACTGCTCTGTAGACCATGAGCTTGGTGCTGGGTTTGAGGTCCTGGTCTTCAAACACTCTCTTCCTCAGGCGACCGAAGGCTGCACTGGCACATTGAAGGTGGTGTTGGACTTCGTCATCGACATCTGCCCTTGTTGACAGTAGGCTCCCGAGGTTTGGAAAGTGGTCCACGTTGTCCAAGGCCTCATCATGGATTTTGATAATCGGGGAGCAGTACTGTGTGGCGGGGCAGGTTGGTGGAGGACCTTTGTCTTACGGATGTTTAGTGTAAGGCCCATGCTCTCGTACGCTTTGGTGAAGGTGTTGACGATGGCTTGGAGTTCGACCTCCAAGTGAGCGCAGACGCAAGCATCGTCTGCACACTGTAATTCGATGACAAAGGATGGGACGACCTTGGATCTGGATTGGAGGCGACAGAGGTTGAACAGTTTCCCGTTTGTTCTGTAGATTAGCTCCACTCCAGCGGGGAGCTTACTGAGGGTAAGATGGAGCATTGTAGCCAGGAAGATCGAGAAGAGCGTTGGTGGGATGACACAACCTTGCTTGACCCCGGTCCGTACGTGAATTGGGTCTGTGGTGGATCCGTTGGTCAGGATCACGGCTTGCATGTCATCATGAAGCAGGCGGAGGATGATGATAAACTTTTGAGGGAAGCCAAATTTGAGGAGGACGCTCCATAATCCCTCATGATTGACAGTGTCGAAGGCCTTTGTGAGGTCAAAGAAGGCCATATACAGCAGTTGGTACTGTTCCCTGCATTTCTCTTGTAGTTGATGCGCGGTGAAGATCATGTCCATTGTACCCCTTAGTGGGCGGAATCCGCATTACAACTCTGGGAGGAGCTCTTCAACCACAGGGAGAAGGCGATTGAGGAGGATTCTTGCAATGACTTTCCCTGTGGCAGACAGCAGGGAGACTCCTCTGTAATTACCGTAATTGGACTCGTCACCTTTCTTGAAGATGGTCACGAGTACGGCATTTCTGAGATTCCCCTGGCATGCTCTCCTCCTTCCAAATAAGAGAAATGAGTTAATGTATTCGTGCCAATAGTGCTTCTCTGCCATGTTTTAGCACCTCAGTGGGGATTCCATCTGCTCCTGAGGCCTTGTCGTTCTTCAGTTGTCGGATGGCCTTTTCAACCTCATGCCGTGCTGGGGTTGTGCTGAGGTGGTGGCGGGTGGCATGCTGCGGGATGGAGTTGAGGACACTCGCGTCAAAGACAGAGTCGCGGTTAAGGAGATCTTCGAAGTGCTCCTTCCAGCGGGCACTGACTGCCTCTCTGTCCTTGATGAGTACCTCTTCGTTCTTGGCCCGCAGTGGGGTAGGACCTTGGGTGCTTGGACCATAGGTGGTCTTGACTGCTCTAAAGAATCTACGCATGTCGTAGTTGCCAGCTAGCAGCTGGGTCTCCTGCGCTTTCTCCACCCACCATCTGTTCTTTAGGTCGCGAGTTTTTTGTTGGACCTCGGCCTTCAGGCATCTGTAGAGCTGCTTTCTTGCTCTCGAGTTCTGTTGCTGTTTCCAGATCAGGAATGCCTTGCGCTTGCGGCTTATTAGCTCCTGGATCTCCTGGTTGTTCTTGTCGAACCAGTCTTGGTGTTTCCTGGTCGAGTGACCGAGCATCTCTTCACAGGTGCTCATTATGGATGCCTTGAGTGCAGACCTGGCGCTGTGGACACTCTGTGTCTCTGAATCACTGGGAGTCATCAGATTGGTTATGAGGTGCAGGCTGAATAGGGCTTTCTTAGCAGGGTCTTTGAGTGCTCCAGTGTTGATTTTCCTGCGGCATTGCTTCTGTTGCCGCCGCTGTTTTGGGGCTACGTTGATGGAGATGACAGAGCCGATTAGGCGGTGGTCTGTCCAGCAGTCGTCAGCTTCTGTCATGGCGCGGGTGATGCGGACGTCCTTGCTGTCCCTCGCTCGGACGATGGCATAGTCCAGCAGATGCCAGTGCTTGGAGCGAGGGTGTTGCCATGAAGCCTTGTATTTGTTTCTCTGACAGAACAAGGTATTGGTTATGACAAGGCCATGTTCTAAGCATTTCGTCAGGAGGAGGGTACCATTGGAGTTGTCTTTCCTTATCCCCTCTCTGCCGAGCACACCTCCCCAGAGGTCTGTGTCCTTTCCAACTCTGGCATTGAAGTCGCCAAGGAGGATCAGCTTGTCACCCGTTGGGACTCGGGACAGGGATTGTTCGAGGCTGGGGTAGAATTCCTCTTTGGTCTCGCTTGTGGCTTCCAGTGTTGGGGCGTATGCACTGATGACCGTAGCGCACTGGTTCCGGGCTAGGGTGAGCCGTAGAGTCATGAGGCGTTTGTTTATTCAATCCCACAATCGAATTAAAAAAAACTCTTCCCCCTTACTGTTCACTATACTTCCAAGTTTTGTGTCATCTGCACATTTTGAAATTGTGCCTTGTACACCTAAGTCCAAGTCATCAATATATATCAAGAAAAGCAGTGGTCCTGATACCGACCCCTTGGAAACACCACTGTAAACCTTCCTCCAGTCTGAAAGCAACCGTTCACCACTACTCTCTGTTTCCTGTCACTTAGCCAATTTCGTATCCATGCTGCCACTGTCCCTTTTATTCCATGGGCTTTAACTTTGCTGGCACTTTATGTGGCACTTTATCAAGCACCTTTTAGAAGTCCATGTACACCATGTCAACCACATTGCCCTCATCAACCCTCTCTGTTTCCTCATCAAAAAACTCAATCAAGTTAGTTAAACACGATTTGCCTTTACCAATCCGTACTGGCTTTCCTTAATTAATCCACACTTGTCCAAGTGACTGTTAATTTTGCCCCTGATTATCAATTCTAAAGCTTTTCCACTACCGAGGTTAAACTTACTGGTCTGTAGTTGCTGGGTTTATCCTTACAACCTTTTTTAAACAAGGGTGTAACATTTGCAATTCTCCAGTCCTCTGGCACCACTCCTGTATCTAAGGAGGATTGGAAGATTATGGCCAGTACCTCTGCGATTTCCACCTTAACTTCCCTCAACATCCTAGGATGTATTCCATCTGGTCCTGGTGACTTGGCTACTTTAAGTACAGCCAGCCTTTCTAGTACCTCCTCCTTATCAATTTTTGTCTCATCCAGTTTCAGTTTCCTCTGTTTCTCTCCCTTTATCTGTCTCCTTCTCTCCCTCTTTTTGCCATTCTCTCTTTCTAAATAAAAATAAACACTTCTAAATAGTTTTCCTGGCAAACCTTACCTGAAAAATTATTCTAATACAGAGTTTTCATTGTTTGGTGCAGATTGGAAATGCTTCTAAGTTTCGGAAGCACCTTCCATTAAATGACTGGCTTTCTTGCTTTTTAATTTGTTTTGCATTTGTAACAAAACATGAAATCTGGAGTCTGACAGACAAAACGTGTATTTCATGTTGTGTTTTCATATATATGTTTTGTGATCTCCTGTGGCACTGCTCATGGTAAGTCAAAGGTTGCACCATCTTACAATAACAATAGTATTATATCACATGATGCACCATGTATTACTCTGCTAAAAGATAGCTCAGTTTTATTAACGTACAGGTGGAAGTTGTCCTTATGGCATGGATGATGTTGCCAAGGGGTAGCATGTAGATAAGAAAGTGGAGGAAGCCAAGGATAGATCCTTGGGGGAACTCCAGAGATAGGAAGAGAAGCCATTGGTAGAAAAGCTGTAATAGTGCAACCTAGTGAGGGCCTTCCTGCTAAGCTGGACAATAGAGGAGAGGCGTGACCACTGTAACCTGGACTGTCTCTGTCCCTTGCTCTCTCTCTTTGTCTTTTGCTGTCTGACCCTCTTAGTTTCTCTCCCTTTATCTGTCTCCCTCTCTCTTTCAACCACCCTCTCTTTCTAAATAAAAATAAACACTTCTAAATAGTTTTCCTGATAAAGCTTACCTGAAAAATGATTCTAGTACAGAGTTTTGATTTAATGTAATTGACTTGGTATATTGAGTTATTTGGTTGGTTCAGTTTCAACTTTATTGATCGATTTTCTTCACTGTTTATAGTTACTGAGCTCTGATTTGTTGCTCCTTTAAGAATATGAAATTGTTGTCAATCAGGTGGAAGTAGATACAGAAATTTGCAATAGACATTGTGAAAGACACTGAAATGTAATGGGCAGCAAATCCATGCCAGACATATTGACCTAGAAATTACTATGGCCCCAATATATTCATTTACTGTAACATGCCAGTACTGAAAGTTGGCAGAAGGCGCAAAGCACCAACCCTACCTATTGGAGAAATCAGGTTGTGATCCTTAATTCTCCGTTCTATGATGTACCATCACAATGCACGCCCTATGGTACCAACTGTTAAGAGAGGATAGGTGTGTTCTTATTTATAATTTAATCCTCAAATCAGTAGGGTTGATAAACAGTGAACGTCAGATGATACAGATTTATTAAGTATAGAGTAATTAAACATACACTTAAAAAGCAGTACTTATGACAAAACCTTGCGGCTTTAGTCGGAGGACTCAAAAGTGTTACAGTTCTGAGCTCAGTCTCTTAGGCCTTTATGAATTTTAAGAATCTGTTCCAACACCCACTTTTTATACTTTTTCCTTACCCCTTTACGTGAAAATCTACATTTTTCTGCATTACATAATACAACTCCATATAAGGTGAATTTTAATGAGCTTGTCCCTTATTAATAATTATTTTTCCGTAGACCGGTACTACACCCCAACTCTGTATCTTATTGGAAGTTTCACTCTTGTTCTATTCTATCAATAGAACTTCTAATTATAAGTCTGAACCATTCTATACCAATCTCCTGCTTCTAAAAAGGATGATGTATTCTCAGATGTTTCCTTCTGCGCAACTTGTTACTAAACTGACCGCTACTTTAAGGTCAGTCTTAATTCAACAGTTCAGTGGTCACTGCATCTAAATGGACTTAAAAGGTTAAAGTTAAAGGTTACTATTACTACAGTATAAAAGGAAATAAATAGCAGTATAACATTAGCAGACTTCAAGACAGTCTGATTAACTCTTTCCTTTAATACTCTTTCCCCTCAGCCCTGCAAATTTTTCTTTTTAACTTTATAGCCAATTCCTTGAATCTGCTTCTACCATCCCTTCAGGCAGTATATTCTAGATCATAACAACTCGCTGTATAAAAACATTCTCATCTTCCCTCTGGTTCTTTTGCCAATTATCTTAAACCTGTGTCCTCTGGTTATCGACCCACCCGCCAGTGGAAACAGTTTTTCTTTAATTACTCTATCAAAACCCTTCATAATTTTGAGCATCTCTATTAAATCTTCCCTTATCCTTCTCTGCTCTAAGGAGAACAATCCCAGCTTCTCCAGTCTCTCCACATAACTGAAGTTCCTTATCCCTGATATAATTTTGGTAAATCTCCTCTGCACCCTTTCCAAGGTCCCTTGCCCCCCACACCCCAACCCCCGACGGACGGGAGAGGGATCGAGCAACCCGACCCCATTTCCGCCCATTTAAATTTTTACAAACACAAATCAGGCCATTGACGAGGCTTCTGCAAAAGGCAGGCGGGATATAATTAACATTCAAAAGTTATGGCCCGATGACATCATCAGCGCCATGACTTAAACAACCGTAATCGGGGGAGGCCTGCGCTGTCGACTACCTGGCAGCATATCCAGGGCGGGAAGTGTCAATTGGCCAAGGCAAGTGATGAAGATCAGCTCCATTTAGCACTCCTTGTGGGCCAGGGGGAGCAGGATGTCGTGACTGCCTCTCTCCCCCCTCCCCCCAGCCCCAATCAAGGCCCTGATGTCCTGGCTCCCCCAGCCCCGATTGCCTCTACTGACTGCCGTGGACCGTCCCCACGAATCCCCGGCTATGGCCTCCTGCCACTTGTTTGCGCTCCTGCTCGCTGGCCAGGCTGTCAACTTGGCCTGCTGTTGGGTAGCAGTCTGCAGAAGGTTACTTAAATGAGGCCCTGCCATTGAGGTCAGCAGGGCCTCCATGTCCCCGGCCTTGCCGGGTTCTTCCACGTTACTGGCCTCCTGCACAAACTCCCTGCCTCCCGTTTCAATATCGATCCATAATGTTTCGCATAATTTCCTTGCTTTAGCACTCTATGCCTCTATTTATAAAGCAAATGATCCCCTATGCTTTTTTAGCAGCCTTACCACCTTCAAAATATATTGTTTTTATTTTAATATTTATTTTTTTCTTATTCTGATTTTTGAAGTATTCTTGCATTCAAGTATCATATCCTTCACCCCAGGCCGAAACTCTTGATTCCTCATACTCTGGCCTCTTGTACATCCCACCATTGGCAACTGTGCCTTCAATCACCTATGCTCAACTCTCTGGAATTCCCTCTCTACCTTATTCTCCTCTTTGAAGACCCACCTTAAAACTCACCTCCCTTCCTAATACCTCCTGCTTTGCATCCATTTTTTTGATTATGCCTCTGTGAAGCATCTTGGGATGTTTATTCAAGGTTAGCGGTGCAACATAAATGCATGCTCCTAACATTGTTGATGGTTTTATCTTCTCAGATACTGTCCTCTTACCTTTCAAAATTACCATCATCACCCACTTCTTCAAAAAAAGACCCTTAACTCCTCCTTCCTTGCAAACTACTACCCCACCTTAATCTATTTTTCATCTCCAAACTTCTTGAACATGTTGCTGCCTCCCAAATCCATACCCATCTTTCCTGCAACTCCCCATTTGAATCTCTTTAGTTAGACTGAAGCCATTGTCTTCACCTCCCACTGCAAACTCCATCCCAACAACAACAACTTGCATTTATATATCATCTTTAATGTAGTAAAACTTCCCAAGGCGCTTCACAGGAGTGTTTTCAGATAATATTTGACACTGAACCATACAAGGAGGTATCAGGACAGCTGACCAAAAGCTTGGTCAAAGAGGTAGGCTTTAAGGAGCGTCTTACAGGAGGAAAGAGAGGTGGAGATGTGGAGAAGTTAAGGGAGGGAATTCCAGAGCTTAGGGCCTAGACAGCTAAAGGCATGGCCGCCAATGGTGGAGTGATGAAAATCGGGGATGCGCAAGAGGCCAGAATTGAATGAACAGAAAGTTCTCGGAGGGCTGGAGGAGGTTGAGATAGAGAGGGGCAAGGCCATGGAGGGATTTGAAAACAAGGATGAGAATTTTAAAATCGAAGCATTGCTGGACCAGGAGCCACTGTAGGGCAGCGAGCATAAGCGTGATGGGTTAATGGGACTTGGTGTGAGTCAAGATATGGGCAGCAGAGTTTTGGATGAGCTGAAGTTTATGGAGGGTGGAAGATGTGAGGCCAGCCATATATGGAGGGTCTCCTGGCCAAAATGAGCTCGAACAGGGCATATGGGGAGCAGTGTTCCCTTTAAGCTGCGCAGCCACGCAGTGCTCTGGAGCTCCCGCGCAGCTGACTCACCGGCTATTAAATGGAAAAAACGTGCATACATGGAATTTTGAATGGGCCGTGCAGCCTGTTAAAGGGGCCACGTGGTCAAAAAACAAATTAGCGGGAACTTCGATGAGGAGATAGGAGAGAAACTAAAGAAAGATGTGAGTTCAGGGCTAGGACAGAGGGGAACCTTGGGGGAAGTTTGGCTTGGTGGGCTGGGGAAGGGAAGGATGCGGCAGATGGAGCATGGTCTCAATCTTAGAGACAAAGAGGTCCAAGAGCTCCTCGCACGTTGTTGGAAGTGAGAGGAGAGGGGTCCAACACTACGATTGAATAGTTGAACTCTCTTTTCCTTTGACTCCGGCCTTTTGTGCATCTTCCCCTCCTCTCGTCCATCATCATTGGTGGCTGTGCCTTCCGACGTCTAGGCCCACGCCTGAATTTCCCTCCTGAAACCCCTCTGCTTTTGGCTCGCCGTCCATTTTAGTCTGATTACGATTCTGTAAAATGCCTTGGGATGTTATTCTACATTAAAGGTGGTATATAAATGCAAGTTTATTGTTGTTGTCTGATGTCTGGCATGAAAGAACAGCAGGAAATGGTGTGCAGGACTGAAGCAATCACAAATTAACATTTAAATGAAATGCTACCTGTTTATTAAATTTTAAATCTGCTGTAGTTTTGCAGAGAAGTAAATTACATCAAAATTGTTCTGTATTCAATTACTTAAACCATGAATAATCCACTTTAATCCTTTGGTATTGAAAATAACTAACTTTCTTTGAGGTATCTGCTTTACAGCACTTTCTTTTTTGTAAAGGTATCCTAGTGTATCAGGCTCAGTCTCCAGATGAAGGTGCACTTGTCACTGCAGCAAGAAACTTTGGCTTTGTTTTCCGGTCCCGTACCCCTGAAACAATAACTCTAGTTGAAATGGGTGAATCTAAAACCTATGAACTGCTTTCTATTCTGGACTTTGATAATGTGAGGAAAAGAATGTCTGTCATAGGTGAGTTTGTTTTTTCTGAAGTTAATATAAATCATTTTTACTCTCAATGAAATTGTGACCAATATGCAATATTCATTTACTTATATATTTGATTTATTTTGCTGCATAGTACGATGTCCTGACAAGAAATTGCATTTGTACTGTAAGGGGGCTGACACCATTGTGTTTGAGAGACTTAATTCTTCATCTCAGCATTTAAGAGATATAACCACTGCGCATCTTGATGTAAGTAAAACTATAACTGTTGTACTAACAATGAGCATTGTTAAAATATAGAACATAACACCCCATTATATTGGACTTCATAACATAGTACATGCACAAATAGTACTGTTAACCCACTGAAAATTCAAAGATGGTGAAGATAGTTTTTGCTAATGATAGCTGTTAGGAATCCCAAGAAATGTTTGGGTTGCAGTGTAATCTATTCCACAATTAGCAAATGTCAAGCACATAGAGATTCCCTCAAATTCAACACTAATTGATATTAATGTAATAATGTTAGTGAAAAACTGAAAGGATAAAGTATGGAAAATCAAACTCGTACAAATTTTGGTATTCTGAAGTTGGCATTTTAGGAAATTGTCAGGACATTTTAGAGAGACCTATCCACTATGTCTGATTCATGGTATATCTTTAATACCAAATGATCACTGAGTACCAGGTGCAATATGAAATTGTTCCATTCTTCAGCTCTCATAATATTGAATTATTATGTATAGTTTTTTTCTGTGCTTATTCTTAACCTAATTTTACTTGTAGGAGTTTGCAGGTGATGGTTTACGCACATTAGCCCTGGCATATAAAGAATTAGATAAAAATTACTTTGAAAACTGGCAAAAACGGTACCATGAAGCAAGTATTGCATTAGAAGACCGGGATGAACAACTGTCTGAATTATATGAAGAAATTGAAAAAGACTTAACAGTAAGCTACTTCTTAATATCATCTGTATTACTGTGTTCGGCAGAGAACTAAACTGCATTTGTTTTTTATATTTATTGAATAAATGCCTATCAAATATTATTTTACATCTTGAAAGTTGTAGCCTGATCATTTGAAAACTGCACAATATTAGTGTTCGTAGTTTACATGACTTTATTTTGTGAAAATTACTTTAAAAAATATGGAATATATAAGATGGAAATAATGCACATATATCTTGTTTCATATTTCACATAATTATGCTTAATACAAAGACTATTTATAATCATTACTGTATTTACACTTCTGCTAGAGTTTAGACAAAGTTCAGCTAATATTGTCTGATTAGTTGTATGTTCTTCTTCTTAGGCATGTTATTTCTTCTTCTTGTATGTTATTTGATAAAACACTGATGTTTTTAATGTAAATCTATCAATATATCTATTGAGAAGATTTCTTCTGTGCTATGTTTAACAAAATCATAAAACTGTTAAGGAATGGATTCATAAGTTGGTTTCACGTTGTGCACAGAGAAAATCTTCCCCCTATATTATTTTAAATGCTGTGTCTGTGTTTGTAATTGAAGATTTTAGGGTCTCTCCAGCGTTGCTCATATTACTGTAACATACAATAATGTCAGACCAGCTGGTCCATCTAACCTGTCCTGTACAATTAGGATGCATTATGGATCACATCAAAAGAGTCTTTACCCCCTAGGTACCATTTGTCTTCTGAGAAAGGTGAAAATAAAATCAAAGACACAAGGCCAATTAGGCAAAAAAAATCTTGAAAATTCCTTTGCAATCTCTCTAGCTGATCATACTTAGACCAGGAGACCACATTGACAATCTCTTATACTATTTGGTACCAACTTTTGTATGATGCGGTCTCTGTCCCAGTCAGGAACCGGTCTAGATCCTTCATGAAGGTATACAATGAATCAGCACTCCAGCCAGCAACTTGTTCCATAGGTCTACTATTCTCTAGGAAAAGAAGAACTGCCTACCAGAAGTGCGGTGCTCACCAGATTGGGTGAGGACAAACAAGAGGTGTCCTTAACCCACGCCTGAAGCAGGCATTAGACCATTTTCATACGCAAATAAGGGGCCTAACGCTTGCTTGAGGTCCCTGCTGCAACGTTGGTTTGCCCTGAGGCAGCTAGCGCCATCACTGGTTGCACTCAGGGAAACCAGCCCGACAAATCGCCTGCAGTAAAAAGGTAAGTTACTCATCTGTAAACCACCCTCCTGATTGCCGCCGCTTCCGTCCCCCAAGCCCTGACCCCTGACCCTGGTCCTGACCTCCATTCTCCCTCCTCCCCCTCCCCTGGGGTGTAAAACGGGCGTAATGCTGACAAATTTAGTACTGGTACGGTCCGTGCCCAATCTTTGCATTCGGGCGTCTGCTAAATTTGTCAGGCTCATTTTTTAGGCGTCCCCGGCATTAGGCTCCTTGCACATGTTAATTAGGGGCCTAACGCCTGTTAAAGGATTCCTCTAGGAAATTTGCTTGCGATGAGCAGAGCAGGCGAACTTCGTTAACATGGGTCAGATCTTGCTGGAGTGGGACATCTCATAGCGTGCACCGCTAGTTAGACTTTTTCCAGCATCTTTCAGCTTAAAAATAAAATTGAGGCATAACCTGCTGGATGTGCGAGCTGATAACGGCGTGGCGAGAGCAACAGGGAATCTGGGACCTTGGTGAACGCTGAACCAACAGTGTATCTCCTTAACCAATGAGATTTTAAGGATTGAGAAAGAAACAGAAACAACGGAGGAGGGTGAATTAGAGTGGGTGAATTAGAGTTAAATCAGGTACAGAAAGAGAAATAGAGGGGAAGAAAGATTGGATTAAGAGAGAGAAAAAAGAGACAAAAAGGAAAAGAAAGAAAAAAAGTTAAAAAGTTTATCTTAATTTTTTTTTAAATCTCTAAGAACAATTCACTACCTGAAGGAATGAGACTATACAGTTTCAATTGTTCCCTTTCTGGACTAGAGAGATTGATTGGCATTGCATTAATAATTATCACATTGTTAAAAAGGTAGTTATGCTCTTAATTGCCAGACTTAATTTTCTGTGACGACTTTAATGGGAAATTAATGTGCAAATCAAACGAGTTCTTAAAAATAACGGGAATGCAAAGGGCGAGATGCGAAGCAAATGTTGGAGCGGCATAAGCTGACCAGCAAGTTCTGGAGATTCACAACTCACGGCGTATCTCTTAATCCCCTGAACTTGCTGGCCGACTTGTACATTAATAATGGCGTGCGTCGTTAACAAGCCGTTATTTTTCCAGCATGTTTTGGCCAGTTAGGTTAAGAAAATGTCTTGCAAATTTCTACAAATCTCTCAGTTGCACTGCCCACAACGTCGGATACTTTATCATTATGTCAATGAATTCCTGGAAATTTAAGTCCCCCATCAGGCATATATCACTTTACTCACCTTAAGTCCCCTTTTCCAGAATGACTCATAGTGATCAGTTGCCTGACCAGGAGGTCTATAACAAGTATCAATAATTAATCTATGGCCTTGACCCTGATCTACTTGAACCCAATTTTTTTAAATATTCGTTCATGGGATGTGGGCGTCGCTGGAAAGGCTAGCATTTATTGCCCATCCCTAAGTACCCTTGAGAAAGTAATGGTGCACCGCCTTCTTGAACCGCTGCAGTCTGTGTGGTGAAGGTACTCCCATTGTGCTGTTAGGAAGGGTGTTTCAAGATTTTTGACCCAGCGATGATGAAGGAACGACGATTTATTTCCAAGTCAAGATGGTGTGCGACTTGGAGGGGAACTTGGAGATGATGGTGTTCCCATGCACCTGCTGCCCTTGTCCTTCTAAGTGGTAAAGGTTGCGGGTTTGGGAGGTACTGTCGAAGAAGCCTTGGCGAGTTGCTGCAGTGCATCTTGTAGATGGTACACACTGCGGCCACGGTGCGCCAATGGTGGAGGGAGTGAATGTTTAAGGCGGTGGATGGGGTGCCAATCAAGCAGGCTGCTTTGTCTTGGATATTGTTGAGCTTCTTGAGTGTTGTTGTAGCTGCACTCATCCAGTCAAGTGGAGAGTATTCCATCACAATCCTGACTTACACCTTTTAGATGGTGGAAAGGCTTTGGCGAGCCAGGAGGCGAGTCACTTGCCACAGAATACCCAGACTCCGACCTGCTCTTGTAGCCACAGTAGTTATATGGCTGGTCCAGTTAAGTTCCTGGTCAATGGTGACCCCCCAGGATGTTAATGGTGGGGGATTCAACGATGGTAATGCCATTGAAGGTCAAGGGGAGGCAGTTAGACTTTCTCTTGTTGGAGATGGTCATTGTCTGGCACTTGTGTGGCGCGAATGTTACTTGCCGCTTATCAGCTCAAGCCTGAATGTTGTCCAGGTCTTGCTGCATACGGCCACGGGCTGCTTCATTATCTGAGGAGTTGTGAATGGAACTGAACACTGTGCAGTCATCAGTGAAAATCCCCACTTCTGCCCTTATGATGGAGGGAAGGTCATTGATGCAGCAGCTGAAGATGGTTGGACACTGCCCTGAGGAACTCCTGCAGCGATGTCCTGGAGCTAAGATGATTGGCCTCCAACAACCACAACCATCTTCCTTTGTGCTCGGTATGACTCAAGCCACTGGAGTGTATTCCCCCTGATTCCCACTGACTTCAATTTTACTAGAGCTCCTTGATGCCACAATCGGTCAAATGCTGCCTTGATGTCAAGGGCAGTCAGATAGTCTGTAGTAACAATATGACACCATAGAAAAAAACAACTGTATCAATATTGGCCCTTGCTAGCTATGTGATGTCATGGGCCAATGAGATCCCCATAATCAATTCCACAATAACGTATAGGAGCTATTTTTTCCAGATTAAAAAGTAAAAACCGCAAATATTGGAAATCTGAAAAAAACACAAATGCTAGAAATACACAATAAAGCAATAATTCTTGCTCCCAGTGTGATTATCAGGAAATCAGATGCAGAGGTCAGCATGGGTAGAATTTTCCAGTTATTAATTTCAATGGATAAAAAAGCCATGGGCACCCCGCTGATCTCCACACCCAGATTCTTATATGCACACTTTGCAGTCAAAGCTTAGACTATCCAAACATGCCCAGATTTTGGATGTAGACAATTCTGACAAAGGGTTTCTACCGAAAACATTCACCTATCTTTACAAATGCTGGTGGACCTGCTAGATAATTCCAGTAGTGTGTTAAATTTATATTCCCATTATTATTTACCCCTCTGTTTATTTGCTATTTTAATTTTTGCTTCATATTCAGTAATTTTAGTGCCTTTTGTTATATTTTAGAAAATAATAAGCAAAAGCATTTCAGATCCATACAGAGAGGCAACCGGGGACAGAGAGAGGAAAACAAACCTAAAATAGAGAGGAGACACAGAGTTAGAGTAACATAGACACATAGGGAGGAATTTTAACCTAAAAAAACAGGTGGGTTGGGGCCGTGGGGGTAGTTAAAGTGTTAAAAATTGGAATCCCGACCTGAACCCACCTCCAAACCGCCCACTTCCAGTTTTAACGCAGGCACAACGGGAGCTGGGACGGGGGATGGGCAGCTAACCCGGTGCCAGGAGGCGAGTCGCCTATTTAAATATTATAACGAGGCTGGAAGCCTCTTCTTTAACCTCCATTTTGTGTTTAACTGTAGCTGGTCGGGTTTTGCACAGCTCGTAAAACTTGCCAGCTACAGCAAGGCGAGGACTGCTGGATCCAGGAGGTAAGTGCCTTTAAACCTATCTCCTGGATCCAGGGTCTCTTCCTAACCCACCCCCCACAATCGGAAACCTCCCCAGGCCTCAAATCACCCCCTCCAGGCCTCCGATTCCCCCCCTCACCCCCCCGTGCAGGCCACCAATCACACCGCGCTCCCCCCCCTCGGCCTCTGATGCCTCCATGAGGCCTCCCCTCCCCAAGGCTCCCGATGGCTCCATGAGGCCTCCCCCCGCTCCTCAGGCCTCCGATCCACCACCCCTCCACCGGCCCCCGACTCTCTTCAAACTGCCCCCCACCCCCACCAATCTTCTCCGGGACCCCGACCCCTCGATTCTCTCCTGGCACGACCCCCACATGATCCCTCCCTCCTCTCTGCGGCCTAGTGTCTCAGGCATACCCACTGGCTGCGGGTGGGAAACAGAGGCTCCCATTCAAATCAGGCCCTGTCATTAAAGTCGGCAGGGCCTGCAGGAAACCTCTTCTCCTGGGTTTCCCGACTGCCTCAGGGCCCACCCCCACAACCCGCCTTCTCCATTAAAATTCAGCTCATAGGAACAGGAGTCAGCCATTTACCCCCTCGAGCCTGTTCCGCCATTCAGTTAGATCATGGATGATCTGTATCTTAATTCCATCTACCTGCCGTGGTTCCATTACCCTAATATCCATGCCTAACAAAAATATACCTTTGCATAACAAAAATGAAAGATAAACAGGGACAGTTGTATGAAGAGAGAAAAGATTAAGGAAAGCTTGTTATACCCAAGTTATTGTATCATAGTTTCCCTTTTTATAGTTGTTAGGAGCTACTGCAGTTGAAGATAAACTCCAAGATGGCGTTCCACAGACAATTGAAACACTCTCAAAAGCAAAGATCAAGATATGGGTTCTTACAGGCGACAAACAAGGTAAATAAATTTGATGATTTGTTACTGATAGAAAGCAATGAAAGTATTTTGATTTCTGGCGATTTTTAGTTTTTTTCAAATGATGGTAGAGTGCATTGTTCTTTATCCAGTTTTGCTAATAAGCTTTATCATCAGGATTTTGAATATTCTAATATAATCATCCATCCATGATTGTGCGCCGAACATTCTTGACTTTGTTTATTTTAACAAGTAGACACAAATAATAAGTATTAAATGTAGGCAGAAAGTTCTGACAGACTATTTGTCCTTGTATAGCATTGCTCTGAAGATACTTACCCCTCCTAAAATGAATGAATGAACATTAGTATAAAGAGGAAAAAAGGTCAATTTAACTTGTTAAGGTCCTGTTAAATGATAGTCATGTTCAAGATTATCCAGCAGTGGGGAGTAGTTGAATGTGATTATTTATCCCAGGCCAAACCTGGTACTAATGAGTTTAATAAAAAGGAATATTTTGAAATATTACATAGCGGAAGTGAATACTGTAGATAAAGTTCCTGTCTGACAGTATTGGTGCAGCACTTATCATAGTGGAGGAAGAACAAAAAGATCGGGAGCCAATGTAGGTCAGTGAGCACAGGGGTGATGGGTGAACGGGACTTGGTGCGAGTTAGGACACGGGCAGCAGAGTTTTGGATAAGCTCAAGTTTACGAAGGGTGCAGGGTGGTAGGCTGGCCAGGAGACCATTGGAATAGTAACAAAGGCTTGGATGAGGGTTTTTAGCAGCAGATGAGGTGAGGCAGGGATAGAGACAGGCGATATTACGGTGATGGAAATAGGCGTTCTTGCTGATGGAGAAGTTATGGAGTTGGAAGCTCAACTCTGGGTCAAATAGAGCGCCATGGTTGCGAACGGTCTGATTCAGCCTTAGACAGTGGCCAGGGAGAGGGATGGTTTCCTTGGCTAGGGAACGGAGTTCGTGGCGGGGATCGAAGACAATGGCTTCAGTCTTCCAAATATTTAATTGGAGAAAATTTCTTCTCAGCCAGTACTGGATGTCGGACAAGCAGCGTGTCAAATCAGAGGCAGTGGAAGGGTGGAGAGAGGTGGTGGTTTGGTAGAGCTGGGTGTCATCAGCATACAGGTGGAACCTGATGCTGTGTTTTCAAATAATGTTGCGGAGGGCAGCATGTAGATGAGAAACAGGAGGGGGCCGAGGATAGATGCTTGGGAGACTCCAGAGGTAATGGTGCGGGAGTGAGAAGAAAAGCCATTGCGGGGACTCCCTGGCTACGATTGGCTAGATAGGAATGAAACCCGGAAAGGGCAGTCCCACCCAGCTGGACAATAGAGGACAGGCATTGGAGGAGGATGGTGTGGTCAACTGTGTCAAACACTGCAGATAGGTTGAGGAGAATGA
This sequence comes from Somniosus microcephalus, assembly GCF_052327205.1. Lineage (NCBI taxonomy): Eukaryota > Metazoa > Chordata > Chondrichthyes > Squaliformes > Somniosidae > Somniosus > Somniosus microcephalus. The sequence goes on along the minus strand of NC_140988.1, from coordinate 283,662,130 downwards.
GGAAGGATAGTTTACCATGGTCACAGTCACATAGGATGTCATTTGTAACTTTGACAACGGTCGTTTCAGTGCTGTGTCGGAGCGGAAACCTGATTGGAGGGGTTCAAATATGGAGTTGTGGGAACGATGGACATGAATTTTGGAGGCAACAACATGTTCAAAGACTTTGGAGAGGAAAGGAAGGTTGAAGAGGAAAGGGAGGTTGGAGATGGGGCTGTAGGTTGCAAGAACAGTTGGGTCAAGGGTGGGCTTTTGAAGAGGAGGTTGATGACGGCAGATTTGAAGGAGAGGGGGACAGTACCTGAGGAGAGGGAACCGTTAACAATATCAGCTACCATGGGGGCCAGGAAGGGAAGTACATGGTCAGCAGTATGGTGGGAATAGGGTCGAGGGAGCACGAGGTGGGTCTCATGGACAAGATGAGCTCAGAGAGGGCATGAGGGGACATAGGAGAGAAACTAGAGAAAGATGTAAGTTCAGGGCTAGGGCAAGGGGGAACCTTAGGAGACATGGCAGAGGCAGCTGAACAGATGGACTCAATCATAGTGACAAAGAAGTCCATGAGTTCCTTGCACTTATTGTTGGAAGTGAGGGTGGACGGGCAGTGGAGAGGGGTTTAAGTGGATGGTATGTAGTGGAGATGCGAAGCCGGGGTTATCTTTGCATTCCAGGATGATCCTGGAATAGTGAGCAGTTTTGGCAGAGAAGAGCAGGACCCGATAGTGCTTTATTTGGTCCAGCCAGATCTGGCGATGAATGGCTAAACCAGTTGTCTGTATAAATGTTCAAGTCTGTGACCCTTGACTTAAGAGTGGGAAGATGGGGGCCATACTAGGGGAACGACCAGGTGAGAGAGAGTAATGGTTTTAATGACGAAAAGGCATCAAAGGTGGAGGTGAGGGTGTGATTGAGCAGATCGGTAGCTGAAGAAATGTCATGATCAATGGAAGACCACAGGCTAGACAGTTGGGAATTTGAATCTGCCATTGTTAGTGACTTGGGGGAGAGCTTTTTCCAGGGGCGGACACAGAAGGGAAAAACAAACACTGCGAGGAACTATTAGTGGAATGATCTGTTTTTCTTTTGAAGGGGTTACAGAAGATTATTAAATGACAGAGATGATCTTTATATCAAACAATGGAACGATGCATTAAAGAAATGAATGAGATTAAAGAAACAAATCTCATGCCGTAAGAGACAACCCAATGAAGAGTTGAGAAGGTGACAGACATTGACAAAAAGCATCCAGGACCCCAATCACCCTGGGCACAAACTGTTCTCCCTCCTGCGGTCCGGACGTCGGTACCGCAGCATCCGAACCAGGACCAGCAGGTTTAAGAACAGTTTCTATCCACAGGCAGTGCGCCTACTGAACTGCTAATCGCACTGCCCCATATATTATAGTTATATGTTTATGTAAATATATATATTATACTCATATTACCATATATTTATCATATTACATTACTATTATTTCCAGTGGTAATTGAGGCTTTTTTGTACTATTCATCATATCCTGCAACTTGGACTGTTATTGCTATACTTTTTGCTTATTTGCTTATTGTTTTTATTTATACTTGTTTTTATTTTTTTGCTTTTATATTATATGCTTGTATTGTGGGAGTGAGTGGGGAGTAAGCATTCCATTGTACTAGTTACATATGGCAATAAAATGATCTTGAATCTTGAATCTTGAAATCAGATATGAAAGCTTAGATTCCAGTCTTATCTTTTCACAGATTCTATTCTAGTTAATTTAACAGACTCCAGTGAATCTGAAAATTGTTGGCTTGCTTTTTAATATGCTGATTGTTCTGCCATAGAAGTTAAACAAACCAAATAGTGTCTTTTTCCTCACTGTGTGTTGGCTTCCACTCCTGCTAACAAGATTAGTTTGAACTATAACAGCTGATCCATCAGTTAATTTGCTGGTGCACAGCTCCCCTAGGTACCAACCAGCAAAATCCAGTGCTACGCTTTGCCAGATACCACACATTTGGAGTTGGTTGAGCTAATACCATCCAACACAGATAAAAAGTTGCAGAACCCAACTTTCCTTGAAGGTATAGGCCTAGAAAGTCAGGGGGTTTAGCCGGCCATTAAGGCCCATTTTGAAGAAAAAATGGCAGCTGATTAACGTCTGCCTGCTTCCGGCGGGTCCCGCAGCGGCCACCATTTTGGGCAGGCCGGTAATGCTGCCATTGCCAGCGCACGCTCCAGATATTTAGATTAGGCAGATTGTGACGTCAACGAGTGTGCAACGGTGATTTGACACACGATCTGGCATTTTGGACGTTGCTGCTCTATTTAACGTCCTCTCCTAATTAAGACCAGCTGACCAAGTGTTTAGCAGCAGGAAGGAGCCCCCAGCTGCACTAGTTAAAGGGATCATCAACAACTTGCAGCTGACATGCTTTTTCAGTTCTACTGGCTCTGTTTAGGTTTCTGCAACTGTTTGGAGCTTTCTAGAGTTGTTTAAAGTTGCTGAGGTCACAGGGAGTGTTGTTGCAAGTGGAGAACACATTGATTCTCATTTAGAAACATGGAAAATGGGAGCAGAAGTAGGCCATTCGGCCCTTCGAGCCTGCTCCGCCATTCAATATGATCATGGCTGATCCTCTATCTCAATACCATATTCCCGCTCTCTCCCCATACCCCTTGATGCCTTTGTGTCTAGAAATCTATCTATCACCTTCTTAAATATATTCAGTGACTTGGCCTCCACAGCCTTCTGTGGTAGAGAACTCCACAGGTTTACCACCCTCTGAGTGAAGAAATTTTTCCTCATCTCAGTCTACAATGTCCTACCCGGTATCCTGAGACTGTGACCCCTCGTTCTAGATCCCCCAGCCAGGGGAAACATCATCCCCGCATCCAGTCTGTCTAGCCCTGTCAGAATTTTATACGTTTCAATGAGATCCCCTCTCATTCTTCTAAACTCTAGTGAATACAGGCCTATCAACCCAATCTCTCCTCATACGACAGTCCTGCCATCCCAGGAATTAGTCTGGTGAACCTTTGCTGCATTCCCTCTGTGGCAAGTATATCATTTCTTAGGTAAGGAGATCAAAACTGCACACAGCACTCTAGGCGTGGTCTCACCAAGGCCCTGTATAACTGTAGTAAGACATCCTTGCTCCTGTATTCAAATCCTCAGATTTAAAGGCTTCTGCTCACACCACTTGCTCACAGTAAGGGAGGCTCTACTTGCAGTCCCCCTTGCGCTCGAGTATCATAGGGAGATGGAGCGGAGGCAGCGAAGAAGAGGAGAGGATGCTTACAGAGGGAGGAGGAGGGGCAGGAGGGCTCTCAGCAGGAGGCCTTACCCACCTAGGGTCTTCCGAGTGCACTTCTCTTACCTCCACTTAAGCCAGGAGCAGTGTATTAGGAGGCTCCGCTTCACCAAAGAGGTAATCACAGAAATCTGCCACCTCCTGTGACCAGACCTGAAGCCTCAGAGCAGGGTGAACACGGCTTTCCCAATGGCCCTCAAGGTCACCGTGGCCCTCAATTTTTTTGCCAGCAGATCCTTCCAGTCAGGAGCAGGAGACATAGCTAACATCAACCAGTTCACCATCCATCACTGCATCTGGGAGGTCACAGAGGCTCTCTATGCCAAGAGAAGGTACTTCATTGTCTTCTCTCTAAACAGAGAGAAGCAGACGCATGTGATTTTGCCAGATAGCGGGCTTCCCCATGGTGCAGGGCACCATCGACTGCACACACAGGCATCATATAACAATCCTGAGATGTTCCGTAACCGCAAAGGCTACCACTCATTTAATGTGCGTTGTTGGGCAACCACGTCCAGAGCATCATGATGGTGAATGCCCGCTATCCTGGCAGCAGTCATGATGCCTTCATCTTGCGCCAGTCCGGTGTGTCAGCAATCTTCCAGCCACCATGTCCAACCCGAGGGTGGCTGATCGGAGACGAGGGCTATATGCTCTGCACCTGGTTGATGACTCCCCTCCATAATCCCATCACTTGTGGCCAGAGCTCATAATGACAGCCATGCTGTCATGAGGAACGTCATCGAGCAGATCATCGGGGTGCTCAAGCATTGGATTCGCTGCCTTGACTGCTCGGGAGGAGCCCTCCAGTACTTGCCGGAGCTGGTGGCTCATTTTGTGGTGGTCTGCTGCATGCTCCATAACTTGGTCATTATGAAGACGCAGCCCTTGCCACCACAGGTTGCAGGGCCATCTCAGGAGGAGGAGGAAGGGAGGAGGCAGGCAGCAAATCCCCGTTCCAGACGGGCTGTCCGTGAGCACCTCATTGATTCAAGTGAATGAAACCACAGATCCCCGTTGCTCACCACTTCCCCATCATACCATCCCTCTGTCACGGAACCTCACAGCGTCCTCCTGGGCACAAAGCTGAAATGAGAGCCACCACAAAACACACATTCCAAACAAAATTCATAAATTTATCAAATTCAGATCAAAATGACTATCAACTATTCACCCTTGTGGATTCCCTTCGTGCCGGTCTTTCATGTTCCTTTTCCTAGTCTAGTGTTCCTACGAAGTGCTCCCGCATGGGTGCTGCAACATGGCTGGTGGAAGGCTGCTGACTTTCAGTGGGGGACCCTACAGATGACCTTGCAGGACCACCTCGAGCAGCTCTGGACCTAGAATGCCTGGCTGTAAACACCACCACCTCTGCATAGGCAGCAGCAGTCTGGGCTGGCTGGCAGTAGCAAGGGCAATGGCGGAGTGGCAGTGGTGGGAGTAGGAATGCTGTCATCCTGAGAGAGGACAGCAAGTTCGAGCTCCACAGACCCATGACCACTCCCCGGGGCGCACTTCAGCATTCGTAGCAATTTTTTTTAAAATTTGTTTATGGGATGTGGGCGTCGCTGCCAAGACCAGAATTTATTGCCCATCCCTAATTGCCCTTGAGAAGGTGGTGGTGAGCCGCCTTCTTGAACCGCTGCAGTCCATGTGGTGAAGGTACTCCCACAATGCTGCTAGGTAGGGAGTTCCAGGATTTTGACCCAGCGACGGTGAAGGACCAGCGATATACTTCTAAGTCAGGATGGTGTGTGACTTGGGGTGGGGGTGGGGAGCGTGGGGGGGCGGACAGATTGCTGACCTGCTGTGACACCCTGCAAGTCCCTTTCGAGACTCGCAAACCCATCGACGATGGCAGCAGCCTGAGCTTTCACTGCAGCCCTGAGATGTTGTGTTGCTTCCACCTGTGCTGCAATGGAAGCTGCGAGATTGCCCATCACACCCAGCATCATCTGTGGATCCACAAGGTCTCTCCTGGATTTGCCCATCATTTCTATTCTGGAAATCATGGGCTCTAAGCTCTGCGCAAAGCTCCTTGCAGTGTTGGAGCTGGACTCCTCCATGCTCCTTGACACTGATAAGAGGCTCTCTGGCAGGCTTGGCAATGTATCTAGCATTTCCGTGTGCAAGCCCATCATCTTTCTTCTGAAGGCCGCCCCATCGAGTTCATCACCTGAGTCCTGTGGAGCAGAACATGTCCGCAAACTCATACTCCGGGGAGCTAGTAACCAAACTACCCTTTCCCCCTGGCCTGGCTGCAACCCACTCGTGCCCGGCAACTCACCGTGTGCAGATCCCGCCTCTATACTACCCTCTAAAGTTCGCGCAGTGCCATTTTCTGAGCTGGTATCTGCGAGTGTCAGATGCAGTGCTGGTATCTCTTCTTCTCCTCCTCCATCAGTTTGTTCAAGATGTTGAGGGACAGGCTGTGCCGGTGGCAGTCCTTGGGTATCTTGTGGTGAGGTGGCGGGGGGGAAAGCAAGATATTCATGCATACACCATCAGCAGCTTGTAAATGAGAAGAGATTGTGGGATGAGGGGGAAGTGGAATGTGAGAAGAAGGATTAGGCATGGCCATATCATCATCAATGGTTTCAACTTCTTCACTCGCCACGGACTCTGTGACTGCCCCTCCAATAATTTGGAACACAGATTCCTCGAGGTCCGTCAGGGTGTGAAGCCTCACTTGTCCGCCTCCCGTCTGTTGTAGCTCATGGAGGTTGTGTGCCACCTTTGCCTTCAAGAGAAAGGGAAGTGTGTCAGTGAGTGTGCTGCAATGTGTCTGGGTGATGTGCCACCCATGGTTGAATAGCTGTCAGTGTGTGCAAGGTGTTAGATGTGGGTGTGAATGTTGCAGCAGTAGTAAGTGTGTGAGAGTGAAGTGAAGCCTGAGGGTGAAGTGAAGCCATGATTGTGAGGTATGAGTGGTGATAGCTAGAGATTGTTGGTAGGTGAGTGATGGGGGTGTGGTGCATTGAGCAGTGTGTGAGGCTTGTGGTGCATATGGTGGGATATGGCATTTGCTGAAGCCTTCACTCACTTTCACCAGCCGTGCGAGGTCATTAAACTTTTTGCCGCACTGGATCCATGTCCTGGGGACAACACTCATCGCTGTGACGAATTGTGTGATCTCCTCCTAAATCCTTCTGCTGATGCCCTTTGATGACCTCTTGCCCCCTTGCGGGTAAAGGACAGCCTGCTGTCATTCTACCCCCAGGATCAAGGACCAAGGCTTCCAGTGCAGCATCCGAGAACCGTCTCGCTCACTCTGTTGTGCCACAGAATCAGAAGAATCACAGAAACCTCACAGTGCAGATAGAGGCCATTTCGGCCCATCGAGCCTGCACCGACACATATCCCACCCGATCCCCGTAACCCCTACCCCACCCTATCCCCGTAACCCCACGTATTTAATCCCCCTAACACTAAGGGTCAATTTTATCATAGCCAATCAACCTAACCCGCACATCTTTGGACTGTGGGAGGAAACCGGAGCACCCGGAGGAAACCCACGCAAACACGGGGAGAATGTGCAAACTCCACACAGACAGTCACCCGAGGCCGGATTCGAACCCGGGTTCCTGGCGCTGTGAGGCAACAGTGCTAACCACTATGCCACCGTGCTGCCATTCCTTCTTCTCATCTGACAATGAGGTCCTTCTGCAACAAAGCACCTCCACTTTAAATAGTGGAGAGAGCCTAGGCCAACCTTTATTGGCCAGTAGACTGCACTCGATATTGGCCCCCCCCGTTGAGTGCTAAGCCAATCAGTAGCACGTTTAGCGCTGAGATCAGCGCTGCAATTTTGCGTGCTGCCTGCACCACTTAGAAGAGGCGCAGGCAAATAGCGCTGGGTAGTGCCCCCGCCCATTTTCAGGCCTTATTGAATTTCTAGGCCAGTGTATCTTGACATCACCCACATGACGCACCCACCATCCCTTTCCATGCACTCATTTACAGAAACAATTTGTTAATGTCTGCCTGTCACACTGAAAGACATTGGCTGTGTTTTGCACCCTCCATCAGTTTTTCACACTTAAACGTTTCACTAATCGCAGTGGACCAGCCACATAAATACTGTGGCAACAAGAGCAGGTCAGAGGCTGGGTATTCTGCGGCGAATGTCTCACCTCCTGACTCCCCAAAGCCTTTCTACCATCTATAAGGCACAAGTAAGGCGTGTGATGGAATACTCTCCACTGGCCTGGATGAGTGCAGCTCCAACAACACTCAAGAAGCTCGACACCATACAGGACAAAGCAGCCCGCCTGATTGGCATCCCATCTACCACCTTAAACATTCACTCCCTCCACCACCGGTGTACCATGGCTGCATGTGTACCCTCTACAAGATGCACTGCAGCAACTCGCCAAGGCTTCTTCAGCAGCACCTCCCAAACCCACGACCTCTTCCACCTAGATGGACATGTGCAGCAGGCACATGGGAACACCACCACCTCCAAGTTCCCCTCCAAGTCACACACCATCCTGACTTAGAAGTATATCGCTGATCCTTCATCGTCACTGGGTCAAAATCCTGGAACTCCCTCCATAACAGCACTGTGGGAGTATTTTCACCACACGGACTGCAGTGGTTCAAGAAGGCGGCTCACCATCACCTTCTCAAGGGCAATTAGGGATGGACAATAAATGCTAGCCTTGACAGCGACGCCCACATCCCATAAAACGAATTTTTAAAAAATTGTTCAGAGTGTCCACAGGACATGAGAGTTATGTGGATAGCACGTTTCTAGAGGTGGTCACCCCGCAGTTTAAGAGTATGCAGGCAGAGAGGGAGTGGGTGACCGCCAGACAGAAGAGGAGGATCAGGCAGGTAGTGCAGGAGTCCCTGGAGTGCATCGCGCTCACCAACCAGTATTCTGTTCTGAGTACTGGTGATGGCGATGGTTCCTCTGGGGAGTGCAGCCAGAGTCAAGTCCACAGCACCACGGGTGGCTCGATTGCACGGGGGGGAGGAAAAAGAGTGGAAGAGCAATAGTGGTAAGGGATTCGATAGTTAGGGGAGCAGACAGGCGTTTCTGTGGCCTTAGACGTGACTCCAGGATGGTATGTTGCCTCCCTGGTGCCAGGGTCAAGGATGTCACTAAGTGGCTGCAGGACACTCTGAGGGGGGAGGGTGAACAGCCAGAGGTCGTTATCCATATCGGTACCAACGACATAGGCAGAAAGAGGGATGAGGTCCTGCAGGCAGAGTTTAGGGAGCTAAGAGAGAGATTAAAAAGCAGGACCTCAAAGGTAGTAAGCTCCGGATTACTCCCGGTGCCACATGCTGGTGAGTACAGGAATAGGAGGATAGAACAGATGAATGCATGGCTGGAGAGATGGTGCAGGAGGGAGGGCTTTAGATTCCTGAGGCATTGGGACCATTTCTGGGGAAGGTGGGACCTGTACAAGCCAGACGGGTTACACCTAAACAGAGCCGGGACCAATATTCTCGCGGGGAGGTTTGCTGGTGCTGTTGGGGAGGGTTTAAACTAACTTGGCAGGGGGGTGGGCACCAGCACATAGGAGTAGAAAAGAGGAATAAGATGCATTAAAGACTGCGTGTGTTGGATAGTACTGGAGAAGATAGTACTAGAGGCGGTAGTAGTACCATATTAGATAGGAGCAGACTAAGAAAGACTACGAAAAATTCAAAAATATGTTTAGAATGCATGTGCTTAAATGCACAAAGTGCGGTGAATAAGGTTGGTGAGCTACAAGCACAATTAGCTGTGTGGCTTAAAAAACGGTGAGGACTGGGCACTTAATATTCAAGGGTACAAGGTGTTCAGAAAAGATAGGGAAGGAAAAAAGGGAGGTGGAGTGGCAGTGCTGATTAAGGAAGACATTGTAGTGTTGGAAAGGGAGGATGTTCTTGAGGGGACAAGGACAGAATCCATTTGGTTAGAGTTGAGGAGCAAAAAGGGTATGATCACGCATATTGGGGGTATTCTATAGGCCTCCAAATAGTGAGAAGGAGGTAGAGGAGCAAATCTGCAGGGAAATTGCAGAGATATGCAAGAGCCATCGAGTGGTGATGTTGGGGGACTTTAATTACCCAAATATCGATTGGGATAATGCTGGGGTAAAGGGAAAGGAGGGGGAGGAATTTCTGAAATGTGTTCAGGAGAATTTCTTTGACCAATGGCCCAGAAATTCGGGTCGGGGGCTTGCCGCGCGTGCAAGCCCCCGATCTGCACTTACCCGACGCGCCGGCCGTTGAGCTTCAGGGACGCCTGGAATTGCTGTTTTAAAATGTTGACTCCCGGGCAGCGTCTGACGTCACGCCGCCCAGGAGTGCAGCCAGCGCGAAGCCTGTAGCGCGCTGTGCAACTGAGACACGCCCCTTGAGGTCTCAGTTTAATAGGACACGCCCCCAATGTTTCTCACAAGCTGCTAAGCATTTTTACATGCAAAGCAGCATTTTAAATAGGTTTTTGGTATTTTTATGAAGCTTTTGGTAACTTTTATAAACTTTTAAAAACGTTTACATTATTTTGAAGAATCTGAAGTAGTTTTAAACAGAATTAAAGCAATTTAAAGACTTTTAAAAGCCCTAAAAGAATTTTTTTTATTCCATTTATTTATTTAGCAATGTCGTCGTCATACGTGTCTTCACACTGTTCCCTTTGGGGAACTGTATGAAGTGGTGGAAGGATTTATGGCCATGATTAACGCTCATTCCGTGACCGTAACCATCTTTGAACCAGCCATTAGGGTGGTTAGTCCTATGGCGGGAGGGTTTTATGGGCTCCCACAAGCTATACAAGGAGGGGGGGCCACCCACACCCACGGACGCAAATATCCCACTGGATGTCAACCCAGAATTTAGAGCCGGAACTCCGACTCCACTTGCCGGGACTGTCTGGAGCGGGGTTCGAAACCCTACCCCGTCTGGCCCAGCGGCGGGGATCCTACCGCTACGCCAAAGGCCCAATCCAATTAGCAACGTGAAATGGCTGGAATGAGCACAATTCACGGCATTAAAAGAACTCACAATTGAAGTGATGATGACCTCAGCAATCTCCTCAACGAGGTGGAGGCGCAGCGCCTGCTCATCATTGGTAATGAGAAGTCAAATGCGCCGCAAAAAGGACAGATGATAGCTTGGTCTTTCAAGTGGCAGCATAGGGCTCCAGTCACGGGGAGGGAAAAGGCGCAGGAAACGTATGGGTGTCACCTTTTGCGCGGAGTGGGCCTTTTGCATAGCGGTAAGCATCCCCGCCGCTGGGCCAGAAGGAGTAGGGTTTTGAACCCCGCTCCAGACAGTCCCGGCAAGTGGAGTCAGAGCTCCAACTATAAATTCTGGGTGGACATCCAGCGGGATACTTGCGTCCGCGGGTGTGGGTGGCCCCCCCCCCTCAGATGGGTTGTGGGAGCCCGTAAAACCCTCACGCCATAGGACTAACCACCCTAATGGCTGGTATGAAGATGGTTATGGTCACGGAAGGAGTGTTAACGTGGCCAGAAATCCTTCCACCACTTCATACAGTTCCCGAAAGGGAACAGTGTGAGGATACGTACGACGATGACCTCTTGCGCAATGCACTTCCTTGGACCCTCAGTCGCAGATGCGAGGGGGCAAATCGTGCAATTGTTAAATTTTTCATTTTATTGACATGTAAAATGTTGGCCCAGTAATTCCCTTCCAAACGCGCGAGTACGGTCGGGGTACTTACGCGTCTGGCCGGAGGAAATGCCGGTTTTCAGCGTGCACAGCGCATGCGGGGAAAACCGGCATTTCCTGTCCTCTGAACGAAGGGGTTCAGAGGCAGAACGCGTGCGACTGTACAGGCAGCGCGTGCGCAGTAAAATTCGCCGCTTTCATTCATGCTTTCAGTGAGGTCAAGTCCTTACAACTTACACATGAAAAAAGCATGAGTACAGTTGCCCCAGAGGCTGCGGAGGAATATATTTCTTATCGTGGAGCTTCTGAAAGGCAATATTTTTGTTTGGGAAAGGGAGGAAAGTTATTTTAAGAAATGCTGAGGTAAGTTTTAAAGTTTATTTTTGTTTTTTAAAACAGGTTTTCAGTACTGTAGGTAGAAGGATCAATTGTGGCTATGTGAATTGAATTTGCTGTGTTTATTAAATGTGAAAATGACTCCAACATTTTTAAGAAAGAAACTTTTCATCAGTAATATATTCTTTTAAGTAATTATGTATGTATGTCTGTATATATTCCTTTGCGTGTATGTATATATTCCTTTACTTATGTGTATGAATGTATGTATTTAATTATGACTTTCAGAGAAAGTAACTTATTGGAAAATCATAATTAAAAACATACATTCATACACATAAGTAAAGGAATATAAAACATACATACATATACGTAAAGGAATATATGCGGACATACATACATAATTACTTATTACTGATGAAAAGTTTCTTTCTTAAAAGTGTTGGAAATGTTACATTACTCATTTTAGAACACTCATTCTCACATTCAATTCACACAGCCACAATTGCTCCTTCTACCTACCGTACTGAAAACCCGTTTAAAAAAAAAAAAAATTAAACTTTAAAACTTACCTCAGCATTTCTTAAAATAACTTTCCTCCCTTTCCCAAACAAAAATATTGCCTTTCAGAAGCTCCACGATAAAATATATCTTCCTCCGCAGCCTTGGAGCAACTTTACACATGCTTTTTTCAAGTGTAACTTGTAAGGACTTACCCTCACTGAATCCATGAATGAAATCGACGAAGTTCACTGCGCACGCGCTGCCTGTGCAGTCGCACGCGCTGTGCCTCTGAACCCCTTCGTTCAGAGGACTGGAAATGCCGGTTTTCCCCGCATGCGCTGTGCATGCTGAACACGGGCATTTCCTCCGGCCAGACGCGTGAGTACCCCGACCGTACTCACGCGTTCAGAGAGGAATTACTGGGCCATTATGTTCTTGGCCCAACTAGGAAGGAGGCATTGCTGCATCTGGGCCAGGTCGACCAAGTGTCTGCGGGAGAACACTTGGGTACAAGTGATCATTGTATCATAAGATTTAGATTAGCAATGGAGAAGAGAAAGCAACAATCTAGAGTGGAACGTCTAAACTGGAATAGGGCTAACTTCAATGGGATGCGAATGGATCTAGCCAGGGTAAAATGGAACCAAAGACTGACAGGAAAAACTGTAACAGAACAATGGGTGATCTTTAAGGAGGACATGTTCCAAGTACAGGCTAGGTACATTCCAACAAGAGGGAAGGGTAAGGGAACCAAAGCAAGGGCTCCTTGGATGACGAGGGAGATAGAGAAGATGATGAAACAAAAAAAGAGGGTGTATGATGCACGTCAGGTGAATTCTTCAAGGGAGAACCAGACCAAATACAATAAGTTGAGAGGGGATGTGAAGATGAAAATAAGATTGGCAAAGAGAGAATATGAGAGTAGAATGGCAGTTAACATAAAAGGGAACCCAAAAATCTTCTGCTGGCATGTAAACAGTAAGCAGATAGTAAGAGGCGGAGTGGGGCCTATTAGAGACAAAGAAGGTGATATATGCTTAGAGGCGCAGGGCAAAGCTAGAACACTCAATGAGTGCTTTGTATCGGTGTTTACTAAGGAGGTGGATGCTGACAAAATATCGGTGGGTCGAAAAGGTACAATCAATGGAAGGGGTGAAAATTGATAGACAGGATGTACTAGAAAGGCTGGGTTTGCTTAGAGTGGACAAGTCGCCATGGCTTGCATCCCAGGTTGCTAAGGGAATTGGGGGAGGAGATAGCAGAAGGGCTTGCCATAATTTTCCAATCTTCCCTAGATGCGGGGGAGGTGCCTGAGGATTGGAAAGTGGCAAATTTGACACCATTGTTCAAGAAAGGGTGTAAGGACAATCCTAGTAAATACAGGCCAGTGGTCAGTTTAACATCTGGTGGGTAAAGTTTTAGAAACAATAATCAAGGAAAAAATTAACAGGCATTTGGAGAGGTTTAAGCTAATTAAGGAGAGCCAACACGGGTTTGTAAAAGGAAGATTATGTTTGACTAATCTAATTTTATTTTTTGATGAAGTAACAGAGTGGATTGATGAAGGGAATGCAATGGATGTTGTCTACATGGATTTTTGAACAAAGTACAAAGACTGGTTAACAAAATTGAGGCTCATGGAATAGGTGGGTCAGTGGCAATTTGGATAAGGAATTGGCTTAAGGACAGATAACAGCGAGTTGTGGTAAATGGCTGTTTTTCCAGACTGGAGGATGGTAGACAGTGGTGTTCCCCAAGGGTCAGTGCTGGGGCCACTGCTTTTTTTGATATATATAAATGACCTGGATATTGGAATACAGAGTAGAATTTCTAAATTTGCCGATGACAGCAAACTTGGGGGTGTGGCAAACAGTGATGATGATATCAATCGACTGCAACAGGACATAGAAAGGCTAGCAAAATGGGCAGACAAGTGGCAGATGGAATTTAATACAGAGAAGTGTGAGGTGATGCATTTTGGCAGAAGGAACAGGGAGAGGCAATATACACTTAATGGCACAGTTTTAAAGAGTGTGCAGGGACGGAGGGACCTGGGAGTTAATGTGCATAGGTTCCTGAAGGTGGCAGGACATATTGAGAGAGTGGTTAACAAAGCATATGGGATCTTGGGCTTCATAAATAGAGGTATTGAGTACAAAAGTAGAGAAGTTATGTTGAACCTTTATAAAGCGCTGTTTAGGCCACAACTGGAGTATTGCATCCAGTTCTGGTCACCACACTTTAGGAAGGATGTGAAGGCCCTTGAGAGGGTGCAAGAGGAGATTTACCAGAATGGTTCCGGGGATGGGGGATCTTAGCTACAAGGACCGGTTGGAGAAGCTGAATTTGTTTCCACTTGAGCAAAGGAGGTTGAGGGGTGATTTGATAGAGGTGTACAAGATTATGACGGGCTTGGATAGGCTAGACGGGGATAAGCTGTTCCCACTAGTTGATGGCACAAGGACTAGGCGACACAGATTTAAGGTTTTGGGCAAGAGATACAGGGAGGATATGAGGAAAAACTTTTTTACACAGCGAGTGGCGATGACCTGGAATTCGCTGCCGGTGGAAGTGGAGGCACTCAATGTTTTCAAGGGTAGACTGGATAGGTACTTGAGGGAAAAAAACTTGCAGGGCTACAGGGATAGAACGGAGGAATGGGACTAACTGGATTGCACTACAGAGAGCCGGCACGGACTCGATGGGCCAAATGGCCTCCATCTGTGCCATTATGACTCTATGATTATGACTAGTGCCTACATTATTGGTCATCATGCAAGATCGGATTTGGGTTCTTGGCCCACACATCTGTGAATTTACAAATACTGGAGGCTTTAACCATAAATTGAAGAGGCAATATCACCAGTTTGAAGCTCCTAAAGGTACTGCAATATGCCTCGATTGGGCCCATGATTCACTGTTGCCCATGTTAATCCATATGTGTCAGAGCTCACACAACGTGTTAAGATTTCCGATAATACTGTAGAAATATCTGTGAGGGTCAAGTTTGCTTTCCTCTACTAATTCATCGAATAAAAATTCTTCAACCAGGTAAGCTCCATCCATACTCATGAGACATTCATGAATTTAGTTTCCTTATTATTCAGTGATGTGGTCTTTTTTCTTGATTATTGTTCTGGATGGGTTAGGAGATAATTCACAGTTTTTGTTAGGAGCATTTCCAGATTAATAATGAGATGTGTGTGATGATCTTGTCTACTTTTCCATCTATGTCAGCAAATTATCCTTTTCCCCAGTTCTCTGTCCACGCTCTTGATTTGTTGGAAACCTATATATTTACAGATACACTTATACACTGACCAGTTACCTTGGTGCAATATTTCTATCTTATACTAAGCATATAAAAGTACAGACAAATCTGGACTACTGCTTTACAAAAATAATTTTTAAAATTACAAAATGGAAAAAATATTTTTTCTTACAGAGACTGCTGTAAATATTGGATATGCATGTAATATGCTGTACGATGATATGAGTAAAATATTCATCATTGAAGGCAACAATTCAGAAGATGTACGTGCAGAACTAAGGTAGAGAAACTAAATTTGACTATTTTTCAGACACAATAGAAGACAGAGTAATGGGCAGAAAATATTGAGAGCACTTGAGAAATTCCAGATATGTGCCCGGGCAAATGCCATGAACACAAACTTATAAATTGATCTAAATGTGTTAAAGGGAGTAAGTTCCTCTTTATAATTAAAGTGAAACTTTGCACACAAATTTTTAATTCAGAAGATATGGCAAGATAACATCTTAGAAGGAATACTCTACTAGAATAAACCCCAACAGTGGCTTTATACTCATACTAGCTGAAGTGCCCGGCGGTGCCGAGGCTTTTTCGAGGGCATGTTGTTGTTGGAAGAGAGAGAGAGAGAGCGGCGGGAGGGGAGGGGGGGAGGAGGGGGGAAGGGAGGGAGTGGGGAGGAGGGCGGGGGGGGAAGGGAGGGAGTGGGGGGGAGGGCGGGGGGGGGAAGGGAGGGCGGGGGGGAAGGGAGGGCTGGGGGGAAGGGAGGGGGAAGGGAGGGCGGGGGGGAAGGGAGGGGGGGAAGGGGAGGGGGAGGGCGGGGGGGAGGAAGGGGGGGAAGGGAAGGGGAGGGGGGCGGGTGGGGGGGAGGGAGGGGGGGGTGGCGGGGTGGGGGGGGAGGGAGGGAGGGGAGGGGGGCGCGGGGGGAAGGAGGGCGGGGGGCCCCCCCGAGGGTCACGGCCCCCCCGAGGGTCGCGGCCCCCCCCCGAGGGTCGCGGCCCCCCCGAGGGTCGCGGCCCCCGCAGAGGGTCGCGGCCCCCCCGAGGGTCGCGCCCCCCCCCGAGGGCTGCGCTCCCCCCCCCCCCGAGGTGAAGACCGCCGATTGCGGCTGTGCGAGACGGCCGGGGGGCCGGTTGCCAGGGTGACGCTTGGCGGCCCCCCCCCCGAGGGTCGCGGCCCCCCCCCCGAGGGTCGCGCCACCCCCCCCCCCGCCCGAGGTGAAGACCGCCGATTGCGGTTGTGCGAGACAGCCGGGTGGCCGGTTGCCAGGGTGACGCTTGACGCTCAGCAAGCCCCGCCCCCCGGCCGAGCCAGAGAGAGACGCTGCGTCTCAGCTCCTGCTGCGCGCGCACCCTAGCGGCGCTGGGCTGAGGCTCGGCCCTCCAACCTTCGAGTGGGGCCGGGAGGTGCCTAGCTCGGGCGTGGGTGCGAAGGAGAAGCCGAGGCTTCGAGGCCTACCTGGAAAAACGGGGAAAGGTAGGAAAATTAATGAGATTAGATAAGTTAATGCGTTTCTAAATCATTTTTTTAAAAAACATTTTGTGTTTTAAAAGCAACGTTTTTTTTAAAGACGCAGAAAGCGGGAAAAAGAAAGGAAAAGTTTGGAATCAAGATGGCGGCGACTCACCTCGGTTCAGAACGATAAGGCCCGGCCACACACGCACCGATTGGCCCGGCGGCACACGCCAGCAACCCGGCGTACGATTGGTCGAGCTCGAGGTCACTCTGTCGCTAATGAGCGGATAATGAGATGCTAATGAGCGGAACGCTGAAGGTTTTTGGGATACCGCGGGCGCGATTTTAGCCCGGCCGAAACGTAAATATGCTTAAAACCGTCTCGGAAGCGTAAGCTTTCTTTGGAGGTAACGCGCGCGTAGGTACGCCCTGTAACTTTCGAGCGCATAACCGACAGACGCACACGCGATGACAGACAGACAGAATGACAGACAGAAGTACCGATTTATATATATAGACTAGCTGAAGTGCCCGGCGGTGCCGAGGCTTTTTTGAGGGCATGTTGTTGTTGGAAGAGAGAGAGAGAGAGCGACTGGGGGGTGGGGGGGGAGAGGGTGGTGGGGGGAGATGGAGGGAGGGGGAGGAGGGAAGGGGGGGAGAGTGGGGGGAAGGGAAGGGGAGGGGGGAAGGGAAGGGGGGAAGGGAAGCGGGGGAGGGAGGGAAGGGAGGGAAGGGGGGGAAGGGGAGGGGAGGGGGGAAAGGGGGGGAGGGGGGGAGGGGAGGGGGAGGGGAGGAGGGAGGGGAGGGGGGGCGTGGGGGGGGGAAGGGAGGGGAGGGAGGGCGGGGGGCCTCCCCGAGGGTCGCGCCCCCCCGAGGGTCGCGCCCCGCCCCCGAGGGTCGCGGCCCCCCCGAAGTTCGCGCCCCCCCCCGTGGGTCGCGCCCCCCCCCGAGGGTCGCGGCCCCCGCAGAGGGTCACGGCCCCCCCCGAGAGTCGCGCCCCCCCCCCCCGAGGTGTAGACCGCCGATTGCGGCTGTGCGAGACGGCCGGGGGGCCGGTTGCCAGGGTGACGCTTGGCGGCCCCCCCCCCGTGGGTCGCGGCCCCCCCCCCCGAGGGTCGCGCCCCCCCCCCCGAGGTGAAGACCGCCGATTGTGGCTGTGCGAGACGGCCGGGGGGCCGGTTGCCAGGGTGACGCTTGGCGGCCCCCCCCCGAGGGTCGCGGCCCCCCCGAGGGTCGCGCCCCCCCCCCCCCCCCGAGGTGAAGACCGCCGATTGCGGCTGTGCGAGACGGCTGGGGGGCCGGTTGCCAGGGTGACGCTTGACGCTCAGCAAGCCCGCCCCCCCGGCCGAGCCAGAGAGAGATGCCGCGTCTCAGCTCCTGCTGCGCGTGCACCCTAGCGGCGCTGGGCTGAGGCTCGGCCCTCCAGCCTTCGAGTGGGGCCAGGAGGTGCCTAGCTCGGGCGTGGGTGCGAAGGAGAAGCCGAGGCTTCGAGGCCTACCTGGAAAAACGGGGAAAGGTAGGAAAATTAATGAGATTAGATAAGTTAATTCGTTTCTAAATCATTTTTTTTTAAAACAATATGTGTTTTAAAAGCAACGTTTTTTTTAAAGACGCAGAAAGCGGGAAAAAGAAAGGAAAAGTTTGGAATCAAGATGGCGGCGACTCACCTCGGTTCAGAACGATAAGGCCCGGCCACACACGCACCGATTGGCCCGGCGGCACACGCCAGCAACCCGGCGTACGATTGGTCGAGCTTGAGGTCACTCTGTCGCTAATGAGCGGATAATGAGATGCTAATGAGTGGAATGTTGAAGGTTTTTGGGATACCGCGGGCGCGATTTTAGCCCGGCCGAAATGTAAATACGCTTAAAACCGTCTCGGAAGCGTAAGCTTTCTTTGGAGGTAACGCGCGCGTAGGTACGCCCTGTAACATTCGAGCGCATAGCCCGACAGACGCACAGGCGATGACAGACAGAATGACAGACAGAATGACAGACAGACAGATGTACCGATTTATATATATAGATATTTGTTAGAAAAATATTCCCATTGCAGATGAAAAAAGCCATTTATGGAAGTCTCAATTCTTGGTTCCATGGAGTGATAGTACATGGGTGTTAAGTGTTTGGATCTTTTACTCAGGTACCTCTCTTGTTTACAACAACAATAATTGTATTTAACTGATTAAATGTCTCACAAACCCTCTCATAATCGCCTAGATTTATGAAAGTGGCAGAAAAAATACACTCTAAGATATCGGCCCAGAAATTCGGGTCGGGAGCTTCCCGCGGGTGTAAGCCCCCGACCTGCACTTACCTTGCGCGCCGGCCGTTGAGCTGTGGGCCCCCGTGGAATTCCGATCCTGGGCCTCCTCCAACTGCTGGCGCGCAGTGCTTGCGTATCCCAGGTGCGCAGTTAGTTCAATGCGTCCCCTGGGATCACATGAGCCATGGGGAGCCAATCGGAGCAGGGAATGCTTCATTCATAAGTTTGACAGGAAGGGCTGTCAAACTTATAAATACTATGAGCCCGAAAACATCACTAAATCTTCAAATAATTTTTTTTTAAATCACATTTTTAAAATAAACTATAAATTACATGAAATAACTATTTTAAACAATAATTTAAATTTTTGAAAAAAATAATTTTATTTTCTAACGGGGCTAAAAATAAACGTACCTTTCTTTAAAGTATTTAAAAATAATAAACCTGTGGAAAAAATGTTTTAATTTTAATTAATTCACCACTTACCTTGTTAAAAGCAGGCCTTGCGACTGCTTTTTATATGTCTAACTTCTGGAGACTTACCTTCCCGGGAAAAGCTGCAAAAAAAAGTAAGTTTGATGCGCACGCGCAGCCTCTCCTGCGCACGCATTCGACCTCTTAACCCCTCCTTTCAGGGGAACGGAGGTGCCGGTTTCCCACGCATGCGCAGTGCATGCAGGAAACCGGCACTTCCATTGGGCTTACGGGTGAGTACCCCGTGCGTACTCACCCGTGGGGACCCAAAGTTCTGGGCCACTGTGACTTATGCTTTAACCAGGTTTATTAAAAATGACAGATAAGCAATAGCAAAGGCAATACAGTAGATTATAATAGTTTATAGAATTTACCTATGCCTCCTTGAACCCAGAAAATTTTAATTGTAGCCACGGGCATTCTCTGTAATATTAGCCAGTCTGCAGTGTAGGCACGCATTTTTCAGGTTACTGACGCTCTTTACAGGAGAGCGGGCAAATTCACCACCTTTGGTATCACAGCAAAGCAACAGTGAGATAATCCAACTTTACGGCGTTGCTGGCTTCCCCAAGGTCCAGAGTGTAATCAATGACACCCACGTTGCTTTACGTGCTCCCACAGAAAACCCCCTCGACTAGGCTTTCACGCCTTCAATGTACAGATTGCATGTGGCAAAATGCAGAGGATCCAGCCCGATATGCTGGGAACTGCCTTCATTTTTCACATCAGCTCACCCCGACCTCTTCAGAGAAGATATTCACATCAACAGTTGGCTTCAGGGTGACAAAGCCTACCCCCTGCTCCCATGGATAATGACCCCAGTAAGAATGGCAAAGGAACACTAAAGACTAAGAATGGCAAAAAATTGGGTATCAAGAGGATTATCGGGGTCTTTTATTGTTTAGATACATCAGTTGGGGCTGTGCAGAATGCTCTAGATCATATGTCATGAATAGTAATAACCTGGGCCTCTGCAAAATGCTACAGATTGTGTGTCATGAACAGTAATAACCTGCTGTTCCTTTCATAACTTCACCATTCATGAAGGGCTGGACTTAGATTCTTCTGGAATAACAACAGAAAATGCTGGAAAAACTCAGCAGGTCAGGCAACATCCGTGGACAGAAATTTGAGTTGACGTTTCGGGTCGAACCCTTCTTCAAAACTGGAAAGAAAAGATGGATCGGAGGCAGGGCTGCGATCGGACAAAAGAATAAATGAAACAAAAGAAGTAAAAAAGAGACAATGAAAGGTGTTTGAAGCTAGACGAGATGGTAATAGGCTGAGATTGGGTGTAAAGTGTACTGGCAGGGCAAGGGATAGCTGCCAGGTGTGAGAGCGAAACAAAAGGAAAGGGGGGAGGGGGAAAGGAGTTTTGAAGAAGGGTTCGACCCGAAATGTCAACTCAAATTTCTGTCCACGGATATTGCCTGACCTGCTGAGTTTTTCCAGCATTTTCTGTTGTTATTTCGGATTTCCAACAACCGCAGTATTTTGCTATCGTATTAGATTCTTCTAGTGTTGGAGCCAGAACTACACGGAGTAGGGCATCGTGATGACCTTCACTCGCAGGAGTTCACAGTGACTGTTGTAAGAGGCATCAGATGCTGAGAGGTTGTTTCCCCTGGCTGGAGTGTCTACAACTAGGGGACATAGTCTCAGGATAAGGGGCCGGCCATTTAAGACTGAGATGAGGAGGAATTTCTTCACTCAGAGTGTTGTGAATCTTTGGAATTCTCTACCTGAAAGGGCTGTGGATGCTGAGTCATTGAGTATATTCAAGGCTGAGATAGATACATTTTTGGACTCTCGGAGAATCAAGGGATATGGGGATCGGGCGGGAAAGTGGAGTTGAGGTCGAAGATCAACCATGATCTTATTGAATGGTGGAGCAGGCTCGAAGGGCCGCATGGCCTACTCCTGCTCCTAATTCTTATGTTCTTATCAGAGCACATTCATTATTGAAGTCTTCTGTGTAACACAATCTACCTTTGACAATACTGCCTTACCTCCTTCTCCCCCACTTAACAATAAAGGGACATTCCCGCAATACACTTCCAATCCTACCACAGAACAACACATCAGCCCTCTTTGCCCTACTTGAGCGTGCCAATAATCATCACCTGAGCGAATAAGTTAGCACCAAATAGTGCATCCTATCCTGCATAACGAACTCCATGAATAGCAAAGCACATTCTGTTTTAATACAACAATTGCAAACTGTACACGGGCCAATCTACTCTCTTTTTAACACCGTGCTTCCATTGGATTCCTACACTGCCTTTATTTCATTTACTCTAGTTCAACGAGATGCAACTTGATACCCAGGATTGCAGGAGGTGGCTGGCTCCTCATTCTCCACAAAAGGGGCTTGGGACTGAGGTAGCTCTTGTTTCATAGCAGTAAAGAAAAGAGGGAATGTATCGAAGGTTGTGGGTCCACGGATGAATATGGAATTTGGATCAAATTTGAAAATAAAAAATAGAAGCACTTAGCACTTGCAGGTGGGATAATAATGAAAGCCACAACAAATATAAAGAATAGAGGAAAGTTCCGAAAAGGAAAGTTAGAAAGGCCAAGAGGGAGTATGAAAAAAAGGCTTTTTATAAAAGAAAGAGCCTGCATTTATATAGCACCGTTCACGACCTCAGGACATCTCAAAGTACATTTTATCAATTAAAAACTTTTGAAGTGTAGTCACTGTTGTAATTTGAAAAGCTGCAGGCAATTTGCGCGCAGCAACAATGAGATCATGACCAGATAATCTGTTTTAGTGATGTTGGTTGAGGGATAAATATTGGCCAGGACACCAGGAGAACATCCCTGCTCGTCTTTCAATAGTGCCATGGGATCTTTTATGTCCACCTGCAACCTAGCTTTAATGTTTAAACCAGAAGATGGCAACTCCGAGAGTGCAGCACCCCCTCAGTACAGCACTGAAGTGTCAGCCTGAATTATGTGCTCAAGTCTCTGGAGTGGGACTTGAATCTACGACCTTCTGACTTAGAAGTGAGTGTGCTACCACCTTATAGGCACATAAGTAGTGAAAGGTAAGGGAGCGTTGCTTAGAAATGAAGGGGACAAGCTTGTAGTGGACAGTGAGGGAAGGACAATGATACTTAATGAGTGCTTTGCCTCAGTTTTTACAGCGGAGGTGAACATTGGGATTGTTCAACCACCAGAGGTGGTTGTAAGACTGTTACTGGGGGTTATTATTGAAAGGGAAATCAGAATATCACAAGACAATTATGGATGAAAGAGGCAATTTAGCCCACCAGACAGGTCCTAAAGTCCCCCATTATAGCATCCAGTTGTTACTTAAATTACGTAAGTACATAAGAACATAAGACGTAGGAGCAGGAGAAGGTCATTTGGCCCCTCGAGCCTGCTCCGCCATTCAATAAGATCATGGCTGATCTGATCTTCGCCTCAACTCCACTTCCCTACCCGCTCCCCATAACCCTTGACTCCCGTACCTTTCAAAAATCTGTCTATCTCCACCTTAAATATATTCAATGACCCAACCTCCACAGCTCTCTGGGGAAGAGAATTGCAAAGATTCACGACCCTCTGAGAGAAGAAATTCCTCCTCATTTCCGATTTAAAAGGGTGTCCCCTTATTCTGAAATTAGGCCCCCTAGTTCTAGGTTCCCCCACGAGGGGAAACATCCTCTCTGCATCTACCCTGTCAAGCCCCTTCAGAATCTTATATGTTTCAATAAGATCCCCTCTCATTCTTCCAAACTCCAATGAGTATAGGCCCAACCTGCTCAACTTTTCTTCATATCACAACCCCTTCATCTCCGGAATCAACCTCGTGAACCTTCTCTGAACTGCCTCCAATGCAAGCATATCCTTCCTTAAATAAGGAAACCAAAAATGTATGCAGTACTCCAGGTGTGGTCTCACCAACGCCCTGTTGTAACAGGACTTCCCTACTTTTATACTCCATTCCCTTTGCAATAAAGGCTAACATTCCATTTGCCTTCCTAATTACTTGCTGTACCTGCATGCTAACATTTTGTGATTCATGTATAAGGACCCCCCGATCCCTCTGTACCTTAGCATTTTGTAATCTCTCCCCATTTAAATAATAAATTGCTTTTTTATTTTTCCTACCAAAGTGGATCACCTCACATTTTCCCACATTAAACTCCATCTGCCAGACTTTTGCCCATTCACTTAGCCTACCTATATCCCTTTGGAGAGTCTTTGCGTCCTCCACACAATTTGCTTTCCCACCTATCTCTGTATCATTAGCAAATTTGGCTACATTACACTCAGTCCCTTCATCCAAGTCATTAATATAGATTGTAAATAGTTGAAGCCCCAGCACTGATCCCTGCGGCACTCCACTAGTTACAGTTTGCCAACCTGAAAATGACCCATTTATCCCGACTCTCTGTTTTCTGTTAGCTAGCCAATCCTCTATCCATGCTAATATATTACCCCCAACCACGTGAGCTCTTATCTTGTGTAGTAACCTTTTATGTGGCACCTTATCAATGCCTTCTGGACATCCAAATACATGACATCTACTGGTTCCCTTATAGCCACCCTGCTCGTTACATCCTCAAAGAATTCCAGCAAATTTGTCAAACATGATTTCCCTTTCATAAAACCATGCTGACTCTGCTTGACTATATTATGATTTTCTAAATGTCCTTTTACCACTTCCTTAATGATGGACTCCAGCATTTTCCCAATGACAGATGTTAGGCTAACTGGCCGATAGTTGCTTGCTTTCTGTCTCCCTCCTTTCTTAAATAGGGGTGTGTAGGAGTCTACGTACTCCTAGCAAAAAATACTGAACTCGGAGAGGTTCAACAGAAAAGGTTTAATTGTTGAGACTGCATGCTGAACACAAAATGGCGTCAGAGCCTACACCAAGTCCGACTGCCTTTCATCAGTCCACAGCTTCGACTGCCCCTCCCCCACTCTGGGCTTAACTATGTTGCAGATCGAGTTTCTTAAAGGTGTGATCCTTCTTAAAGGCATGACGCCTGATTTATAGTCTACGGACCGAAAAGCGGATTGTGTCCTTTCTGTGATCGGTACGCCACAGGTGTTACATTTGTGTTTTTCCAGTCCGCTGGGACCTCTCCAGAATCCAGGGAATTTTGGTAGATTACAACCAATGCATCCACTATCTCTGCAGCCACCTCTTTTAAGACTCTAGGATGCAGGCCATCGGGTCCAGGGGACTTGTCCACCTATAGTCCCATTAGTTTGCCTAGTACTTTCTCTCTAGTGATAGTGATTGTTTTAAGTTTCCCCCCCTCCCACCCCAACAGCCTCTTGATTATCCATTATTGGGATGCTTTTAGTGTCTTCTACCGTGAAGACCGATACAAAATATTTGTTCAAAGTCTCCGCCATTTCCGTTTCCCATTATTAATTCCCCAAACTAATCCTCTAGGGGACCAACGTTTACTTTAGCTATTCTCTTCCTTTTTAATTACCTGTAGAAGCTTTTATTGTCTGTTTTTATATTTTTGGTAGCTTACTCTCATAAGCTATCTTCTCTCTCTTTATAATTTTTTTAGTCATCCTTTGCTGGTTTTTAAAAATTTCCCAATCCTTTGGCCTTTCACTATTCTTCGCAACATTGTATGCCTTTGTTTTCAATTTGATACCCTCCTTAACTTCCTTAGTAAGCCACGAATGGTTCATCCTTCTCGCAGTCTTTCTTTCTCACTGGAATATATCTTTGCTGAGAGTTATGAAATATCTCCTTAACTGTTTGCCACTGCTTTTCTACAGTCTTACCCAGTCCACTTTAACCAAGTCTACCTTCATACCTTTGTAATTACCCTTGTTTAAGTTCAGGACACTAGTTTGAGACGTAGCTTTCTCACCCTCGAGCTGAATTTGAAATTCTACCATGCAATGATCACTCTTCCCAAGAGGATCCTTCACTTCAAAATCATTAATTAATCCAGCCTCGTTACACATTACCAGATCTAAAATAGTCTTCTCCCTGGTTGGTTCCACAACATATTGTTTCAAGAAACCATCCCGTATGCACTCTAAGAACTCTTCCTCAAGTCTACCTTTGCCAATTTACTTTGTCCAATCAATATGAAGATTAAAATCTACCATGATTGTAGTCATACCTTTCTTACAAGCCCCTATTATTTCTTGATTGATACTATGTCCGACAGTGTGGCTACTGTTTGGGGGCCTGTAGACCACTTCCACCAGTGACTTCTTACCCTTATTATTTCTTACCACCACGCAAACTGATTCTACAATAGCAAAATACTGCGGATGCTGGAAATCCAAAATAACAACAGAAAACACTGGAAAAACTCAGCCGGCCAGGCAGCATCCGTGGAGAGAGAAACAGAGTTACCGTTTCAGGTCGAAGACCTTTCGTCAGAACTGGAAAAAAGCAGGAAATGGAAAGCAAGTTTAGGGGCTGGGAAAAGGGGGAGGGGATGAAAGAACAAAAGGGAAGGTCAGTGATAGGATAGAAAGTAGGACAGATTAAGAAACATTGGCCTAGAAATTCAGTTGTTTGCGCCAGCCGCTAGCGCCTTAGGAGGAGGAGATGTTGGGCGCTAGGCGGCTAGCGGCCGGGCGCAGCGCGATCTGCGCCTCTCCCCAACTTCAGTAAAGATTTAGCGGCGGCGCAAAGCCTTTGCGCGCGCTCAGCTACGCGCGCAGATCCTGACGTCATTTCATCGTGCAACGCCCTTTGTTCGCCCCAAACCGGAAATTCAGTGGCGCCGCCCTATTGTGCGCCTGGTGCCCCTAGCGACTGGTAGAGGGGAACGGTTCTCAGTCGATGTGGGGCGCGGGGGGGCGCAAATTAAAGGGCACTCCTCCTGCAGTAGAAAAGGCAGCCTTTTTGCAACACTCCTTCTTTGTGAGAGACGGATCTTTGCAGAGAGACAAAGGTAGAGAGCTTTCTGGTTTGGCTCAACACTCGCACAGGTACTTGTGGCTTCAGGCCACAGCTTTGCACTTGTCTTTAACTTCAGAGCCATAGCATTGATTGGAAACATATAATGGAGGCTGCAATGGGTGCAAACATTGGCCTTCTCCATAGTCCTGGGCGTTGTACAGATGAAGCAGCAGTGGTCAAGCCTTGCTTCAGGGCTGCAGTGTGCAGGGCGTGGCAGGCAAACAAATCCACCCTCCCCCTTTAAGAGCTGACCGGCGCCAGAGTGTCTGCCGTCAATCAGCAACTCGCCGCACCTGCGCCCGCCCTCGGGGGTATCGCCCCGGGCCGCCGGCTTAGCGCCTATTGATAGTCGTGCATTGCCTGTTTTAGCGCAGCAGCAACCTCTTGGGGCGATGCGACTGAATATCGGCGAAGGTGGCGCGAACTTGCGCCGGGCGCAAACTTTAGCGGCCGCCCAACTGTAGCGCCCCAAACGTGGCTATACTGAATTCCTAGGCCATTGAGAGACATTAAGAGATGCTCAAGGCAAGAGGAGGTGGTAATGGGACAGGTTAGGGAACAAAGGATGGCTCTAGATGAAGTGTGAATTGCACTGGCAGAATGAAGGACAGCTGCCATGTGGGAGGGAAGAAAAAAAGGGCCAAACAAAAAGTGTGGATAAAATAAAGAAAATATATATATGTGATAGGGGCCGAGATTATGATCTGAAATTGTTGAACTCTATGTTGAGTCCAGAGGGCTGTAGAGTGCCTGATTGAAAGATGAGGTGCTGTTCCTCGAGCTTACGCTGAGCTTCCGTTGAACAATGCAAGAGGCCGAGGACAGTGAGGTCTGAGTGGGAATGGAGCGGTGAATTAAAGTGACAGGCCACCGGGAGCTCGGGGTCCCCCTTACGGACTGAATGTAGGTGTTCCATAAAGCGGTCACCCAATCTGCGTTTAGCCTCCCCAATGTAGAGGAGACCACATCGTGAGCAGCAAATACAGTATACTAAATTGCAAGAAGTACAAGTAAATCGCTGTTTCACCTGGAAGGGGTGTTTGGGGCCCTGGACAGTGGGAAGGGGGGAGGTATAAGGGCATGTGTTGCATCTTCTGCGCTTGCACGGGAAGGTGCCGGGCGAAGGGGAAGGGGTGCTGGGGGTGGTAGAGCACTGGTATGGAAGGTGGCATCGTCGGAGCAGATGCGGCGGAGATGGAGAAACTGGGAGAATGGAATAGAGTCCTTACAGGAGGCGGGGTTGAGGAAACTGATTCTACGTCTTGATTTTCTAGGCCAATATCATTTCTCATTACTGCACTGATCTCATCCCTTATTAACAGAGCTATACCACCTCCTTTTCCTTTCTGCCTATCCTTACAAAATGGCAAATACCTCTGAATATTCAGTTCCCAACCTTGGTCACCTTGCAACCACGGCCCCGATTTTCCTGAAGGTGCGGGGAATTGTCGGGTTCCCCGAATGTCGGGTTCTGACCCGAATCTAAATGGGTCAGCCAGCTGCACGCAATTTTCCCTCAATTGGCCAATTAATTTCCAGCGTGTGGGCACCCTTGCTAAGTGTCCAATTCTAGTCAGAAAGCCCCACATTATGATGTCATCATTTGTGGTGCTTTTAAAGTGTCCAGCAAGCTTCTCAACCTCTGCAGGCTTCCCAACCAGTCGGACAGAATGGCACAGGAGCCTGCACCAGCTGCTGGCAGTGGCAGAGGCCGAGCTGCCGCCAAATTTGACGAGACCTCATTGCAGATATTGGTGGATGGGGTTAGGGCCCACAGGGAGGTCCTCTTCCCTAGCTCAGGGAGGAAGAGGCCTCCCAAAGAGACCAGGGCTGCCTGGATGGAGGTGGCTGCAGAGGTCAACTCTCTGGGAGTCACCTGTCGGACCTGGATGCAGTGCAGGAAGCGTTTCCATGACCTTCACCACACAGGAAAAGTAAGTACGAAATTTCCATCACTCTCAACCTGATCCCCATTGCCTTTCCCCAACAGCACTCAGCTTCAGCAATCTCTTCCTCCACATCCCACTTCACAGTCACATCCATGCACCCTTACCCATTCCCTATCTCTCTATGCTCACATTCACATAACTATTCCACCATGCAGCCCTCACACTGCCTCTCACTCTGATGCTTGGAACACAACTGACAACACACAGGGAGGGCCCTTGGTCTTGCAGCCTCACACCATCTTTGTCTCCCTCTAAGTATCTATGCTATGCAATCTCTAAACTCACTCCTGCACTCTCATTCAAACTCCACTTGTCTCCCTCATTGCAGGAAAAGAGAGCTCACAATAGACGAGAGCGTGCGAGGACTAAAGGAGGACCACCCTCAATCACCCACCTGAGCCCCTGGGAGGAAGCTGTGATGGAGATTGCTGGGGCTGACGTGCCTTTGGATGCTGGGGCAGGAGAGACAGGAGCAAGCCCGCAAGCTGGTGACAGAATAGTTCCTCATCTCTCTCATTGACAGCATGAGTTGCTGATATGATTCTGAAGCCACATCATTTGGATTTATGAGCATCTGCCAAATCCAATGTGCAAGTAGCCTTGGCATCACATCTCTAACTCTTTCCTTTACTCCCCCACAGGACCATCCGGAGCCCCCGTCGCCACTGCCGAGGAGTAAGAGGCTTTGCAGCCAGACTCCTCAGAGGAAGCTCCAGCCTCTGAGGGCGCAGCGTCAGCAGAAGTAAGCGCACTCAGCACCAGCGCAGACACTCACACCTCGGTGGGACCTTCGGGACATAGAGTAGTGTTGTCACCTGGTGTATCACAGCTCACAAGTGAGCATCAGCAGAGTGTGGAGACAGGGACAGCAGTGGAGAGTCCTCGTCAGAGGGCGCAGGCCTCTGCCAGCTCAGCTCAGCTGCATGTCCACCCTATGCCTCTGGGTCCATCCGCAAGAGAGGAGGTGATGGATCTCCATGCACAGGTGCAGGAGTCTCTGGCAGGTTTTGTCTCCAGGGTCGCTGCGAGTGTGGAGCAAATGGAGGAGTCCATGGCGAGCATGAGCAGAGCCTTATTGGAGTCATTGGCGCATGAAAGCATCACCACGGAAAGGTTGGCTACCTCCGTGGTAAGGTTGGCTACTGCCGAGGAGAGGAGGGCTGTGGCCGAGGAGAGGAGGGCTGCAGCCAAGGAGAGGAGGGCTGCGGCCATGGAGGAGCTTAGTCGCCAGGGTATCGAAAACATGGTGAGTGCTCTGAATAGAATGGCATCTCTTGAGGAGCGATGGGCATCTATTGAGCACCGAAACCAGACCTTCATGGAAGTCCCTCTGAGCAGGATTTCCAGTGCTGAGACGGGTCCCCATGGCCCCCCTGATGTGCAGCAAGGTGCTCTCCAGCCACTTGCAGGCACTGAGGGGGAGCTGACCCATGAGAGGGAGGTTGTTGGCACACCTCAAGGAAGTGGGGGCTCCTCTCCACGCGCTCACACTTCCATGCCATTTCAGAGCCCTCGGTCAGAGCCCCGCCGGAGTCCACACCCCAGTGAGATAGGAGTCTCAAGCCCTGCACAGCCGCAGGAGCAGCAGACTGCTGGCGAGCCCTCACAGGCTCGCCACCCCAGAGGACGCCCGCCAAAGGTGTCGAGACAGGTGCAGCAGGAAAGTGAGCAAGGGGCCTCCACATCTGCTGAAGCCACAGGGGTACCACTACGTAGGAGCACGCGTAAGAGAAAAATAAAGCACCACTAATCACAAGGGTAGTCACTTGGGTGAAAAGTCTTGTAAATAGTTTTAATGCCATCAGTTTCCTGTACATAAAAAATCTGGTGGCAACTGCTGCAGTTATGGCGTCTGTCATTTGGCGAATGGGGATATCACATAGAGGCCTTAGGATAACTTGCAGATGTCAGCAAGCTGGTCAAATAGGTTGGAATGTGCAGGCATGGGCCACTGTCCATGGTCAGTTAAGAAGCAGTGAGGCTGCAGTGTTTGATGTACCAGGCTACGCAAATCTGCCCAGGATGAGTGCGTTCCTTGCATTCTGGCCAGCAATGTTCTCACGCACTGGTGCCGCTGGTTGGCGGGCTTCTGCAGGATGCTCGTTTCTGTCCTCCTCCTCCTCCTCCTCCTCCTCAGCATCATCCTCATCCGAGGCGGCTCTGTGAGGAGCCTCTTGGTCCTGCGGAATCGGCAAGCCACGACGCTGTGCCATGTTGTGAAGCACACAGCATACCACGACGATATTGGAGACCCTGGCTGATGAGTACTGTAGGGCTCCACCTGATCTATCGAGGCATCTGAAGCGCATCTTCAGCAATCCGATGGTTTGCTCGATAATGCATCTGGTGGTAATGTGGCTGGAGTTGTAGCTCTCCTCAGCTTCGCTGGCTGGTCTCCTCAACGGCGTCATTAGCCAAGATCGCAGGGGATATCCCTTGTCTCCAAGTAGCCATCCTTGAAGTTCGTTTGGCGGACTGAATAGCGGAGGCACAGTAGACTGGCGCAGTATGAAGGAGTCATGGCAGCAGCCAGGGTACTTGGCACAAACATGCAAAATCACCTCCTTGTGGTCACACACCAGCTGAACGTTAAGGGAGTGGAAACCCTTGCGGTTGACAGAAACTCCTGGATTGCGGTGGGGTGCCCTAAGGGCCACATGTGTGCAGTCAATGATGCCCTGCACCCTTGGAAAGTCTGCCAGCTGAGCTAATACAAGCGCCTGCGCCCTCACACTTGCGCGATCCCTGGTGAAATGGATCTGATTGCGCGCGAGGGCAAAGAGGGCATCGGTGACCTGTTTGATGCAAGTGTGTGCAGCCGCCTGGGAGATGCCGCTGATGTCTGCTGCTGATCCCTGGAAAGAGCCTGAGGCATAAAAGTTGAATGCGGTGGTGACTTTGATGGCCACTGGTAAGGAGTGTGGACCTGGTGCTCTGGGCTCCAGGTCTTGCTGCAGCATTGCGCAGATGTCAGTCACAACCTCTCGCGAAAGTCGGAGCCGCCTCTGGCACTGCTGCTCAGTCATGTTGAGGTAGCTCACCCTGTGTCTGTAGACCCTGTTTGGGGGGTGTGGTGATTATTCTTTATGTTTAGTAAGAAGTATTGTGATTGGTTGTTTGTTTCCTGCCTTGGGATATATGCTGTAATCTCATTGGTAGTTGATGTCATGTGATTTGTGGTGGCCATCTTAAATTCAGTTCTTTCCAGCCTTTAGTTGGGACTGGGTGTTGAAAGATGTGCTACAGGATTTTTAAGTTAATAAAGCCTAGATTAGAAAGGCAAATCTATTCTTTATTTCAGGGGGTTTCTCCTGCGCCGACAGCCTTCCATGCACTGGCCCTTCTGGCCTGTGCTGCCTCAGGTGGGTGAGCCGCAGCCTGTCGCTCCTGCTGCTGCTGTTGTTGCTGCTGCTGTTGTTGCTGGTGCTGCTGTTGTTGCTGGTGCTGCTGCTGTTGCTGGAGCTGCTGTTGCTGCAGTTGCTCCAGCCTCCTCTGCTGTTGGAGATCCTCTAATGCCAGGAAGGGAAGGAACAAAAGGCCTCCCATGCTTCTGGCAGATGCCTCCGTTGAGGAGGCGCTGAGTTAGGGTGGTGAGAGGGGCTTCCCAGGAGCCCACACTGGAGAAGTGTGTGAGGCTCCAACCTTCCACAGCTGTGCCTAAGCCTTCAACAAGTTGCCCCAAGCCTTCAGCAACAAGGTCCTGCAGCCTACAAATGCTGTCTGATTAAATCTCTTCAGTCCTGATTGACCTGTAGCTGAAAGCAAGCAAGTCAACTTTGTTCATGCCAGGTTTCATCAGTAGTGTTCCCACCAGGCGTGTTTTACGCGGGGCAAGGCTGAAAATTGCAAGGGACCCTGAAAATAGGATTAAACATGCCAATTATTGATCATTAGGCTCCCGCCGACCATTCCCGCCTGCTGCGGGCGGGACTGATTCGGGTCGCGTTGAAACACGGGGGCGAAAGTCGGGCGGGGCGGGTCGCGACCCCATATTTCTGCGATTTTCAGCGCCCGCCCGAAAACCCGCCCGACGGCTGGGGGAAAATCGGGGCCCACGTCTCTGTAATTATTCCAGGGTTTTGCCTCCACTACTCTATCTGAAACTCCATTCCATGTATTGATCACACTTTGTGTGAAGAAAAAGTTCCTGATAACTCTCCCCCATGGCCCTCTGATTCTACCAAACAATCTCCACCAGTGCCCCCACGTACTCTACTCCTCGAATGGCTCCTGGATTCACTTTCACTGACTCCAAATATGGATATTGGTGCATGGATATTCCAAGGTGACTGCATGCTGTCTCCAGGATGACTTCATCTCACCACAGGGCCTCAGACTTCAACTTTGGACTCTCTCATTTGTCTCCTCCCATAGTCTGTTTACTACAAAGACATGTATCTCCTAATCTCTACCATGCCTGTGTACCGCGAATTACCTGTGTCCATTCACATACACATTGTGGTTGCCGCACCATACCAGACCTCATTATTTATGTCTCTTTATTTTTTTTCTCTTGGCCCTTCTCTCCACAGTCATCTCCATCTTGTCATACAGCCAAGCCACTTTCCATTTTTCCTCTCTCAGCTACTTCCCTCTCTGCAATCCCTACCTTAGCCAATTCTTCTTCTTCTGTTTTCTTACACCCCTGCTGCCATCCCAATAACAACAAATTGCATTTATATAGCATCTTTAACACAGAGAAACAACCTATGGCGCGTCACAGAGGTGCAAAGAAAAATGAATGCCAAGCAAAAGGAGATTTTATTTTATTCATTCATGGGATGTGGGCGTCGCTGGCAAGGCCAGCATTTATTGCCCATCCCTAATTGTACACTACACAGCATGTGGTGAAGCTACTCCCACAGTGCTGTTCCAGGATTTTGAACCAGCAACAATGAAGGAACGGCGATATATTTCCAAATCAGGATGGTCTGTGACTTGGGGGGATCTTGGAGGTGATGGTGTTCCCACGCGCCTGCTGCCCTTGTCCTTCTAGCCGGTAGAGGCCGCAGGTTTGGGAGCTGCTGTCGAAAAAGCCTTGGTGAGTTGCTGCAGTGCATCTTGTCGATGGTACACATTGCAGCCACCGTGCGCTGGTGGTGGAGCGAGTGAATGTTTAAGGTGGTGGATGGGGTGCCAATCAAGCTGGCTGCTTTGTCCTGGGTGGTGTTAAGCTTCTTGAGTGTTGTTGGAGCTGCATTCATCCAGGCAAGTGGAGTGTATTCCATCACACTCCTGACTTGTGCCTTGTAGATGGTGGAAAGGCTTTGGGGAGTCATGAGGTGAGTCACTCACTGCAGAATACCTAGCCTCTGTCCTGCTCTTGTAGCCACAATATTTAAGTGGCTTGTCCAGTTAAGTTTCTGATCAATGCTGACCCAGGATGTTAATAGTGGGGGATCTAGCGATGGTAATGTCGTTGAATGTCAAGGGACGGTGGTTAGACTCTCCTGTTTTGAAGATGGTCATTGCCTGGCACTTGTAAGAACATAAGAAATAGGAGCAGGAGTAGGCCATTTGGCCCTTCGAGCCTGCTCCGCCATTCAATAATATCATGGCTGATCTTCTACCTCATTTCCTGCACTATCCCCATTGTAGTGTATGTATCTTTAAGGGGAGAACTACTTTTTACAGCTCCTGTATACTGTAGTACCGGCAGTGACCACACCTGTATATAAACCCTGAGTAGGGATCTGTACTGTTAGTTTTAGAGTAACCCTCATTCAGTAAACACCTGTTGATTGTTCCCCTGCAGTCTCTGTCTAGTTATTGAAGGACACACAACATCAAGATACACGGATTTAATATTGGCGACGAGCAGATTCGAACCTACCTGCAACTCTGCAGAAGAAGGCCGATTCCAGAAGCACGGGCATCGACCATCCAACGGAGACTCCAGCGAAACGGGCTGGCAACAGGTACGGCGCAGACCCTTCCCGCACAGCGGCGGCTAGAGCTGACCGACGGCACAGGAAAAGGCCGACCAGCGTCGACGGGAGCAGAGAGAGGGTAGAGCGCACAGGGCGCAGCCGGTGTTCAGGACCGAGCGGCGTCGATGGGAAAAGAGAGAGGGTAGAGCGCACAGGGCGCAGCCGCTGTTCAGGACCGAGCGGCGTCGACGCGAGAAGAGAGAGAGGGTAAAGCGCACAGGGCGCAGCCAGTGTTCAGGACCGAGCGGCATCAACGAGAGAAGCACGCAGGAAAACGTGCAGAGCGCAGCCGGTGTTCAAGGGCTGAGCAGCGTCCGCGGGAAAGAAAGGAAGTGCGGGAGATGCCATTTGAGCCGCAGCGGAGAAGAAGGGAGAGCGCGGGAAGAAAGGAAAGCGCGGGAGACGCCATTTTGAGCCACAGCGGAAAAGAAGGGAGAGCGCGGGAGACGCCATTTTTAGCCAGTCTAACCACACCCAGGGATGCCGAAGAGTGGCAGTGTCACAGCGTTCGACAATGAAGTCGAAGTTTGGGCGACATATGTCGAACGCATAGAAGTGTACTACAAGGCGAATTAAGTGCCAGATGACAGGAAAGCACTGGTATTGTTGAATTCCATGGGTGCAAAAAGGTATGGCTTACTGCGAGACCTAGTAACCCCAGAGAAGCCAGTGGAAAAGGATTTTGAAAGCGTAGTGTCAATCCTACAGGACCACTTAAACCCCACACCGCTGCTGATAGCAGAAAGATTTAAGTTTCACAAAAGGAACCAGCATAAAGATGAAAGTAATGCTGAGTATTTAACGGAACTGCGCAAGCTATCAAAACACTGCCAGTTTGGAACAGGGCTAGCAGATACTTTAAGGGACAAGTTTGTGTGTGGGCTTCAAAGTGAAGGAACCCAGAAACGGCTTCTATCAGAAAAGGATCTTACGCTGGACAAGGCTTTCAGCATGGCAGTATCACACGAAGCAGCCGCACGGGGCGCTGCAGAGATACAACGGAGACCGCAAGAATATGGCACAAATGAAATGTCATACGGAGCAGTGAAGTGCTATCGCTGCGGCAGAACAACACACGACCATAAGGATTGTTGGTTCAAGGACCAAGTGTGCAGACAGTGTGGAAAAGTAGGACACATAGCAAGAGTCTGCAGGTCGGGAAAGAAAACCAGCAGCAAGAAATCTCCACAGGAGAAGTACAAGAAGGTACATAAGGTGACGGAGAGTAGTTCAGACGAACAGAAAAGTGATACAGACTCCGGAAGCAAGGAGCTGGATTGTCTGAAACTACATAATGTAATCAAAATGGAGGATCACCAAACTATCTGGGTCACGTTCAAGATAGACGGAGTCCAAGTGAAAATGGAATTGGACACAGGATCAGCCCTAACAGTCATAAACCGAAGGGACTACAAGCGGCTATTCTCACATATACCCTTGAGAGATACAGAGATTGTCTTGAAGACGTACACAGGGCAAAAAGTCTACCCCAAAGGAAAAATAAGGGTGAACGTTATATATAACGGCAAGGAAACACCAAAAATGGACCTATATGTATTGCCAGATGGCGGACCACCACTACTAGGACGTGAATGGATCCGGAAGATACAGTTAGATTGGCATTCCATACAAGCACTGACGGTAGATGCCAAAAAGGATGACGACGTCACACCTGGACGACTGTCAAAAATGCTAACTGATGCACAAGAAGTGTTCCAGGAGGGACTTGGAACACTAAAAGGCATAACAGCGATGATCAAAATAGAGGAAAATGCAAGCCCAAAGTTTTTTAAGGCCAGACCGGTGCCTTATGCGATCCGCCCAGCCGTCGAAGCAGAGCTGGAAGGTTTGGAACGTTCTGGAGTACTGTCCAAAGTGGACTGGAGCGAGTGGGCTACACCCATCGTTCCTGTAATGAAGAGGTCGTTGAGTAATACGCCTGGGGAACCAAAGAAGGTTCGCATCTGTGGGGACTTTAAGCTGACAGTGAATCCAGTCCTTCACACGGTACAATATCCGCTTCCGCGGATTGAAGATATTTTCGCCTCGCTATCTGGAGGAAAACGCTTCACTAAGATTGATCTGGCCCAGGCGTACCTGCAAATGGAGGTAGAAGAAGCCTCGAAACAGTACCTCACGATCAACACTCAAAGGTCTCTACCAATACAACCGGCTGGTGTTCGGGGTAGCATCAGCTCCGGCTATTTGGCAAAGGGCAATGGATCAAGTCCTGCAAGGGATTCCAGGGACCCAGTGTTATTTGGACGACATCCTGGTCACGGGCGAAAATGACAGTGATCACCTCGCCAACCTGGAGCAGGTGCTCACTAGATTGAAGGAATATGGGCTCCGAGCTAATCGCCACAAATGCGAGTTTTTCCAGAAGCAGATCTCGTATTGTGGCCACGTGATTGATGAAGAGGGGTTACATAAGTCCCCTGAAAAGATTGAGGCAGTAGTCAAGGCTCCAGCGCCGGAAAATGTGTCACAACTGAGGTCGTTCCTCGGGCTGGTGAACTACTACCATAAGTTCTTGCCGAATTTGTCTACCGTACTACACCCACTGAACACCCTACTGCAAACGGGGGTACCATGGAAGTGGAATGACGAATGTAAACGAGCTTTCCAGAAGTGCAAAGAATTGATCACATCAAAAGAGGTGTTGGCTCATTTCAACCCAGCACTACCAATTCGGTTGGCGTATGATGCGTCACCCTATGGTATTGGAGCGGTGCTGTCGCACAAATTACCGGACGGCTCGGAGAGGCCAGTAGCCTTTGCGTCTCGGTCACTAACCTCAGCCGAGCGTAACTACGCCCAGATTGACAGGGAGGCCCTCAGCCTAGTGTGGGGAGTGAAAAAGTTCAACCACTATCTGCACGAGCAGAAGTTCACCTTGCTGACTGACCACCAACCACTTGTCTCCATCTTTAATCCAAAGAAGGGCGTTCCGGTGATGACTGCGCAACGGCTACAAAGATGGTCCCTTTTTCTAGGGGGCGAACCAATATGAAATAGAGTATAAGGGCACGAAACAGCATGGAAATGCTGATGGGCTATCACGCCTGCCACTGCCTACTGTGGAGGAAGCACCAGCAGTGGACCCTGTCGAAATATTTTATTCGACTATAATTGAACGCTTGCCAGTAACTAACGCGGATATAGAGAAGGAGACCCGAAATGACCCGACACTGTCTCGGGTATATGACTTGACGGTGAAGGGATGGCCAACACATGGCGACTCACTGTTGCCAGCATTCTCATCCAGAAGAGAACAGCTGTTAGTATGCCAGGGGACCTTGATGTGTGGATCCCGAGTGGTAATTCCACCCAAGTTAAGGGAGAGAGTGCTCAATGAGCTTCACGAAGGTCATTTGGGAGGGGTGAAAATGAAAAGCCTTGCTAGGGCTTATGTGTGGTGGCCGGGGATCGATCAGCAAATCGAGGACCTGACATAGAGCTGCTCAGGATGCCAGAAGGTCCAAAATGCACCACCACATGCCCCTCTACACCCATGGGAGTGGCCCTCCTCTCCATGGCAACAGGTGCATATTGATTTTGCTGGTCCATTCATGGACTCAATGTTTTTAATAGCCGTGGATGCGCACTCGAAATGGCCTGAGGTGATCAAAATGTCCTCCACCACCACGGAGAAAACGATTGCAGTCCTACGGACCATATTTGCCAGGAACGGCTTGCCAGAGCAGATTTGCTCTGATAACGGACCACAGTTTGTGTCCGAAGAGTTTCGGAAATTTATGAAAAGGAATGGGGTAAGGCAGTACACATCCGCCCCATATCATCCAGCCACAAATGGATTGGCTGAGAGGTTCGTACAAACCTTTAAAAAGGCAGTAAGGGCCATGTGCGATGACGACATTCCACTGCAGCATAAGGTGGACAATTTCCTGTTAGCCTACAGAAATGCGACACATGCAGTCACCAACCAGACCCCGGCCATGATGTTCTTTAACTGAAGGTTGAGATCTTGTCTGGATTTGCTCAGACCAAATGTACGAAGAGATGTTGAGAATAAGCAATTCCAGCACATCAATGAGAAGCCGACAAGGAGCTTCAATGTAGGGCAACCAGTTTTGGCTCGCGACTACCGAACAGAGAAATGGCAACCAGGAACGATATGCACACGGCAGGGGCCACTAATGTACACAGTGGATGTTGGGGAGAACATTGTGAGACGCCATGTCGACCAGATCCTAGAGTCACAGGAACGAGTCAACCCCATGTCTTGCGTACCTGGTAATGAACCCGACATACAGGTAGCATCTACCCCAGAAACAGTAGCATCGGAAGCTGATGAACCAACCGACGACAGGGGGCCAGAATTGCGTCCGCACCAAGAGCAAGACACTCAGGAAAGGCGCTATCCAGAAAGGATCAGGAAGCCGCCCCAAAGACTGAATTTATAAATGGACTATTTTCAGTTAATGTTGCATGTTAAAAGTGTTAATTGTTAAATGAATGTTATGGTACTGTTAATCTAAAAGGGGAGGAATTGTAGTGTATGTACCTTTAAGGGGAGAACTACTTTTTACAGCTCCTGTATACTGTAGTACTGGCAGTGACCACACCTGTATATAAACCCTGAGTAGGGATCTGTACTGTTAGTTTTAGAGTAACCCTCATTCAGTAAACACCTGTTGATTGTTCCCCTGCAGTCTCTGTCTAGTTATTGAAGGACACACAACATCAGGATACACGGATTTAGCACCCATATCCCTTGATTCCCTTAATATTCAAAAATGCATCAATCTCTGTCTTGAATATACTCAACGACTGAGCCTCCACAGCCCTCTGAGGTAGAGAATTCCAAAGAGTCACCACCCTCTGAGTGAAGAAATTTCTCCTCATCTCAGTCCTAAATGGCCGACCCCTTATTCTGAGACTGTGATCCCTGGTTCTAGACTCCCCAGCCAGGGGAAACATCCTCCTTGTACCTACCCTGTCAAGCCCTGTAAGAATTTTGTATGTTTCAATGAGATCACCTCTCTTCTAAACTCTAGAGAATATAGGCCTAGTCTACTCAATTTCTCCTCATAGACAATCCTCCCATCCCAGGAACCAGTCTGGTGAACCTTCGTTGCACTCCCTCTATGGCAAATATATTCTTCCTTAGGTAAGGAGATGAAAACTGTACACAATACACCAGGTGTGGTCTCACCAGGGCCCCATATAAAATTGCAGTAAGACGTCTTTACTCTTATATTCAAATCCTCTTGTAATAAAGGCCAACATACCATTTGCTTTCCTAATTGCTTGCTGTACAAATGTTACTTGCCACTTATCAGCCCAAGCCTGAATGTTGTCCAGGTCTTGCTGCATGCAGGCACGGACTGCTTTATTATCTGAGGAGTTGCGATTGGAATTGAACACTGTGCAATTATCAGCGAACATCCCCACTTCTTACCTTATGATGGAGGGAAGGCCATTGATGAACCAACTGAAGATGGTTGGGCCTAGGGCACTGCCCTCAATTTCCCTGTGGAAATCTGGGAGCTGTAAGATTTGCACGATTTGCAGGATTCCGCCAAGTCTTGGGTGTCGTTGACTGCAGCCATGTCATCCTGTGGGATCCCTCAGACAATGTGAATCACATGAACTTCCAATGTATTAATGTGCAGCTGGTGTGTGATCTTCAGCAGTGCATCAGGGAGTTTTATGCTGTCTTTGCTGGTAGCTGTCATGATGCTTTTATTTTGGGTCTGATAATAACCCAGAGTCGAGCGGGGTGGGAGGGGTGCAAAGCAGGCGCACAACCTGGAAGAAGTTTTGGCTCGTCAGAATGTCCGATTTCAATATGGATACTTAATTATCATTTTACTTCCGGGTTTCGCATCTCCAATGCGTGTCAGTGAGCGTGATGCGCGCATGCATGATGCAATTTCAACTCGACTATTTAAATGGCCAACTCAAAGATGGTACTTGGAGGAGTTGTGAGTTTTTGCATACAGACGCCATTGTGCAAGATGGACTCAGGACACTCAAAGGTTGCGCCCAACTTTAACCTTGCTTGATATACTGCTGGGGCAGTAAGGATTAGAATGTAAATAATCTTCCCCAGCAATGGCAAGAAACCTGCTGCTGTCATGAAGAAGGCATGGTTAGAGGTGGCTAAGTAAGTTAGCAGCAGGAGTATTGTGGCCCGTACCTGGATCCAGTGTAGGTAGTGCTTTAATGACCTAACCAGGTCAGGAATGGTGAGTACAGTTGCAGATTAACCTACATACTGTAGTGCACACCCTCCCCATCTCACTCTGTCTTGTTAAGCATACTCTATCGCATCACTCCTCACACCCACTTAAGTTTGAAGAGCACCCATCATTCACTTTCTGTGCACTTCCTCACCTCCCCATTTATCTATCCACCACTGCTACTCAGCCCAATCCTTATGTAATGTGATGCATCTGCTTGATAGTCCCCTTCGCCAAATGCACTGCATTCATCAGTTGAATAGATACCTTACAGACACTCATAGGTCTGTCATTCCCCCGTTGCAGGAGAAACGAGCAGAGAACACAAGGGAGAGGGAGAAGACCGGAGGTGGGCCACCACATATAGTGTAGCTGACATCATCAGAGAAAGAGGCCATGGAGATCAGTGGCATATCTGCATCCCTGACCATCGGAGATGGAGAGACTGGGACGATGCAGCTGCCTGGTGACAGAATTAAGTATCTCTGACCCACATCTCATACAAGACTCAGTCATGTTGTGCGCAGTAGCAATATTTTAACATTGCCAATACTAATACATATCCATCTCTTCTCTCCTCCAGGACCTTCACGTGTCCAACAGTAGTCCATGGACTTTCCGGCCGACAATTCCTCAGAAAAGCTGATTCGTTCTGAGGGTGCACTGTCACAGGACACAAGCCAAACATGCACCAGCTCAAATACACGCACTTCGGTGGGTCCAGTTAGCGAGTTAGGTGGGATCTCACCTGGTAAATCACAGTGACCCACAAGTGTGCAAGAGCAGACAGTGGTGGTAGGGACAGCCGTGGAAAGTTTTGCGTCAGAGGGTGTAGCCCTCTCGAAGCTCTGCTCAGCTGGTCATAGGTGCTGTACCCCGGGGGACATCGATGAACAGAATATCATTGAGGGGCAGCAGAAAATCTACGACATACTGGCAGGCCTTCCATGCACACTGTCCATGATTGCAGAGAGAATGGAGGAATCCAGCTCAAGCATGAGTGGGCTGATGTCGCAAGGCATTGAGAGGATGTCTTCTTCCATGGATAAATTTGCCAACTCCGTGGAACATCAATCGCAGCAATCAACTGAGTCCATGCAGGCCTTGACCATGGCTGTGCTGACTGTGGATACCAACATGTCTGGTGCCTTAAATAGGATGACAAACATTTTAGCCTTGGCCTTACAGCGTGTTACTGATCTGCACCAAGCTGCTCTTCAGCAAAGTGGTAGGCGTGCAATGCGGCTGGCCCATGAGAGGGATGATGTCAGAAGGGGACATGGAAGTGGGAACACAAAGCGCTTCCATTTCTCACCCGCTGCCCTTCCTCAGCCAGTACCCGACAAGCTGCCTCCTCTCCCGATGGCTGAGTCTGCCCTGCACAGGTGCAGATGCAGCAGTCTTTGGCGGATCTCTCAAGGACTCAAAAACCCAGAGGATGTTAGCCAAAAGAGTCTCAACAGTCAGAGCAGGGATCTGAACAGCTTGCCTCTATCTCTGCTAAAGCACAGGGGTTCCACCATGTCGGAGCGGTACGAAAAAGAGTAAAGCTTCATAGTTGCCCAAGGGTATGCACATGGGTTTTTGAGAAAATGTAATGTTGTTATGTTTCCTTTGTTTAGTATAATCACATGAAATGTATTACTTTGCACCACTTTCCTGTGTTGCCGATTCTTGGTCGCCAGGTGGCAACTCACCTTTTCAGTTGCTTGTTATGAATGGGAAGACATGAATTGACAGGGACCAATGGGGGGATGTGCACTGGGTGGATGGTTGGCTACAGGGCTGCTTTGTATCAGTGGGATTGGGGAAGGCAGGGAGAGTAGCTGTTGGATGTGATTGTTACATCAGTTCAGTGGGAGTGAGTAACTGAGCCTTACAGCTATAAGGGAATCCCGTACATCCCGGGCTGCAATGTGAGCAGCTGGTGCTGAGTTGGGGTCGCCATCTTAATCCTCCTCGTCCTCCCCTTCATTGGATTTGTCTGCTGACGATGTGTGCTTAGCGCCTTGTTCCTCCTGCAGCTCCAATCCTTGCTGCTGTGCAATGCTGTGTAGAGCGCAGAGCAGTACTGTAATTCTGGAGATCCTCGCTGGCAAATACTGAACGGCGCCTCCAGATCTATCCAGGCACCTGAAGCGCGTCTTGAGCATGCCGATTGCTTGCTCAGTGACACATCTGGTGGTCATATGGCTGTC
This sequence comes from Somniosus microcephalus, assembly GCF_052327205.1. Lineage (NCBI taxonomy): Eukaryota > Metazoa > Chordata > Chondrichthyes > Squaliformes > Somniosidae > Somniosus > Somniosus microcephalus. The sequence goes on along the minus strand of NC_140988.1, from coordinate 283,619,707 downwards.
GTTGTGCTGCTCTTGAGCTTCATTGTTAGTGTTCCTCCTGGGTGTCATCAGCCAAGTTTGAAGGGGATATCCTTTGTCTCCTAGCAACCACCCCTTATGTCTACTTGTAGGCTAGCGACCACCCCTTATGTCTGCTCGTAGGTCCAAAGAGGTTGGGGAGCTTGGACTACCGCAGGGTGAAAGGATCATGGCAATTCCCCGTGAATCTGGTGCACAGTTGCATAAACCTTTCCTTGTGATTGCACACCAGCTGATCATTGATCAAATGGAATCCCTTGCAGTTTCTGAATACTCCTGGTTAATCTGGGGGTGGATTGCCACATGTGTGTACTCGATGGCACGCTGCACCTGTGGGACACCAGCCAGAGACACAAACCTGAGTGCCCGTTCGTTCTGGCTAGTGTCATCACAGGCGAAGTTGACAAAATTGCTGGCCCTGGAGATGTCTCTGGTAGTGCTCTGAAAGGGGCCAGAGGCAAAAAAGTTGAGGCTGGTGGTCACTTTTACAGCCGCTAGTAATGCGTGGCCACCAGGTCTAGCAGGGAGCAAGTCTTCTTCTAGGAGGCTGCAGATGTCTGCCACCACTTCAATCTCAGCCTCGGAAGCACTGCTCTTCCGAGAGGGCACACTCTGTTATGCAGGTAGTGTCTACTGAGACCTCAACCCCTCTGCTGCTCCCCTTTCTACTGATCACCAGATTGTTGCTACTGTTGATGGTCACCTTGCTCCTCCTCTGAAGTTCAATCTAAAGCAGCTATAGCACCACCCATCCTGATCTGAGTCTCAATACCTCCAAAGTGCAGAATTAAGTCTCTCACCACAAGTACTCTCAACAAACCCTTTGCCAGTGGTAGGTAAGAAAGCAGCTGAGAACCCTAAGTATTTCTTAATGTCTGTATGCCTGACTTTTAATGAGCCCCATGAATTGCCGTTCAGTCTTCTTGCCTTTGTTTCAATGGCGAGTTTCAGGATGCCCAGGAAACCCGTGCGTGTCGTGTTAAATTTAAATCCCAGTAAAAATCTTGTTCAAATTGCCTCATTTAAATATTATAATCAGTAATCCACCTCTCCGGAAGGAGTTATGTTCACGCATCGAAACGCGCCTGAGGTAAACCAGGAAGTCAGCACGTTGGAGCCAGCTTCCAGACGCACTGAATTTTCAATGATTTTAATAACCTTCCCAAACCCACACGCTCTTTATTATTTAAATTTCCCCCCCACCCCCCTTGTATCAGTCGTCCATCCCCTCACTGTTTACCCCGCACAGCAATTTAAAGGCTGGCTGCTTGGTGGCAAAGCTATCCCCTGCATAATTTCTCTTATTCAGCAGAACTGTGCTACGATGAGATGCATGGGTGAATTAGAGCCCTTATAAAGCAGATCATTGGAGTCCTCAAACAACGTTTCAGATGCCTGGACAGGACTGGTGGTTTCCTGCAATACAGCCCAGAAAGAGTGCCCCATATGATATTGGTCATGCTATATGCTGCATAACTTTGCTCTGCAACATATGAAGCCACCGTTGGAGGAGCACGAACTTAGGAACAGGAGTAGGCCATTCAGCCCCCTCGAGCCTGTTCCGCCATTCAATCAGACCATGGCTGATCTGTGACCTAACTCCATATACCCACCTTTGGCCCATATCTCTTAATACCTTTGGTTAACAAAAAGCTATCGATCTCAGATTTAAAATTAACAATTGATCGAGCACCAATTGCCGTTTGCGGAAGCGAGTTCCAAACTTCTACCACCCTTTGTGTGTAGAAGTGTTTCCTAATTTCCCTCCTGAAAGGTGTGGCTCTAATTTTTAAACTATGCCCCCCTAGTCCTAGGACCCCCAACCAGCGGAAATAGTTTCTCTCTATCTACCCTATCTGTTCTCCTTAATATCTTGAAAACTTTGATCAGATCACCCCTTAACCTTCTAAATTCTAGGGAATACAGCCCTAATTTGTGTAATCTCTCCTCGTAACTTAATCCTTGAAGTCCAGGTATCATTCTGGTAAACCTACGCTGCACTCCCTCCAAGGCCAATATATCCTTCCTATGGTGTGGTGCCCAGAACTGCTCACAGTACTCCAGGTGTGGTCTAACCAGGGTTTTGTATAGTTGCAGCATAACTTCTACCCCCTTGTATTCTAGTCTTCTAGATATAAAGGCCAGCACTCCATTAGCCTTTTTGATCATTTTCTGTACCTGTTCATGACATTTTAATGATCTATGTACCTGGACCCCCAAGTCTCTTTGGACATCCACTGTTTTTAGCTTTTCACCATTTAGAAAGTACCCTGTTCTATCCATTTTAGGTCCAAAGTGAATGACCTCACATTTGCTTACATTGAAATGCATTTGCCACAGTTTTGCCCATTCACCTAATCTATCAATATCCCTTTGTAATTTTGTGCTTTTATCCACACTGCCTACAATCTTTGTGACATTGGCAAATTTGGATATATGACTTTCTATTCCATCATCTAAGTCGTTAATAAATATTGTGAATAGTTGCGACCCCAACACAGATCCCTGCGGGACACCACTAGTCACATCCTGCCAATTTGAGTACCTACCCATTATCCCTACTTTCTGTCTCCTGCCGCTCAGCCTATTTCCTAACCAGGTCAATAATTTGCCCACAATTCCATGGGCTTCTACATTAGTTAACAGTCTCTTATGTGGGACTTTATCAAATGCCTTCTGGAAGTCCATATACAGTAAATAACATTCATAGACATTCCCCTGTCCACTACTTTAGTCACCGATTCAAAAAATTTAATTAGATTTGTCAGGCATGACCGACCTTTCACAAATCCATGCTGGCTCTCTCTGATCAACTGAAAATTTTCGAGGTGTTCAGTCACCCAAATCCTTAATTATAGACTCTTTCCCGACAATAGATGTTAGGCTAACTGGTCTATAATTCCCTGGTTTCCCTCTCTCGCCATTCTTAAATAGCGGAGCGACATGCGCAATTTTCCAATCTAAAGGAACGGTTCCTGAATCTAGAGAACTTTGGAAGATTATAGTTAGAGCATCTGCAATGTTCTCACCTACTTCCTTTAAAACCCTGGGATGAAAACCATCTGGTCCTGGGGATTTGTCACTCTTTAGTGCCATTATTTTCATTACTATTACTTTACTTCCGTTAATTTTATTGAGTACCTGTCCCTGATTCAGTATTATTTCCCTTGAGCATGCTATCCTCTTCTTCTACTGTAAATACTGACACAAAGTAATTATACAACATGCCCGCAATTTCCTTATAACCATGACAATATCACCGCTTTCAGTTTTTAAGGGGCCAACATTGCTCCTGACTACTCTCTTTTTCCTAATGTAATTGTAAAAATTCTTTGTGTTGATTTTGATATCCCTTGCAAGTTTCTTTTCATACTCCCTTTTTGTAGCTCTTACTATCTGATTTGTGACCCTTTGCTGTTCTTTTGTATCTTTCTCATTCGCCAGGATCTGTGCTATTTTTTGCATTTTTGTATGCTTTTTCTTTTAGTTTTATGCTGTCCCTTGCCTCTTTAGTCATTCATCTGTTTTTTTTTGGCCAGTAGAGCTCTTGCCCCTCAGGGGTATAAACTGGTTCTGTATCACGTTAAATTCTTTTTTAAACATCTCCCACTGATTTTCTGTCATTTTACCCATTAATAGATTTGCCCAGTTTATTGTGGACAGTCTCTGCCTCATCTCGTTGAAGTCGGCCTTACCTAAATCTAGAATCTTAGTAGCTGTTTTGCATTTCTCCTTTTCAAATGCTACGTTGAACTTGATCATGTTATGATTGCTATTGGATAAATGTTCACGCACAGTTAGTCTGTTAACTAAATCTTGTACATTTATCATGATGAAGGAGAGGCCACTGATGACAAGTAAACAGGAAGGGTCCAACACATGCCTGTACCAAAGCATTCAGCAGCAGCTTATTGAACTGTACTTCAGTTGAACAATCCCTGCTCTCCTGCATTGTCAGTCATGTCCAACAAATGTCCCAGTGGTTCCATCCAAAAATAACATCTGCCAAAAGACTAAAATTGACACTCATGCTAACCAACATTGCAGAATGATCAACTACTACAGGAACACTCTCTGCATATAAAGATTTCAAATAGTATTATTCTTTTACTGGTTTGAAGAAAGGACCACAAACTATTGCTCACTCCAGTGTGAGTCTTTTGTGCCTGTCTTAAGTCTCTCTTTCCTTTACTAGTGCTCCCCTAATGGCTGCAACGTGAAACAAAGGAGGCTGTTATGGATCATTCAAGGTCTCATGAGTTGCCTCTGAGCGGTGATCTTTAGAAGCTTAGGCCTTGAGGGCCCAGCTACAGACTGTAACAACTTGGTGTCTGCCAAGGTAGTCTGGTCCAACTTACTTACTGGCACGAGGGTACCAGGGGGTCACCAGGGTCCAGAAGTGTTGTCATCATGAGAGATGACATTATGTTCCATTTCCATTGTCCCTGCCACCAGGCACTAACTGCTCAACACACCTACTGTTCTGCGGAAGAGCAGACTTTTGGAGATCTGTGGACCAAGTGAAGCCTCTGTACATTTGGCTTCCCACTCTGTGCGAGATAGGATCAGATGGTTGAACCAAGGGCCTGCATGGCCCAGTACGCATTCCTGGGAGATGCTATTACTGGTGTTACAAAATCCTGAAGTGGGACTCAGCTGCAATGGCCATTGAGGTGGCCACATGCTCCATGGTTGACAGCAGAATGTTGATACCATGCATAAGAACCCCTCATACGTTGGTAATAGACTCCACCATTCTATCCAAAATGATTTGGAAGCTCCCTGGAAGGCAGTCCATTGCAGTCAGCAAGCGAACGTATAGAGAAACCCTCTTTATTTTTCATATAGCATGACCAATATTTTACCACAGGAAGTGGTTGAGGCAAAGTCCATTGCATTTTTAAAGGAAAAATTAGATAAAAATGTAAAGCAGAGGAAGATACAGAGTTTTGGGGAGAAAGGCAGTGGAATTAGTCTTGGATTGCTCCAGCAAAGAGCCAACACTGCCACAATGGGCTGAATGGCCTCCTTTTGTGCTGTAAATTCCTATGGTTCTATTGGAGAGATATTGCGTGGTTCTCACAATTTCCCACTGTAACTTCGTCAGATGCCTTGCAGAAATGGCGTAAATGGCTGTTGTTAGCCATTTAAACCCTTTCTCTGGAAGTTCCGCCGATCTTCTCCTGAAGTTACGGCGGGAGATCGGAAGAACTGTTGCAGAAGTTCCAGGCGTAGAAACACAGAAACATAGAAAAATAGGAGCAGGAGTAGGCCATGTGGCCCTTTGAGCCTGCTCCGCCATTCAATATGACCATGGCTGATCCTCTATCTCAATACCGTATTCCTGCTCTCTCCCCATACCCCTTAATGCCTTTTGTGTCTAGAAATCTATCTATCTCCTTCTTAAATATATTCAGTGACTTGGCCTCCACAGCCTTCTGTGGTAGAGAATTCCACAGGTTTACCACCCTCTGAGTGAAGAAATTTCTCCTCATCTCAGTCCTAAATGTCCTACCCCGGATCCTGAGACTGTGACCCCTCGTTCTAGACCTCCCAGCCAGGGGAAACATCCTCCCTGCATCCAGTCTGTCTAGCCCTGGTCAGAATTTTATACATTTCAATGAGATCCCCTCTCATTCTTCTAAACTCTAGTAAATACAGGCCTAGTCGACTCAATCTCTCCTCATCCGACAATCCTATCATCCCAGGAATCAGTCTGGTGAACCTTCGCTGCACTCCCTCTATGTCAAGTATATCCTTTCTTAGGTAAGGAGACCAAAACTGCACACAGTACTCCAGGTGTGGTCTCACCAAAGCCCTGTACAACTGTAGTAAGACAGCCTTGCTCCTGTACTCAAATCCTCTTGCAACGAAGGCCAGCATACCATTTGCCTTCCTAACTGCTTGCTGCACCTGCATGTTTGCTTTCAGTGACTGATGTACAAGGACACCCAGGTCCCTTTGTACATCAGCATTTCCCAATCTAGCGCCATTTAAATAATACTCTACCTTTCTGTTTTTCCTACCGAAGTGGATAACTTCACATTTATCCACGTTATACTGCATCTGCCATGTATTTGCCCACTCACTCAACTTTTCTAAATCGCCTTGAAGCCTCTTTGCATCCTCCTCACAACTCACAATCCCACCTAGTTTCGTGTCGTCAGCAAACTTGGAAATATTACATTTGGTTCCCTCATCCAAATCATTGATATATATTGTGAATAACTGGGGCCCAAGCACTGTTCCCTGCGGTACCCCACTAGTCACCACCTGCCACCCTGAAAAAGCCCCATTTATTCCTACTCTCTGTTTCCTGTCTGTTAACCAATTTTCAAACCAATATTACCCCCAATCCCATGTGCTTTAATTTTGCACACTAATCTCTTTAGTTGTGGGACTTTATCAAAGGCCTTCTGAAAATCCAAATACACCACATCCACTGGTTCTCCCTTATCTATTCTACCAGTTACATCCTCAAAAAACTCCAGTAGGTTTGTCAAACACGATTTCCCTTTCATAAATCCATGTTGACTTTGTCTAATCCCATTGATATTTTCTAAGTGTCCAGTTATCACATCCTTTTTAATAGACTCTAGCATTTTCCCTACTGCTGATGTTAGGCTAACCGGTCTGTAGTTCCCTGTTTTCTCTCTCCCTCCTTTTTTAAATAGTGGGGTTACATTTGCCACCCTCCAATCTGCAGGAACTGTTCCATAATCTATAGAATTTTGGAAGATGACAACCAATGCATCCACTATTTCCATGGCTACCTCTTTTAGTACTCTGGGATGCAGATTATCAGGCCCTGGGGATTTATCAGCTTTCAGTCCCATTAATTTCGCCAGCATTATTTTTTTACTAATACTAATTTCCTTTAATTCCTCCTTCTCACTAGACCCTTGGCTACCTAGCATTTCTGGGAAGTTATTTGTGTCCTCTTCCTTGAAGACAGAACCAAAGTATTTGTTTAATCGCTCTGCTATTTCCTTGTTTCCCATTATAAATTCTCCCGTTTCTGACTTTGCGAGTAAGGCAGATGAATTGAAGGTGTTGATGAACACATGGGAGCATGATATTGTTGCTATCACAGAGACATGTTTGAGGGAGGGGCAGGACTGGCAGTTCAATATTCCGGGGTATAGAATCTTCGGGCGAGACAGAGGGGGGTGTAAAAGAGGAGGGGGTGTCGCAATATTAATCAAGGAGTCAATTACTGCTGTAAGGAGGGATGATATCTTAGCAGGGTCCTCTAATGAGGCCATATGGGTAGAACTTAAAAACAAAATGGGGGCAAGCACTTTGTTGGGAGTGTACTATATGCTCTCAAACAGTCAGGGGGAGATAGAGGAACAGATATGCAGGCAAATCTCAGAGAAGTGTAGAAATAATAGGGTAATAATAATCGGGGATTTCAACTTCCCCAATATTAACTGGGATAGTCAGAGTATGAAAGGCTTAGAGGGTGCAGAATTCTTAAAGTGCATCCAGGAGAGCTTTTTGAGCTAGCATGTAGAAAGTCCTACAAGAGAGAGGGCGGTACTGGACCTAATTCTAGGGAATGTAGCCGGGCAAGTGGTAGAAGTGTCAGTAGGAGAGCATACGTGGGGTTATGGGGATAGGGTGGGATATGTGTTGGTGTAGGGGTTACGGGGATCGGGTGGGATATGTGTCGGTGCAGGCTCGATGGGCCGAAATGGCCTCTATCTGCACTGTGGGGTTTCTGTGATTCTGTGATTTTGGTGACAGTGACCATAATTCGGTGAGATTTAAGGTAGTCATGGAAAAGGACAAAGATGGACCGGAAATAAAAGTTCTAAATTGGGGGAAGGCCGATTTTAATATGATAAGGCAGGATCTGATCAAAGTGGACTGGGATCAGCTACTTGTAGGAAAATCCACATCAGAGCAGTGGGAGTCTTTCAGAAAGGAAATAGAGAGAGTACAACGCAAACATGTTCCTGTAAAGGTCAAGGGTGGAACCAACAAGCCCAGGGAATTCTGGATGTCAAGGGATGTACAAGAATGGATTAGGAAAAAAAGGGAGACTTTTGGCAGATACAAAGGACTAAAAACAGTGGAAGTCCTAGAGGAGTATAGAAAGTGCAGGGGGGTACTTAAAAAAGAAATTAGAAGAGCGAAGAGGGGGCATGAAAAAACACTGGCGGACAAAATAAAGGAAAATCCCAACGTGTTTTATAAGTATAATTAAGGGCAAGAGGATAACCAGGGAAAGAGTAGGGCCCATTAGGGACCAAAGTGGCAATCTGTGTGTAGAGCCGGAAGATGTAGGTGAGGTTTTAAATGAATATTTTGCATCTGTGTTCACTATGGAGAAGGACGATGTAGACATAGAAATCAGGCAGGGGGATTGTGATATACTTGAACAAATTAGTATTGAGAGGGAGGAGGTACTAGTGGTTTTAGCAGGCTTAAATGTGGATAAATCCCCAGGCCCAGACGAGATGTATCCCAGGGTGCTGTGTGAGGCAAGGGAGGAGATTGCAGGGGCTCTGACACAAATTTTCAGAACCTCTCTGGCCACAGGGGAGGTGCCAGAGGACTGGAGGACAGCTAACATAGTACCATTATTCAAGAAGGGTAGTAGGGATAAACCAGAGAATTACAGGCCAGTGAGCCTAACATCAGTGGTAGGGAAATTATTGGAAAAAATTCTGAGGGACAGAATTAGCCTCCACTTGGAGAGGCAAGGATTAATCAAGGATAGTCAGCATGGCTTTGTCAGGGGAGATCATGGCCCAGAAATTCGGGTCGGGGGCTTCCCGCGGGTGCAAGCCCCCAAACTGCACTTAACTAGCGCTGTAGGCCCGCGTGGGATTCCGATCCTGGGCCTCCTTCAACTGTCGGCACGCAGTGCTTGCATATCCCAGGGGCACAGTTAGTTCGATACGTCCCCTGGGATCACGTAGGCCATGGAGAGCCAATGGTAGCAGGGAATGCTTCATTCATAAGTTTGACAGGAAGACCTGTCAAACCTATAAATACTGTAAGCCCCAAAACATCACTAAATCTTCAAATAAATTTAAAAAAAGAAAATCACATTTTTAAAATTATTATAAATTACATGAAATAACTATTTTAAATAATAATTTATATTTTTGAAAAAATTAATTACATTTTCTAACGGGGCTAAAAATAAACTTACCTTTCTTTGAAGTATTTAAAAATAATAAACCTGTGGAAAAAATGTTTTAATTTTAATTAATTCACCACTTACCTTGTAAAAAGCAGGCCTTGCGCCTGCTTTTTAAAAGTGTAACTCTTGGAGACTTACCCTCCCGGAGAAACCTGCAAAAAAAACGTAGGTTCGATGCGCACGCGCTGCCTCTCCTGCGCACGCATTCCAGCTGTCAACCCCTTCTTTCAGGGGAACGGAAGTGCCGGTTTCCCGCGCATGCGCAGTGCATGCACGAAACCGGCACTTCCATTGGGCTTACGGGTGAGTACCCAGTGCATACTCACCCATGGAGACCCGAATTTCTGGGCCCACGTCTAACCAATTTCATTGAATTTTTCGAGGGGGTGAATAGGTGTGTGGATGAGGGTAGTGCAGTTGATGTAGTCTACATGGACTTCAGTAAGGCTTTTGACAAAGTCCCATATGGGAGTCTGGTCAAGAAGGTAAGAGCCCATGGGATCCAGGGCAATTTGGCACATTGGATCCAAAATTGGCTTAGTGGCAGGAGGCAGAGGGTTATGGTCGAAGGTTGTTTTTGTGACTGGAAGCCTGTGTCCAGTGGTGTACCGCAAGGATCGGTGCTGGGTGCTTTGCTGTTTGTAGTGTACATTAATGATTTAGATATGAATGCAGAAGGTATGATCAGTAAGTTCGCAGATGACACGAAAATTGGTGGAGTGGTAAATAGCGAGGAGGGAAGCCTCAGGCTACAGGACGATATGGAATACACAATGAATGGTAGGACCCTAGGAAGGACAGAGAATTAGAGGGACCTTGGTGTGCATGTACATAGATCCCTGAAGGCAGCAGGACAGGTAGATAAGGTGGTTAAAAAGGCATATGGGATACTTCCATTCATTAGCCGAGGCATGGAATATTAAGAGCAGGGAGGTTATGATGGAGCTGTACAAAACACTACTTAGGCCACAGCTGGAATACTGTGTGCAGTTCTTGTCGCCACGCTATAGGAAGGATGTGATTGCATTGGAGAGGGTGCAGAGGAGATTCACCAGGATGTTACCTGGGCTGGAGCGCTTCAGCTATGAAGAGAGAATGGACAGGCTGGGGTTGTTTTCCTTAGAGCAGAGAAGGCTGAGGGGGGACCTGATTGAGGTGTACAAAATTATGAGGGGCATAGACAGGGTAGATAGAAAGGAACTTTTCCCCTTAGTAGAGGGGTCAGTAACCAGGGGGCATAGTTACAAGATAAGGGGCAGGAGGTTTAGAGGGGATTTGAGGAAAAACTTTTTCACCCAGAGGGTGGTTGGAATCTGGAACTCACTGCCTGAAAGGGTGGTAGAGGCAGGAACCCTCACAACATTCAAGAAGCATTTAGATGAGCACTTGCAACGCCATAGCATACAAGGCTACAGACGTAGTGCTGGAAAATGGGGTTAGAATAGACAGGGCTTGATGGCCGGCGTGGACACGATGGGCCAAAGGGCCTCTTTCTGTGCTGTATAACTCTATGACTCTATGACTGTAAGGGACCTACATTGGTCTTCACTAATCTTTTTCTTTTTGCATACTTGTAGAAGCTTTTACAGTCCACTTTTATGTTCCTTGCAAGTTTACTCTCATACTCTATTTTTCCCCTATTAATCAATCTCTTGGTCCTTTTTTGCTGAACTCTAAACTGCTCCCAATCCTCAGGCTTGCTACTTTTTCTAGCAACTTTATATGACTCCTCTTTGGATCTAATACTATCCTTAATTTCTTTTGTTAGCCATGGTTGGGCCACTTTTCCTTTTGTGTTTTTGCACCAGAAAGGAATGTATAACTGTTGCAATTTATGCATTCGTTCCTTAAATGTCAGCCATTGCCTATCCATCGTCATGCCTTTTAATGAAGCTCCCCAATCTATCATAGCCAACTCACTCCTCATATCATCATAGTTTCCTTTGTTTAGATTTAGAACCCTAGTTTCAGATTGGACTTCTTCACTTTCCATCTTAATGAAGAATTCTACCATGTTATGGTCACTCTTCTCTAAAGGACCCCGCTGCAGTGTGTACCATCTACAAGATGCACTGCAGCAACTCGCCAAAGCTCCTTCAACAGCACCTTCCAAATCCGCAACCTCTACCACTTAGAAGGACAAGGGCAGCAGACGCATGGGAACATTACCACCTACAAGTTCCCCTCCAAGCCACACACCATCCTGACTTGGACCTGTATCGCCGTTCCTTCACTGTCGCTGGGCCAAAATCCTGGAACTCCCTTCCTAACAGCATTGTGGGTGTACCTACACCATATGGACTGCAGCGATTCAAGAAGGCGGCTCACCACCATCTTCTCAAGGGCAATTAGGGATGGGCACTAAATGCAGGCCTAGCCAGCGACGCCCACATCCCATCAATGAATTAAAAAAAACAAGCTTATTAATTAACCCGTTCTCATTGCACAATACCCAATCTAGGATAGCCTGTTCCCTAGTTGGCTCCTCAGCGTTCTGGTCTAAAAAAACATCTCGTACACACTCCAGGAATTCATCCTCCACAGTATTATTGCTAATTTGGTTTGGCCAGTCTATATGTAGATTAAAGTCACCCATGATTACTGTAGTACCCTTGTTACATGCATCTCTAATTTCCTGTTTGATGCCTTACCCTACATTACCACTACTGTTTGGAGGCCTATAGACAACTCCCACCAATGTTTTCTGCCCCTTGGTGCTTCTTAGCTCCACCCAGACTGATTCTACATCTTGATTTTCTGAGCCAATATCCTTTCTCACTATTGCTCTGATTTCATCCTTTACTAACAAGGCCACCCCACCTCTATATGTTTCATTCCTGCCAACAAGTATTACTGATACTGTTTACTACAACATTTGTTGCAGCATTGTCTGCAGCCAACGTATTTATAATCCAAGTATAAATATATTGCAAAGAAATAGAAAGAATTCCACATAGTCATAATTTGCTGATAACTGGAGACTGTAAATTCCCGAGCCTTCCACCGTACTGTCACCATAAAATGATAAAGTGTGGCGGAAGGTCCAGAAATCAGGCCGGGACCTGGATATGTGACATTCTGCGGAGTTTTGTTTGGCCCAGAGCCTTTGTCTTCTCCAAATGTGGAAATTTAAAAAGCATTTTTCAACCCCATTATTAAGAGGGCTGACAGTCTATTCTACATTTTTCCAGAGGGGCCCTGCCCCCCCCCCACCGTGCCCCCACTGGAGCAGGCACCTTCCACCAGTATTCCTGGTCTCCTCAGACTGGTGGGCACCTGCGATGCTTCACACTGGTACAGGCAACTTCCAGGAATATGGAAAGTAGGGAACCTCTGCCTGACACTGCATACTCCGGAGGGGTCATCACTGGAGGTTTCCAAGGGGCTTATCCCTGCACTTGAGCTGGAATGTCATCCCCTTTGGATGTTTGGGGCCCTGAAATATTTAGGCAATAAAATTAAAGTGAATTATTTATATATCAAATCAAATTACTGCTTATTTTTCTGAACACACAAATTACTTTAAGTTTATATGATTTTTCCTTCAAAGTATATATTTGGTATGTGATAATACTTTTGTGCACATAGAAAAGCTTCAGCATTAATGAAAGAAGAGCAGGACCAAACAGAAAATGAAATAATCAGCATCAAGCAGCCAAATAAACCAGTTTTCCTACCTGAAGAAACTGTTGATGGGGAGTATGGGCTAGTGATCAATGGAGACATGCTGGTAAGAAACCTTTGCATACCATCTTTAAAGTGAGGTAATTTTTCCTTTTGTTTATTGAAGAGTGGGATTTGAATCTGATTATTGAGAAACTTGGCAGAATTCCCATGGTGTTGCTCATGTTCACTCAGAGAATACAATGAGGTTGAAAATCTACTAGTCTGGTGGGAATGCACCAGAAGAGCCAGAATTTTGACTGAGACCAGGGCTGTGATTATGCCGGCGCTCGGAGGGCGGGTTTGGAAGGGTCCGGAGTTAAAATCAAAATGATTGATGGCGGGTTACGAACCCGCTGCCATCCCGCCTCCACACAATTTTCCAAAGTGTCGGGTCTGCAACTTCCGATCAGACCCGACACCAAGCGGCGGGAGAGGCACTTAAGGTAGAACTACCTGCTTAATCCTATTTTTACATGCTTTTTCGATTTTGCCACATTTTCAGCGTGTTCCACGTCATTCGACAAACACGCCAGCTGATTGTGTCGGGTATTGCAACAAGCTGAATAGTTGACAGCTGCAACTGCAGCATAAAAGCTAACCTGCCACATCAGTTCAATTTCAGATGTCAGAACTTTCTGTTTTCAGAATTTGGAAGACATTTTTCAGGTGTATTGAGGTTGTAAGTGTTTGTTCTGAGATGCATATGCACTGTGACCTCCTTGTAATAACCTCTCCCCACATTGACTGAGCGCATATAACATTTCATCCTCAACTGACATATAGACCAGCAGAATGGGAACAATTTATACCCTCTCATCCTGGTCCTCAGATTTGGAGGAAGAGCAACCACTGTAGCAACAGAACCAGGCACACCAGCAGCACCAACAACAGGAGCGCTAACCTTCTCCTCTGCCACCTGATGCTGCACAGGGCAGAGGGCGTCAGCATAGGGCTGCACCGTGCTACAGGAGATACCCCCACACAGGGTTTACAGGCAGAAGATGAGCTTCCTCAACATGAGTGAGCAGCAGTGCCAAAGGAGGCTGAGACTTTCGCGAGAGGTAGCTGCTGACATCTGCACAATGCTGCACCAACACCTGCAGCCCAGGGGAGCGGGTGGACACTCCTCACCAGTGGCTGTCAAAGTCACCACCGCACTCAACGTCTTTGCTTCAGGGTCCTTCCAGGGATCAGCAGCAGACATCAGCGGCATCTCCCATTCGGCCGCACACAGTTGCATCACGCAGGTTATCGATGCCCTGTTTGCCAAGTCGCACAATTACATCCACTTCTCAACGGATGAAGCAAGTGTTACCACGCGGGCGGTTGGGTTTGCCAATCTGGCAGGCTTCCCAAGGGTGCAGGGTGTCATCGACTGCACACATGTGGCCATCAGGGCACCCCATCACAACCCAGCTGTATTTGTAAACCGCAAGGGTTTCCACTCCCTTAACATCCAGCTGGTGTGTAACCACAGGGAGAACATTATGCATGTTTGCGCGAAGTTCCCTGGCAGTTGCCATGACTCATTCATCCTGCAATAGTCCACTATGCCTCAGCAGTTCAATCCGCCAACCCAACTTTCCAGATGGCTCCTTGGAGACGTGGCTAATGACATCGATGAGAAGGCCATCAAACGAAGCTGAGGAGCACTACAATGAAAGCCACATTTCCACCAGAAGCATCATAGAGCAAACCATCAGCTTGCTCAAAATGTGCTTCAGATGCCTGGACAGATCTAGTGGAGCCCTTCAGTACGCACCAGCCAGAGTGTCCAGAATCATCGTGGTCTGCTGTGCCCTGCACAACATCGCACTGCAGCTTGGCTTACCGCTGCCTGAGGAACAAGTGGCAGAGGAGGAGGAGGAGGAAGAGCCGAATGAGGCTGCAGATGAGGAAGACCTTGCGGAGGTGGCTGTTCCAGTGCCACCAGCACGCGAGCACATTGCTAGCCGTGAGGCAGGGGATGCAATAATCCATGCCAGATTCGCGTAACTTTACGCAGCAAAGACATGTGGCTGGCACATAGATATGAGTGTTTGCAGGACCGTCATTACACACCATACAGCATCTGTACAATTAACTGTGCATTCCTATCACTCTCCCCACCATCAGTGCAGATGAAAGGCGCCGTCACCCCTCATTGTGCCACTTCCATTTCTGAGCACACATAGGCCAACTCTTTGATTCTTTGACATCGCATTTGTTTAATACAATAGAAATAAAGATGACAAACATAACTTTGTATTATATCAAAACACCTAAGTGACTACTCTTGTGACTATTTATGTGTTAGCTTTCTCTTACGCATGCTTCTACGTGATGCTTCATAGAAATATAGAGGATAGGAGCAGGAGTAGGCCATTCGGCCCTCGAGCCCGCTCTGCCATTTAATGAGATCATGGCCGGTCAACCCAATTCAGTACCCTGTCCCTGCTTTCTCCCCATATCCATTGACCCCTTTAGCCTCAAGAAAAATATCCAACTCCTTCTTGAATATATTTAATGAATTGGCCTCAACTGCCCTGTGTGGCAGAGAATTCCACAGTTTCACCACTCTCTGGGTGAAGAAATTCCTCCTCATCTCTGTCCTAAATGGCTTACCCCTTATCCTTGGACTGTGACCCCTGGTTCTGGACTCCCCCGCCATCGGGAACATCCTTCCTGCATCTAGCCTATCTAGTCCTGTTAGAATTTTATACGTTTCAATGAGATCCCCTCTCATTCTTCTAAACTCCAGCGAGTATAAGCCCCATCGACCCAATCTCTCCTCATATGTCATTCCTGCCATCCCAGGTATCAGTCTGGTGAATCTTCGCTGAACTCTGTCCAATAGCAAGAATATCCTTCCTCAGATAAGGCGACCAAAACTGCACACAATACTCAAGGTGTGGTCTCACCAAGGCCCTGTACAACTGCAGCAAGACATCCTTGCTCCTGTACTCGAATCCTCTCGCTATGAAGGCCAACATACCATTTGCCTTCTTAACCGCCTGCTGCACTTGAATGCTTACCTTCAGCGACTGGTGCACAAAGACACCCAGGTCTCGTTGCACTTCCCCTTTTCCCAATCTATTGCCGAAGTGGATAACCTCGCATTTATCCACATTATACTGCATTTGCCATGCATCTACCCAATCACCCAACCTGTTCAGATCATACTGGAGTTTCTCTGCATCCTCCTCACAGCACACGTGCCCACCCAGCTTTGTGTCATCTGCAAACTTGGAGATATTACATCTAGTTCCCTCGTCTAGATCATTTATATATATTGTGAATAGCTGGGGTCCTAGCACCGATCCCTGCGGTACCCCACTAGTCACTGCCTGCCACTCATAAAAAGACCCATTTATTCCAACTCTTTGCTTCCTGTCTGCCAACCAGTTCTCTATCCAAGACAGTACCTTACCCCCAATCCCATGTGCTTTAACTTTGCACGTTATTCTCTTATGCGCGACCTTATCGAAAGCCTTCTGGAAGTCCAAATACACCACATCCACTGGTTCTCCCTTATCTATTCTACCAGTTACATCCTCAAAAAATTCCAGCATGATTTACCTTTTGTAAATCCATGATGTCTTTGTCCGATCCTGTCACTGTTTTCCAAGTTCTCTGCTATTACATCTTTTATAATGGACTCTAGCATTTTCCCCACTACTGATGTCAGGCTTACCGGTCTATAATTCCCCGTTTTCTCTCTACCACCCTGTGGCTTCAGCAGATGTAGAGGTAGCTTGCTCATTTCTCTGCTGCGCCTGCTTAGACGTCTTTGGCGGGCGTCCTCTAGATTTGGGAGCCTGGGAGGGCACCACAAAAGTCTGCTCTTCCTGTGGCTATGCAGGGGTAGCGACGGTCATCTCAGTTGGGTGAGGAATCTGGGGCTCTGACCGAGGGCTCCACAGTGGCATGGGAGTGTGAGCGCTTGGAGAGGAGTCCCCACTTCCTTGTTGTCGACCACCAACATCCCTCTCATGGGTCACCTGCACTTCACTGCTAGCAAGTAGCTGGAGAGCACCTTGCTGAACATCAGTGGGGCCATGAGGACCCATTTCTATGCTTACATTCGTCCATGAACCTCTGGTTTCTCTCCTCAATAGATGCCCATCTATCCTGCATAGATGACCATCTATTTAGAAGTGTTACCATGTTCTCCTGAGTCTGGCGATTTATGTCCTCCATGGAGGTTGCCATCCTTTCCATGGCAGCGCCTACATTCGCCATTGCGTGCACCATGGCATTGTTCATGTTTGACATGGACTCCTCCATTCTCTGCACACTCACAGTTACCATGGTTGCAAACCCTGTCAGAGCCTCCTGCACTTGTTCCTGAGGCTCTGTTTCTTTCTGGATGGCCCCAGAGGCACAGCATCTACATGCAGCTGAGCAGAGATGGGAGCATCCAGCGGCTTCCGACAAGGACTCTCCACTGCAGTTCCTGTCTCTACCATCTGCTGCTGCTCACTTGTGCGCTGTGATACACCAGGTGACGACACTACTCTGTCTCGCAAAGGACCCACCAAGGTTTGCATCTCTGCGCTGGTGCTGGGTGCGCTCATTTCTGCTGACGCTGCTTCCTCAGAGGCTGCAGGTTCCGCTGAGGAATTGTCTGGCTCTTCCTCCTGGACAGTGGGAGGGGAGCTCTCAACGGTCCTGTGGGGGAGTAAAAGCATGAGTTAGACATGTGATATTTAGGTAGCAGACACATCCCATTGTGCAGATGATCAGAACTCAATCTCTATGAACATCAGATGTCATATCAGTCACTCATGAAATCTAAATGAGAGGGTTGCAAATCTATTCTGTCACCAGCTTGCTGTACTGCGCCTGTCTCGCCGTCCCCCACTTCCAGCTCCTCACCACCTCCAATGATCTCGATAACAGCCTCCTCAGCGTTAATTAAATGCGCCATGGAAGGTGGACCTCCTCCTGTCCTCCCCTCTCCCTCTTATTGTGGACTCTCTTTTCCTGCAATGAGGGACACAAGTGGAGTTTCAGCGAGATTGATGGAGTGAGTGTAAAGAATACATAGAAACATAGAAGATAGGAGCAGGAGTAGGCCATTCGGCCCCTCGAGCCTACTCTGCCATTCAATGAGATCATGGCTGGTCATCCAAACTCAGTACCCTGTCCCTGCCTTCTCCCCATATCCCTTGATCCCTTTAGCCTTAAGAAATATATCTAACTCCTTCTTGAATATATTTAATGAATTGGCCTCAACTGCCTTCTGTGGTAGAGAATTCCACAGGTTCACCACTCTCTGGGTGAAGAAATTCCTCCTCATCTCTGTCCTAAATGGCTTACCCCTTATCCTTAGATTGTGACCCCTGGTTCTGGACTCCCCCGCCATCGGGAACATCCTTCCTGCATCTAGTCTGTCTGGTCCTGTTAGAATTTTATAAGTTTCAATGAGATCCCCTCTCATTCTTCTAAACTCCAGCGAGTATAAGCCTAATCGACCCAATCTCTCCTCATACGTCATTCCTGCCATCCCAGGTATCAGTCTGGTGAATCTTCGCTGCACTCACTCCATGGCAAGAACATCCTTCCTCAGATAAGGCGACCAAAACTGTATACAATACTCAAGGTGTGGTCTCACCAAGGCCCTGTACAACTGCAGCAAGACATCCTTGTTCCTGTACTCAAACCCTCTCGCTATGAAGGCCAACATACCATTTGCCTTCTTAACCGCCTGCTGCACCTGCATGCTTACCTTCAGCGACTGGTGCACAAGGACACCCAGGTCTCGTTGCACTTCCCCTTCTCCCAATCTATTGCTATTCAGATAATAATCTGCCTTCCTGTTTTTGCCACCAAGTGGATAACCTCGCATTTATCCACATTATACTGCATCTGCCATGCATCTGCCCAATCACCCAACCTGTCCAAATACATAGCACAGATGCTTAGAGGGAGACAAAGATGGAGTGAGGTGCCAATACCAAGGTCCCTTTCTGCGCATTGTTAGTTGTTGTCATTGCATAACAGTGAGAGCAAGTGTGAGGGGTGCATAGTAGGATGGTGAAGTGATTCTGTACATAGAGTTGGATGGTTAAGGGATGTAAGGGTAAGTTGGGATGTGCAGGAGTAGGTTGACAATGCAGAGTGCTGGTGATGAGAAGAGATGGGAAGCAAACTGAAGGTAAGTGTGATGTTATACTCACTTTTGCTGAACGTAGCAGATCATTGATCCTTTTTCTGCTCTGCAGCCAGATGCATGCACACAACGACCTAGCGCTTACCTCCTCAGCAATTTGCAGCCAGGCTACCTTTGTGTGCTGAGGAGGCTTCCTCCATCCATTGGAAGGGAACAGAACCTCCTTGTGCCCTCTTACTCCCTCCACAGGAGCATGGAGGGAGTCATCATCAAAGCAGGGAGCAGCCTTTGTTCTAGGAGCGATCATCTCTCAAAGACCAGCACTCAGGAGCATCAGAAAGTAAATGAAACCCAAAGGCTACATGGGCTCCTTAAATGAGGCTGAGTCAACGACGTCAGCAAAGGCAAGCAGTGGACCCGCACCCACTGATTGGGTTGGGTAACGCACATGGCGGGCTTAATAAGCCCAATCTAATGAAAATCGTTATCTTAATGCTGTTGGAACCGGCAGCAGGACCGGAACCTGCCAAACACTGAACCCAATGCGAACCTGCCTCCACTGGGAAAATCCAGCCGCTGGCGTGCCACTTGGAGTCGCTGCCCCCTGGCTAACCCCCTCATATGCCATTGACAAGGCCAGTGGCATACAAGGGGGAAGGACCAGTGGCAAAGTCTCGAAACATCCTCAAACTCTCAATTGATGGGGCAGGACCAGTGGCCGCCAGTAATAGGCTGCCAGATGGTGGAGGTGGGGCCCACCTGGACGTTCTGAACAGGATTGTGGCCTGGAACCAGCAATCCCCTTGGACCTAGCTACTTGTATCAGACTTTCTGGCCTTTCTAACATGGTGAGTGCCCTATGTTGGTATGGGCATTCACTGTTGCCATAAAAAACAGGGGATCTCCTCCTGACCCTGTAAAGTCCACCAGAGATCCTCGGCAGGTCAGTCTTAACACGTATGCAGGATGTTGCCCACACGCCATAGAATTTCTGGGCTGATGTTCTGTAAACACAGGAATATTATAACACACAGTGGGGGACATTTTAACTATCGGGCACCCTCCTAGCACCAGGAAAATAATTTTAGCACTTACCTGGACTTGTTCTGCTATTCTCGCAGGTTTTACTCAGTGGAACGTCCACAGCAGACACTCCGTCCAACAGGCAGTTAAAACAGCATCTGGGTCCTATGTACGATATAGGATACCAATTTGCATGGACTAATGATTAATTTGGGCATCTCGGCCGCCCAGAGGATGGCCATGGGAAATATGGCAGATGAGTGGTTACAAGGTAGTAAGGCTACCACCTTCATTTTAACTCTGCTGCTACCCTGTTTCTGCCAAGCAGAGGGAGTTAAAATCTATCCCTATTTTTTTTTTTGCTGCTGAAGTGCAGGTGTGTGTAAACTGATGTGTCCCCTTAAAGTCACATCTAATTGCAGTGCCACCCTGATGTCAAATTAAGACCACTGCTCTTAGGCAAATCCTAAAGTCAATTAGAGGTCAGAAGAAATGCGCAACTAATAACTAGCTTTCTTTCACTTTTTTAGATACACAGAGGTAGATTTTCAACATGCCACCCGGATGTAAAATTGGTGTTGCGGATTGCAGCCTGTTACAGAAACCATACAATTTTCATTTCCATTGATTTTTACAGAATCGTAGGGCTCAATTTAACCACTGTCCCACCCAGTGGAAACACTGTGTTAAAATCAACCAAGTTCACTTACCGGCCCGTGGTCGTACCATTCCCGCCCGGCGCATTTTACCTTCAGCGACTTTTGGGCCCCCCACGCACCAATCCTGCCCCAATTTAAAATTGACCCAATAGTGTAAGAACACTGGGAGCAATACTCTGACAAGAATGTTCATCAAGGGCACCAGACAAATTCTTAACCATTTCACCTAAACTCCTCATTAAGGAACCATCTGGGATTTACCATCCAGCCTATGCCTTGGAGTTAATGATACCTAAATTTGGCTCATTGAACTGTCTTACTCCTAACAGTTCAGATTATATTTTCATTTATATGACCAGCTTCCCATCAGGATCCGCACAAGCTACTGATTAAACCTTTTTTGCCAATTTTCAAAGAAGTCAAACAACAAAATCATGAACTAACAATTTTTTATTAACCTTAGAATCAGTTTGCAGCATTTAAATTTAAACTTTAAGAGGGAAAAATTCGGTATCGCCCCATTTGGGGCGCCGTTATCGGCCGTGCGCAAAGTTCAGCACCTGGTGCTAATTATCGCCTCCGACCGCAAACTTGGCTTTTATCGCCCCTGGAGGTGATTAGAGCGCTAAATCAGGCGCTTCACACCTGTCTTAAGGCGCAAACGCCGAGGAGTGAGGCGCTACCTCAGAGTGCTGGCGAAGCAAGGAAGGTCAAATCAAAATAAACCTGCAAAGTGCTGCTCAGTACTCAAAACTCCTTCACACAGCGTTGAATCTCTCCAGAAGTCTCTCTCTCTCTCAGAATGCGTGGTGCAAAAATGTCACTGACAACAAAAGGCAGGACGCGGTCGCCTTTAAATAGCACTCTCGTAGTCCCTTTCTGACAGCATAACGCTCCCCTCAACCTGTCGTTGCTAGCGGCAGGTGGTAAGGCAGGGGGCGCCACTCAATATCTGGTCTGGGGTGCTAACGGGGCGTTGCGCACTCGAATGACGTCACAATTTGCCGGCGCAGGAGATCGTGGCGGAAGTGTTTAGCACAAGCATCGCCGCGCCCGGCCTCTAGTTGCTTTGCGCCCCAATTGGCACCCTCTTAAGGTGCTAACAGGCGGCGCAAGCAACTGAATTTTTCCCCTTAAGTCTGCAAACAATTAGTAGATAGAGTTTGTCAATTGACTCTATATTGTTGTAATGTTGGAACATGGCAACCACGTGGCTGCCTGTTACAGAAACCGTCCAGCCCGCTCCTAATTTTCAAATGACTCCATCTCCAGGATTTGGGATGGACTCAAGACAAGAGCAAACCAGTGATCAGAAGTCCTGCCCTGCTGCACTTCCAGTTATGCATCATTGGAACCAAAGTTTCTGGGCTCATAATTCCAAGCCATTCTGAGATTATGAGATGTAATAGAAGGTCTTTACAAACTATCATTGCTCAATTGTATTGCTGTCCTGAGAGCCTACCAGCTTTAAGACAAAATATGGTGACCTATGGCATCCAGTGTCAACAGGAGATATCTCGTTCCGAGGTAGTTCCACCAAAGGCATCAGCACTGCCTTCTTATTACAGAACTGCTGTCGGAGTTAGGGCTGCCTTTGACATCACTGCTATACTATGAATGGGGCATTGAACCCTTTGAATGCTGAATTCCTTTGTATTGTTTCTATCATGCACATATGTGAGACAATGAATTTCTAATGAATTGGAATTAATGAGATAGATTTGGTAATATGTATTCTACTCAAATACAGGCATATGCTTTAGAAGAAGACATGGAAATAGAATTCTTAAAAACAGCTTCGCTTTGTAAAACAGTTATCTGTTGCCGTGCAACACCTCTTCAGAAAGCTCAGGTGGTAGAACTGGTGAAAAAGTACAAGAAAGCAATAACGCTGGCAATTGGAGATGGTGCAAATGATGTAAGCATGATCAAAGGTGAGTGAGAAATAACACTGATTTGGGTGTTAGGACTTTTTTCCAAAATTCCAACTAGTTCACTACGGAAATTCCAACTAGATCACTATGAAAATTATAATTACTGAAACAAAAATTGTTTATTATCATGTATTAAACGCTAAATGAAATGGCTAACTATGATTACGTGGCTTCTTTTGAATGGTGGGGAAGAGGATAACAAAGATAAGAAATATTAGTGTAATTTTCGCAAGACTGCTCTAAGCACATTGCCTCGCTAAATAGAGGCACAGATTGGAGAATTAGGTTCGGAGTCCTTTCATTGTGCATTTATTGAAAAGTAATGACTGCAAACTTCAGCATCACGAACCAACATTTTTTCCCCAAAATATGTTAGAATGCTGGATGTGGAATGTGAGAGTCAAATGCAGGGAAGTAACTGGCCTATGAACATCTGTAAAGTCTTCTATCATCGGTCATGCCTCAATTCCTTAGGGCTAAAAAGTTGATTAGGCCCGAAAACGGATGCGGGGATCGCGATGCGCGATCGACCTGTGCCCGTTGAAAGTAATGCAGGCAGCATGTGATCCGGGGGCAAGGCTAGCTCTATTTAAAATGAGCCTCCGCTTTTAAAGGCAGTCTGCACCTCTTAAAGGTGAGGTGCATTCTGCATTCAGTAGCTGCTGGAAGTGCTTGTCAAGGCAACTGTGACTCAGTAATGGCTCAACAGGGCAGAGAAAGGGCACCAAGGTTCTCCAACGCAGCACTAGAGGCCTTAGTGCCAGGGTAGAAAGGAGAAGACAGGTCCTCAGCCCGCAGGGGGCCGGGAGGCTCTCCAGACACACGGTCAGAAGGCAGTGGGAGCAGATAGCCGAAGCGGTCACTGCCAGCAGTCTTGCCCCGAGGACCTGGATCCAGTGCCAAAATAACTTCAATGACCTCACACGAGTGGTCAAGGTCAGTGAATGCATCATCAAAAGCCGTCTACCACTAACTGCACCACTAGCTTCACACACTGCTCAATGCACCACAACCCCATCACTCACCTACCAACAATCTCTATCAATCACAATTCATACCTCACATTCATAACTTCACCAAACCCTCACACACTTACCAGTGGTGCAAGCCTCATACCCACATCTCACGCCTTGCACACACTGCCAGCTATTCATCCATGACAGGCACATAACACATTGCACCACACTCACCGGTACACTTCCCTTTCTCTTGCAGGGCAAGGTAGCTCATAACCGCAGGCAGGAGCAGCTAACCGGCAGGGGACATGCAAGCCTGCATATCCTGACCTAGCTGGAGGAGACCATGCTTAACATTTTTGAAGGGGAAGGGGGGGTGGTCACCGAGGCCGTGGTAATCGGCGAGGCTGAAACCATTGAAGATGACGGTATGCTCATACCTAATCCTCCTTCTCACATCCCTCTTCCATCTCATCCCACAATCTTTTCTCACTTACAAGCTGCTGATGGTGTAAGCTTGGGGCGCTACCATTGAATTTTGGGCGCGCTAACTTTTTCGGGGCTCTAAAAGTAGCGCCCTGGTGACGTTATCACCCCAAAGGGGGCGTGAGCCAATTTCCACCCCCCCCCCGATCTTAATGGCTGCTGAGTTGTGCAGATTAATATTTGAGGTCCTGAGAACCATTTAAAGGGAGATAGAAGTAAATGAATGTATGTGACTTATATAAATATATATGCACTATTGGCAGTGCTGAACTCAACTTATCGTAAATTCATCCGTATCTTATTATTAATATGTCTATCACATGGGTGTTTATGAAAGCACCACCACCTCAATGTGGATATTGGGGCTGAAAATCCAAGGCTATGTTTCAGCTGTAACTTTGGCAGGAATATGCATATCATATCACAGTGTGCTACAGCAAAGAAGGAGGCCATTCAGTCCATTGTGCCTGTGCCAGCTCTTTGGTAGAGCTGTCCAATTAGTCCCACTCCCTTGCTTTTTCCCCATAGCCCTGTAAATTTTTTCCCTTCAAGTATTTATCCAATTTCCTTTTGAAAGTTGCTATTGAATCTGCTTCCACCACACTTTCAGGCAGTGCATTCCAGATCATAACTTGTTGCGTAAAAGAAAATGTTTCCTCATGTCATCTCTGGTTCTTTTTCCTTAAATCTGTGTCCTCTAGTTAACAAACCTTTTGCCAATGAAAAGTTTCTCCTTATTAAAACTGTTCATGATTTTAAGCACCTCTATAATCTCTCCTCTTAACCTTCTCTGATCTACGGAGAACAACTCCAGCTTCTCCAGTCTCCACATAACTAAAATCCCTCATCCCTGGTACCATTCTAGTAAATCTCTTCTGCACCCTCTCTAAGGCCTTGATATCCTTCCTAAATTGTGGTGCCCAGAATTGAACACAATACTCCAGCTGAACCTAACCAATGTTTAATAAAGGTTTAGCATAACTTCTTTGCTTTTGTGCTCTATGCCTGTATTAATAAAGGCAAGGATCCCATTTTTTTTTAACAGCCTTCTCAACTGGTCCTGCCACCTTCAATGATTTGTGTACATACACCCCAGGTCTCTCTGTTCCTGCATCCCCTTTAAAATTGAACCATTTAGTTTATATTGCTCTCCTCATTCTCCCTACCAAAATGTATCACTTGACACTTCTCTGCGTTAAATTCCTCCTCAATGCTTAATACATTTCTGAGTTTCGTGTCATCTGCAAACTTTGAAATTATGCCCTATATACCCAAGTCCAGGACATTAATATATATCAAAAAGAGCAGTGGTTCAAATACTGACACCACTGTATACTTACCTCCAGTCTGAAAAACAACCGTTCACCACTACTTTCTGCTTTCAGACCCTTAGCCAATTTCGTATTCACGCTGCCACTGAACCTTTAATCCCATGGGTTTTAATTTTGCTACAAGTCTATTATTAAATGCCCTTTGAAAATACTTATACACAACATCAACTGCACTATCCTCATCAACCCTCTCCATTACTTATCAAAGAACTCAAGCAAGTTAGTCAAACATGATTTTCCTTTAACATATCCATGCTGTCTTTCATTTATTAGCCCATACTTTTCTAAGTGCCAATTAATTTTGTCCCAGATTATTCTCTCTATAAATTTCCCTACCACTAACATTGGGCTGATTGGCCTATAATTGTCAGGTTTATCCCTCTCCCCTTTTTTTGAATAGGGGTGTAACATTTGTAATCCTCCAGTCCTCTGGCACCACCCCCATATCTAAGGGGCATTGGAAGATTGTGGCCAGAGTCTCTGCAATTTCCACCCTTCTTTCCCTCAGTAACCTAGGGTGCATCCCATCTGGACTGGGTGATATTTCTACTTTGAGTACTGCCAACCTTTGAAGTACCACCTCTTTATCTATTTTTATGCTATCCAAGTTTGGGAAATGGAAAGCCTGTCTTCTGTGCATTTGCTTCAGGCTCCAATGGGCTAGCAAGAGATTAGAGACGCAGTACAGCGGTGTGGAGAGACTGGTTTGGCATTGCGCTCCCAAAACCTGGATCTAGAACCTATAACCGAGATCTCTGAATGCCATCAATATGCTAGTGCAATGCAGTGGAGGGCAGTGCTTGGGGAACAAGAAAAATTGCTGGTGAAGCCTGCGATTTAGGTGGCCGAGATTTCCGGGAATAAACAAAAGTGTCCCATGAAATGCTGCCCGTATCCGATCGCACATCAAGTTCCATTTGCTCATCACCCCTGCCCTTGCTGACCCATGTTGGTTCTCAGTCCTCAACTGCCTCAAATTTAAAGTTCTCATCCTTGTGTTCAAGCCCTCTAGACTTGCTTCTCCCTATCTCTATAGACTCAAGCTCTACAACCAGGGAGGAAGTTTAAAAAATGGTAATGGAGAAAATACTGGGAATTAAGATAAACAAATCTCCAGGACTGATGGTTTCCACCCCAGGGTATTAAATGAAATAGGTGAGGAAATTGCAGATTCAATTACAAAATACTCATAATTTTCCAAAGCTCGCTACTTTCAAGATTTGTGCCTTTGGATTGAAAATTTTGCAAATGTCATTTCATTTCTTAAGAAGGGAGGGTGGTAGAAACCAGGTAGGTACAAGCATGTCAGCTTAACTTCAGTTGTGTGGAGGTTACTGCAATCTATCATCAGAGACAGAATAACTGAGCACTTAGACAATCATAAGCTGATCAAAGAGAGTCAGCATGGATTTGTGACGGGTAAGTCATGGCACAGACATAATGGGCCGAATGGCCTCCTTCTGTGCTGTATCACTCTATGATTCTATGTCTGACTAATCTAGTTGAATTTTTTGAGGAACCCACTAGCATGGTGGATTTTGCCTATATAGACTTCCAGAAGGCACTTGCTAAGGTTCCGGATAAGAGCAATTAACAAAAAAGAGAGTGCTCGGAATTGGAGGTAATTTAGTGACGTGGGTTGGCAATTGTTTGGGAGGTAGGAGACCGGGGGGTAGGGTTAAAGGGAACGTTCTCTGATTGGCAGTAAGTGACAAGTGGTGTTCCTAGGGATCTGTTTTGGGGTTTTTCAGAATATATATTAATGACTAGGATGAAGGAATAGAGAGGAAGGAAGAAATTTGCAGATGACACTAAGTTAGCAGGTGCAGTAAGTTGTGGAGATAGGAGCACAAAGTTACAAAGGGACATAGACAGACTAAGTGAATAGGTAAAACTTTGGTTCTGAGAAAGATAAATTGGAATATTTTCTTAATGGTAAGAGAAAGGGAGCTGTTGAGAAGCGAAGGGATTTGGATGTCCATGTACACAAATCACTAAAAGCTAGTGCACAGGTACAAAAAGGCTAATGGAATGTTGGCCTTCACAGTCAGATCCCATCTGGAGCATTGCATCATTTTTGGGCACCAAACCTTAGGACAGATATATTGGCTTTGGGAGGGGTTCAGTGCAGATTCACGAGAATTATATCAGGGTTTAAAGGGTTAAATTATGAGGCGAGATTGCATAAACATGGTTTTGTATTACCTTGAGTTTAAACGAATGAGGGGTGATCTAATCGAGGTCTTTAAAATGATAAAGGGATTTGAGAGTGTAGATACAGAGAGACTCCTCTGGTGGGGGAATCCAGAACAAGGGGCATAATCTTAAAATTAGAGCCATGCCATTTAGGAGTGAAATTCAGAAACATTTTTTCTGGCAATGGGTAGTGGAAATCTAGAATTCTCTCCCCCAAAAGGCTGGGAATGTTGGCTCATTTGAAATTTTCCTGCCAACTTCCAGGCTGTTTGATCAGGAAGTCGGCCAGCAGCATACTAATGAAGCCCAGCCTTTAAAATCATCTGGGCCTTCACGCTGCCCCTCCCGATGGAGCCAGCCACTTACTAGGCTGCTTTCCCACCCGGGATATAAAATCAATTCAATAGATTTAATAAACTAACAGAAACTTGGCTCTAACTGGACAGAAATTGGCTCACGCCGTATTTGTTTTACAGTTTTGGAAGTTTGCCACCTGCCATATTGATAAAGGCTCATCCATAGGCACCCAGGGCACGTGCCTGAAATGAACATTAGGCCTTTTGCTCCAAGGCAAGTGCCAAGCTCCCCTGAATGTGGCAGTGTGAGGTTTGGGTGATTTTAACTCCCGAGCGTCATCTGCATGCCCTCGGATGGCTGCCCACCCAAAACAGGTGGGAAGTGACAGCTGGCCGACGGGCTAAAGTGTCATTTCGGGTGGCTGGAGTCCATCAGCCAGGACTGAAGGAACAGTCCAAGGCACTCAGTAAGTCATTGTGGGGGGGTTTCGGGAGGATCTTGATTCAGGAAGCGATGAGCCTGGGGCAGGGAAGGCCTGAACTTTCCTTGTTGGGCCTGGAGAAACACTCCTGCATGGAGGGTAAATTAATGGAAAGTTAGTCATTGCAGAGATTCTGATTCATGATCCTCTAGTTGGTTTATTCACTCTTCTCCCATTCTAGCTTCAACATTGTTCCATAGGCTGATTTAAAGATGTAAAGTAAATTTAAATAATGTTTAATTCATATATTCCTACAGCTGCTCATATTGGTGTGGGTATAAGTGGCGAGGAAGGAACACAAGCTGTCCTTTCAAGTGATTTCTCCTTTGCTCAGTTTCGTTATCTCCAGCGTCTGTTGTTAGTCCATGGAAGATGGTCGTATCTTCGCATGTGCAGATTTCTCCGATACTTTTTCTATAAAAATTTTGCCTTCACACTTGTTCACTTTTGGTATGGATTCTTCTGTGGATTTTCAGCACAGGTAAAAATGCTCCAAAAATTATTTTTCCTCTCTTATTCAACCCATATACAAATTGGAATTGATGTTAATCCACAGGGTGGGGGGAGAACTCAAGTGAAATACTACCCCTTTAAGAAAGTTGTGCCCTGAATTGAACAGGTTTACCAGTAGCAAGCAGCCAGTGATGATAAATGAAAAAGTTGTAGTTTGGGTCATTAACTAGCGAGCCTAATTTTTCTGATTTGGCATAAGTGGAGAGGTGCAAGAAGAGCACCAGTCCGCCCTATGATGTACTGACCCAATGGGGGTAATTTTAACCCCCAAAAACATGTGGATTTGGGTCGGGTGTGATGTTAAATGTAAAAAATCTCAAACCCGAACCCAAACCGCCTCGAACCTGCCCACGTCCGGTTTTAACAGAGGCAGGACAGGGGTCGGGCGACCAAATCGCTCCCAAGCAGTGGGTCGCTCATTTAAATATTTTAATGTGGCTGTGTGCCTCAGATTCTATCTCCCAGCTTTAACACTGGCCGTCTGGGTTTCCCAGGGAACCCGGCAGCTAAAGTGAGGCGAGGACTGCTGCATGCAAGAGATAAGTGCTTTTCCAGCACTGTTTGTGGACCAGGAGGAGCAGGAGTTCTTCCCCCCAGCACCCCCAAGCAGATCTGGTTTCCACCCCCTCCCCACACTCCGCAATCACCAATCCCCCATTTCCGCCCTGGTCTCTCAGCGACCCCCCGCGATCAACACCAACTCCCCAAACCACGCTATACCCGTCCCCCTTGCAATTTCTACCCCAGCAGCAGGAAACCTACCTGCTCTTGGGTTGCGGCCTCTTCTGGAGCATTCCCCACCCAATAGGGAGCCAAACCAGGCTGGCTTCCCGGTGGGGAACCTGTTATAAAAAAAAACCATGCACGCTGTGGAGTCATTCCGCACCACCCCCCTCCCCCACCCCCCCCCACCCCAGGTTTGTAAATCCCATCCCAGTAAATATCGTGGCCTGTGTCTTTACAATTTTCACAATCTTCCATCATGAGGAAACTCCTGCAGGTGGTGTTATTAGTCACACTTTAGAATAATATGCAGCCATTGAAGCTTAAGGTTGTTGTAACCTTCACAGCCACTGGCTGTAGCAGCCTAGGAATGAAGTTGACTACAGTCACTTTGCGGACTGTAACACAACTCATTGACAGCCTCCCCTGTGAATTGTAGCCTGCACAAGCACTGCTCTTCTGACAGTTGTAGGTATGTCTGTCTGAGTCTGTGAATGTGGGAAGCCGCAAAATGCATCTGGTACAGCCTGACCTGCCTCTGCTTCTTCCTCCAAAAATACACAATATAAGGGGAATCCCATGGGCCAAACAATTGTATTATTATTGCGGTTGATACAAAAGTGTCATTGGCACAACAGTTGCAACAAAAGTACCTTACCACCTAAGTGAAAACAAAAAGAAACATTTATAAATTAACTCATGGGGTGTAAATACTCCAAGCTGGGCTCTTTAAAAGCCCTTTTTGTCAACGGTTCAGGCCATATGGGCATGTTCCTGAAACAGTGATATCTTGGCAGGAGTATTAAAATGTCACTGGAGCCTAAGTAACATACAAAATATCAAACTGACAGGTCCACTGGTGCCTAAAGAAAATTCGAGTGGAAATTCGCATGGGGTGCTAAATGGCCTGAGAACCGATATGATTTCTACTTAGTTCCCAGTTTATTTTGAAGTTATTTCAGTAAATTTTATGAATCTTTGCTATATATCTAATTGTTCATTTTTGGACTTGATAAATCTTAACAATGCTTTTCTTCTTTCTACAGACTGTGTATGATGAATGGTATATTACACTGTACAATTTAGTGTATACATCTCTCCCTGTATTAGCAATGAGCTTGTTTGATCAGGTATGTCTGTAAAATTATTGATTGACTCTCTCTGGGCTGCCCTCACATTAGCAGGCACGTCAGCTGGCGGGGTCATCTTTTAAATATGCAGAGCAGGCGCTGATGATGTCATCAGGGGGCTGATCTGTGATTTTAACCTGAAGCCTGAGCAGTTGTGACTTCCCTGCCAAGCCAAACCTGCCGGGAATAGGAGTCAGGACCAGAAGAGGCCCAGTAAGGTACGTTTTTTTTCGTTTCTTTGTGGGCCAGAAGGAGTAGGAGTACTCCTCCAGGCCCATCGAGGAAACATTGGGCCTCTCCTGCTCTGGGAATCGCCCCTGCACGCCCCCCCGATCTGGATTCCCCACTTCCGTCAATCCACTTACATTAGTGCCGGAAACTGTTCCCTCTGGTCTCCAGCGGTGCCTCTGACCAGCATAATTTTAATGGCTGGACAGCTGCTTCCTGCCAATTTGCTGGCAGTTTCGGTCGGGAAGTCGGCAGGTGGCATGAAAATTAGGCCTGGCCGGTAAAGTTGGCCCAGCCTGCCTGCTGCTGCTCCTGGATGGGCACGCCGCTCGCTTTGCCTGCTGCTGCTCCTGGAAGGGCACGCCGCTCGCTTTGCCTGCTGCCGCTGCTGGATGTGCACGCCGCTCGCTTTGCCTGCTGCTGCTCCAGGATGGGCGCGCCGCTCGCTTTGCTGCTTTTCCATCCAGGAGTAAAAGTAGAGGCCAGCATATCTGAAATAATTGTTTAATATATTCCAAAATGTAATTAGTTAAGTTGGATACAAAATAATTTAAGCAATTAGTTATTAGACAGATGGTAGGAAATCTTAACATGTAAAATGATAGGCTTGAGCAACCTCCCTTGCAAGATATTAATGTTAATTTAAGAAAAAAGTAAACAAATTAATTTCAGGAGTTAGAAGGTGGTTAAAACAGTTAAATCTAATGGGTCAAAATTCCTTGGCATATGATCCCACAGTTATGCTGGGATTGCGCTTGTCTGTGTCCTCCAGCATTTCACTGCACTGAAGTTTGCAGGGTCATTGGGGTGGGGTGAGGAGGACACACCTAATTAGCATGGGATAGGCATGCGCAAGCGCAATTTCATCACATCTCAGGTGATCACCTGCCTCATGTGTCCGGAAACACATGCTCCCACCTGACATGGGAGGTGAGAGGTTGCCCGACCCCAGACATATACCCCTTGGCCTGTGTAAGGGGGCTGATCTGGAAAATCTTTTTATTTGCCTACTTTGCTTTGATTGTCAAGGCTGCTTCCCAAGCTTGTACCCCACCGATGAAGCTCCCATCACCTTGTAGAGGTCAATCTGCCTCACCTCATTGGGCGTACCGGCCTCTACAGATACACCTGGTCCCACCTGAGCCAGAGAAGTGGGAACACCCAGCGTAGGAAGTCTCTGCCCCTCGCTCTGCCCCCTTGCCGTCATTTGTCTTATCGGTGCGTGAGGAGGTTTACCCCTCACAAGGCAAATAGGAAACTCCCAGAAATGGCAGAGGCCTGGCACATCTTGGTCTCCGCCATTCTCTGCACGGTTCTGCCAGTGTCCTGCTGGAGTTATGGTGGGAGACTGGCGAAGACCTTAGGAATTTCAGCCCCACCATTTATATCAGCCAATCTTTACACTTTAAAGCCATATAATACCCAATTTGTACATTTATTACTGGGAAACAAATACTTAAACAAATTAAAATATCCAGCAACAATAAGAAAATAGAAAAATTGTGATTTAAAAAAATGAATTAGACACCCTAATAGATCACTGCGTAACTACAGTATGTGGTGTGATTCTGAACCATATAGACTAAGGCACCGATATGAATGGGGAATTGGGGAGGGTGTCGGGGAGGCTGAAAACAGCCGAAGAACCCGGCCAAATGGACATCATGGCCGGCGGGCGGGAGGGATCACTCACGGCAGAAGGCTGCAGCTGGGGTCATAAGAACATAAGACGTAGGAGCAGGAGTAGGTAATTTGGCCCCTCGAGCCTGCTCCGTCATTCAATAAGATCATGGCTGATCTGATCTTGGCCTCAACTCCACTTCCCTGTCCGCTCCCCATAACCCTTGACTCCCTTACCTTTCAAAAATCTGCCTATCTCCACCTTAAATATATTCAGTGACCCAGCCACCACAGCTCTCTGGTGAAAAGAATTCTGAAGATTCACGATCCTCTGAGAGAAGAAATTTCTCCTCATTTCCGATTTAAATGGGTGCCCCCTTATTCTGAAATTATGCCCTCTAGTTCTAGATTCCCCCACGAGGGGAAACATCCTCTACCCTGTCAAGCCCCTTCAGAATCTTATGTATTTCAATAAGATCCCCTCTCATTCTTCTAAACTCCAATGAGTATAGGCCCAACCTGCTCAACCTTTCTTCATAAGACAACCCCTTCATCTCCGGAATCAACCTCGTGAACCTTCTCTGAACTGCCTCCAATGCAAGTATATCCTTCTTTAAATAAGAAGACCAAAACTGTATGCAGTACTCCAGGTGTGGTCTCACCAATGCCCTGTACAGTTGTAACAGGACTTCCCTACTTTTATACTCCATTCCTTTTGCAATAAAGGCCAACACTCCATTTGCTTTCCTAATTACTTGCTGTCCCTGCATGCTAACTTTTTGTGATTCATGTACAAGAACCCCCAGATCCCTCTGTATCTCAGCATTTTGTAATCTCTCCCCATTTAAATAATAATTTGCTTTTTTATTTTTCCTACCAAAGTGGATCACCTCGCATTTTCCCACATTAAACTCCATCTGCCAGATTTTTGCCCATTCACTTAGCCTATCTATATCCCTTTAAAGATTCTTTGCATCCTCCACACAATTTGCTTTCCCACCTACCTTTGTATCATCAGCAAATTTGACTACATTACACTAAGTCCCTTCATCCAAGTCATTAATATAGATTGTAAATAGCTGAGGCCCCAGCACTGATCCCTGCGGCACTCCACTAGTTACAGTTTGCCAACCTGAAAACGACCCATTTACCCCGACTCTCTTTAGGGACAATCCCTGACACTGGGAAGGAAGTAGCGATCGGGGAGGGGGTTGGCGCGGGGTGAGCTCTGGTCGGCAATCGAAAGGGGGATGCGGGGTGAGCTTCGGTCAGCAATCGGAAGGGGGGGAGGGGAGAAGCTCTGGTCGGAAATCGTGAGGGGGTGGGAGGAAGCTCTGGTTGGCAATTGGGAGGAAGCTCCGGTTGGCAATTGGGGAGGCGAGGTGGTGGGGGAAGGCCTGTAATCGAGAAGGCTGGAGATTGGAGCTGGGGAAGGCCTGAAGGCTCTCTCCTGCTCCTCCACAAGGTGTACTGAAAGTGCCACTTTCCTTGGGGAGCTGCAGCTCCCGCCTCGGTTCAGCTGCCGGGAATCCCACAGCTCCAGCATCCTTCTCACTTTCTGTTAAATTTAAGTCATAGCGCCAACGATGCCATCAGGCCACGACTTTGGTATGGTAATCAGGTCCTCACCTGCTTTTTGCGAGAGCCTCGTCCTTGGCCTATATTATGCACTTTAAAATTTAAAGTGGCGGGAATGGGATCAGGTTGCACAATCCTGATATTTTAACCCTCCCGCCCATCTGGTAGGGGTTGAGGTTAAAGTCGAAGCTAGGGTGTTCAAGCTTTGATTCCTAGTTTATACTGAATTGGCTGATCTCAGCCTTGAACATGCTATAGTTGAAGAAGGAGAAACTTTTGTGTAGACTTCTGCTCCTGCTTATTATCCAGTGATTCATGGAAGTGCATATATGTAGACATTGGGTGAGTACAGAATCAGGTTCAGTTAAGATACCCCACATGAATGAATAGGTTTCTGACCATCACTGTCAGGGTTAAAACATGAAGAATGGCCACTTGGGTGAAGTACTACAGCGTTGCCAGAACTGTACCCCCCAGCATGAGTCAGAATTTTTGGGAGAGCAGGAAAAAATTGAGGTGAAAATGTGAACAAGATTTAAACGAATCTAACATGAAAGAATACGTATATATGATCTATGTTTGACCTGACATTCAGTACTGATTGTAGTTGGTTTTGTCTTTGCAGGATGTTAATGACCGCTGGAGCATGGCATATCCTCAACTTTATGAACCTGGGCAGATTAATCTTTATTTCAGCAAACTAGTATTTGTAAAATGTATTCTCCATGGAGTTTACAGTTCCCTGGTCCTCTTTTTTATTCCTTATGGTGCTCTATTTGAAGGAGTAAGGGATGATGGAGAGACTGTATCAGACTATCAGTCCTTTGCTTTAATTGCTCAGACATGCTTGCTTGTGGCTGTTACTCTACAGGTAACTATGACTACTCATATGTTGTTTTTTAATTTTATGAATACTATATGTCATTTTAAAGACACACTTCATTATGCCTTGTTTTTCCTATAGCTACACTTGAAACCAAATTTGCCTCAGTCACAGTCACTATTTCCATGTGATGGCACTTTAGACAGGCTTGTGACAGTTACTATGTGTGGGAGATAGAAAACTGCTGAGCTGTTCAATCATTGTGGCTCTGCCAAGTTTTTGCTCACTACTGACATAGCATTAAGCCAGAGATGTTAGTTACATTTTTTTCAAATTTATCATGTTTACCCAGGGAAATAAAATAACAATGTGACTTATTACATTAGTAGTGGTAAAAAGTGAAACATCCACTGGGTATGGTATCATAGTGATTAAGTTACTCAACTAGTAATCCAGAGGCCGGGTCTAGCAAGCCATTATGCTTAAATAGGGATAGGAAAATCGGGTGGAGTTTATAATGGGTGGCCGATCCAATATCGCCCTTTTTATACTCCCGCCGAGGTTGAGATTTCTGGCATATATGTCAATTACAAAGTTCAACAGTGCCAATATTAACAGTTCAGCCAACTGAACCATGGTTGATGTTCACTGGTTGATAAAATTGCTGTTGCTTGTTTTTTCTACTATTCTACTACCACTGCTTGTTAGATTAGCAGGCTTGTTACTTGTATTGTTGATAGGAACCTTTTCCATCAGAGGTTTTAGTTACAGTGTTGGCTCACACTTTTGTTACCTGTCATAGGGGGAAAAATTCAGTTGGTAGCACCATCCATTAGCGCCTTAAGAGGGCGCTAAGTGGGGCGCAAACCAACTAGCGCCTGGGTGCGGCAATATCTGCGCCTCTTGCGAAATTGACCGGACATTTTGCGGCAGCGCTAAACACTACCGCCACGATCTCCTGCGCCGGCAGATCATGACGTCAGTCGAGTACGCAACGCCCTGGTAGCGCCCCGGACTGGAAATTGAGTAGCGCCCCCTGCCTTAACGCCTGCCGCTAGCAACGACAGGTTGAGGGGAGCGTTTTGCAGTCGGGAAGGGACTGGGGGAGCGCTATTTAAAGGCGACCGCTTCCTGCCTTTTTTTGTTGGTGTCATTTTTGCACCATGCATTCTGAGAGAGAGAGAGAGAGATTTCTGGAGAGATTCTACACTGTCTGAAGGAGTTTTGCATACTGAGCAGCACTTTGCAGGTTCATTTTGATTTGCCTTTCCTTGTATCTATTTAGAAGAGACTGTGGGGGCTGCACTCTGAGCTCTTTCCCTGGGTCTCTCCATTGTTCTTTCCAGCAGATTTGATGTACAGGTCTCTCCAGGCCGAGACTCAAGGCTGCAATGAACAGGATATGGATGGAGACCAAGATAAACCCTCCCCTTTAAGATAAAAACAGAAAATGCTGGAGAAACTCAGTAGGTCAAGTAGCATCTGTGAAGAGAGAAACAGAGTTAACGTTTCAGGTCGATGACCATTCATCAGAACTCCTCTTTAAGAATTGGCCGGTGCCAGTGTGTCTGTGTTCCATTGCTGACTGACATCGCATGAGCTTCGCCAGCGCTGTGAGTTAGCGCCTCGCTCCTTGGCCATTGCGCCTTAAGACAGATGTGAAGCGCCTGATTTAGCGCTCCAATCACCACCAGGGGCGATAAAAGCCAAGTTTGCAGTCGGAGGCAATAATTAGCGCCAGGCGCTAATCTTTGCGCCCGGCCGATAATTGCGCCCCAAATGGGGCGATACCGAATTTCTCCCCCATAGTCTTTTCTTCTGTTGTACTCTTGTGGCTGTGATTTGTTTACTGTGGACTGGCTAAGGAGCTTCAATTGTGTTGCTGGGTATATAACCAAACTCTCAGGTATTTTCCGCAGGTGTTTCCAGTTCCTCTGAATCATCGTTTTACATTGTAGAATCTGATAATTATTTGCTGTTGTACTTGTGCTGGCATCCATTTTTCTTTTGTCCTTTTGGGTGAATTTTGAAAACTTCTCCTTCTTTAAACATATCAAATTCATTGGTAATTTTATTTTAGGATCAATTTGGCTTTTCTGAGGTCTAGCTTCTATTTTACATCACTTTCCAGCCTCCCTTTTAGAAGTTGGCTTGCTGTAGGGAGGACTGTCTGGGTTCACTTGACCTATTGTACTAATCAAGGTAAAGGGTCTGTGCTGGACTTGTGCTCTTTTTAGGAGTGTGTTTGCAATTTTTAACAGAGCTCTCTTCATTCACATTTAACTGTGCCTTCATGGTTCAAGTCTTCTTGTACTTCTCCGTGGTTAGGAGAACACATTTTGTGCCAAAAATGCATCTTTATAGTTAATGAATTGTTTAATAGGAATAAATAATGCAGTTTCTGAAAAAATAATGGTCGCTGCACCAATTCTTTTGTGTTCATTGTATGCCCTTTCCTGGCACCAGCACACAAATTCATATTAATTAATAAAGGCCAGGTACCTTGTTTCTGCTTGTTGAGATTATGTTGAATAGTGTCAACTAATATCTGATTGAATGTCTTAACCCAAAATACCTTAACACCTAATATTGCAAAAATATTACCCATAATTCTTCAAAAGGCTAGGTTTATAAATGTTTATTTACTGATGTATAATGAACATATAATTTTGACTTCACAAATCTTGTTGCTTGTCAACAGATTGCACTGGATACAACATATTGGACAGCTATCAATCACTTTTTCATCTGGGGCAGTCTTGCTGTCTACTTTGCAATAACATTTACAATGTACAGCAATGGCATGTATCTGATGTTCCCAAATTCATTTCCCTTTGTAGGTATGTACTTTTAATACAGTGATTATAATCGATGTTGGAAATTATTTTATGTTAAAGTAACTATTGATTTCCTATTAAAGTATTTTACAAGATTACAATACTGGGGAAGGGCAATGCTGCTTTACTGAACAAAAAAACAATTTTATTCTATTTGGCTGTGATACTCATTTATATGTAAATATTTCATATAGAGAATAGATGCAAATACAATGATATATAGAGGAAATAATGGGCTCGATAACTCCCCATGACGGTCGGGCGAGGGGTTAAATTGTCAAATTCAGGAAACACGACTCTAACCCACCATGCACGCTGCCGTTTCCGTTTTTACTGTGGTGGATATTGGGGCGTCCAAGTAACCTGTTCTGGCGAGGCAGGTCCGTCATTAGCATATTTAAACGCACCTCGTATCATGCGATTTGAATTGAACGCCTGTTGCACGGTTTTTCCAGGGTTCGTGAACCGCGGCAGTGAAAG
Organism: Somniosus microcephalus; assembly: GCF_052327205.1. NCBI lineage: Eukaryota > Metazoa > Chordata > Chondrichthyes > Squaliformes > Somniosidae > Somniosus > Somniosus microcephalus. The sequence continues at coordinate 283,581,477 of NC_140988.1, read as the reverse complement.
CGAGGTGATATTGAGTGGCACTTTATCGGGATGTTTAAAGGTCAGGAGGCCAGATCTGAATAAAGGTTCAATGCTCACAGCTGCTTTCTCAATTCCCTCTGGGAAACGGTTTGGTGAGAGCACTTGTTGTGAGAGACTTATTTGTACAGTTTGGAGTTGTCCACACAGAGAACATAAGGATGGATGGCACTATGGCTGCTTCTGATTGAACTTCAAATGAGGTAAACAATCAAGGGTATGCTGAGGAGGGAGCTTCTGGTGGCCAGCAGAGAGGGGAGCAACAGAGGGGTCAAAGAAGCAGAAGGCACTACCCAACTAAAAGTGTCTATGGCCAGAGGCTCAGCTTCCTTGACCTCTCGGAAGGGCAGTGCTTCCAAAGGCTGAGATTGTCACGTCAGATGATCGCAGACATCTGCAGCCTCCTAGAAGAAGACCTGCTGGGCCTTGTGCCACACATTACTAGTGGCTGTTGAAGTCACCACCACCCTCAATTTCTTTACCTCTGATTCCTTCCAAGGCCTTACCAGAGACATAGTGAGGGTCTTGCAGCTGGCAGCACATAAATGCATGAGGCAGGATTGTTTGCCAGGGCTGGGAGATAAGTAAACGTCCCCTGTGATGACAATAGCCAGAATGAGCGGGCTCTGGGATTCGCGTCTATGGCTGGCTTCCCACAGGTGTAGGGTGCCATCGATTGCACACATGTCAATCCGCGCACCCCCAGATCAACCAGGACCGATTGCAAGGGATATTAATCCATCAATGCTCAGCTGGTGTGCAACCACAAGAAAAGGTTTATGCACGTGTGCGCCAGATTTCTGTGTAGCTGCCAAGATGCTTTCATACTGCGGCAGTCCAACATCCTCAACCTGTTCAGACCTGGAACCAGCCTTAAAGGGTGGCTGCTAGGTGACAAAGGATACCCCCTTCAAAGTTGGCTGCTGACATCTCAGAAGAACCCCACCAATGAGCACCAGGAGCACTACAATACGAGCCATATGTCAACCAGATCTGTCATCAAGCAAGCCATTGGCATGCTCAGGTTGCACTTCAGATGCCTGGAGAGGTCTGCAGGCGCCCTTTAGCACTCAACAGCGAGGGTCTCTAGGATATTTGTCATGTGCTGCGTGCTGCACAACATAGTGCAGCAGTGAAGACTTGAGGTGCTTGAGGAACAAGCCGCTCAACATTCCTCATCTGATAAGGATTTCAATAGAGAGCAGGAAGAGGAGGATCATATTGCTGCTCTGGATGCTAGGGATGCCACAATAGCTCGAAGGTTCAGTTAGTCACTCACACTGGATCAAAGAAAGTTAACATGCAGGTACAGCAAGCAATTAGGAAAGCAAATGGTATGTTAGCTTTTGTTACAAAGGGATTAGAGTATAAGAGTAAAGAAATCTTACTACAATTATACAGGGTATTGGTGAGGTCACACCTGGGGTACTGTGTACAGTTCTGGTCTCCTTACCTAAGGAAAGACATACTTGCCTTAGAGGGAGTGCAGTGAAGGTTCACTAGACTGGTTCCTGGGATGAGGGGATTGCCCTATGAGGAGAGATTGAGTAGACTAGGCCTATATTCCCTAGAGTTTAGAAGAATGAGAGGTGATCTAATTGAAACACATAAAATTCTTCAGGAGCTTGACAGGGTTAATGCTGAGAAAATGTTTCCCTTGGCTGGGGAATCTAAAACAGTCTCAGAATAATGGGTCGGCCATTTAGGACTGAGATGAGGAGACATTTTTTCACTCAAAGGATTGTGAATCTTTGGAATTCTCTACCCCAGAGAATTGTGGATGCTCAGTCGTTGAGTATATTCAAGACAGAGATCGATACATTTTTGGGATCTAAGGAAATTAAGGGATATGGGGATAGTGCGGGAAGTTGGAGTTGAGGTAGAAGATCAGTCATGATCTTGTTGAATGGCTGAGCAGGCTCTTAGGACCAAATGGCCTACTCCAGCTCCGATTTCTTATGTTCAAATTAATTATCACATCTCTGCTCCTCTTCTCCACTTACACAAACAGTCCTGTAACCAACCATTCACTCATTGTACATGTACCAATTGGTCTCAGTCAATTCATGTCTTCTCATTCAGCACCAAACAACTGAAAACTCAAGTTGGCACTCATCATGCAAGAATGGGGAACACGGAAAAGTGGTGCAAAGTAATAAATTTTACGTGAGTTAATAAAAAAGATGGTAACATATATCTAAATACACCCATGAATGCACCTTTGGTGAACTACAAAGCATTTCTTTTTCTTTCCATAGCACTCCTACGTGGTGCAACCCCTGTGGCTTCAGTAGAGGGAGAGGCAGGCTTCTCTGTTCCATGCTCTGACTTCTGATGTGCTCGCAGCCGATGACCTCTGGGTTGGAGTCTGAGAGGGCTCCACCAAAAACTGATCCACCTGCACCTGTGCAGGGGCAGACTGGGCCAGCAGGAGAGGAGGCAGCATGCGGGTACAGGTTGAGGGGGGGCAACGGGTGAGATGTGAGAAACGCTTTGAGAGAAGTTCCCACTTTCATCTCCTCTTAACGCCATCGTCCCTCTCCTGCCACATCACTCCTGCCTCTCTACGGGAGAGCAGCTTGGAGCGGATCGGTGACGCATTATATAAACCCACAACTAATGTATCTGTCATCCTCTTTAAGGCGGCAGAAATGTGGGCATCCATAGTTTGCAGGGCAGCCTGCAGGAACTGATTAGTGCGCTGCAATTCAAGTTCCACAGAAGAGGCCACTCTCAATGGAAGTAATTCTCGCAATGGCCTACGACATCAATCTACAAATGTTTGAGCTGGACTCCTCCATCCTCTGTGATATTGTGGAATGTGTGCCTGGAAGGACTGCCACTACCTCACACATTTGCTGCTGATGCTCTATCATTCTCTTTTTCATTGATGGCCCCCCGAGTTCAGCATCTCTGTGCAGCTGACCAGAGCTTGGAGAGGACTGTGCCCTCCGATGTGGACTCTCCACAGCTCTCCCTGCCACCACTGTCTGCTCATGCTCAATTGTGCCATGCGAATCACCAGGTGACATCTCACCTAACTGTCCAACAGGATCCACTGAAGTGCTCGGATCTGCGCTGGTGCCTGGTTCCAGTGTGTCCTGTGATGGTGTACCCTCAGAAGGAATGAACTCCTGAGGAATCCTCATCTCCAAAGTGCAGGGCCTGCTGTTCTTCGCTTGATGGTCCTGGAGGAGAGAAGAGATGGATATGATTTAGTGATCATATTTCATTTGGTGCTGAATACAAGTCAAGATTACATAGGATTACATAGGATATATGGCACAGAAACAGGCCATTCGGCCCAACCAGTCCATACGGCGTTTATGCTCCACTCAAGCCTCCTCCCGTCTTTCCTCATCTAAATCTATCAGCGTAACCCACTATCCCCTCCTCCCTCATATGTTTGTCTAGCCTCCCCTTAAATGCATCTATACTATTCGCTTCAACCACTCCCTGTGGTAGCAAATTCCACATTCTCACCACTCTTCGGGTAAAGAAGTTTCTTCTGAATTCCCTATTGGATTTCTTGGTGACTATCTTATATTGATGGCCTCCCCTTATGCTCTTCCCCACAAGTGGAAATATTCTCTCTGTATCCACGCTATCAAAACCTTTCATAATTTTAAAGACCTCTATTAGGTCATCCCTCAGCCTTCTTTTTTCAAGAGGAAAGAGATGTAGCCTGTTCATCCTTCCCTGATATGTATACCTTCGCATTTCTGGTATCATCTTTGTAAATCTTCTCTGCACGCTCTCCAGTGCCTCCATATCCTTTTTATAATATGGCGACCAGAACTGCACGCAGTACTCTAAGTGTGGTCTAACCAAGGTTTGATACAGGTTTAGCATAACTTCCCTACTTTTCAATTCTATCCCTCTAGAAAAAAGCTTGGTTTGCTTTTTTTATGGCCTTGCTAACCTGTGTCGTAACTTTTGATTTGTGTATTTGTACTCCGATATCTCTTTGTTCCTCTACCCCACCTAGACTCGCACCCTCCAAGTGATAAGTGACCTCACTATTCTTCCTACCAAAATGTAATACCTCACATTTATCTGTGTTGAACTTCATTTGCCAATTGTTTGCCCACTCTGCAAGTTTATTAATGTCCTCCTGTAATTTGTTGCAGTCCTCCTCAGTATTGACTATCCTGCCCAATTTGGTATCATCCGCAAATTTAGAAATTGTGTTTCTGATTCCAAAGTCTAAATCGTTAATGTAAATTGTGAACAGCAGTGGTCCCAGCACTGATTTTTGTGGAACACCTTCTGCCACTGTGAATAGCTACCCTTTACTCCTACTCTCTGCTTTCTGACCTGAAATCAGCCAGCAATCCATTCTGCTACTTGTCATCTGACTCCACATTCTCTGACCTTATTCATTAGTCTATTATGGGGTACCTTATCGAAGGCCTTTTGAAAATCTAGATAAATTACATCTACTGCATTAGCATTGTCTACTTTCTCTGTTACCTCTTCAAAAAATCCAATAAGGTTGGTCAAGCAAGATTTTCCCTTTTAAAACCATGCTGACTATTCATTATTATACTTTTTGTTTCTAGATGTTCATCTATTCTCTCCTTTAGTAGGGATTCCATTATTTTTCCTACCACCGATGTTAAGCTGACTGGTCTATAATCCCCTGGGCATATTCTATCCCCCTTCTTAAATATAGGTATTGCATTAGCTGTCCGCCAGTCCTCTGGCAGTACACCTTTTTCTAATGAATTACTAAATATGTGTAGTAATGCCTCTGCTATCTCTTCCCTAGATTCTTTTAAAATGTGTGGATGCAAACCATCCAGACATGGGGTTTTATCCTCTTTGAGTTTGATTAGTTTATTTAATATATCCCCTTTTTAAATTTTAAATGCACTTATCTCATTACTCATCTCATCATCCAATGTCATGTCCACCTATTCTATCTCCTGGTAAATACTGAAGCGAAATAATGATTTAATATTTCTGCCATCTCCCTATCGTTATCTGTGGTATTGTCCTATCTATCCCTTAATGGCCCTATTCCCATCACAAACTTCCTTTTTTTATTGATGTGCCTGTAAAATATTTTACTATTTTGTTTTATGTTCCTTGATAATTTAATTTCATAGTTCCTCTTTGCCTTTCCAATTGTTTTTTTGACTTCTCTCCTAATCCCTTCGTATTCTCTCTTATCATGCACTCCTCTGCTGTCTATGTACTTAATATATGCCTCTTTCCTTACCTTCAATTGTTCCTTTATGTCTTTATTCACCCATGGAGTCTCATTAGTGTTTAGTTTGTTCTTTCCTTTTAGCGGAATATATTTTTCCTGCACTCTGTTGAACACCATTTTAAATGTTTCCCATTGTCATTCTACTTCGTTGTTTGCCAATATTGTTGCCCATTTTATCTTCCCAAGTTCTATTCTCAGTCCCTCAAAATCAGCTTTTCTCTAATCTGGTTTTTGTCATACTTACGTCCTTCTCTATTATCATCTTAAAGCGTATTATATTATGGTCATTATTGCCTATATGTTCCCCTACTTTTACTTCTCTTATCTGCTCTGGCTCATTCCCCATAACTAGATCCAATGGTGAATTCTCCCTTGTTAGGCTTTTTACATATTAGGTTAGAGCGGAGTCCTGTAGACATTGTAGGAACTCCATTCCCTTATTCCCTTTACCTGCCTCTTCTGTCCAATTAATATCGAGGTAGTTGAAATCCCCCATGATGATTATTCTATATTTTTTACGAATTTCTCTAATTTGTCTGTATATTTCTTCCTCTACCTCCCTTCCACGATTAGGTGGTCTGTAGACTATGCCTATTAGTGTGATTGATCCTTTATTATCTTTTATCTCTATCCATATGGATTCTATTTTTGTCTTGCTGATATCTACGTCCCTTTTTTCTACTGCCCTTATGCTATCCCTAATAAGTACAGCAACTCCACCTCCCCTTTTTCCCTCTATATCTTTTCTAAATATGTTATACCCTGCAATATTTAATTCCCAGTCCTGATTTTTCTGTAGTCATGTCTCAGGAATTCCTACTATGTCTGGTTCCTCCCAACGCATGATTGCCTCCAGCTCCCCTGTTTTATTACAGACACTGTGTGCATTGCTTACAGACAGTTTAACTCATTTTTAATAGGATTTCCTCTCACTTTATGTTTAACCATCTTTTTAGACTCCTATTCTATAACTCTATTTGCTCCTTTGCCGTCAGTCATAAGAACATAAGAAATAAGAGCAGGAGTAGGCCATACGGCCCCTCAAGCCTGCTCAGCCATTCAACAAGATCATGGCTGATCTTCTACCTCAACTCCACCTTCCCGCAATATCCCCATATCCCTTAATTTCCTTAGTTCTTTACTTTTGCTACTCTTTTCCTTTTTACATACTTGTAGAAACTCTTGGGGGTCGATTTTCCTGAACCTGTCGGGAAGAAGGCGGGACTACAACTTTCGGGTTTTAGACCCGCCTACTTCGACGTCCAGCCAATCCGCGCGATTTTCCCTTGATTGACCTTGTTGAGCCCGCCCAGCGGGCTCAGCAGGCCAATTAAGGGCCACCCGGCAACAGGTGATGTCACAGACTGCAATTTCATCTGTCAAGAGTTCTTGACAGATGAAATATCAGTGTTTCACAGCTGTTTGAAGCTGTGAAACACTGACAGTCTGAGTTCTAACATGAGTCCTTCTGCACAGACTCAGTTAGAACTCTTACCAACACTCAAAGCTGAAGGCTGTCACTTTTCACAGATCGCAGCCGTTCAGCTTTAAGTGCCGGCTGAGTGATGGGCTCCCGACGGCTACAGGAAGAAGGTAAGTACAGGTAAGTAAAAGTTCTTTACACACTTTAGACACACCAAACACACTTACCTTTGCACTCATGCACCCATCACTCACCTGAGCACCGACATCGCGACCCCTCCAACTCCCTCAACCCAACGGCCCGCCTGCTCTAACCTGGCGTGGTTTGGAGCCGTCGGGAATCCCACACGAAACCCCTCAAAATAGGGATTCGGCTAAAAACCGCCTGTTAACTACCTGTTAACAGGCAGTTAATTGGCACTAATCCCTTCCCGCCTGGTTTCGGCGGGTCCCAGTGTGGGGCGGGTACCCGTGGGGCGGGGTTTTGGGCGTGATGGTGTCGGGACCCCCAAATTTGGGATTTCCCCCCCCCCCCCGCCACACGCCTGAAACCCCGCCTGACGGCTCCAGGAAAATCGACCCCCTACAGTCTGCTTTTATATTTCTTGCTAGTTTTCTCTCATTCTATTTTTTCCCTTTTTATCAATTTTTTGGTCAACCTTTGCTGGTTTCTGAAACTCTCCCAATCCTCAGGCTTACTATTATTCTTTGCAACATTATAAGCTTCTTTTTTCAATCTAATGCTATACTTAACTTCTTTAGTTAACCACGGTTGGATCACTTTTCCAGTGGAGTTTTTGTTTCTCAATGGAATGTATTTTTGTTGAGAATATGAAATATTTCTTTAAATGCTAGCCACTGCTTATCTACCGCCATACCTTTTAATGTATTTTTCCAATCTACCTTAGCCAACTCGCCCCTCATACCTATGTATTTGGCTTTATTTAAGTTTAAAACTCTAGTTTCGAACTTAGGCAAGTCACTCTCAAAATTAATGTGAAATTCACTCTGCCCCAGTGGATCCTTTACTATGAGATTGTCTCATTACACAATACACGATCTAAAATAGCCTGTTGCCTGGTTGGTTCCATGACGTATTGTTTTAGGAAACTGTCCCGAATGCATTCCATGAACTCGACCTCCAGACTACCTTTGCCAATTTGTCCAGTCTATATGAAGATTAAAGTCACCCAAGATTATTGCCCTCCCTTACTTTATTCTTTCCAATGCTCACTTTTCCTGTTTTGTTTATATTTAGGCTGCTTACGGTTCTTGTAGATCCCTCCCCCCTTCTTACTAGTTTAAAGCCTTTGCCACCTCCCTATTTACCCTATTCCGCTAGGAGATGGGTCCCATCCCGGTTCAAGTGGAGCCTGTCCCATCGGTACAGCTCCTTCCTGTCCCAGAACTGGTGCCAATGTCCCATGAAAAGGAACCCCTCTTTCCCACACCAGCCCTTTAGCCATGGGTTAATTCTCCTGATCTGTCTGCTTCTATGCCAATTTGCACGTGGCTCGGGCAATAATCCAGAGATTATTACCCTCGAGGTCCTGCCTTTTAATTTAGAGCCTAACTCCTGAAACTCTTTCAGCAGGACCTTCTCCCTGTTCCTACCTATGTCATTTGTTCCAACATGGACCATGACAACCGGATTTACCCCCTCCCTTTCCAAGTTCCTCTCCAGCCGCTGTGAAATATCCCTTACCCTGGCACCGGGTAGGCAACACACCCTTTGGGATTCTCATTCTTGGCTGCAGAGGACGCTATCTAATTCCCTAATTATAGAGACCCCTATTACTACCACATCTCTATTCTGCTCTTCACCCCATCCCTTGGACAGCCTTCTGAGTCACGGTGCCTTGGTCTGCATTGTGGCTGTCCTCCCTGCAGCCTTTCTCATTGTCCTCACAGGTAGCGAGTACTTCGTACCTGTTGGACAGGACCAGTGTCTGCAGGACCTCCTTCTCAACCTATCCGAAATCCCTGCTACCAGTCTCCCTAACAGTCACACCCTCCCATTCCTGAACCTGTGCTTTCCACTGGACTGTATTCTAGATAAAACTGTCCAGAAATTCCTCCCCCTCCCTTATGTGTCAGTGTCTCCAACTCGCACTCCAGGGGCATGACAGCAAAGTGGCACGACAGACCTATGAGTGTCTGTAAGGCATGTGTGGATCCAGTGGATGTAGTGCATTCGGTGAGGGTGACTATTAGACAGATGCATCATGAGTGTCACTGGCATGCATTTGAGGACGTGTGCTGAGAATTGCAGGAGCTGACTGAGGCGGGATCCATTACATAAGGATTTGGGTGAGTGGCAATGGTGGATTGAGGAAGGCGGAAGGTAAGGAAGTGCAGTGAAATGCAACGATGGATGCTGCAGAAACTTAAGTGGGTGTGAGGAGTGATGTGAATGGAATACGATTGACAAGACAGAGTGAGAAGAGGGTGCACTGCAGGATGTAGCTGAATCTGCAACTTGTCTCACCTATCCTGACCTGGTTAGGTCATTGAAACGCTTACTATATTATATCCAAGTCCTCATGAGAACACTCCTGCTGCTCACCTCTTGGGCCACCTCCAGCCACGCCGCCTTTGTTGTGGCACCAGATTTTTTTTTCCCGTTGATAGGGAAGATTACCTTCTTTCTCACCCTTACTGTACCCAGCAGTATGCCCAGAGATGCCTTATTAAATCTGGGTGCAGCCTTTGCCCTTCCTGATTCCATCTCGCAACTTCTACTTAAGTTAAAACAATGCACAGAACTCCAAACCTCCTACACCATTGCATCTGTGATGTGGGCCTTTAAATAGTCGAGGTGAAATTGCGACATGTTGTTCCGCCTCATGCCCACTCACGTGCCGTGGAAACATGAAACACGGAAGTAAAATGAAAATGAGGCATACCTTTTGAAATCGGACATTCCCATGCATCCCATGATCTTGTGCGTTTGTCGTCTGCTATCGCCCCCCCACCACCCTCCACTGCCCATTCAGATACCGTCTCTGCGGTAATATCGAACCCAGTGTATCTGTTGCAAATGGACCAAGTAAAAATCTCCTTCACATGAAGATTTCAAAGGGGGAGCAAAGTGTTGAGAGAATAATGTTCAGAGTATTACCCTATTTTTCAAATAAATACACTCTTACACTTTCGTGTTTGGCAAATTCAATGGAATGATTTGAATATGTGACTGATCAGATAAATAAGGGGAATGCAATGTGTGGTGTATGAGAATTTTTAGAAGGTATTCAGTAGGTCTCTAACGAGAGGCTTGTTGCAAAAAATCAGGTGTATGGTGTAAGGAAATGTAGCAGCATGGATAAAAAGTTAGTTGATGAACAGGAAACAGAGGATTAGGGTAAACAGTGTTGCTCAGATTGGAGAAGGGTTGAAAGTGGTGTACCACAGGAGTCAGTATTGTCTCCACTTTTGTTCTTGGTATAGAGGATTTAGATTTAGACAGAAAAAACATAGGAACAGGAGTAGACCATTTAGACCCTCGAGCCTGTTCAGCCATCAATGAGATTGTGGCTGATCTGTGATCTAACTCCATATACTCGCCTTTGCCCCATATCCTTTAATATCTTTGGTTAACAAAAATCTGCCCAGTCAGATTTAACATTAACAATTGACCCAGCATCAACTGCTGTTTGCAGAAGAGAGTTCCAAACTTCTACCACCCTTTGCATGTAGAAGTGTTTCCTAACTTCACTCCTGAAAGGCTTGGCTCTAATTTTTAGGCTATGTCCCCAATCTTAGATTCCCCAACCAGCGGAAATGGTTTATTTCAATCGACCCTTTCAGGTCCCCATAATATCTTGAAAACTTTGATCAAATCACCCCTTAATCGTCTAAATTCCAGGGAATTCAACCCTAGTTTGTGTAATCTCTCCTCGTAATTTAACCCTTGGAGTCCAGGTACCATTCTAGTAAATCTATGCAGCACTCCCTCCAAAGCCAATATATCCTTCCTAAGGTGTGGTGCTCAGATCTGAACACAGAGCTCCAGGTCAACATTCCTGCTAAACTGCGCGGCTGCGCAGTGGTCTGGAGGTCCCGCACAGGCCGCTCACCGGCTTTTATATAGGAGAAACCGCGCATGTGCGAAAATTTGAGTTAGCGGGACCGTGCACCAAAAAGAAATAAGAGGGAACATTGCTTTAGGTGTGGCCTAACCATTGCTTTAGGTGTGGCCTAACCATAGCTGTAGAATGACTTCTAACTCCTTGTATTCTAGCCCTCTAGATATAAAGACCAGCATTCCATTAGCCTTTTTGATTATTTTTTGTACCTCTCCATGACATTTTAATGATCTATGTGCATGGACCCCAATGTCTCTTTGGACCTCCACTGCTTCTAGCCTTTCACCATTTAGAAAGTACGCTGATCTATCCATTTTAAGTTCAAAGTGGATGACCTCATACTTACCTATATTGAAATCCATTTGCCACAGTTTTGCCCATTCACTTAATCTATTAATAATTTTATGCTTCCATCTACACTGCTTACAATACCGCCTATCTTTGTGTCATCGGCAAACTTGGTAGAGTACTTGCCCATTATCCCTACTCTCTGTCTCCTGCTGCTCAGCCAATCTCCTAACCAGGTCAATAATTTGTCATCAATTCCATGAGCATCAACTTTAGCTAACCGTCTCTTATGAGGGACTTTTTCAAATGCCTTCTGGAGGTCCATATAAATAACATCCATAGACATTCCCCTGTCCACTACTTTAGTCACCCCTTCAAAAAATTCAATCAGTTTCGTCAGGCATGAACTACCCTTTACAAACCCCTGCTGGCTCTCTCTGATCAGCTGAAAATTTTCATGATGTTCAGTCATACATGCTAGGCTAACCGGTCTATAATTCCCTGGTTTCCCTCTCTCACCTGTCTAATGGTTCCTGATCGAGAGAACTTTGGAAGATCATAGTTAGGGCCAATGTTTTTTTTAAGCCGTATGGCCGCACAGCAACCTGAAAGATCCCGCACAGGCCGCTCACCGGCTTTTCAATTGTAAATGCACAGAAATTTAAAGGGACCGCGCATTAAAAGAAACAGGCTGCGCAGAACAAAGTGCAGCTTACAGGAAACATTGGTTAGGGCATCTGTAATGTTCTCATCCACTTCCTTTAAAATCCTGGGCTGAAACCATCTGGTCCTGGGGATTTGTCACTCTTGAGTGCCATTATTTTCTTCATTACTGTTAATTTGCTTACATTAATTTTGGTGAGACCCCGTCTCTCATTCAGTATTAGTTTCCTTGGGATATTCGGCATGCTAACCTCTTCCTCTACTGTAAATACTGACACAAAGTAATTATTTAACATGTCCACCATTTCCTGATTTTCATTTATAATATCACCATTGTCAGTTTTTAACATTGCTCTTAACCACCCTCTTTTTCCTAATATAATTGTAAAAGTTTTTTGTGTTGATTTTGATATCCTTTGCAAGTTTCTTTTCATACTCCTTTTTTGTAGCTCTTACTATCTGTTTTGTCACCCTTTGCTGTTCTTTGTATCTCTCCCATTCGCCAGGATCGATGCTGTTTGTTGCACTCTGGTATGCTTTTTCTTTTAGTTTTATGTTGTCTCTTACCTCTTTTTAGTCGTCCGGCTTGTTTTTGGCAAGTAGAGCTCTTGCCCCTCGGGTATAAACTGGTTCTGTGTCACGTTAAATTCTCTTTTGAACACCTCCCACTGATCTTCTGTCGTTTTACCCATTAACAGATTTGCCCAGTTTACTGTGGACAGCCTCTATCTCATCCCATTGGAGTCGGCCTTACCTAAATCTAGAATCTTCGTAGTTGTTCGCATTTCTCCCTTTCAAACACAACATTGAACTCAATCATATTATGGTTGCTACTAGATAAATATTCACGCATTGTTAGGATGTTAACTAAATCTGGCTCATTGCCCATTATTAAATCTAATATGGCTTGCTCCCTTGTTCGCTCTAGGACATATTGTTACAGAAAACTATCCTGAACACACTAAAGAAATTCACTACCTTTCTGACATGAGCTTGTCTGCTTATCCCAATCTGTATGGAAGTTAAAATCCCCCATTAAAACCACTCCGCCTTTACTACATGCTTGTCTAATCTCGGCATTAATACATTCTGCCACTTCACAGCTGCTATCAGGGGGCCTATACACAACTCCCTCTACAGTCTTAAATCCTTTTCTATTTCTTAATTCTACCCATAAAGTCTCCACTGCCTGCTTACCTCTCATGATATCATCTCTTATAGAAGTAATTTCACCCTTAATTAATAATGCTACTCCTTCCCCTCTATCAAATTTCCCTATCCTTCCGGTAACCTTATGACCTGCTTTATTCAGTTCCCAGTCCTGCCTGTCTTGCAGCCATGTCTCAGTAATGGTTACCATGTTGTACCCTCTCAGTTGAATTTGCAATTGCCTGCAATTCATTCAATTTGTTCCTTAAACTCTGTGCATTTGTATAAATAACATTTATTTGGGCCACACACCCTAACCTGCTCTAATACAAAAGCAAAATACTGCGAATGGTGGAAATCGGAAATAAAAACAGAAAATGCTGGAAGTAGTCAGCAGATCAGGCAGCATCTGTGGAGAGAGAAACAGACGAAAAGTTAACTCTGTTTCTCTCACCACAGATGCTGCCTGACCTGTATTTCTAGTATTTTCTGTTTTTACTTCTGCTCTAATGTTGTTTCTCTTACACAATTTATTATTTCTGTAAAGTCCGCGCCTCAATAATACACGGACTTCGGGAGAACAGTTTAACAGGTACTTTACTGAACAAGAGGCAGCTTGAAACTGAAACTACAGAAGCCTGCTAGGGCCTTTTATACAGGGGTGGTCACTGCCGGTACTGCAGTCTAAGACCAGTTATTCCCTTAAAGGTACATACCCAACAATTTCTCTCTCGTGATTTAATTACTTTACATCTTTTAGTTTTCCCTTTAACTGTAGTGCCTAACGCACAATTTCTGACTATTACTCAACCCTCTTCCTTTTCATTTGTTTTAGAATTATTATTTATACTACTTTTTCTACCTGCCCTCCCCCCCATTTACTTGTCTAATGTCCTTGTGACCGGCCTATTTATCCTTTTCATTGGGACCCTGGTCCCAGCCTGGTTCAGGTGGAGCCAATCCCAACAGAACAGTTCCTTTTTTTTTATTCATTGATGGGATGTGGGCGTCGCTGGCTAGGCCTGCATTTAGTGCCCATCCCTAATTGCCCTTGAGAAGATGGTGGTGAGCCGCCTTCTTGAACCGCTGCAGTCCATATGGTGTAGGTACACCCACAATGCTGTTAGGAAGGGAGTTCCAGGATTTTGGCCCAGCGACAGTGAAGGAACGGCGATACAGGTCCAAGTCAGGATGGTGTGTGGCTTGGAGGGGAACTTGTAGGTGGTGATGTTCCCATGCGTCTGCTGCCCTTGTCCTTCTAAGTGGTAGAGGTCGCGGGTTTGGAAGGTGCTGTTGAAGGAGCTTTGGCGAGTTGCTGCAGTGCATCTTGTAGATGGTACACACTGCAGCCACAGTGCGCCGGTGGTGGAGGGAGTGAATGTTGAAGGTGGTGGATGGAGTGCCAATCAAGCAGGCTGCTTTATCCTGAATGGTGTCGAGCTTCTTGAGTGTTGTTGGAGCTGCACTCATCCAGGCAAGTGGAGAGTATTCCATCACACTCCTGACTTGTGCCTTGTAGATGGTGGAAAGGCTTTGGGGAGTCAGGAGGTGAGACACTCACCACAGAATTCCCAGCCTCTGGCCTGCTCTTGTAGCCACAGTATTTATATGGCTGGTCCAGTTCAGTTTCTGATCAATGGTAACCCCCAGGATGTTGATAGTGGGGGATTCAGCGATGGTAATGCCATTGAATGTCAAGGGGAGATGGTTAGAGACTCGCTTGTTGGAGATGGTCATTGCCTGGCACTTGTGTGGTGCGAATGTTACTTGCCACTTGTCAGCCCAAGCCTGAATGTTGTCCAGGTCTTGCTGCATATGGACACGGACTGCGTCAGTATCTGACGAGTCTCGAATGGTGCTGAACAGTGTGCAATCATCAGCGAACATCCCCACTTCTGACCTTATGATGGAGGGAAGGTCATTGATGAAACAGTACTGGTGCCAGTGTCCCATGAAATGGAACCCTTCTTTCCCACACCACTCCTTGAGCCACGTGTTCACGTCCCTAATCTGCTTATCCCTATGCCAATTTGCATGCGGTTTGGGTAATAATCCAGAGATTATAACCCTTGAGGTCCTGTTTTTTAAAATTTAGCTCCTAGCTTCTGGTACTTGCTGAACAGGACCTCTTGCCTGTTCTTTGCTATATTGTTGGGCGCAACATGGACCACAACTGGATCCACCCTCTCCCTCTCCAAAGCGGTTCGAGATGTCCCTCACCCTGGCATCAGGTAGGCAACATACCATAATGGACTCTTGATCCTGTTTACAAAGGATGCTATCCGTCCCCATAATTATTGAATCCCCTACAACTACCACATTACGCTTGCCCTCCTCCTCCCTTTGGACAGCCTCCTGCTCTAAGGTGCCATGGTCAGCATTCTGGCTGTCCTTCCAACAATCTTCATCCATATCCCCACAGGTAGCAAGTACATTGCATTTGTTGGATAGGATCAGTTTCTGCGGATCTTCATTCTCTATCTCACCTGGGTTCCCCTTACTCTGTACACACCAACCTCGATCAGATTCTGCACCTCTCTCCGCTGGGACGGAGGTCTGCAGCCAACTGTCCGGATACTCCTCGCCCTCCCTTATGTGTCGGAGTATCTCCAACTCGTACTCTAGCTCAGTAACTCTGAGACTGAGAGATTCGAGGCGGAGACATCTATTGCAGACGTGTCCGCTCGGGACAGTCTCACTGTCCACAAACTCCCACATACTGCAGTACAGACACACAACCTGCTCTGCCATATCTTAGTCTATATTTATTTATAGATAAAATGTATTTATAGATTCTTTTTAGCTTTAAGGCTATTTAACTGTTTAGCTAACAACAACAACAACAACTTGCATTTATATAGTAAAACGCCCCAAGGCGCTTCATAGAAGCATTATTGAACATAATTTGACACCGAGGCACATAAGGAGATATTACGGCATATAACCAAAAGCTTGGTCAAAGAGGTAGGCCTAGAAATTCAGTTTGCACAGTTTTGGGGCGCTAAAGTCGGGCGTTCGGTAAATTTAGCGCCCGCCGGAAACTGCAGGCAACCGCGCCGAAATTCAGTGGATTTGGCCAAGAGTTTTGGCGAGCGCTGAAACCGGCGTTGCAATGCTCGGTTCCGGCGCTAAACCGGCGCTGCGGCCTGATAACGCCGATGCCGGGCGCAGCGCAGGTGCGGTCATGTGTTGCTTGACAGCAGACACCCTGACGCCGGCCTGCTCTTAAAGGGGGAAGGGTCAACTTTGACTGCTGCCACGCCATGCACACTGGAGCCCTGCTGCTAGGCCTCAACAGTGCTGGTGGGACAAAATAGCGCCAGGACAGATGGAGATGGCCCGTGAAAGAGCCCGGCGCTTCTCAGACCATGCACTGAGGGTGCTGATTGATGCTGTCCAGGAGAGAAGACCCATCTTGTGCCCGGACAATGGCAGAAAGGCTCCCAGGAGAGAGTTCAGGAAAGCCTGGAGGAGCATCGCACGCAGGGTCTCCTCAAACTCAGATGTGCCCAGGACTGCGGACCAGTGCCGCAAAAAGTTCAATGACCTCTGTCGGCTGGTGAAGGTGAGTACCCTTTCCACTGTCCTCCTCATCCTTGCATGTGAGCCTCACACTATGGGCAAAGGGACCTCAAAGGCATAATGGGCAGCCCTCCTCACGCAGCAATGCCACTGGCATGATCATCAACAGCACTTTCTGCACTGACCACACTGGCCAGGCTATTCCACCATGGGAGGCAGTACACACAGCAACAGGGCACCACACTGCACTTAGAGTCCGTCCTTTCTCTTGCAGGCCAAGCTGGCAAGAAATGCGCGCAGCCGGGTGGAGACCGGTGGTGGACGGCCCCACTACCAGGCTCTAAGTGCTCTGGAGGAGAGCGTCGCTGAACTCCTGCGTCCCCGGGTGACTGGCCCTGTAGCCATCGGGGATGCGGATCCTGTGCTGGGAGCCACTGGTAAGGAGATGACCGCTTGCAGCTCTCTCGTTGCCCTAGTGCTTCCGATCTAAATCCTTTCCCACTGATGGACAAATGCGCATAATGCCACCGCTCAGGCGTCCCTCGCTGACGCCCTGTCCTCACTTTAAAGCTACTCTTGTGCCTTCCTGCTTTCAGCTGCTGAGGAGGAGGTGGTCCCTGAGGCGCCGGGTGCCAGGCCCTTGGAGGAGGAGGACGTCCAGGACGAGGAGGAAGCCGGCCCATCGGGCGAGCCCTCAGCCGTGCCAGGGGATGGCAATGAAGGGGGGACGTCTGGCATGCAGGAGAGCCAGGGGGAGGTGTTGCAGGGGAGGGCAGATCCTGCTTGCAGTGGGGTCCAGGCAGGCGGCAGGGGTCGGCCAGCTCGGCCGGCTTCTCCCCAGCTGCAGAGTCCTCTCTCCAGTCCGGAGAGTGGCCTCGGCCAGGAGGTGCGCCTCCTGCAAGAGATCTCGGTGGCGTCTGACCGGCGCCACCATGAGTTCATGGGGGTTGTGCAGCAGATGCCGCATGCCATCGAGTCCCTGGCTCAGAGTGTGGCAGCATTCGGGCAATCACAGGCCAGGGGGGTGGAGCAACTGGCCGCAGCGCACGCCAGGGGGGTCGAACTACTCGCGGCACTGCAGGAGGAGAGTCGCCAGAGAGGTGGTTCCTTCGACACACTGTCACAGCAGCTGGAGGCACATACCCGGGCAGTGCGGTCACTGACTTCTGCCACACTCGCTTTGACGCAGAGGCGTCGCACCCGCACCCGCCGCCCTGCTGCAACACAGCGGGCTGGCCTCCAGCACATAGCTGCGCCAGCTGAACTGCCAGGCCGGACGACTGCCACTGTGTCTGCTGAGCCTCGCGCGCCTGGCAGCAGCCAGCTTGCCCCCCTTGGAGCATCCGACACTGCCACTCCCCCAGCCAGGGTGCGAGGAGCTGCTGCTGCCACTGATGCTGGCCAGCCACAGCCGAACCAGTCAGCAGCCGGCCCCTCCCGGGACGTGCGTCGTGTTGGCCGACCCCCAAGGGCATCTGTCGCGACGCATGGGGGCCCTCATGAGCCTTCCCCCAGCCTTGAGGCCGCCACAGGGCCCACGTTGAGGCGGAGCAGCAGGCCGGGCAGGGGCCGGGGAAGGCTCTTTAAGGACTCGCCCTCTCGGCACAGCCGCTAGAGTGTGGTCTCTGCGGCATTGTATATATGGGGGGGATTGTGTTTTGGGGGCTGATTTTTGTGGATGGCTGAAATTGAAGGCATTTTTTGTTTTTATGGGGGTCTTTCTGTTGGCGAGGGGGGCCCTTTTTTTGTTACGGCCAATGTTGAAGGCCATGTGGATGGCCAACTTTTGTTAGTCCTCCCCAGGCTGGGGGAGTGACATATGTTTGTGACTGTTTTTTGGGTGTGTTCTGTGTTTTTGAGTTTCATGTGGGAAGGGGCCTCAGTTTGTTAAATATTGTCCAGGTGTCATGTTTCAAGTGTTTGCTGCGTTAACCGGCTGATGGCTTCCGGAGCGGCTGCCTTCAGGTGCGCTCATTCCCACAGGCCATTCCCTCACAGCGGGCCGAGAAGTGTCGAGCAATAAGCCCCCGGCGTACGGCCCTTGGGCCTTCTGGCCCCCTCCTGGCCTGCTCCTCCTCCTCCTCCCCCTCCTCCTCCTGATGGTCCTCCTGCTCGTCCTCCTCAGGTGGTGGTGCAATGTCAGGTGGCAGTGCCTGCGTCCGGCGGATAGCCAGGTTGTGCAGCATGCAGCACACGACGACGAACTGGGACACTCTATCCGGCGAATACTGTAGAGAGCCGCCGGAGCGATCCAGGCAGCGGAAGCATTGCTTGAGGACGCCTATGGTTTGCTCTATGACGTTCCTTGTTGCTTGAGGCTTTCGTTGTATGAGTCCTCCGCTGGGGTCCTGGGCGCGCGGAGCGGGGTCATGAGCCATGTGCACAAAGGGTAGCCCTTGTCCCCGATAAGCCATCCCCTTGGTGGAGGCTGTGCCTGGAACATGTCAGCCACAGTAGTCTGGCGCAGGATAAAAGCATCGTGGCTGCTTCCTGGGAAGCGGGCATTTACAGCTAGGATGCGCTGCCTGTGGTCACACACCAGCTGCACATTGAGGGAATGGTAGCCCTTGCGGTTGCGGTAAACCTCGGGATTGTCTATAGGTGCCCGCATAGCCACATGCGTGCAGTCAATGGCGCCCTGCACCATGGGGAAGCCCGCGATCCTGCCAAATCCCACTGCACGCTGCTGCTGCCTCTGTTGGGTCATGGGGAAGGAGATGAACTGGTGTCTCCTCGCGAACAGTGCATCGGTGACCTGCCGGATGCAGTGATGTGCGGTGAACTGGGAGATGTTCGCGATGTCCCCAGCAGCGGCTTGGAACGAGCCGCTTGCATAAAAGCTGAGAGCCACCGTGACCTTCACTTCCACCGAGAGAGACATCCTGGACATGAGCTGTGGCTGCAAATCTGCGTGAAGCAGCTGGCAGATCTCTCCAACCACCTCCCTTCTGAAGCGCAGCCTCTTTACACAAAGTGCCGCAGACATGGTGACATAGGACACCTGCTGCCGGTATTGCCTGGGTGCGTAAGGCCTACGTTAGCGATGCCTGATGGCCCTTCTGTGTCTACGCATGGCTGCCCGTCTCTCACAGCGTCTGCGAGCCCTCCGCACATAATGCTGCAACTCAATGTTGGCCCCCCATGCAGCCCCCATAATCAAGGTCGCAACAGTGAAATCAGCAAGAGTCAAATGTCAAAGCACTGGCCAGAAGCCAAAAAGACCTCTCCTATCTTGTCCCAAATCTGGAATCTCTGTCCCTTGGTCTCTGTGTAGAAATCCAAAGCAGTGAAGTCATTGCAGCAAAATGGCTGGGCTTTATAGGTCAGTGGAGGTGCCCTTTAATTTGCGCTGCCCGAGGCCCACAGGGCCTCTGCAACGTTCCATTTTACAATTCCTAATAGCGCCACGCCCACATTGGGCGGGCGCCACTCAATTTCCGGTTTGGGGCGCTAAAACAGCGTTGCGCGAGGATATGACGTCATAAGCTGCGCGCGCACCCGAGCGGGCGCTAACACTTTGCGCCGGCGCTAAATCTCTAATGAATTTGGGCGTCGGCGCAGATCGGTCTGCATTCCGGCGCTAAGGCTTTATCGACGGAAATATAGCCCTTTTTTGGCGTTCGCGCCTGGCGCAGCCAACTGAATTTCTAGGCCGTAGGTTTTAAGGAGCGTCTTAATGGAGTAGAGAGAGGCGGAGAGGTTTAGGAAGGGAATTCCAGAGGTTAGGACCTTGGCAGCTGAAGGCACGGCCACCAATGCTCAAGAGGCAGGAATTAGCAGAGCGCAGCAATCTCGGTGGTGGGGAGGTTATAGGGCTGGAGGAGATTACAGAGATAGGGAGGGGCGAGGCCATGGAGGGACAAAACACAAACTCTAATGGCTAAAAACACTAACCAATAAATGTAATACTTATCTGTAATTTACCCGCACCGCTCCACATGGTATGCTGACTGTGATGTCACTTTTTGAGATTTTCCCTGTTTGTCTAGTGTCTGCCGCTCTGCTTCTCCCGATAGGCTCTGCTGCTGTTGGCTCTCGAGCACTGTTTTAAAGCTGCCGCTCTATTGACTGCCTCAAGCTTAAAAGGCAAAAAGAAGCACCTCCTTCTCGTTCTGCACTGAATTCCTATTCTCACCAAATTCTAAACTTCCCACTCTGTTCACGATGCACTCAGTTCACTTTGAGATTTGTGGTTATGCTCAATCTTACACAATCTTGAAATTTGCAGACAACACAAGAGCTGGACATTTGCCAAACAGCAAGATGGACTGCAAAAGACTTTAGGAAGACATAGATAGGTTAGTGGAATGGGCAGAGAAGTGACAGATGCAATTTTATGTTGACAAGTGTGAAGTAATACACTTCTGGAGGAAAATCAAGGAATGGGAGTATATAGTCAATAGGAAAATGTTTCTCAGGCGCTAAAAAGACACTCATTTTTCATGTGCTCAATGGGCGCCTAAGCCTCCAATATAGCGGGCAGGAAGCACGCACTCAATATGAGGTGAAAGTGCACCAGGTCTTCATGCGACCCAACCGGCAGTACTCAAAGGAACTATTGCAAGCCGCCAACAAAAAGGTAAATTTATTAAGAGAATATTTAGCCAAATGTGGAGCTGGGAGGAGCAGGAGCGCTCCTCCTGATTCCACATTAAAACTGTGGGACGATGCCAGCCACCGCGCGCCGCTCCCCTCCCCACCCCCGCAATTGCCACATCACCCCCCTCCCAATTGCTGCCTCTACCCCCGTTTCAATCACTCCAAAATTTCCTGAATGGCTTTGCAGGTGGTTGCACTTAACTGTGCCTGAAGAGGAAATGTAAATGAATTTCACAGACCTCTGTACACAATTTGAAAGTACTGAGACAGGGACAGACTTCTTCCAGAAAAATCCAGCGTTATTGCTTTCAGATTTGCCTTTTATAGGAACAGGAGTAGGCTGTTCAGCCTTTCAAGCCTGTTCTGCCATTTACTTAGATCATACCTCAACTCCAATTACATAAGAACATAAGAAATAGGAGCAGGAGTAGGCCATTCGGCCCTTCGAGCCTGCTCCGCCATTCAATGAGATCAATGAGATCATGGCTGATCTTCTGCCTCAACTCCATTCACCGGCCCTATCGCTATATCCCTTGATGCCCTTACTAGTCAGAAATCTATCGACTTCTGTTTTGAATATACCCAATGACTGAGCCTCCACGGCCCTCTGGGGTAGAGAATTCCAAAGATTCACCACCCTCTGTGTGAAGAAATTTCTTCTCATCTCAGTCCTGAATGGCTGTGGCCCCTGGTTCTAGACTCCCCGGCCAAGGGAAACATTCTCCCAGCATCCATCCTATCAAGCAATTACAACAACGTACAGGAGTATTTTAAGACAAAAAATTTGACCCCGATCCACATAAGGATAAATTAGGGCAGGTGACCAAAAGCTTGGTCAAAGAGGTAGGTTTTAAGGAGCGTCTTAAAGGAGGAAAGAGAGGTAGCGAGGCAGACAGGTTTAGACAGGAAATTTCAGAACTTAGGGCCTAGGCAACAGAAGGCACGGCCATCAAAGGTTGAGCGATTATCATCAGGGATCCTCAAGAGGGCAGAATTAGAGGAGCGCAGATATCTCAGGGGGGGTTGTGGGGCTGAAGGAGGTTACAGAGATAGGAAGGGGAGAGGCCATGGAGGGATTTAAAAACAAGGATGAAAATTTTGAAATCGAGGCACTGCTTAAGCGGGAGCCAATGTAGGTCAACGAGCACAGGGGTGATGGGTGAACGGGACCTGGTGTGAGTTAGGACATGGGCAGCCGAGTTTTGGATGACCTCAAGTTTACGTAGGGTGGAATGTGGGAGGCCAGCCAGGAGTGCGTTGGAATAGTCAGGTCTAGAGGTAACAAAGGCATGGACTCGATATCCCTTGATATCCTTACCTGATAAAAATCTGTTGATCTCAGTCTTGAAAATGTCAATTGACTCAGAATCCAAAGTCTTTTAGGGGAGAGTGTTCCACATTTTCACTACCCTTTGGGTGAAAAAATGCTTCCTGATTTCACTCCTGAATGGCCTAGCTCTAATTTTAAGAATGTACTTCCTTGTTCTGGATTCCCATCAGAGGAAATAGCATCTCTGTATTTACTCTATCTAATCCTTTTATCATTTTAAACACCTCAATTAGATCACCCCTCAACCTTTCTAAACTCAAGGGAATATATCCCGTTCTGCTACCTGTCCTCATAATTTAACCTTTTTAGTCCCAGTATCATTTTAGTAAATCTGCGCTGTACCTCTTCTAGGGTTAATATATCATTTTAGTGCTATCATTCTTATGGGGCAGGCTATAGCAGTGCTAAGAAAGCTCTTTGTTTTTGACCTTTTGAACTAAAATTGTTGCGCTGCTTCAGAAATTGTTGCAGAATGCTGTTCGTCTTTTTCAGTTATGGAGGCCGTGTTTAGTACTTTGGATCCACCCTTTTGCAATATGGATTATTTGGAGGCAGAATAACCTCCTTCCCCCTCCCCCCCAACAGCTGGGACCTCCTCTGAGCCTCTAACAGCTGTTTCCCTATCACAGTGTACTAATCCCCCATCCCCCTGACTGTAAACCTGTTCCATGCCATTTGGGATATAAAGAGAAGCTTCTCAGTCGAACCAGCACGCTCATTCTATTTTTGCACCATCATTCTTCATACCCACACTTGTTTTCCCTGTTCCTCCACCTATTGCTTGCCACAACACTGCTGCCCTCTTACCAGCTCCATCCAAGGCAGGCTGCAAAGGGTCCTGGACTGCGGCCATCCCAGTCATGGCACAGCAGCATAAAGATTTTCAGAGGTAGGAACCTTCAAATAAATGTTGACAACCGACATACAAATCAGCACTTCATTAATTTAGAACTTAACCACTCTTTACCAGAAGATGTACAGTTAAAAGCCCTGCCCCATTACCTGCAAAAAACAAAGTCCTTCTGGCTCTCCCATTGGTCTTTTACTGTGCCTTCTCCTTTAAAGCTGCCTTTAGGAGCTGAATTGCTCGCAGTCTTACTGTCCTTTGTGGTGTGCGGTCAGATGCACTTTATGTTCACCCTCTTTATTGTAATGAGGGCCCCGAGGAAGATAACATGCTGTTTCTAGCCACCCGGGGAGCACGCTTATACCCAAGTTGCCCCCAATCTATCCGATAGTTCCTTGAGAGTGCAAATGCAGATAGATAAAGCAGTAAAAAAAGCCAACAACATTTTGGGTTTTATAAGTAGGCCCAAGAGTACAAAAGTAAAAAAATAATGTTAAATTTATAGAAGGTTCTGATCATGTGACAGTTTACAAGATTATCAGATAATTACAGCTGAGGAAGACCACAGGGAGTTTTGCGGCAGAGATCATTGTGTCTTTTATGGAAAACTGGATAAATATTTAAAGCAAAGGAAGATACAGAGCTAAGGAGAGAAAGTAGAGCAGTGGGATTTGTTTTGGACTGCTCTAGCAAACAGCCGCTCAGACATAATGGCCCTGATATTTACCAGGGCGTGGTTTCGGGGGGGGAGGAATTACGGTCAGGAAACGCAGAAGTGCAGGTTTCCCTGAACGCCATTTAGTTTTAACTCCAGGGCGTGTTTGATTTTTTTTCAGGTTCCCCGCCCAACAGCCAGCCTAATTGACAGGCTTAGCTGCCTGTTGGGCGGGAAAGGCTGTGCCACAAGGCCGCAGCCGAGGAGTAGGAAGGTTTAGTGGTGGTGGGGGGATAAATTGTGCATGGGGGCTGGAGGAGGGGGGTGGTGTTGGGGAGGATGACAGAGGGTGGGAGAGTTGGGTGGGTCGGGGAGGGGGAGTGAAGGTGGGGGGGTCGGAATGGTGGCGGGGTGAGAGTTTTTCAAGGTTAGCATGTTTGGCCAGGAGGAAACACTCCTGCTCCTCCTGGCCCATAAGCAGTGATGTAAAGGCACTTACACCACTGCTTATGTGTATCCAGCCCTTCTCGACTCCTTTTACCTGCCAACTTTCCCGAGGCCAGGGAAACCCGTACGAGAGCAGTTAAAAATAGAAACCAAGTTAAAATGGAAACACGCCCCCGCCTTAAAAGGCTTCAACGACTGACTCGCCTCCTGAAAGCAGATTGGTTGCCTGCCCCGCCTCCGTTAAAACCTGAAGTGGGCGGGCTCGAGGTGGGTTGGGTTTAGATTTGAAATTTTTAACATTTTATCTTCCAACCTGACCCAAACTCATCCTTTTTTGATTACCCCCATGAATCAAATGTCCTTCCCTGCTGCAAACTTTTATTGTTTCTTTTTTAACAAAAATACAAATTTTAGCCTCGACCTTGAAAGCTTCAAGTAGCATCAAATTCAAATAAAATAAAAATTCTGGGATGTTTATGCATACAAAATGTGCATATGAATCTGCACTACCTAAAATATTACATATACTTCATACAAGACTACCTTATAATAAAGTAAAATTTAATGTATGTTTAATATTTAGCAATTAGCCAGCTTCATTTGTCAATACAAACAGCTACCACCCCATTAATATCCAGCTGGTGTCCGATCACGGAAGCAGGATCATGCAAGTTTGTGCAAGGTACCAAGGATGCTTTTATCCTGTAACACTCAACCATCCCCCCAATATTGAACCCACAGGAACGTGGCAGGTTGGCTGCTGGGAGACAAGTGCCTCATGACACCCCTCCGCAACCCTGTGACACCGGAGCAACACAGGTATAATCAAAACCAGGGGATCATTGAGCACATCATAAGGCTGCTCAAGCAGAGCTTCAGGTGTCTCAACAAGTCTGGGGTTCCCTACGATATGCCCCACAAAGAGTCTTCCGTGTTAGAATGGTGTGCTGCATATTCCACAACCTCACCTGCATTTAGAGGAGGCACAGCAACAGCGGCAGTCCTTATCGGATGAGGAACACTAGGGGAAGGCAAGGAAGCATCAGAAGAAGGAGAGTGACCTCAAAGCCTTGCAGGAACAATAGACTGAAAATAATCGATTGGATAAACTGCAAAAATGCTAATGAGAATACACTGGAAAATATTAATATTAATAACCAAGGAATTCGTCTTTGGAATATTTTAAACTTAACACTCTGTTTTGTTTTATCTAGGTACTGCAAGGAATGCCTTGAATCAGCCACATGTATGGCTGACCATTTTCCTAACAGCAGCAATGTGTGTCCTGCCAGTTGTCATCGTGCGATACCTCAATGCTGAACTGAGACCTACCTTCAGCGATAAAGTACGTTCTTGATGCATGTTATAGAGTAAGGCTATCTGCCGGGAAAACTATTTATTATTAGTAATTATGTTACTTGTTATTACTTGTAGTAGCGGTCGTAATTTTAATCGGGAGGTGGGTTGGGAGCTGGGAGGCTCAGAAGCGGTCAGGAAACCCGGGAGAATGGGTTTCCTGCAGTCCCTGTCGAATTTAACGGCATGGCCTGATTTGTATTTGAAACCTCTGTTTCCCAAGCCAGATGGGGGTGGTGGGGGGTCGGAGTCGGATCGGGTGGGAGGCAGAGCACATCGAGGGCCGGGGGTGGGTGGGGGGGTGGGTAGAGAACATCGGGGGGCCAGGGGGATATTCAGGGGGGAGGGAGAGAACATTGGGAATCGGGAGTGATCGGGTGGGGGGAGGCAGAGAATCATTACCAGTCTGGAGAACAGGGCCAACCTGGAGAACGATCAGCGGGGAGCAGGGGGGCAGACAACGGGGCCAGCCTGGAGAACGATCGGGATAGCGGGGTAGGAGGGAGAGACGGGGCTGGCCTGGAGAACAATCGGCGAGGGGGGTGGGTGGAGGAGGGAGAGAACGGGGCCGCCCTGGAGAACGATCGGGAGAGGGGTGGGAGGGAGAGAACAGGGCTGGCCTGGAGAACAATCTGCATGCGGGGTGGTTGGGAGGGAGAGAATGGGGTCGGCCTAGTGAACAATTGGTGGTGGGGGCAGGGGGTGAGAGAATGGGGCTGGCCTGGAGAACGATCGGGAGGGGGGTGGGAGGGAGAGAACGGGGCCGGCCTGGAGAACAATCGGCGTGGGGGGGTGATGGGAGGGAGAGAACGGGGCCGGCCGGTATGGGGAGAGTTAAATTTAAAATTCAGGTTAAATCTGAGGCAAGCCAGCCTCATTATAATATTTAAATGGAAAACTCGCCCCCTGGGAGCGGGTTAGCTGTCTGCCCCCCCATCCTGCCTCTGTTAAAACCGGAAGTGGGCGGGTCAGAGGCACGTTCTGGTCAGGATTCAGATTTTTAACACTTTAACTTCCTACCCGACCCTAACCCACCCGTTTTTTGAGGTTCAAATTACCCCCAGTATCTTTAATCAATAAGGCTGCCCCTCCTCCTCTTCCAGTTTCCCTAAACTTTCTAAACACCTTATAATCTGGAATATTTAACTCCCAATCATGACCAGCTTGCAGCCATGTCTCTGTAATGGCCACCATGTCATACCCTCTAGCTGTATTTGAGCCTCTAATTCTCTCAATTTATTTCTTACAATCCGTGCGTTAGTATATAAAACCCTTATTTCGGCAAGCAACCCTAACCTGTTGTTCTGCCCTGACGCTGCCTTTCTCACACCGTTTAACTTAACATGTTTCTTATTTGTCACTCCTGCTGTAACTACTTTAGTTATTTTAGTATTTCCTTCACCTACAGTTTGTGACCTGAACTCTGCTCTTATTCCTTTTTTAAATCTTTAAACTATCATATTTACTATTATTTCTGACTGAGCCCTCCCCCTTCCATTTATTAGTTTAAAGTCCTTTTTAACACCCTATTTATCCTTTCTGCTAAGACCTGGTTCAGGTGCAGCCTGTCCCACCTGTCCCAGTACTGGTGCATTACTGTCCGTAGATGCAGGTATGAGAGTACCAGCGGGCAAGTACCTTTGGTGCTGCCTGACCTGCTTGTCAACTTTCCACTGGTTTTCCTCTTTCTTTTCCAAAAAGCTCTCAAAAGGAAACCCATTGGATGGTACTAATAGAGCTGGAAGAAAAAAATAAGCTGCAGAGCAATTACCAGAAAGATTCATAAAAGCCAATGTAGCAACAGAAAAACAACCAAAAAGAAAATCAACATAATAATAACCATAAAACTGATCATTTAATCTTCTTATTTTTAAATGAAATTCTGTCTGCAGCTGATCCCCTAACATCCCTGGACATCCATTACATATGGGTGTAATTTGGAAGTGGCGCTATACTAGGCCAGAAAAAGACCTGGGAGACATTATGATGTCACTCCCATGTCCTTTGAATATTATTATGAAGCTCTCACCTCTTGCAGGTGGGAGCTTTCTGTGCCTGACCTCAGGCCAGTAGAAGAGTGAGTAATACACAAATAAGGCAGGGATCTGGCATTACAGGTCTCCATCCCTTTTTATGGTCCATTTCATCTCGTGAATTGGTACACACGCAGTACGACCGAGGCTGAAATCTGCCTCAATACTTTCAGTCTTCATTCTAGCATTTGCAGACTATAGCCCACCTGTATCAACTCATTGACAATGGAGAATTCAATACTATTTTCTAATACATATCTAGCAAATGTTTAGCATTTTAGCCTTAAGGTGCTAAATATATCATTCACTATAGGTATATGTGCTATTTAATCTATAATTATGAACTCTCACTGAACTATTTGCAATATTTTTTTCCAGCTGCAATATAAAATTACTCAAATCAAGATGCTTCCTCCAAAACCAACAGTTTCACACTTCAGACGGCCCAGTACACGGCGGTCTGCGTATGCTTTTGCTCATCAACGGGGGTTTGGTGCCCTCATTACTTCAGGGAGGAATATGCGAGTAAAGACTATCAATTTTATGCCTTCTAAGGCTAGCACATTATCATCTAGTGGTAAAGAGAGAAATATCAATCTGGATGCAATAACAGAAAACATGAAGACAACACAGAAATGAAACTAATTTCATGTGAGAAGCATGACAGACGACCATTGGCAAAGAAGACAATTAGCATTTGTGTATAATGAGGTACTGACTGTATAAATTACTTCTTATGTGAATAGTACAAGATTTTATGTAACTCCTACATAACTTTGTCTGACCTTAAACAGCACAAACAAGAAATCAAGATATTATGACAGATGTAAAATAACAATAATAGATCTGCAGCTGTGAACCTGTTTTTGACTTTTAGGAGCATTCTAATTTAAACAGTCTTTACATATAGAAACATTGAATGCAATATGTTTACAGTAGATGAATCAAAATAGCAGTAAATTAGCAATGTGATCCATAATAGCATACCTTCTCAAATGGAGTTTGCTTTAAAGAAGACTTGTTTCCATTTGCCTTTTTTCTACCTAGAATGTTTAGGAATTCTCATTATTTTTAATGAGAAATCACAACTGCTTTTGACTCTAGGTAGAAAGCATCTAGATTAACAATAGCAGCACTTGAACTAGGTAGTGTGATGAACTAGATAATTCCTCTTGTGTTTGTAAATACCAGCAGTGGCTGATATTTATCTCCCAGAACACTTATACTTGCTTCCTGAGCTAGTCAATTTGGGGAAACTCTGGTTTTGTGCTGGATTCACCTGAGGTCTGAAAGAAGCTACTCCATTCCAAGGGAAATCCACGTTGTTTATATTGTTAGTTGGAAACTGGAGTGCATTAGAAATTGGAAACACTCCGCTTTATAAATGTCAGTATAAATTGGACATAAGACTCACTGTATTGAGCTATGCCAGTTCTACGGGTATTAATGCTATTTTCAAGCTGAGCTTTCAAATTGGAGTTCAAGCACATCAGGAACAGCATGGATACACTGAAAATACCATTGAAATATGATCTCATGTAGGATGTGTTTATTAGTGGTAGTGCTCCCATGCAACATTCTGACTAGGAGAGGTTAGTTGTAAATATACAGAAATTTAAATTTTTAAGCACAATCATACCAATGAAATAGTCATATTATCTTGCACAGTAATGGCATAAATAGCTGGAAATCACAAAATAAAATTTGGAGGAAATAGTCTCCTACCTGAATTGACATCTGATTATGAAGCTGAGCAGCTATTATATTATGCATACACTGATGATTTGTTAAATTTAGTGAAACAGAGAAAAATTGTTAAATTTAGTGAAAGAGAAAAATTGAAGACATCAGAAAAGTATGGTGTTCTAAATGATAGATTGAAGGGGACAAAATAATACCTTGAAATACATTTAAATATTGATACACGAAATCCAAAATGTACTTTGCAACAAGAATGCTAATTTTACAATGTGACCTAAAATAATACTTCTAGTGGTGGTTTGCAGTCATCTCTCTTTTACCTGTGTGGTCCTTAGCATATCTGCTGATTCATGTATCTCTTCCATGTATGGTCTGCCCAGCTGATGTATTTGGCTATGATCTAATATTATTCCCTCGTCTCTTCCAACTGCCCTATGAGAGAAAACAAAGGAATTATATGATTTTGGGCAATCCCAACAACCATAGCAAATGAAAGAATTCTATTAAAACTGTAGGGCATAACCAGTGACAAAATGATGCTAGATACACAAGACACCCGGCCACATGCACACTGTGTCCTCATGCATGCCTTCCAAACTTAATCCCTCTTCATTCAATGTAACTTGATTACAATTTGCCTGTGTACATTTCTAAACCTAGCTAGACTAAATAGTCTGTAATGATACTTATTACTGTTTTAGTCTTTATTTCTAAATGTGCAAGCCTGGGTCGTCTATCTTCCACATTTTGTCTTCAGTGCCTTCTGTCTGTACAGGGTTTTGTACAATACTGCTGTTTATTTCTAGGGGGACACTAACTTCAACAGAAAATGTTGGAAACATTTAGCAGGTCAGGCAACAACTGTGGAGAGAACAGTCAAGTTGACGTTTCAGCTGTGGACCCATCACCATGACAGTTGTTTTCAGAGTCCACACTTGAACAATTTATCCATCATAACCACTGCAATAATTAATGAATATATGCTTAACAGAAAACAGCCAGTGAAAAATATAGCTCGGGAAATATTGACCTTGGCTTTCCTGACCACCTTGAGCAGTTGTTCTTCTACTGGGGCCAATAGTTCCAGCAAAAGTATCCGTTCTATTTTCTTTTTTCCCTTTCTCTGGGAAATGCCTGTCCTTCACTTATCAGTCGACCAGGTTAGAATGTGCAAAATTAGGAGCTCAGCATTTGGGGAAATCAGCGCAGACTCGGGTCCCATCTGGGTGCATCATGTTGGAGCATTACTAAGAATGGCCCTGAAAAAAATACACTGCTTCATATAAGTAACATAAATCAAAAGCATAAACATTAGGAATAGGATAATCTCTTGATTGTAGAACATGTATTTGTTTTATGCTTAAAGCCATGCCTTGCACTGCTGTCTCTGCATATCCCCTGGAAATTCTTTTGTTTCACTGTTCATGTTAGTGAATGTACATGTTGAAATGGAAAAGTAATCTTGTTTACATTCCCATGATTGTAGTTTCTTGAAATTAACTAACTATAAAATTGAGCATAATGCCTGTGAAATGATAGAATCAAATGAAGAATAAGAAAAAGTTCTAAATCTATGACCAAAAACCTGGTAATTTGTGTAACTTTTGAAAAAATATGAACAGGTTCACTGCCTAAGGAAATAGATCTGTTAAGATTTGTATGGGGAAAATGTGCGTAACTTTACATTTTGTTTTACTAATAATTTGGAAACATAGTACTGTATACCTTTTGCACTAATACAAATACCAAAATATTTAATTTTTGAAAGGAACATCAGAAGCTTTAATACACAAAGAAGAACTCATCCAAAAATAGAGTGATACTGTCTGCAGTTCTCTAGTCCAGACATTTGGCTATTTCTGCAACCGTTTTACGATACCATTTGATTATACATTTTACAGTGCATTGCATGAGAGAAGATATGTCTGAAGATCAAAGTGATGAATTTGGGTCAAAATAACCTCTGTTATTAACAGCATTCTTTTATATTTTGACTAATAATCCAATAAAGAAAGACAGACTTAGGTGATAATTATGAAAATAATTATTAAGTCACTCTCCTCAAAAAATGTTAATCTGACAATTCATCACCAAATAGGTTATACTGTAGTAATCACTGTGGTAGAGTTCGCTATGTGTGTGGCTAGCACTGGTTTAAGATCAGAAGGCATGTTTATAGGATGGATGTCAATTTTGCTGTACCCTCAGGGTGTAATACTATGCTTTTGCAGTGTTTGCTAAGAATGCACTAAACTTACCCCAATTCTGGGACAAATTTAGATTTGAATCCAGGATTATATGATTGAGAATTCATTATAACTTATTGGCTACTGGCTCTCCAATGAGTTGTCCTTTAAAACTATCAGTATGTGGGTATGTGTTGGGCATGCATGTGCATGCACACATGCCTGATGCTCCATTCGCAATTCTCTCAAATTTTCCATTAATCTTATCAATAACCGTTGTTCCCCACAAAGTGAATTCTCAATCTCAAGCAACAACTGAGACAAGATTCTTCGATCCATGCTGAATTCATGCATAGACAAATGCTTTGTTGAAGAGTAGATGCAGCAGCCTAGAGAAGGTTGCCAGCCAATCATTTTAACCAAAGAATTGGGTGGGGGTCCATAGCAACATCAATGCTAGTACAGAAAGCTTTCAGAAGACTTAAAATTGCTTCTGTTAATGGTACAACAAAAGGTAGAAGTGTGAGTCAGTTGAGTTTGTGACATAAAAGCTGTTTTTGGAGAGCTTTAACTATGCCAACTTTACTTACACTTAATAAATGCTGGTAACATACCACCAAAGTAACAAGAGTAATTTTCTTGTACAACTCTTTTTACAGTTATATATATATTCAAATAGTCTATATACTTATTCCAATTAATTGAAATTGGAATAATCATTTGCAATCAGTCCCATTTTATAATGACAGATTATAGTGTAATACTTTATCACACAGTTGCACGTGATGTCATCATGCCAAAAACAGTGCTCTTCTGGCTCGACTCCCTCCTTTAATAATGATAGGTTTGTCAAATACGTTTTCATGTGTCGCTTTAAAAGAAAAAAATATGTATCATTGAATATATGTATGGTAAAATTATTTCAAATTTTATACATGTGAACTGAACACCAAAGATAGTAAATGTTTTAGATTTATATTTTTAGTCAATGTGTTTTATTAAATCTTTTACAATTAAAATAACACATGATTGTATTTCTCTGCTGTTGTGTACATTCATGTGCATCCTGCCATGTTAATTGTAACAGACAACAACTTGTATTTATATAGCACCTTTAACGTAGTAAACGTCCCAAGGCGCTTCACAGGAGCATTAAAACAAAATTTGACACCGAGCCACATAAGGAGAAATTGGGGTAGATGACCAAAAGCTTGGCCAAAGAGGTAGATCTTAAGGTCTGTCTTAAAAGAGGAAAGAGAGGTAGAAAGGCAGAGAGATTTGGGGAGGGAATTCTAGGACTTAGGGCCAAGGCAGCTGAAGGCATAGCCACCAGTTAAAATCAGGGATGCTCAAGAGGCCAGAATTAGAGGAGCCCAGATATCTCGGGGGGGCGGGGGGGGAAGCGGTTTGTGGGACTGGAGGAGATTATAGGGATAGGGAGAGGCGAGGCCATGAAGGAATTTGAAAACAAAGATGATAATTTTAAAATCAAGGCGTTTCTTAACCGGGAGCCAATGTAGGTGAGCGAGCACAGGGGAGATGGGCGAACAGGACTTGATGCGAGTTAGGACATGGGCAGCAGAGTTTTGGATGACCTCAAGTTTACGTAGAGTAGAACTTGGGCGGCCAGCCAGGAGTGCATTGGAATAGTCAAGTCTAGAGGTAACAAAGGCATGGATGAGGGTTGCAGCAGCAGATGAGCTGAGGCAGGGGCGGAGTCGAGCGATGTTCCGGAGATGGAAATAGGCAGTCTTAGCGATGGCGCAGATACGTTTTCAGAAGCTCATCTCAGGATCAAATATGACACCAAGGTTGCAAACAGTCTGGTTCAGCCTCAGACAATTGCCAGGGAGAGGGATGAAGTCAGTGGCTAGGGAACGGAGTTTGTGATGGGGACCAAAGACAATGGCTTTGGCCTTCCCAATATTTAGTTGGAGGAAATTTCTTCTCATCCAGTACTGGATGTCGGACAGACAGTCTGACAATTTAGAGACAGTGGAGAGGTTGAGAGAGGTGGTGGTGAGGTAGAGCTGGGTGTCGTCAGCGTACATGTGGAAACTGACACTGTGTTTTTCGATGATGTCACTGAGGCAGGGCATGTAGATGAGAAATAAAGCCCTGGTCATTATATATATCAAAAAGCGCAGTGGTCCTAATACCGACCCCTGGGACACCACTGTCTGTTCCTTCCAGTCTGAAAAACAACAACAATCTCTCTTAATTTGGTCCACATTATCTTTTTTTTATTCATTCTCGGGATGTGGGCGTCGCTGGCAAGGCCAGCATTTATTGCCCATCTCTAATTGCTCTTGAACTGCTGCAGTCCATGTTTTTTGAAGCAACTGAGTGGCTTCCAAGGCCATTAATAAGGCAGTTAAGAGTCAACCACATTGCTGTGGGTTTGGAGTCACATATAGACCAGACAAGGAAAGCAGGTTTCCTTCCCTAAAGGATATTAGTGAACCAGTTGGATTTTTATGACAATCCGGTAGTTTCATGTCGCCATTACTGATGCTAGCTTTTTAATTCCAGATTTATTTAATTAACTGAATTTAAATTCCCCAGCTGCCATCGTGGGATTAATAGTCCAGACCTCTGGCTTACTAGTCCTGTCATATAACCACTATGCTACCGTACCCTTGGGTTCTCCTTGGGGTTCTCCCTTGGAAAGTCACTAAGTAGTTTACTTGTGTATGGTTTTGCGGGGTGGTTAATCCTGGTCCCTATTTGTCTATCTTAGTGAAGTGGTTTATTATATTTCCCTCCTAAATTAATAATGGTTCTCTTTTCTTTTGTTACTTATCTAATTCTAGGTTCTTTTGTTTTTTAATGTTTGGAGATTGTTACTGTTTTTTAATTACTTGGGCCCCACGTTGGGTGCCAGATGAAACGTCATTGTATTTACCCTCCTGTTAAGTGGGTCTGGCTGCCACCAGGATGTCTCCTCTTGTACAATAAATTTACTAATTTAGCAGGTCTTGTTGTATTTTCTTAGTCGGTAAGAATCTCTCTCCCTCAAGGGAAGAGGATACTTCCTGCTTGGGCCCGAATAGTCCCGCTTTGTTAATTACTAAACTTTATTCTTCATTGGAACGAAATCCTTTTTCTTTATATCATACTTAACAAATATCCTCTTTTTTTTTACACAATTTTAGATAGTCAATCAAATGTGGCGACTTGATTATTACAAGACACAGAATTACAAACTATATAATAATACTCACATGCCCGTGACAATGAGTAGGTTTTTGGGCAACATGGTCCTTGGGTGTTCATTCCTCTCTTTTACTCTACTCCTCTTTATTCCTGCTTCTCGCTTTTACTCTGCATTACTCTGCTCCTTTTTCCTGCTTCACGCCACCGAGCTCCTCCCTTTTAACGGTACTTCGCGCCACTGAGCTCATTTCTTCTACTTTGCTTTACGCCACCCCGCACCACGTGACGTCAGCCACCCCTCGTTCACAGCACACAGAACCACATGACATCAGCCCATAAAATAGCTGCTGCTCACCGCCACTTGTTTGCTACACTTTGGCTGACATCGCTGCGTATAAGAGGTAGGTGAGATATCATGGTATATACCTCATGGTCACTGTGATCTGGAACTCATTTAGATCGCCTTTGGGGGTCGAAGAGGAATTTCCGAGATTTCTTCCCCCTGAAATGGCCTAGAGTTTTTAAAATCTATTTTTCCGTCAAAAAATCGCATGACTGTAAGTAGGAGGGCACACTGAGAGTCATGATGCTTAGTTGCATTATAATTGTTTGGGGCAGGCTGGATGGAGCAGTCAGTCTTATCCTGTCTGTCTGTATGTTTCTTTTATTCGTTCCTGGGATGTGGGCATCGCTGGCAAGGCCAGCATTTATTGCCCATCCCTAAATGCCCTTGAGAAGGTGGTGGTGAGCCGCCTTCTTGAACCGCTTCAGTCCGTGTGGTGAAGGTACTCCCACAGTGCTGTTAGGGAGGGAGTTCCAGAATTTTGACCCAGTGACGATGAAGGAACAGCGATATGTTTCCAAGTCAGGATGGTGTGTGCCTTGGAGGGGAACTTGGAAGTGGTGGTGTTCCCATGCGCCTGCTGCCTTTGTTCTTCTAGGTGGTAGAGGTCGCGGGTTTGGGAGGTGCTGTCAAAGAAGCCTTGGTGAGTTGCTGCAGTGCATCTTGTAGATGGTACACATTGCAGCCACGGTGCACCGGTGGTGGAGGGAGTGAATGATTAAGGTGGTGGA
This sequence comes from Somniosus microcephalus, assembly GCF_052327205.1. Lineage (NCBI taxonomy): Eukaryota > Metazoa > Chordata > Chondrichthyes > Squaliformes > Somniosidae > Somniosus > Somniosus microcephalus. The sequence goes on along the minus strand of NC_140988.1, from coordinate 283,545,731 downwards.
TGCAGTGGCAATCAAGTGGGCTGCTTTGTCCTGGATGGTGTTGAGCTTCTTGAGTGTTGTTAGAGCTGCACTGATCCAGGCAAGTGGAGAGTATTCCATCACACTCCTGACTTGCGCCTTGTAGATGGTGGAAAGGTTTTGGGGAGTCAGGATGTGAGACACTCGCCGCAGAATACCCAGCCTGTGACCTGTTCTTATAGCCACAGTATTTACGTGGTTGGTCCAGTTAAGTTTCTGGTCAATTGTGAGCCCCAGGGTGTTGATGGTGGGGTATTAGGCGATGGTAATGCAATTGAATGTCAAGGGGCGGTGGTTAGACTCTCTTGTTGTGGATAGTCATTGCCTGGCACTTGTGTGGCACAAATGTTACTTGCCACTTATCAGCCTGAATGTCATCCAGGTCTTGCTGCATGCGGGCATAGACTATTTCATTATCAGAGGAGTTGCAAATGGAAATGAACACTGCAATAATCAGCGAACATCCCTACTTCTGACCTTATGATGGAGGGAAGATCATTGATGAAGCAGCTGAAGATGGTTGGGCCTCGGACACTGCCCTGAGGAACTCCTGCAGCGATATCCTGGGGCTGAGATAATTGGCCTCCAACAATCACAACCATCTTTCTTTGTGCTAGCTATGACTCCAGCCAGTGGTGGGTTTTCCCCCTGATTCCCATTCATTTCAATTTTACTAGGGCTCCTTGATGTCACACTCGGTCAAATGCTGCCTTGATGTCAAGGGCAGTCACTCTCACCTCACCTCTGGAATTCAGCTCTTTTGCCCATGTTTGGACCAAGGCTGTAATGAGGTCTGGAGCCGAGTGGTCCTGATGGAACCTAAACTGAGTATTGGTGAGTAAGTGCCACTTGATAGCACTGTTGACGACACCTTCCATCACTTTGCTGATGATTGAGAGTAGACTGATGGGGCGGTAATTGGCCAGATTGGATTTGTCCTGCTTTTTGTGGACAGGACATACCTGGGCAGTTTTCCACATTGTCGGGTAGATGCCAATGCTGTAGCTGTACAGAAACAGCTTGGCTAGAGGTGCAGCTAGTTCTGGAGCACAAGTCTTCAGCATGACAGCCGGGATGTTGTCGGGGCACATAACCTTTGCTGTATCTAGTGTGCTCAGCCATTTCTTGTTATCACGTGGAGTGAATCGAATTGGCTGAAGACTGGCTTCTGTGATGGTGGGTACCTCAGGAGGAGGCCGAGATGGATCATCCACTCGGCACTTCTGGCTGAAGGTGGTTTTAAATGCTTCAGCCTTGTCATAGAGTCATAGAGTTATACAGCACAGAAAGAGGCCCATCGTGTCCGCGCCGGCCATCAAGCCCTGCCTATTCTAATCCCATTTTTCAGCACTTGGTCCATAGCCTTGTATGCTATGGCATTTCAAGTGCTCATCTAAATGCTTTTTGAATGTTGTGAGGGTTCCTGCCTCCACCACCCTTTCAGGCAGTGAGTTCCAGATCTCAACCACCCTCTGGGTGAAAAAGTTTTTCCTCAAATCCCCTCTAAACCTCCTGCCCCTTACCTTGAAACTAAGCCCCCTGGTTATTGACCCCGCTACTAAGGGGAAAAGTTCCTTTCTATCTACCCTATCTATGTTCCTCATAATTTTGTACACCTCAATCAGGTCCCCCCCTCAACCTTCTCTGCTCTAAGGAAAACAACCCCAGCTTGTCCAGTCGCTCTTCATAGCTAAAGCGCTCCAGCCCAGGTAACATCCTGGTGAATCTCCTCTGCACCCTCTCCAATGCAATCACATCCCTCCTATAGTGTGGTGGCCAGAACTGCACACAGTATTCCAGCTGTGGACTAACTAGCATTTTGTACAGCTCCATCATAACCTCCCTGCTCTTATATTCTATGCCCACTACAAACAGCAAAGGACCCAGCACTGATCCCTGCAGTACACCACTTATGCACTCGTGTGCTAGACTCCGCCATCATTGAGGATGGGGATATTCATAGAACTTCCTCCTCCCATTAGTTGTTTAATTGCCCACCACCATTCACGACTGGATGTGGCAGGACTGCAAAGCTTTGATCTCATCCGTTGATTGTGGGATCGCTTAGCTCTGTCTATAGCATGCTGCTTCCGCTGTTTAGCATGCATGTAGTCCTGTGTTACAGCTTCCCCAGGTTGGCCCCGCATTTTTAGGTATGCCTGGTGCTGCTCCTGGCATGCTCTTCTATACTAATTGAACCAGGTTCTTTTTGCATTGGTCCCCTGGCTTGATGGTAATAGTAAGGTTACAGATTGTATGTATGTTAGGTTATTTGTACACACAACTAGACATTGCAATTTTAGCAAGCCTAACTGTCTGGAGGCTTGAGCGATCACATAATGATAATGATCAGTACAATAATCATAAAGAATACACTGTAGTACATACTTTATATGCAGAATATTTCATAGTCATGTCATCTCAGCTGGCTACAGGGCGTCCCTTACAGTATCATTCCGCAGCAATTGTAGACCCATCATTCCTCTATCACCAGTTTGCTCCTTGATTCCCACTCTCATTGCTCTACAATCGGTGACCACTTCTTCAGCCATCATGTCCCTGCCCTCTGGTGCTTCCTCACTCAACATCTCTCTCTTACAACCACCCTGTCTGCTTTTAAAAGTCTCCCAAATTTTGTCTCTTTGACTGGTTTTGTGCCAACCATTTTCCTTGCTGGAACCAGTTTTAATTACTATACACTTAGAAACGTAGAACATTACAGCACTGAAGGAGACCATTCGGCCCGTCGTGCCTGTGTTGACTCTTTGAAAGAGCAGTTGTGTTTAGTCCCACACTGCTGCTTTTTGTCCGTAACCCTGTAAGTTCCTCATCCTCAAGTGCCTGTCCAACTCCCTTTTAAAATTATTTATGGAATCTGCTTTTCAGGTAGAGCGTTCCAGATCCTAACAACTCGCTGAGTGAAAAGATTTCTCCTCATCGCAGACCTCTGGTTAATGACCCACTCGCTAGAGGGGATTGTTTTTCTCTATCTACTTTATCAAAACCTCTCATTATCTTAAAACCCTCTATTAGGTCACCTTTTAGTCTTCTCTGATCCAATCTCTCCTCCTAACTGAAGTCCCTCATCCCTGGTAACATTCTGGTAAACCTCCTCAATATCTTTTTTAGGGCCTTTATATCATTCCTGAAGTGTGGTACTCAGAATTGTCCACAATACACCAGCTGAAGCCTAACTAGTGATTTATAAAGTTCTAGCATGATCTCTTTGCTTCTATATTATTTGCCTTTATTTATAACCCCAAGTAACCCATATGCTTTCTTAACCACCTCATCAACGTGCCCTGCCACCTTTAAGGGTTTGTGTATATGGACACCAAGGTCCCTCTGCTCATCTACAATTTTCAAAATCATGCCATTTATAGTATACTAGCTGAGGTGCCCGGCGGTGCCGAGGGATTTTTGAGGGCATGTTGTTGTTGGAAGAGAGAGAGAGACTGGGGGGAAGAGAGAGAGAGACTGGGGGGAAGAGAGAGCGTGACTGGGGGGAACATAAGAACATAAGAAATAGGAGCAGGAGTAGGCCAATCGGCCCCTCGAGCCTGCTCCACCATTCAATAAGATCATGGCTGATCTGATCCTAACCGCCAATCTACTATCACAGAACTATCTCCTGAATCTAACAGAATTAGACACATGAAATAGAAGCAGGATCAGGCTACATGGCCCCTGGGCCCGCTTCGCTACCCACAGGGCCATGACCGATCCGAACCTAGACTCATGTCCAAATTCCTGCCCACTCCCCGTAACCCTTAATTCCCTTTACTTCTAGGAAACTGTCTATTTCTGTTTTAAATTTATGTAATGATGTAGCTTCTACAGCTTTTTGGGGCAGCATATTCCATGGACCTACCACCCTCTGAGTGAAGTAGTTCCTCCTCATCTCAGTTTTGAAAGAGCAGCCCCTTATTCTAAGACTATGCCCCCTAGTTCTAGTTTCACCCATCATCGGGAACATCCTCCCCGCATTCACCCGATCCAACTCCTTCACAATCTTATATGTTTCAATAAGATCGCCTCTCATTCTTCTGAACTCCAATGAGTAGAGTCCCAATCTACTCAACCTCTCCTCATATGTCCATCCCCTCATCCCCAGGATTAACCAAGTGAAGCTTCTTTGTACTGACTCGAGAGCAAGTATGTCTTTTCTTAAGTATGGACACCAAAACTGTATGCAGTATTCCAGGTGCGGTCTCACCAATACCTTGTACAACTGAAGCAATACCTCCCTATTTTTATATTCTATCCCCCTAGCAATGAAAGACAACATTCCACTGGCCTTCTTAATCACTTGCTGCACCTGCATACTAACCTTTTGAGTTTCGTGCACCAGGACCCCCAGATCCCTTTGTACTTCAGTACTTTCCAGTTTCTTGCCATTAAGATAATAACTTGCTCTACGATTTTTCCTGCCAAAGTGCATAACCTCACACTTTCCAGTATTGTATTCCATCTGCCAAATCTCTGCCCACTTACTTAGCCTGTCTATGTCCCCTTGCAGGTTTTTTATGTCCTCCTCACTCACTACTTTCCCTCCCATCTTAGTATCATCTGCAAACTTTGATATGTTACACTCGGTCCCCTCCTCCAAATCATTAATATAGATTGTAAACAGTTGGGGACCCAGCACTGACCCCTGCAGAACACCACTAGTTACTGATTGCCAGTCTGAGAATGAACCATTTATCCCAACTCTCTGCCTTCTGTTAGATAGCCAATCCTCTATCCATGCCAGAATATTACCCCCAATCCCGTGATTTTTTATCTTAAGCAATAATCTTTTGTGTGGCACCTTGTCAAATGCCTTTTGGAAGTCTAAATACACTACGTCCATTGGTTCCCCTTTATCCACCCTATATGTTACTTCCTCAAAGAACTCCAGCAAATTTGTCAAACATGACTTCCCCTTCATAAAACCATGCTGACTTTGTCCTATTAAGTTATGATTATCCAAATGTCCTGTTACTGTCTCCTTAATAATGGACTCCAACATTTTACCTACCACAGATGTTAGGCTAACTGGTCTATAGTTTCCAGCCTTCTGTCTACTGCCCTTTTTAAATAAGGGCGTTACATTAGCAGTTTTCCAGTCTGCCGGGACCTTTGCTGATTCCAGGGAGTTTTGGAAAATTATTACCAATGCATCCACAATCCCTACCGCCACTTCCCTCAAGACCCTAGGATGTAAGCCATCAGGTCCAGGTGATTTATCCACCTTGAGTCCCATTATTTTACCGAGTACCACTTCCTTAGTGATTTTGATCGTGTTTAGCTCCTCCCTCCCTATAGCCCCCTGTTTGTCCAGTGTTGGGATATTCTTAGTGTCCTCTACTGTAAAGACTGATACAAAATACTCATTCAGTGTTTTTGCCATCTCCATATTTCCCACCATTAATTTCCCGGTCTCATCCTTTAAGGGACCAACATTTACTTTAGCCACCCTTTTTCTTTTTATATAACTATAAAAACTCTTACTATCTGTTTTTATATTTTTTGCTAATTTACTTTCATAATCTATCTTCCCTTTCTTAATCAATCTTTTTGTTATTTTTTGCTGTCTTTTAAAGTTTTCCCAATCCTCTATCCTCCCACTAGATTTGGTTACCTTATATGCCCTTGTTTTTAGTCGAATACTATCCTTAATTTCTTTACTTAGCCACGGATGGCTGTCTTTTCTTTTACACCCTTTTCTTTTCAGTGGAATATATATTTTTTGGAAGTTGTAAAATAACTCCTTAAATGTACACCACTGATCATGTATCGTCTTACCCTTTAATCTATTTTCCCAATCCACTCTACTCAATTCCGCTCTCATACCTTCATAGTCTCCTTTATTCAAGCTTAGCACGCTTGTTTGAGATCCAACCTTCTCACCCTCTAATTGAATATGGAATTCAACCATGTTATGGTCACTCATCCAAGGGGATCCTTTACTAGGACATTTTTAATTAATCCTGTCTTGTTACACAGGACCAGATCTAAGGTTGCTTGCCCCCTGGTCGGTTCAGTTACATACTGCTCAAGAAACCCATCACTAATACACTCAATGAACTCATCCTCAAGGCAGCCCTGCCCAATTTGATTTGTCCAATTAATATGATAGTTAAAATCCCCCATAATTATAGATGTTCCCTTATTACAAGCCTCAACTATTTCCTGATTGATACTCCGTCCAACCGAGTTGCAACTGTTCGGAGGCCTATAGACTACGCCCACTAGTGTTTTTTTCCCCCTTATTATTCCTTATCTCCACCCAAACTGTTTCATTATCCTGATCTTTTGACCCAATATCATTTCTCTATATTACAGTGATTCCTTCCTTTATTAACATAGGCACCCCACCTCCCCTTCCTTCCTGCCTGTCCTTCCTGATCGTTAAATAACCTTTAAAGAGAGCGCGACTGGGGGGAAGAGAGAGCGCGACTGGGGGGAAGAGAGAGCGCAGCTGGGGGGAAGAGAGAGAGCGACTGGGGGGAAGAGAGAGAGCGACTGGGGGGAAGAGAGAGAGCGACTGGGGGGAAGAGAGAGAGCGACTGGGGGGAAGAGAGAGCAACTGGGGGGAAGAGAGAGAGTGACGGGGGGAAGAGAGAGAGCGACTGGGGGGAAGAGAGAGAGCGACTGGGGGGAAGAGAGAGAGCGACTGGGGGGAAGAGAGAGCGACTGGGGGGAAGAGAGAGAGCGACTTGGGGGAAGAGAGAGAGCGACTGGGGGAAGAGAGAGAGCGACTGGGGGGAAGAGAGAGAGCGACTGGGGGGAAGAGAGAGCGCGACTGGGGGGAAGGTAGGGAAGGTGGGAGGGGAGGGGGGGAAGGGGAGGGGGGAAGGTGGGGGGAAGGGGAGGGGGGAGGAAGATGGGGGAAGGGGAGGGGGAGGAAGATGGGGGGAAAGGGGAGGAGGGGGGGAGGAGGGAGGGGGAGGGTGGGAGTAGGAGGGGGACGGGGGAAGGGGGAGGAGGGGGGAAGGGGAGGGGGAGAAGGAGGGGAGGTGGGGGGGAGGGAGGGGGAGAGGAGGGGAGGGGGTGAGGGAGGGGGAGGGGAGGGGGGAGAGGAGGGGGAGGGAGGGAGAGAGGAGGGGAGGGGGAGAGGAGGGGAGGGGTGGGGGAAGGAGGGGGGAGAAAGGGAGGGGGAGAGGAGGGGAGGGGTGGGGGAGGTGGGGGAAGGAGGGGGGGAGAAAGGGAGGGGGGAGAGGGGGGGAGAGGGGGGGAGGTGGGGGAAGGAGGGGGGGAGAAAGGGAGGGTGGAGCCAGCAGACCCTCTCCCCTCTGCCGGCGATGGCTCCGCTGAGCTACGTGCCGCCCCATGCACTGACATGCCGAGCGCAGCGCCCCGTTCAGCCCGAGCCCCGCCCTCCTGAGGCCGGGCCTGAGGCGGCTTGAGACGGCCGATTGCGGCTGGCGAGCCCGGTTGCCGGGGTAACCCTCTCCGCTCCCCCTCCCCTCCCGAGCCCCGCCCCCCCCCCCCCCCGCTAACCTCGCTTCCTTCTGGCCGCGCTCTGTGTGGAGGTGCGCGTGCAGCGCAAGCGCGAGGAGCTTGCCGTGAGCCCAGCCAGCCTTTACCAAGATGGCTGGCCACTGGTTCGGAATCGGGCCCAGTGGGGGGTGAGGGGTGGGAGGAGCTTGCCACAAAGCAATTGCCTAGGGTCCAGCATGGCTGGCAACAGACGCCCAGGCTTCGAGGCCTACCTGCCAAAACAGGGAAAGGTAGGAAAATTAATGAGATTAGATAAAAGATTTAGAAAGTAATTAACTTTTATAAAAAACAATATGGCCTAGAAATTCAGTTGGGCCCCGTTTGGGGCGCCAAGCTCGCCTGGGCACCGGAATTACCGCTGCGAGCGGAGCCACTAGCGCCATCCCGATATTCAGTTTCAGCGCCCCAAACGGAAGCGGGCCGCTGCGCGAGGCTCCCCGCGTCCCGCTTGGGGCGCTGAAACTGATTATCGCAGCGCAACGTGCCGCAGCGCCACACGCTGCGGCACGGCACGCTGCGGTACTGCAGGCCTTCCTCCCACTGTTAAGGGAGAGGTGCCTGCAACAGCGCGAGCCCCGCTCGCGAGTGCCGGCAAATGAGCCCGGCACCAAGGAGAAGTGCCGGCCTCTCGGGAAACAGCCGGCAATGCCGTGGGGGGGGGGGGTTTAGGAGGCCGGGGACGGAGGTGCTGGCAGGCGGCCGCCGAAAAAGCGGCCGCCCCGCACCTCCACCTTAATTTGCGCCACGACCGCCACAGGTAGGCCCTGTGAACCGGTCGCGATTTGCGACCGGCGTTAAAGAGGCGGGCGCAACCAAATATGGTGATCGGGGCGGGAGCGGGGCGCTGCGCACACCGATGACGTCATCGGTGGCGGCACAGCGCTACAGGCTAACGCCGCCATTAGCGCCCCGCTAAATATCGCAGGAGGTGTGGCCAGTGGCGCTAAAGCCACTGAGTGCCCTCTTTGGGCGCAAACTGGTGGTGCAGCCCATTGAATTTCTAGGCCTATGTGTTTTAAAAGCAACTTTTTTTTTAAAGACGCAGAAAGCGGGAAAAAGAAATGAAAAGTTTGGAATCAAGATGACGGCAACTCACCTCGGTTCAGAATGATAAGGCCCGCCCACACACACACCGATTGGTCGACCGTCAGGTCACCGAAGCGTAGGATTGGTCAATCGGCCCGTCACTCGACTCTAGGAGGGCCCGCCCGCACGCACCAGGAACCCGCCCCCGCCACGCAGCGATTGATCGATCATCGGGTCGCTCGACTGTACAATTGGTCGACCTCGACGTCACTCAATGCTAATGAGCAGATAATGAGCGGAATTTTGAACATTTTTTGGATACCGCGGGCACAATCTTTGTCTCACCGAAACGTAAATACGCTTACAACCGTTCTGGAATCATGAGCTTTCTTTTGATGTAACACACGTGTAGGTACGCTCTATAACCTTTGATTGTATAGCTGGACAGAGAGACAGAAAGACAGACAGAGAGACATACCATTTTATATATATCGATTGGGGGAGAAATTCAGTTGGTTGCGCCATCCGTTAGCGCCTTAAGAGGGTGCTAACTGGGTCGCAAGCCAACTGGCGCCCGGGCGCGGCACTGCCCACGCCTCCCGCTAAATTCCGTGGGATGTTAGTGGTGGCGCTAACTGTTAGCGCTGCGCCGCTGCCGATGACGCCATCGGTGTGCGCAGCGCCCCACTGACGCCCCCGGCCGCGATATTCGGCAGCGCCCCCTGATTTACCGCCGGACGCTATGTCCGACGGGTTCAGGGGGGCCTACCTGCGGCCGGGGAGGCGCAAATTAAAAGCGAGGTGCGGGGCGGCCATTTTTGTTGTTGGCCGCCTGCCAGCACCTGCCTGCGCTCCCATCCCCGGCCTCCTGAGCCGGTTGCGCTCCAAGAGCCCGGCACTTCTCTTCAGTGCCGGGCTCTTTTGCCTGCACTCCCGATCCTCGGGGGCCCAGCTGGGCCCCAGATCACGCTGCACAAGGCCCCTCCCCTTTAAGAAGGGGAGGAAGGCCTGCAATACCACAGTGCGATGTGCCACAGCGTGTGACGCTGCGGTACGTTGCGCTACGATATTCACTCGCAGCGCCCCAAGAGGGAGGTGAAGCGCCTGCAGTAGCGTCGCGCTTCCCTTTGGGGCGCAACCACTCAATTTCCGGTGCAGGGGCGCAAATGATTCCGGGGCGCTACTTTTAGCGCCCTGGCGAGGATGGCGCCCCAAACAGGGCTATACTCAATTTCTCCCCCATTGTCTTTCCATATTAGTCCTCCCAAAGTGCATCGCTTCACATTTCTGCACATTTCACCATCCTGTCTATGTCATCCTGAAGCTTATAACTATCCTCATCACCGTCTACTACATTGCCAAATTTTGTATCATCTGCAAACTTTATAATGCTGCTCCCTACACTTGAATCTAGGTTGCAACTTTGGTGTCATATTTTATGTGTCTCCGACCACACAGCCACGCCATCACCAAGACCACCCATTTCCACCTCCGCAACATCACCCAACTTCGCCCCTGGCCCCTTGCAGAGCTAAAACCCCTATCCACGCCCCTGTCACCTCCAGACCCGACCACTCCAAAGCACTCCAGGCCGGCCTCCCATCCTCCTCCCACCATAAAATTAGAGGTCATCCAAAACTCTACTGCCCATGTCCCAACTTGCACCAAGTCCTGTCTATCTATCACCCCCGTGCTTGCTGACCCACACTGGCTCTCGGCCAAGCGATGCCTCTATTTCAAATCTCTCATCCTTGCCTTCAAAACCCTCTATAGCCTCACCTCTCCCCATCCCCATAACCTCCTCCAGCCCTACAACACTCCGAGACATCTGCGCTCCTCCAACTATGGCCTGCTGCGCAGCCCCAATTCCAATCACTCCACCATTGGCGGCTGTGCCTTCAGCTGCTGAGGCACCAAGCTCTAGAATTCCCTCCCCAAACCTCTCCGCCTCTCCACCTCTCCTTCCTCCTTTGAGACACTCCCCAAAACCTACCTCTTTGACCAAGCTTTTGGTCATCTGCCCTAATATCTCCCTATGTGGCGTGGCATCAAATTCTGTTGGACAACGCTCCTGTGAAGCACCTTGGGATGTTTTACTACGTTAAAGGTGCCATACAAATGCAAATGGTTGTTGTTGTTATTGTAAGTCATTTATAAAAATTGAAAAGAGTAATGGACCCGAAACTAACCCTTCGTGAACCCCACTGCAAATCACCTCCCAGTCTGAAAAATATCCATCCACCACCACCCTCTGCTTCCTGTCACTGAGCCAATTCCATATACATACTGCCACTTTCCCCTTAATTGATGAGTGCACAGTGTTCAGTTCCAATCGCAACTCCTCAGATAATGAAGCAGTCCGTGCCCGCATGCAGCAATACCTGGATGACATTCAGGCTTGGGGTGATAACGTGGCAAGTAACATTCGCACCCCACAAGTGCCAGGCAATGACTATCTCCAACAAGAAAGAATCTAACCACTGCCCCTTGATATTCAATGGCATTACCATCCCCAAATCTCCCACCATCAACATCCTGGGGGGTCACCATTGATCAGAAACTTAACTAGACCAACCACATAAATACTGCGGCGGCTGTCTCACCTCCTGACTCCCCAAAGCCTTTCCACCATCTACAAGGCGCAAGTCAGGAGTGTGTTGGAGTACTCTCCACTTGCCTGGATGAGTGCAGCTCCAACAACACTCAAGAAGCTCGACACCATCCAGGACAAAGCAGCCCGCTTGATTGCCATCGCATCCACCACCTTAAACATTCACTCCCTCCACCACCGACGCACCGTGGCTGCATTTTGTCATCTACAAGATGCACTGCAGCAACTCGCCAAGGCTTCTTCAACAGCACCTCCCAAACCCGCGACCTCTACCACCTAGAAGGACCAGGGCAGCAGGCGCATGGGAACACCATCACCTGCAAGTTGCACACCATCCTGACTTTGAAATGTATTCCTTCATCGTCGCTGGGTCAAAATCCTGGAATTCCCTCCCTAACAGCACTGTAGGAGTACCTTCACCACACGGAGTACAGCGTTTCAAGAAGGCTGCTCACCACCCCCTTCTCAAGGGCAATTAGGGATGGGCAATAAATGCTGGCCTTGCCAGCGATGCCCACCTCCCATGAACGAATAAAAAAATAATTCCATGAGCTTCCATCTTCTTAACCCGCCTCCTGTGTGGCACTTTGTTGAATGCCTTCCAAAAGTCCATATGTACAACATCTACTTTACTACCTTGATCAACTTTCTCTGTTACCTCACTTAAATAACATGGAGTTAGGAATTGGGGGAACTATATCAAAATTTGCTCACAACACCAATTTGAGGGATATGGAAAATTAGGTCAAGGACTATGAAACACTGCAGGAGGATATAGAAAGTTTAGTACGATAGGCAGATAGTTGGAAGGTGCAGTTTGATGTGGAGAAATGTAAAGCAGTGCATTTTGGAAGTAAGAATAGCGAAAGGAAATGCGCTTTTAAAGATAAGATTTTAAATAATGTGAAGGTGCAGAAGGATCTTGGTTTGTACATATACATATCATTAAAGGTGGCAATGCAAGTAAATAAACTATAAAAAAGGAAAAGAAAAATATTGATATTGTAAAATACAAAAGCAAGGAGGTATTGTACTTGCACAAGATCTTATTGTGATCTAATCAGGAATGTGGTTTATTAATTTATATATACTTCGAATGTGGGTGATGCTAGCAAGACTGAAGGGATAATTACTAGTCCTAGCCCCTTTAGGGCTACCCCGGATCAGGAGTATTCGCCAGACATTCACTTTCAACTAAAGTTTGAGGTAGCCGAATCCTAAAGACGCTTAATTGGGTCTAAAGGTCCAGACAATCTATCCCTAAAGGAAAGGAACAACCTGAAGATGTTACTGTCCTCCAGATAGTACATTTAATAAGTTTAGCTAGACTGTAACCTTACGGATATTATAAAAACTCACCCAGAATTCTGCAACTCCTCACCAAAGAGTGTACAGAGATTGAGTTTGCGAGTTTGATACAGAAGTACTATCTGAGACAATTCTAAAAATATATAGATTTATTAAGGAACCGATATGTAATTTACAGCTGGTGATTCAATCGCAACATTAACAGTTCCTGTTAGATCCATGATTCTGATAGTATGATGTTTTTCAATAACCACACGGATGCTGTAACTTAACAATCAACAGGTATTTACTGGAGTAGGGTAGTCTCAAGACTGGGGGTAGAGAGGCATGCGCAAGGCTTATATACAGGTGTGGTCACTGCCGGTACTACAGTATACAGGAGCTGTAAAAGTAGTTCTCTCTTAAAGGTACATACACTACAATTCCTCCCCTTTTAGATTAGCAGTACCCATAACATTCAAATAACAATTAACATTTTAACATGTACATTAAACAACAATAGTCCATTTATAGATTCAGTCTTTGGGGCGGCTTCCTGATCTGCTGGTGCTTCCTCCACAGTAGGCAGTGGCAGGCGCAAAAGCCCATCAGCGTTTCCATGCTGTTTCGTGCCTTTATATTCTATTTCATATTGATTCGCCCCTGGAAACAGGGACCATCTTTGTAACTGTTGTGTCGTCATTACTGGAACGCCCTTCTTATGATTAAAGATGGAGGCAAGTGGTTGGTGGTCAGTCAGCAAGGTAAACTTCTGCCCATGCAGATAGTGGTTGAATTTTTTTACTCCCCATACTAGGCTGAGGGCCTCCCTGTCAATCTGGGCGTAGATGCGCTCGGCTGAGGTTAGTGACCGAGACGCAAAGGCTACTGGCCTCTCCAACCCGTCTGGGAATTTGTGCGACAGCACCGCTCCAATACCATAGGGTGATGCATCACATGCCAAACGAATTGGTAGTGCTGGGTTGAAATGGGCCAACACCTCTTTTGATGTGATCAATTCTTTACACTTCTGGAAAGCTCGTCTACGTTCGTCATTCCACTTCCATGGTACCCCTGTTTGCAGTAGGGTGTTCAGTGGGTGTAATACCGTGGACAAATTTGGTAACAACTTATGGTAGTAGTTTACCAGCCCGAGGAACGACCTCAGTTGTGACACATTTTCCGGTGCTGGAGCCTTGACTACTGCCTCAATCTTTTCAGGGGACTTATGTAACCCCTCTTCATCGATGACGTGGCCACAATACGAGATCTGCTTCTGGAAAAACTCGCACTTGTGGCGATTAGCTCGTAGCCCATATTCCTTTAATCTGGTGAGCACCTTCTCCAAGTTGGCGAGGTGATCACTGTCATTATCGCCCGTGACCAGGATGTCGTCCAAATAACACTGGGTCCCTGGAATCCCTTGCAGGACTTGATCCATCTCCCTTTGCCAAATAGCCGGAGCTGATGCTACCCCGAACACCAGCCGGTTGTATTGATAAAGACCTTTATGAGTGTTAATCATAAGGTATTGTTTCGAGGCTTCTTCTACCTCCATTTCCAAGTACGCCTGGGCTAGATCAATTTTGGTGAAGCGTTTACCTCCAGATAGCGAGTCGAAAATATCCTCAATTTGTGGAAGCGGATATTGTACCGTGTGAAGGACTGGGTTCGCTGTCACCTTAAAATCCCCACAGATGCGGACCTTCTTTGGTTCCCCAGGCGTATTACTCAACGACCTCTTCATTACAGGAACGATGGGTGTAGCCCACTCGCTCCAGTCTACTTTGGACAGTACTCCTGAACGTTCCAACCCTTCCAGCTCTGCTTCGACAGCTGGTCTGATCGCATAAGGCACTGGTCTGGCCTTAAGAAACTTTGGGCTTGCATTTTCCTCTATTTTAGATGATACTAAGATGGGAGGGAAAGTAGTGAGTGAGGAGGACATAAAAAACCTGCAAGGGGACATAGACAGGCTAAGTAAGTGGGCAGAGATTTGGCAGATGGAATACAATACTGGAAAGTGTGAGGTTGTGCACTTTGGCAGGAAAAATCGTAGAGCAAGTTATTATCTTAATGGCAAGAAACTGGAAAGTACTGAAGTACAAAGGGATCTGGGGGTCCTGGTGCACGAAACTCAAAAGGTTTGTATGCAGGTGCAGCAAGTGATTAAGAAGGCCAATGGAATGTTGTCTTTCATTGCTAGGGGGATAGAATATAAAAATAGGGAGGTATTGCTTCAGTTGTACAAGGTATTGGTGAGACCGCACCTGGAATACTGCGTAGTTTTGGTGTCCATACTTAAGAAAGGACATACTTGCTCTCGAGTCAGTACAAAGAAGGTTCACTCGGTTAATCCCGGGGATGAGGGGATGGACATATGAGGAGAGGTTGAGTAGATTGGGACTCTACTCATTGGAGTTCAGAAGAATGAGAGGCGATCTTATTGAAACATATAAGATTGTGAAGGGGTTGGATCAGGTGGATGCGGGAAAGATGTTCCCGATGATGGGTGAAACTAGAACTAGGGGGCATAGTCTTAGAATAAGGGGCTGCTCTTTCAAAACTGAGATGAGGAGGAACTACTTCACTCAGAGGGTGGTAGGTCCATGGAATATGCTGCCCCAAAAAGCTGTAGAAGCTACATCATTACATAAATTTAAAACAGAAATAGACAGTTTCCTAGAAGTAAAGGGAATTAAGGGTTACGGGGAACGGGCAGGAATTTGGACATGAGTCTAGGTTTGGATCGGTCATGGCCCTGTGGGTAGTGGAGCGGGCCCAGGGGCCGTGTAGCCTGATCCTGCTCCTATTTTGTGTGTCTAATTCTGTTAGATTCAGGAGATGGTTCTGTGATAGTGGATTGGCGGTTAGGATCAGATCAGCCATGATCTTATTGAATGGCGGAGCAGGCTCGAGGGGCCGATTGGCCTACTCCTGCTCCTATTTCTTATGTTCTTATGTTCTTATGTTAATCATTGCTGTTATGCCTTTTAGTGTTCCGATTCCCTCCTGGAACACTTCTTTTGCGTCAGTTAGCATTTTTGACAGTCGTCCAGGTGTGACGTCGTCATCCTTTTTGGCCTCAACCTTCAGTGCCTGTATGGAATGCTAATCTAATTGTATCTTCCGGATCCATTCACGTCCTAGCAGTGGTGGTCCTCCATCTGACAATACATATGTATCCATTTTAGGTATTTCCTAGCCTTTATATATCACTTTCACCCTTATTTTTCCTTTGGGGTAGAATTTTTGCCCCGTGTACGTCTTCAAGACAATCTCTGTAGCTTTCAAGGGTATATGTGAAAATAACCGCTTGTAGTCCCTTTGGTTTATGACTGTTAGGGCTGATCCTGTGTCCAATTCCATTTTCACTTGGACTCCGTCTATCTTGAGTGTAACCCAGATAGTCTGGTGATCCTCCATTTTGGTTACCTTATGTAGTTTCAGACAACCCAGCTCCTTGCTTCCGGAGTCTGTGTCACTTTTCTGTTCATCTGAACTACTGTCCATCACCTGGTGTACCTTTTTGTACTTCTCCTGTGGAGATTTCTTACTGTTGGTTTTCTTCCCAGACCTGCAGACTCTTGCTATGTGTCCTGCTTTTCCACACTGTCTGCACCCTTGGTCCTTCAACCAACAATCCTTCTGGTCATGTGTTGTTCTGCCACAGCGATAGCACTTCCCTGTTCCATAGGACATTTCATTGGTGCCATATTCTTGCGGTCTCTGTTGTATCTCTGCAGCGCCCCTTGCGGCTGCTTTGTGTGATACTGCCATACTGAAAGCCTTGTCCAGCGTAAGATCCTTTTCTGATAGAAGCCATTTCTGGGTTCCTTCACTTTGCAGCCCACACACAAACTTGTCCCTTAACGTATCTGCTAGCCCTGCTCCAAACTGGCAGTGTTTCGATAGCTTGCGCAGTTCCGTTAGGTACTCAGCATTGCTTTTGTCTTTGTGTTGGTTCCTTTTATGGAACTTAAATTGTTCTGCTATCAGCAGCGGTGTGGGGTTTAAGTGGTCCTGTAGGATTTCTACTATGCTTTCAAAATTCTTGTTCACAGGCTTCTCTGGGGTTATTTGGTTTCGCAGTAACCCATAAGTTTTTGCACCCATGGAATTTAACAAAACCAGTGCTTTCCTAGCATCTGGCACTTCATTCGCCCTGCAGTACACCTCAATACGTTCCACATATGTCGCCCAATCTTCGACTTCATTGTCGAACGTAGAGATACTGCCACTCTTCTGCATCCCTGGGTGTGATTTAACTGTCAAAAATGGCGTCTCCCGTGCTTCCCCTTCTTCTCCGCTGGCACAAAATGGCGTCTCCCGCGCTTTCCTTCCTTCCTGCGCTCGCCCTTCTTCTCCGCTGCGGCTTCTAAAAATGGCGTCTCCCGCACTCTTCCTTCTTCTCAATGGCGTCTCCCGCGCTCTCCCTTCTTCTCCCCGCGGACACTGTTCAGCCCTTGAGCCCTGACTGTGCTCTGCGCGTTCTTTTTTTTTGTGCGCCTTTCCCGTTTCCGCCGCTCGGTCCAGAACCTGGCTGTTGCTTTACCCACTCTCTCTCTCCGTTTTATTTTTCCTCGACGCCGCTCGGTTTTCAACCCCCGGCTGTGCCCTGTGCGCTTCACCCTCTGTCTTACCCCGTCGACGCTGCTCGGCTTTCTCTCCGCCGTTGGTCGGCTCCAACCGCCACTGTCTGGGAAGGGTCTGCGCTGTACCTGTCGTCAGTCTATTGCTGATCGTCGTGGCTGGGGAACCAAGCCCGGCTCCCCACAGCCTCCCCTGCGATGTTCACTCTCTGATGGACGACTGGGCGGTTGCTCATGGTCGACGCCCGTGTTTCTGGCCTCGACTTTCTTCCACCGCCCTCCCGGAGCGAATCCTCGAAGGGAAATGCAGAGTTGCAGGTAGATTCGAATCGACACTCGTCGCCACTGTTAGATCCGTGATTCTGAAAGTATGATGTTTTTCAATAACCACACGGATGCTGTAACTTAACAATCAACAGGTATTTACTGGAGTAGGGTAGTCTCAAGACTGGGGGTACAGAGGCATGCGCAAGGCTTACATACAGGTGTGGTCACTGCCGGTACTACAGTATACAGGAGCTGTAAAAGTAGTTCTCTCTTAAAGGTACATACACTACAGTTCCAAATACAAAAAGCTTTTACAATCTTATTATCAGAGATCCTTATTCTCAAATCTTAACTTCTCTCGTTTTACACTTAGTTTATTCCAGGATATCCACCAAAATCAAATACAATACCTTGATTCCCCGAGATACAAAGAGTTGAAGACTTACAGAGCTTGCCTCTGAAGCCTGAGAATCGCTTTGCCCCTTTACAGCGAATCTCTCTTCCCATTTGAAAGTTCAATTTTTATACCCGTTCTCAGTGGTAATTCCTTTGAAGTTTTCTGCTGATGTAAGCTAATTATCTCTAGTCATTTTTCTGCTGACCCCTGCTATTTTTACAGATAGATCAGCTTGTAGCATTAAGAATTATGGGGGAAAAATTCAGTTGGTAGCGCCACCCGTTAGCGCCTTAAGAGGGCGCTAAGTGGGGCACAAAACAACTAGCGCCCGGGCGCGGCGATATCTGCGCCTCTTGCAAAATTGTGCGGACATTTTGCGGCGGCGCTAAACAATACTGCCCAATCTCCTGTGCACGCAGATCTTGACGTCATTCGAGAGTGCAACGCCCTTGGGGCGCCCCAGACCGGAAATTCAGTGGCGCCCCCCCCTCCTTTCCACCTGGCGCGACCAACGACAGGTTGACTGGAATGCTTCCCAGTCGTTGTGGGGCTGGGGGGGCGCTATTTAAAGGGGGCCTCTTCCTGGCTTTTGTGTGGTAGCCATTTTTGCACCACTCATCCTGAGAGAGAGATTTGGAGAGAGACAAAGAGAGAAAGAGAGACTTCTGCATTGAGTCAACGCTGTCTGAGGTAGTTTTGGCTTCTGACCATAACTTTGCAGGTACTTTGCTTTTTGACCGTCATAACTTTGATTGCCCAGATACTATGGGGGCTGCAATGGATGGGAACGTCGTCCTTCTCCATCACATTCAGAAGACACAGAGACGCAGAGAGAGAGTGGCAATCATGGCCAGACAGAGGAGGGCCAACAAGCGTCGGTACAGGAGACCTTACCCTCCCAGGGTTTTTCGCCAACAGTTCTCATACATTAACATGTCTGAGGAGCAGTGTTTGCGAAGGCTGCGATTCAGCAAGGAGGTGGTCACTGAGCTCTGCCATCTGCTTCAGCCAGATCTGCAGCCTCAACTGAGGAGCAGGACGTCTCTGTCGGTGGCAGTGAAGATAACAGTGGCTCTTAACTTTTAAGCCACCGGCTCATTTCAATCAGCTACCGGGGACATCGCCAATATCTCCCAGTTCGCGGTGCATTGCTGCATCCGTCAGGTCACAAATGCCCTCTTTAAAAGGAGACGAGAGTACTTCTCTTTCCCCATGACCCCAGACAAGCAGCAAGAACACGCAATGGGATTCGCGATGATAGAGGGCTTCCCCATGGTGCAGGGCGCCATTGACTGCACCCATGTGGCTTTGCGGGCGCCGCAAGAGAATGCCGAGGATTTCCGCAAACGAAAGGGCTTCCGTTCCTTAAACGTCCAGTTGGTCTGTGACCACAGACAGCTGACACTTGCTGTCAATGCTCACTTTCCAGGCAGCAGCCACGATGCCTTCATCCTGCGCCAGACTTCTGTGGCAGACCTTTTCGAGGCACCGCTTCACCCAGGAGGTTGGCTTCTCGGGGACAAGGGATATCCTCTGTGCACTTGGCTGATGACCCCGCTCCGTTCGCCCAGCACCCCTGCTGAGCTACGATACAACGAGAGCCATCAAACTACCAGGAACATTGTTGAGCACACAATCGGCGTGCTCAAGCAACGGTTCTGCTGTCTGGACCATTCTGGAGGAGCCCTGCAGTACTCGCCTGAGCGAGTCTCCCACTTTGTTGTTGTGTGCTGCATGCTGCATAACCTGGCAATGCTCAGGACCCAGCCAATGCCACCAGACATTGGAGCACCAGCAGAGGAAGAGGAGGAGGAGGAGGAGTCGCTTCTAGGCCCCCTCTGAGGGAATGGCTTCCCATTCCAACAACCTGAATGAAACCATCCCGCAACCCCTAAGCCGGTCAAGGCAACAATGAGTGCAAAGACCAAACATGCATATTTTGAATACAGACACTTCTTTATTTCCCAAACTGTATCTCATTTCCGCATGACAAAGTAATAGAAAGAAACACCAAAAAAAACAGTCATTCACATAGCTGGCTCTCACAACCTGGAGACAATGTCCAAAACAGTAACAAAAATTTGACCACGACCCTTGGCCTTCAATAAAACAAGGAAATACATTTTGCCACACCTCCTACTTTTTGCCCTTCGAGGGTGATCTGCCTCCCTTGCGAAATTGCCCCCTTCCCACCCTGCAGCTCCTCCGTAATGGGACCCCAGTGGCTGCAGCAAGGCTGGGGGAAGGCTGCTGGGTGTCAGAAACTGAGACTGCAGATGCCCTTGAGGGACGGCCTGGACCAGCTCTGGGCCTGGAGGGCTCGGCTGCTGACTGCTCCAACTCTGCATGGGCGGCAGCAGTCTGTCCTACAGGTGGTGGCAACTGCAGTGGAGAAGTGACAATGTTGGCAGCAGGAATGCTGTCATCTTGAGAGAGGACAGCAACTCCCTGCTCGACCGACACACTGGCACTCCCATGGGGCAGCACTTCAGCATGCAGAGCAATCTGCTGGAGCACAGATTGCTGGCCTACTGCGGCGCGGTGAGAGCCCCGGGGAAATCTGCGAGGGTGGCAGCAGTTAGTTCTTGCGTGGCCTCAATCTGCATCTGCATGAGACCAGCCACTGACTGCATTGCAGCACTTAGCATTTGCGTGGCAGCCGCCTGTGCTACAGCGAAGTGCTCCACACTCCTTGCCAGTGATTCAATGGACTCGGGCATCCTTGCCACTGCAGCCATGAGCTCAGTGTGCCTGTGCTCCGCCTGGGCACTCATTTCAGTGAGGACCCACTCCTCGTCTGCGTTCAGTGCAGCAGGACTCGAGGCCATATTCTCCATCCGGGGAGAAGGCCCCCGAGCTTCCCTAGCCCCCTCGCGTTGCTGCAGCCCGCTGGGTCCTGGAGCTTCACCCTCATCAGACCATTCCCCCCCCCGCTCCCCTCCAGGGAAGGCATGTCCCCAGTATGGGCATGGGCTGCCTTGGCAGAGGGTTGCGCTGATGGTCCGGTTTCCTCTTCCTCCTCGCCTTCAGCTTCACTCCCAATGGCAGCTTGAGGGCCCGCCTCCTCACCTGGTGAATCACCAACTGAAAGCAGGGAGGTACAAGAGTGGCTTTAGCGTGAGGACAGGGTGGCAGCAAGGGAGACATGAGTACAGCGATGTACTGATTTGGATTGAAAGTGTCAAAGGCTGCTGTTGTGAAGAACAAGTGGAAGGAGAGAGGACAAAAAGGTGATGGCCTTACCATTGCTGGCCAGAACAGGGTCGGCGTCTCCAGTGGCGACGGGACCAAGCATCCGGCTTGCCACAATCCGGTGGACGTGCTGCTCAAGATCGCTGAGGGCTTGAAGATGAGGCCGCCCTGCACCGGTCCGTTGCTGCTGTCTCCTATTATGAGCCAGTTGGCCTGCAAGAAAAAGGACGGCGTCTGAGCAAATATGCAGCCATGATCTTGCCCGAAATGCCTCCCATGGTTGAATAGCCCTTACTGTATGCAGCCATGATCTTGCCTGAAATGCCTCCCATGGTTGAATAGCCCTTACTATATGCAGCCATGATCTTGCCTGAAATGCCTACCATGGTTGAATAGCCCTTACTGTATGCAGCCAAGATCTTGCCTGAAATGCCTCCCATGGTTGAATAGCCCTTACTGTATGCAGCCATGATCTTGCCTGCAATGCCTACCATGGTTGAATAGTCCTTACTGTATGCAGCCATGATCTTGCCTGAAATGCCTCCCATGGTTGAATAGCCCTTACTGTATGCAAAGTGTGGAATGTGCGTGTGTGTTTTATGAAAGGGCCATAGGTGTTGGATGAGTGCTGGGCATTGGGGCTTTCAAGACCCTCTGGCCATAAAGTGAGGTGGAGATGGAGGGATGAAGAGGTTCTGAACAAAGGCACTCACCCTGATGACCCGAGTGAGGTCGTTGAACTTTTTCCTGCATTGCACAGGGGTCCTAGGCACCATGCTGCTTGAGGTCACTCTGTGAGCCACCTCCCTCCACGCTTTTCTGTATTTGCTTGGCAAAGGCCTCCTGCCACTCTCTGGGTACAGTAGAGATCTTCTGCGCTCCACCGCGCCAACGAGCGCCTCCAAGGCACGCTCGCTGGAGCGCTGTACTCGCTCCCTGGCCCTCTCCATAGTCCTTGGCTGGGAGATTTCGCGACAGGTCTGTCCAGGCCGAAATTCAAGGCTCCAGTGAGCAGGGTGTGGCTGCAGAGAAAGATCAACCCTCCCCTTTAAGAACTGACCGGCGCCAGTGTGTCTGTGTTCAATCGCTAACTGACAGCACCTGCGCTGCGCCCGCCCTCTGAGGTAGTGCCTCGCTCCTCGGGCTTAGCGCCTTAAGGGAGTTGTGTAGCGCCTGATTTAGCGCTCCAATCACCTCCAGGGACGAGAGAGGCAAATTTTGCAGTCGGCGGCGATAATTTGCTCCGGGCGCTAAACTTTGCACCCGGCCGATATTCGCGCCTCAAAATGGGCGATACCGAATTTCTCCTGTAAGATTTGCAAAATTTCTACATTTCCCCGAAGGTTATTATTAATAAAAGGGACACTGCGTGGACATTTTAAATCAAAAAGGGTTCCCAAGATGGCGTCCGTGCCTCATGGCAGAAAGCCTGTGAGATTTTAAAATGGACTCTGCAACGCAGACAACTTGTGGATCGAAACCAAAACTGCAGTTTCTGTGAAGACAGACTTTGTATTTCGAAACCAGACAGGACTTTGAATTATGTATTAGACCGAATTGGAGACAAATCTAAATTCAGTTAGGCCTATAGTTAAGGGCATCAAGCAGTTTACATATATAATCTGAAACAGATTAAGAAAGCCATCGAGGTTGGACAGGCCCATCAAGGAACATTCCTGACAAAACAAGTCAATTATCGGGCTGGTAGATGCGATTACCGGCCATCTAAAAACAGTTAGTATGGATTGCTACCATTATTTAAAATAGCCCGCCAAGATTAAGACAAAGAACTAACCTGATTTGGCGCGCAGATAAGGGTTTTCGGAAAGAGTATAATTGAAGGCCCCGGGTAGAAATCTCTCTCTCTCTCTGCTCTGCTCGGCTCTTCGGCCCCTCGCCCTCGTGGCTGTCGCTCTTTCCCCGTCCCGCGCTTACCCCCTGGCCTTTGCCCATGCCTTTTGCCACTCCATCTGGAAATCGCCCCAGCACTGCATTGGGCGGACACGGACAATTCAGGCCAGGCGAGGCGGGATGCGACGAGGGGAGGAGGGAAGACCAACTGAGGAAGACCAACTGAGGAGACGAACTGAGGGTAGGCTTCGAATCATCGGGCCTTCAGTCTCAGCTAACCTGTGACTATCTTCATGCAAACTTCAACTGCCGACCGAGGAAGAGGAACCATCAGCCCTGCAAGGTAAAGTACCCAAGCAGAGACTTTAACTTTGGGGTACTCGTACCTGGACAACGCCCTTGCAGCACCCAGAAACCACGTGACGACGGCAGGCTCCAGAGAGCACAAAGAGCGAACCCCAAACCCCACCGCTGTTTTGAGTTCAGCAGATCTTTTGATTGGTGAGCATAAATTCTGGCCCCTCATAGCTTAATCTAGTTAGGATAAGGGGATTGTTAAGATGATTGTTTTCCCTCGATGTGCCGTGTGTTCCCCATTCCCTGTATAAGTATAGTTATTTTGTATTCGCATGTAATTTTACACTGGTAATTTCTCATAAGACTGTTATTTTTCTGTTTAATAAAATCTTGAGTTTTGCTTACATCCAAACCACCTGTCTACTCGAGTCTTTTCTGTATCACCGCCTGTACCTAAGTCTGGTGTCTAGAACCCAGGGGCGTGAGAGCGATTCGAACCGCTCACAAACAGTCAGAGGCATAACTGACTGGGCGCACGCGCCAAACACCACCACACGCCACCCCCTACACTCCCCCTATGTCTCTACCCTTAGGTGTTCGAAGCTTATCATAAAAAACGGTGTGGAGGAGGTTTATCTATTTGATGTCATTCTTACCAAGGTCTTCTATGCAATTCTTAAGTCACCTCAGCTGGTTTCAACACAGACTCGTGTCTCCTGTGTTTCATTTGATGTCATTTTTATGAAGGCATATGTTTCTTTAATTTTATGCGATTCTTTCCAAAGTGTTGATTTAAGACACCTTAACAGGGTATACCATTATGTTCTTTCCAAAACTTCAGACTATCAGGAACCTCCAACCTCCTGTTTCAATAAGGTTATTGGTTCAGTGTCAACAACTTATCTTATCTCAATAGCCTGTATGCTGTTTACAGCTATTCCATTGTTAGGTTTTTAGATTTTCAAGCCCAGTTTGTCATGTTTTAATAAAGTCAGAATTCTTTTATAGAATGGTGTATTTTTTTGAATATAGCTTATTCCTTCACAAGGCTGCATTTATTGCCCATCCCTAGCTGTCCTGAGAAGTTGATGGTGAGCCTTATTAGGGACCATAAAGGTAACCTGTGTGGAGGCGGAAGACATGGGTATGATTCTTAATGAATACTTTACATCTGTTTTCACAAAAGAATGGGACGATGCAGAAATTGCAATCAGGGGGGAGAACTGTGAAATATTAGATGAAATAAACATAGTGAAAAAGAAAGTATTAAGGGGTTTAGCATCTTTGAAAGTGGATAAATCCCCAAGTCCAGATGAAATGTATCCCAGACTGTTAAGAGAAGTAAGAGAGAAAATAGCAGAGGCTCTGACCATCATTTTCCAATCCTCTCTGGCTACAGGTGTGGTGCCGGAGGACAGCTAATGTGGCACTGTTGTTCAAAAAGGGAGAAAGGGATAGACTGAATAATTACAGGCCAGTCAGGCTAACCTCGGTGGTGGGAAAATTATTGGAAAGAATTCTGAGGGACAGGATAAATCTTCATTTAGAAAGATACAGATTAATCAGGGACAGTCAGCATGGTTTTGTTAAGGGAACGTTGTGTCTCGCTAACTTGATTGAATTTTTTGAGGAGGTAACATGGAGGGTTGATGAGGGTAGTGCATTTGATGTAGTCTATATGGATTTTAGCAAGGCCTTTGATAAGGTCCCGCATGGCAGACTGGTCACAAAAGTAAAAGCCTATGGGATCCATGGCAAAGTGGCAAATTGGATCCAAAATTGGCTCAGAGGCAGGAAACAAAGGGTAATGGTCGAAGGGTGTTTTTGTGACTGGAAGGCTGTTTCCAGTGGGGTTCCGCTGGGCTCAGTACTGGGTCCTTTGCTTTTTGTGGTATATATCAATGATTTGGACTTGAATGTAGGAAGTATAATTAAGAAGTTTGCAGATGATACAAAAATTGGCCATATAGTTGATAATGAAGAAGAAAGCTGTAGACTGCAGGAAGATGTCAATGGACTGGTCAAGTGGGCAGAACAGTTGTAGATGGAATTCAATCAGAGAAGTGGGAGGTAATGCATTTGGGGAGGGCTAACAAGGCAAGGGAATATACAATAAATGGTAGGACACTGAGAAATGCAAAGGATCAGAGGGACCTTGGAGTGCATGTACATAGATCCCTGAAGGTAGCAGGACAGGTAGATAAGATGGTTAAGAAGGCATATGGGATACTTGCCTTTATTAGCCTAGGAACAGAGTATAAGAGCAGGGAGGTTATGTTTGAACTGCATAAAACACTAGTTAGGCCACAGCTAGAATACTGCGTGCAGTTCTGGTCACCACATTACAGGAAGGATGTGATTACACTAGAGGGGGTGCAGAGGAGATTTACGAGGATGCTGCCTGGGCTGGGGAATTTTAGCTATGAGGAAAGATTGGATAGGCTGGGGATATTTTTCTTTGGAACAGAGGAGGCTGAGGGGAGACCTAATTGAGATGTATAAAATTATGAAGGGCCTAGATAGAATGGATAGGAAGGACCTATTTCTCTTAGCAGAGGGGTCGATAATCAGGGGGCATAGTTTAAAAGTAATTGGTAGGAGGTTTAGAGGGGATTTGAGGAAAAATGTTTCCACCAGAGGGTGGTGAGGGTCTGGAACTCACTGCCTGAAATTGTGGTAGAGGCAGAGACCCTCATCATATTTAAAAAGTACTTGGATATGCACTTGAAGTGCCGTAACCTACAAGGCTACGGACCAAGTGCTGGAAAGTGGGATTAGGCTGGATAGTTCTTTGTCGGCCGGCATGGACACGATGGGCTGAATGGCCTCCTTCTGAGCTGTAAATTTCTATGATTCTTTGATTCTCCTTGAACTACTCCAATCCTTGTGCTGATGGTGTTCACACCATGGTGTTCTATCAGGAATTTCAGGATATTGACCCAATCAAGATGAACAAATAGCGTTATTCGGCTGTGAGGATGTTGTGTGACTCAAAGGGAGTGTAGCCCTTGCCAAAAAGCAGGGTATTACTTCTTATTCAAAGTATTCCTCCAATATCTATGTAATACAAAACATAATCTATTGCCTTTTACTAATTTAATTTTTTTCATTCAGTGGAAACCCACCATTGGGTCACCCTGCCCTCCATAACTAATCTGGTGAAGTCCCCAATATAGGGAGAAGCTTCCTGATTCCCGACCTGTTCCATCCATTTTAAAGTGAGTTCCAACATGAGATCAGCCTTGAAGCTGGGCCAGAATAGCATGGCACCAGGGGGAAAAAACCTACTGGCAGTGTACAGAGCTATGAATTTCTGCAAGTAAAATCCATTAATAATAGACTTTCCTTTTTAAATTAAAATGACTAAATCTCACTCCAAAATAAACAACACTTGACAGCGTTGGTAATTACACTTTA
Source organism: Somniosus microcephalus (assembly GCF_052327205.1). Classification (NCBI taxonomy): domain Eukaryota; kingdom Metazoa; phylum Chordata; class Chondrichthyes; order Squaliformes; family Somniosidae; genus Somniosus; species Somniosus microcephalus. The sequence continues at coordinate 283,519,291 of NC_140988.1, read as the reverse complement.
CCCTCCTGACAGTATTTGCTGCATCAAAGAAATGCATTGCATTCAAGGTATTGGGAGGGGAGGGCTGGGCTGGGTGGGGCTGGGTGGGGAGTGAGCTGGGCTGGGCTGGGCTGGGTGGGGAGTGAGCTGGGCTGGGCTGGGTGGGGCTGGGTGGGGAGTGAGCTGGGCTGGGCTGGGCTGGGCTGGGTGGGGAGTGAGCTGGGCTGGGCTGGGCTGGGTGGGGAGTGAGCTGGGCTGAGCTGGGGAGTGAGCTGGGCTGAGCTGGGCTGGGCTGCTCTTTTTGGTGCAATCAAGAAACAAAACAAACTGTAACTTAACAAAAATACAACAAATGAAACTTAACAAATTAAATTAAAATTTGGTTTCTGGGGGTGATGAAGCACTCCAGTCCCTGCGGAGCCCACCGGTCGTGGAAGGCCTCGAGCGTGCCTGCAGACGCCGCATGCTCCATCTCCAGGGCCACCCGGGAGCGAACGTGGCCGCGGATGAGAGGCAGGCAGTCGGGCTGAACGACCCCCTCGACCGCCCGCTGCCTGGACCTGTTAATGGCCACTTTGGCCAGGCCCAGGAGCAGTTCCACGAGGAGGTCCCCCGACCTGCCCGCTCCCCTCCGTACCGGGTGACCAAAGATCAGGAGTGTGGGACTGAAGTGCAGGCAAAGATCGAGGAGCAGCCCCTTCAAATAATGGAAGAGGGGCTGCAACCTCTCACATTCCACATAAACATGGAACACAGACTCTTCCAGGCCGCAGAAAAGGCAGGCGGCCTGGGAGTCCGTAAACCTACTTAAAAATTTATTGCTCCGTGCAACACCCTTCAGGCCAAGTCCCTGGGCCGGGCTGAGCTGGGTGGAGAGGGAGCTGGGTGGAGAGGGGAGTGAAGTGGGCTGAGCTGGGTGGGGAATGAGCTGGGCTAGGTTGGGTTGAGCTGGGTTGAGCCAGAGAGTGAACTGGACTGGAGCTGGAGCTGGGTGGAGAGTGAACTGGGCTGGAGCTGGAGTTGAGCTGGAGCTGGGTTGAGCTGGATGGGAAGTGAACTAGAGCTGGGTGGAGAGTGAACTGGAGCTGGGTTAAGCTGGGTGGAGAGGGAGCTGGGTGGAGAGGGGAGTGAGGTGGGCTGAGCTGGGTGGGGAATGAGCTGGGCTAGGTTGGGTTGAGCCGGAGAGTGAACTGGGCTGGGCTGGGCTGTGTGGGATGGAGAGTGAGCTGGGCTGGGCTGGGCTGAGTGGGATGGAGAGTGAGCTCGGCTGGATGAAGAAACATAGAAACATAGAAGATAGGAGCAGGAGTAGGCCATTTGGCCCCTCAAGCCTGCTTGGCCATTCAATGAGGTCATGGCTGATCATCCACATTCAATACCCTGTCCCTGCCTTCTCCCCATATCCCTTGATCCCTTTAGCCTTAAGAAATATATCCAACTCCTTCTTGAATATATTTAATGAACTGGCCTCCACCGCCCTCTGTGGCAGAGAATTCCACATGTTCACCACTCTCTGGGTGAAGAAATTCCTCCTCATTTCAGTCCTAAATGGCTTACTCCTTATCCTTAGACTGTGACCCCTGGTTCTGGACTCCCCGACCATCGGGAACATCCTTCCTGCATCTAGTCTGTCCAGGCCTGACAGAATTTTATAGGTTTCGATGAGATCCCCTCTCAATCTTCTAAACTCCAGCGAGTATAAGCCCAATCGACCCAATCTCTCCTCATACGTCATTCCTGCCATCCCGGGTACCAGTCTGGTGAATCTTCGCTGCACTCCCTCCATGGCAAGAACATCCTTCCTCAGATAAGACGACCAAAACTGCACACAATACTCAAGGTGCGGTCTCACCAAGGCCCTGTACAACTGCAGCAAGACATCCTTGTTCCTGTACTCAAACCCTCTCGCTACGACGGCCAACATACCATTTGCCTTCTTAACCCCTGCTGCACCTGCATGCTTACCTTCAGCGACTGGTGCACAAGGACACCCAGGTCTCTTTCCACTTCCCCTTCTCCCAATCTATTGCCGTTCAGATAATAATCTGCCTTCCTGTTTTTGCCACCAAAGTGGATAACCTCACATTTATCCACATTATAGTGCAGAGTGAGCTGGGCTGGGCTGGGCTGGGTGGAGAGTGAGCTGGACTGGGCTGGGCGGGATGGAGAGTGAGCTGGGCTGTGCTGGGCGGGATGGAGAGTGAACTGGGCTGTGCTGGGCAGGATGGAGGGTGAGCTGGGCTGTGTTAGGCAGGATGGAGGGTGAGCTGGGCTGTGCTGGGCGGGATGGAGGGTGAGCTGGGCTGTGCTGGGCGGGATGGAGCGTGAGCTGGGCTGTGCTGGGATGGAGGGTAGGCTGGGCTGTGCTGGGCTGGAAGGTGAGCTGGGCTGTGCTGGGATGCAGGGTGAGCTGGGCTGGGATGGAGGGCGAGCTGGGCTGTGCTGGGCTGGAAGGTGAGCTGGGCTGTGCTGGGATGGAGGGTGAGCTGGGCTGGGCTGGGTGGGCATGTGTGCTGTGAGGAGGATGCCGAGAAACTCCAGTATGATTTGGACAGGTTGGGTGATTGGGCAGAAGCATGGCAGATGCTGTATAATGTGGATAAATGCGAGGTTATCCACTTTGGTGGCAAAAACAGGAAGGCAGATTATTATCTGAACGGCAATAGATTGGAGAAGGGGAAGTGCAATGAGACCTGGGTGTCCTTGTGCACCAGCCGCTGAAGGTAAGCATGCAGGTGCAGCAGGTGATTAAGAAGGCAAATGGTATGTTGGCCTTCGTAGCGAGAGGGTTCGAGTACAGGAACAAGGATGTCTTGCTGCAGTTGTACAGGGCCTTGGTGAGACCACACCTTGAGTATTGTGTGCAGTTTTGGTCGCCTTATCTGAGGAAGGATGTTCTTGCCATGGAGGGAGTGCAGCGAAGATTCACCAGACTGATACCTGGGATGGCAGGAATGACGTATGAGGAGAGGTTGGATCGATTGGGCTTATACTCGCTGGAGTTTAGAAGAATGAGAGGGGATCTCATTGAAACTTATAAAATTCTAACAGGACTAGACAGACTAGATGCAGGAAGGGTGTTCCCGATGGCTGGGGAGTCCAGAACCAGGGGTCACTGTCTAAGGAAAAGGGGTAAGCCATTTAGGACAGAGATGAGGAGGAATTTCTTCACCCAGAGAGTGGTGAACCTATGGAATTCTCTACCACAGAAGGCAGTGGAGGCCAATTCATCTATCTATCTATATATAAAAGGATAGTGGTGTCTGTCTGTCTGTCTGTCTGTCCGTCCGGGCATCACTCAAAAGTTATAGAGCGTACCTACACATATGTTATATCAAAAGAAAGGTTATGATTAGGAAGGTGTCCTAGGCATATTTACTTTTTGGTCAGACAAAAATTGTTCGGACAGTAGACAAAAAACGTTCAAAATTCCGCTCATTAGCGGTTGGCCAATCATACGGGGGAAATCCGCTCATTAGCATTGAGTGACGTGAAGGTTGACCAATCCTACGGGGGGAGCGCGCTGCGTCATGGGGGGCGTTTCATGGTGTGTGTGGGCGGGGCCTAACCTTTCAAACTGCCGTTAATTCGGCCATCTTTACCTCAGATTTTACTTTTATTCACATTTTGTGCTTAAAAAACCTGAACTTTATACAGGGAACTAAGGAAAAGAACAAATTAATTCAGTTTTAAATAGTTTTTAGGAAGAGTTAGAAATTAACTGATCCATTTCAATTATGAAGGAACTCAGTTGTCTTCCAGGGAAGGTCTCCCCACCTTGTGGAGCTGGAGGCCCCAGCCGGGGACTTGGGCTTTCGCCCCCTCGACCCCGGTCCTCGGCTCCGTTTGCGCTCAGGGACTCGGGCTTTCCCCCCCTCGGCCCGGTCCCGGGTCGGCGGCTCCGTTTGTGGCTGGGGACTCGGGCTTTCCCCCCCATCGGCCCGGTCCTGGGGCTCAGCTCGTTTTGCGGCCCGCAGGCCGGGGGACTCGGCCTTTCCCCCCCTCGGCCCGGTCCCGGGGCTCAGCTCCGTTTGCGGCTGGGGACTCGGCCTTTCCCCCCCTCGGCCCGGTCCCGGGGCTTGGTTCTGTTTGCGGCCGCGGGCCGGGGACTCGGCCTTTCCCCCCCTCGGCCGGTCCTGGGGCTCGGCTCAGTGTCTGGGCCTGAGGCGCTAGGGAGGGAGAGGGGAGGGAGGGAGAGGGGAGGAGGACAGAGAGGAAAGCAGGAGAGACAGGGGAGGGAGAGAGAGAGGGGGAGGGAGGGAGAGAGGCAGAGAGAGGAGAGGGCGAGAGAGCGGGGAGGGAGGGGGCGAGGGGAGAGAGAGAGGGGCAGGGAGAGAGAGGGGGAGGGAGAGAGAGAGGGTGAGGGAGGGAAAGAGTGAGGGGGGTGGAGAGGGGAGGGAGAGCTCGCCTTCTTCCTTCCTTCCTTCCTTCGCAGGGGTCCATCGGGCCAGGCCTGAGGCGCTCCTTCCCCCCTCTCTCTCCAGGCTAATCCCGAACTAAATCCAGCAGTCTCTCTCTCTCTCTTCCCCCCGTCTCTCTCTTCTCCCCCCAGTCTCTCTCTCTCTCTCTCTTCCCCTGTCTCTCTCTTCTCCCCCAGTCTCTCTCTCTCTCTCTCCCCCAGTCTCTCTCTCTCTCTCTCTTCTCCCCAGTCTCTCTCTCTCACTCCCCCGTCTCTCTCTCTCTCTTCCCCCAGTCTCTCTCTCTCTCTTCCCCCAGTCTCTCTCTCTCTTCCCCCAGTCTCTCTCTCTCTTCCCCGTCTCTCTCTCTCTCTCTCCCCCCAGTCTCTCTCTCTCTCTCTCCCCCCAGTCTCTCTCTCTCTCTCCCCGTCTCTCTCTCTCTTCCCCGTCTCTCTCTCTCTCTCCCCAGTCTCTCTCTCTCTCTCCCCCCAGTCTCTCTCTCTCTCTCTTCCCCCCAGTCTCTCTCTCCCCAGTCTCTCTCTCTCCCCCAGTCTCTCTCTCTCTCCCCCCCTCAGTCTCTCTCTCTCTTCCCCCCAGTCGCTCTCTCCCCCCCCAGTCTCTCTCTCCCCCCCCAGTCTCTCTCTCCCCACCGTCTCTCTCTTCTCCCCACCGTCTCTCTCTTCTCCCCCAGTCTCTCTATCGATCCCGGGCCCCTCTCCCCCCCCCCCCCAGTCTCTCTCTCTTTCCCTCTCTCTCTCTCCTTCCCACACAGACAGACAGACAAACTCATTTATATATATAAAAATTATTTCTACTTTTTTCATAACAACATGCCCTCAAAGAACCCTCGGCACCGCCGGGCACTCTAGCTAGTTAAATATATTCAAGAAGGAGTTAGATATATTTCTTAAGGCTAAAGGGATCAAGGGATATGGGAGAAAGCAGGGACAGGGTACTGAATTTGGATGATCAGCCACGGTCTCATTAAATGGCAGAACAGGCTCGAGGGGCCGAATGGCCTACTCCTGCTCCTATCTTCTATGTTTCTATGTCTATGAGTGGAACGCGCCGCGGTGGAGAGCCAGAAGTCAATGGGTGATTGACGGGAGTCGACTGTGAGGGGTGGGATGTTGTGACGTGTGTGTTTCCCCAGGCTCGGTAACCAGTGGAAACGGAGCCTGGGCTCGGAGAGCGCTGAGCGGGGCCGGTGAGTATCTGGGGCTGAGGACAGGGGGCGGTGAGGTGTGCGGGGCTGGGACAAGGGGGCCGGTGAGGGTGAGGAGCCGGGGCCGGCCGGTGAGGGTGAGGGGCCGGGGCCGGGCCGGGACAGCGGGAAGACCGAGCCTGCGGCGGGTCTCCGAGTGCCCTGCGCTTGCTGCTGTTTGGATCTCTCCCCGGTGACAGCCTCCGGCCTCGGGAAGCCTCCGGTTGTTTATTCCGTCCAATTGCCCCTTTCTGCACCCTGGTTCCTGCACCCTGGTTCCAGGCTGTCATCTCGCAGCGTGTCTCCGCTGGGAAGCGGCTGTCAGCGGCTCCCTGCTGTCACCCGGGGACTCGCGCGCGGTTGCAGCCTTTAATACTGTTGGCGGGCCCCAGATGGGGTTTGGATGCGAATGGGGGCAGTTTGTGGATGACAGTGGACTATGAAACGTAACGTTGGACTAAAGTTGAGCTGAACCATTTTACCAGTACAGGTGTAGGTTTTCCAAATGGATTCCATGTTTTACCATTGGAGAGATATATGGATGCAAGTACAGTTGTAGACAGAATTCACGGGAACGGTTGGTTACGGCGAAAATATATTTAATTTGCCTTGTACTGATATTGTGATATTGCTGTGGCTATTCTGGCTTGTACTGATATTCTGATATTGCTGTGGCTATTCTGGCTTGTACTGATATTCTGATATTGCTGTGGCTATTCTGGCTTGTACTGATATTCTGATATTGCTGTGGCTATTCTGGCTTGTACTGATATTCTGATATTGCTGTTCTATCAGATGCAATAGTTCGTGTGTTTTGTTCTGTTCCATTTGTCAATTCACTGCTGAGCACAGCAACGCACTACTGTAATTTAATAAATTGCAGAAATGACTCGGAATTGAACAGTCTAATCTCAATGGTATAATACCAACGGAATTGAACAGTCTAATCTCATTGGTATAATACCAACGGAATTGAACAGTCTAATCTCATTGGTATAATACCAATCAGGTAAGTATTTTAACACAAGTAAAGCAAATATGCAAAGTTAAATGGTTTAAAAGTGGGGAATTATATTAGAAACTTTCAGAAGAATATAGTAAAGCCTTGGATACAGTAACATACAGGAGACTGGTGCACAAGATCAGAAAACATGAAATGCGCTAGGTTTCTGCAGGGCAGAAGCTCAACCGGAGGAAGAGAAGTGTGGAGTACATCGATCTCCGTCAGAATGGAGGAGTTTGATAGCAGGTTGATTCGGGGGTCTGTGCTGGGATATCATCAATGTACATAAACGAAATGAAAGTGTGGACAGAGTTGTTTGCTGACGATACTAAACGTGGGCAGAGGGACTGCAAGTAAGACGAAATGCAGAGGAATTTGGATAGATTGCGGGCGGGGAGGGGAGTGCTGAGTGCCAGGTGTTATTTAATGTAGACAAATACAAGGTGACAAGACTGGGGAAGGGGAATATGGAGATAGAATATACCTTACATAGTTCTCAAGAACATTACAACCATTGGATGACTTTGCAAGTGTAGTCAGTGTTATGTAAGCAAAGATGAACAGTAGTAGACTACAGGACATAATGCAGGGGAGTGATATTCGTATGCTTTGTGGGGAAATACGCTGCTGTCCATATCCTAACCTGCACCAAGTCGCGCTCACCCATCACCCCTGTGCTTGCATTGACTCCTGATCCACCAACACCTCAAGTTTAAAATTCTCATCCTTGCATTCAAATCACTCCATGGCCTCGCCCCTCTCTATCTGTAACCTCTTTCAGCTCTACAACCCTCTGAAAACTCTGCGTTCCTCCAACTCTACCTTTTATGCATCCCCCACTCCCTTCACCCCACCAAATATGGCCATGTCTTCAGACATCTGGGCCCCAAGCTCTGAAATTCTGTCCCCAAACCTTTCTGCCTCTTTCCTCTCCACCTCTCCCTACTCATTTAGGTCCCTTTTTAAAACCTACATCTTTGACCAATCTTTTAGTTACCAGTCCTAATATTTCCTCCTTTGGCTCAGTGTGAATTTTTGTCTGATTACACGCATATGAAGCATCTTGGAACATTTTTCTATGTTTAAAGGTGCGATAGAAATGCAAGTTGTTATTGTTGAAAATGGGAAATATCGGTAAAAACCGAGCACTTACAGAAACAAAATGAGTATACAGGAAAAGTCTGCTGGTGATTTAGAAATTAACATTTTGTTATATGATGGATGTATCAATGAAATCTAAACTGTTATTTCAAGTGTCAGCTGTGGCTCAGTTGATAGCACCCTTGCCTCTTGGGTCAGAAGGTTGTGGGTTCAAGTCCCACTCCAGGGACTTGAGTACATAAATCTAGGCTGACACTCCAGTGCTAGTACTGATGGAGTGTTGTTGGATGAGATTTAAACTGAGGCACTGTCTGCTCTCTTGGGTGGACGTAAAAGAACCCATGGCACTATTTCAAAGAAGAGCCAGGGGAGTTATCCCCAGTGTCCTAGCCAATATTTAATCCTCAATCAACATCGCTAAAACAGATTATCTGGTCATTATCACATTGCTGTTTGTGGGAGCTTGCTGTGTGCAAATTGGCTGCCGTGTTTCCTACATTACAACAGTGACTACACTCCAAAAGTATTTAATTGGCTGTAAAGTGCTTTGAGACCTCCGGTGGTCGTGAAAAGCACTATATAAATGCAAGTCTTTTTTCTTTCTGTAATAGAAATAGAAAATGCTAGTGTACATAAGTCAGTCAGCATCTGTATTCCTGGAACATTGATCTGTTCCTCCTTGCAGATGCTGAGTGATCTGTGTATTTCCAATATTTTCTATTTTTATTTTGTTTCAGATTCTCTGTGTGTCATTTGTTCTCTGTGGTATTACTAACAGTTTTTTTTATGATTGAGGCAGTTTTTGGACTGTATAGATTTTAAAGTTCAATATTTAAAAAATCTATTGCTGTACCCTTAGTGTTGTATAAAAGTATAATTATTTACATTTAATTGGTGAGGGTCATCAGCATAATAAGATCACAGCAGTGAATTGTAAATAAAGTTTAAACACTTCCCCTTGTATAACCATCTTAGCCCTTCATCTATTATTTGAATACATCTTAGTAAAGTTTTATGTATATTTTACTGTACAACTAATAGTATAGTTGTGATGCAGAAGTATCCACCAGGAGCCTTCTGTTCAATCAATCAATCAATAATGTAGTAAAAAGATGCAGCAGTTTTGATAAATTGAAAGAGAACAGCTGATGCTACTTGGGCCAGAACTATTAACACTTGGTGTAAACACTGCTATTGTAATATGTAAAGTAGAAGACAAGAGCTGCAGCATAGATGTAACCACAGATCGCAAAGCACACTGAGTTGATCGTGAACAGAGTGGGAAGTTTAGAATTTGGTTAGAGTAGGAATTCAGTGCAGAGGGGGTCAGATGTGTTTATTTTTGCCTTTAGCACTTGTAGTGGTTTGTGTAAACTTGAGGCAGTAAGTAGTGCTTAGTACAAGCTAGTGTGTAAAAAGAGAATTTAAAAAAACCTTTAAAACAGACTAAAGGTAATTACCTATAAACAAATATAGACTAAGATAAGGTAAGGAACGAAGATAAAGAACTAGGACAACTAAACTGGGTTTCAAAAAGCGTGAGATTTTCCAGTAGCATCCATTTGGCTGGGGTAAACAAATCCCAACTCCCAATAATTGAGAAGGACATAAGAATGACAAAGACCAGGGTAATAGATTGGTGAAAAGCCAATTTTGAGAAGCTGAGCATAGAGCTTTGCCAATATTGTTGTCCATTTTATTTTCCAAATAATGGTGTAGAACAGCAATGGGAAACATTTAAAACTGTGTTCAACAGAGTCCAGGAAATATATATTCTGCTAAAAAACAAGAACAAACTAAACATTAACAATGAATGAATGAATGAAGACATAAAGGAAAAATTGAGTGTAAGGAAAGAGACATACACTAAATACATGGACAACAGGCAACAGTGTGCCAAGGGAGGATACTAGGGGAAGAGATTAGGGGAGAAGTCAAAAAAGCAATTTGGAAGGCAAAGAGGAACTATGAAATTAAATTATCAAGGAACATAAAACAAAATAGTAAAATATTTTACAGGCACATAAATAAAAAGGGAAAGGTAAGATGGGAATAGGGCCTCTCAGGGATGGACAGGATAAAATCACGAGCAGCGACAGCGAAATGGCAGAAATATTAAATAATTACTTTGTTTCAGTATTTACCAGGGAGACAGATCAGGTGGACATGACATCAGAAGATGAGATTAGAAATTATATAACCACATTTAAAATAATAAAGAGAAATATTAAATAATATTAAATATCAAATTCAAAAAGGATAAATTCCCTGGTCTGGATGGTTTGCATCCACGCATTTTAAAAGAATTTACAGAAGAGATAGTAGAGGCACTCTTACACATATTGAATAATTCATTAGAAAAAGGTGTAGTGCCTGAGGACTGGCAAATAGCTAACATTATAACTATATTTAAGAAGGGAGATAGAACATGTCCAGGGAACTACAGACCAGTCAGCTTAACATCGGTGGTAGGAAAAATAATGGAATCTCTACTAAAGGAGAGAATAGGAAAACATTTAGAAACAAAAAATATAATAATAGTCAGCATGGATTTCATAAGGGAAAGCCTTGCTTGACCAACATCATTGAATTCTTTGAAGAGGCAACAGAGAGCATAGACAAGGGTGAGGCAGTAGATGTAATTTATCTAGATTTCCAAAAGGCCTTTGATAAGGTGCCACATAATAGATTAGTGAATAAGGTCAGAGCACGTGGAGTCAGGGGACAAGTAACAGAATGGATAGCTAGCTGGCTGCAAGACAGAAAGCAGAGAGTAGGGGTAAAGGGTAGCTATTCAGAGTGCCAGAAGGTGGAAAGTGTGGTTGCACGAGGATCAGTGCTGGGACCAATGTTGTTCACAATTTATATTAATGATTTAGACTTTGGAATCAAAAACAATTTCTAAATTTGCTGATGATACCAAATTTTGTGTGGGGGTGGGGGGGATAATCAGCACTGAGGAGGACTGCAACAAATTACAAGAAGACATTAATAAACTTGCAGAATGGGCATATACAGGAAACTCTTTTTTATCCGGCACCGACGGGACCGGCGTGGTGCCGGTTGATCAAAAAGTCCGGATTACAGAGAGGTATACTTACTAAGGTACGAGAGCCCTGTACACAGCCACAGATCCAGGCGTCCCTGTTGCATGGCAACGGGTGCAGGAACCCCGGCTACACGGCCACTAATATGAAGTAAAACTTACCTGAACCTACTCCTGAATTTTGCCGGTTATGATAGATTTCTGGTTATTTAGGTGCCGGTAAAAAGAGAGTTTCCTGTAATTGGCAAATGCATTTCAACACAGGTAAGTGTAAGGTATTGCATTTTGGTAAGATGAATAAGGGTCATATATTACTTGGAAAATAAGAATCCAAATGAGGTAGAGGAGCAAAGGGATCTGGTCGTAGAAATACACAAATCACTAAAAAGTAGTGACGCAGATTAATAAGGCCATATAAAAAGCAAACCAAGCACTATGGTTCATTTCCAGAGAGATAGAATTGAAAAGTCGAGAAATTATGCTAAAATTGTATTGAACCTTGGTTAGACCACACCTGGAGTACTGTGTAACATTCTGGTTGCCATATTATAAAAAGGATATAGAGGCATTGGAGAGGGTTCAAAAGAATTTACAAGGATGATACCAGGAATGCGAGGGTATACCTATTTGGAAAGGATGAACAGGCTGGGTCTCTTTTCTCTTGAAAAGAGAAGGTTGAGGGGTGACCTAATAGAGGTCTTTAAAATTATGAAAGGTTTTGATAGAGTAGATACAGAGAGAGTGTTTCCACTTGTGGGGAAGAGCAAACTGGAGGCCTTCAATATAAGATAAGAAATCAAATAGGGAATTCAGAAGAAACTTTTTTACCCAGAGAGTGGTGAGAATGTGGAACTCGCTACCGCAGGGAGTGGTTGAGGCGAATAGTATAAATGCATTTAAGGGGAGGCTATATAAGCATATTAAGCAGAAGGAAATAGAGGTGCCGTCTTTCGAATGAGATGTTAAACCGAGGCCCCGTCTGCTCTCTCAGGTGGACCTTAAAGATCCTATGGCACTATTTTGAAGAAGAGCAGGGGAGTTCTCCCCGGTGTCCTAGCCAATATTTATCCCTCAATCAACATCACTAAAAACAAGTTATTTGGTCATTATCAAATTGCGGTTTGTGGGAGCTGCGTTGGCTGCCCTGTTTCCTACATTACAATAGGGATTACACTTCAAAAAGTACTTCATTGGCTGTAAAGTGCTTTGGGACGTCCAGTGGTCGTGAAAGGTGCTATATAAATGTAAGTTTTTTTTAGGGAGGGTTATGCTGATAGTTAGATGAGGAAGGATGGGAGGAGGCCCGAGTGGAGCATACACGCTAGCATGGACTGGTTGGGCTGAATGGCCTGTTTTTGTGCTGTATATTCTATATAATTCTATAAAACTCTATAAGATTAATATCCTAATTTTAAGTAGGAGCTGTTGCACTTATATTAGGATCTATTAAGACTGAACTTTAAATTCTCACCCACTTCTGGGCCAAATAAAAATATAAAGAGGAACAATATTTGAAGTAGCTGAAGAACATTGAAAAACATGCCATAATCTAACAAAACGTACTCAATTTTGATATGTTTTTGAAAACCTATAATGCCTTATTCACATCAGATCACAGCTTGAAACATTGAGTGTAAAATTTGGATTGAAAATCTCACTGTTTAAAAGGTTTTAATGAATAATTTATTTCTGTGCAATATATTAAAACATTACAGAAAAATTATTTTTCATCTTTCATGCAAGATCATGCAATTGCTATATGTCGCTAGGTTATATTTTTTCAGTGGCATCACTGAAACAAGGGGTGTATAGCATTGTGAGATTTTTACTTGCACAAACCATAAACAGCCTCTTCCTGCATCTGCCTTGTTTGGTGATTGCAACAAGTTTCCGGCAGCTCACTGACACTACTGGGTAGGACATGCTGCAGTTCTCAAAGACTGCGTCTTTGCGTTCAAGGAAAGCACGTTGTACTGCAGAAGAAGGAAGGAGGCACTGTATTTGTTAAGTCTGTGTGTTATAGTGATAATTACTACACAGACTTTACTGGTTGGAGGTAGGGACTATACTGAATACAATATTACTACACAGTGCTTATATACCGGTGTGGTCACCACCGGTATTACGTATACAGCAGCCAGAGAAAGTAGTACATCTCTTAAGGTGGAACAGGCTTAAGTTCTCTCAAGGTGGAACAGGTTACATACACCACAGTATTGCTGTTTGTTCCAACATGGGTCAGCATACCCAAAGAACACCTCTATTCCCCAATTCAGTTGCTGCTGCATGAGGTGGGTGAAAGGAGGTTTGCCATTGAAGGGCACCCTTCTCACAGGAGAGGTGTTTGCACTTTGTGGAAGGTAGCGAGACTGTCAACGTGGTCCAACTTCCAGAGAACTTGGGAGCAGATGAGGAATACGTTTAGCAGTATCAGCAAATCTTCCAAGTTAAAGCTACCCAGCCTTCCTTATACAAATTAGGTAAACAAAGTATGCATGTCACAGAATTTCCTCCCAATCTGTTATGCCTTGACTGAGGCCGCGTGCAAAGCACTCAAACAATCTTGCAAATCTCTCATAGCTTCAGGGAAAGCTTTTTAATTGAACTTAAAACTATACCTGGTCACCTTTGCATCTTTATAGGTGAGTACAGAAAGCAAGCCTGCAACAAAACCTAGCTGGAGAATGCATGTTTCTTTAATAATAATATAATAATAATAATCAACTTTATTGTCATTGTTAGTGCACAAGTGCAGTACAACGAAATGTAGGCTTGCGGCTCCCGAGAGTGTACATTTAGATTAAGACATTTAAACATTCAACATTCATTTGGCTTGTAATACATTAACATAAACATAATAAAGTGCATTGGCAGATGTGCAGGCTTTAGAGTTTATTTGTGGAGTTCAGTAGGATGACAGCCCTGGGAAAGAAGCTGTTCCTAAATTTGGTCGTTCGGGTGCGAATGCATCTGTAGCGTCTCCCAGATGGCAGGAGGGCGAACAGACTGTGGCTGGGGTGGGTAGGGTCTTTGATGATGGTCCGTGACCTCCGTAAACAGCGTTTCTGGTATATGTGCTCTACGGTCGGTAGCCAGGTGCCGGTAATGCGTTGGGCAGTTTTGACTACCCGCTGCAGGGCTTTCCGGTCATAGTAGCTACAGCTGCCATACCATACTGTGATACAGTTCGTCAGGATGCTCTCTATTGTGCAGCGGTAAAAGTTAGAGAGGATCAGGGGTGACAGGTTACATCCCTTCAGCCTCCTTAGGAAATATAGGCGCTGCTGGGCCTTCTTCACCAGAGAGGAGGTATTGAGGGACCATGTTATGATTTGTTCATCTCTAGAACCATCCTCTTGCTTGTCGCAAAGAGCTGCAGCCACAGGCAAACCTGCACTTCGTAGAAACTGAAAAGTAACCTGAGTGAAGTAATTTGGGAGGTAGCGTGCTTAAGGTGGAAAATAAACCACTTATTCTGTAGATACTCTCAATGAATAAGTACAAATGCCTTGTACACTTTGGATCGATTCAATAAGTTGAGAAATAATACATTGCAGAGCATTTATCACAAGCTATAAACTCTTAGGATTTATTTAAAAATGAAATTAACAGAAGTAAGAGTTAACGCAGAAGGTTTCACTTGATTACAGAACTTTACTCACTTCAAACTTACAAATCAGTTGAATTACTTGAACTTCTCTGCAATAATATGCAAATTTGACCATTATCTATGTTATGAAATCTATATATAAAATTGGGTATTCACAGTGAGCTTTTGCTTTCCCCAGACTGTCAGCTGCTTGACAAAGGCTCGTTACAGGACTCCCAATTATAGAAAATAAAAACAGACAATGCTGGAAACACTCAGCAGGTCAGGCAGCATCTGTGGAGAGAGAAACAGAGGTAACGTGTCCGGTCTGTAGTGTCCGAGTATCAATAATACGCGGACTGCAGGAGAACAATAATAACAGGTATTTACTGAACAGAGGGTACTCTTTTATTTGGACCCAAAAAAAACCAATTCGACTGTAAATAAACAAAAGTTCAACTAAAGCTTAACAAATCAAATTAAAATTTGGTTTTCCGTGTTGATGATGCACTCCAGTCCCCGCGGCGCCCACCGGTCGCGGAAATACTCAAGCGCACCGGCGGACACCGCGTGCTCCATCTCCAGGGCCACCTGGGCGCGAACATGGCCGCGGAAGAGAGGCAGGCAATCCGGCTGGACGACCCCCTCGACCGCCCGCTGCCTGGACCAATTGATGGCTCTCTTAGCCAGGCCCAGGAGCAGGCCCACAAGGAGGTCCTCCAACCTGTCCGCTCCCCTCCGCACCGGGTGACCGTAGATCAAGAGCGTGGGACTGAAGTGCAACCAAAAATCGAGGAGCAGCCCCTTCAAGTAGTGAAAGAGGGGCCGCAACCTCTCACATTCCATATAAACGTGAAACACGGACTCCTCCAGGCCGCAAAAAATGCAGGCGGCCTGGGAGTCCGTGAACCTACTTAAAACCTGATTGCACGGGACCGCTCCGTGCAATACCCTTCAGGCCAAGTCCCCGATGGAACAAGGGAGGACTCCCGCGTAGAGAGCCCTCCAGTGGGGACCTCCGCCACCGCCAGTCGGCAAGACGCCACGCCAAGGCGTGTCCGGACGGTAGACGAAGATGGCAAAGTGGAGAGTGTGCAGGAGCAGCCCGTACAGGAAACCCCTCCGCGTGGAATGAAAAGGCACGGAGGGTATTTCCTCGAGATGGCTCAAGTTGTGAGGCGCCGTTTCCCGAGGGGAGTTTCGGGGCCGGGCGCTGATGAGGAATTCCGTCCGAACGGGGGTAAGCTCGGACGGGATCGCCCCATGTGCTTGAGCCGCCTCGATACACCTAGTGGAGTCGGGGCCCAGTGCCACTTTCACCGATTCGATGGCTTCGACTGCGAGCCGGACGTTGGCCCAGGACAGGCGCCGCGCCAGCTCCTCCGGCGCCATCCAGCCCGCTCCTCCGCCATCGAGCAGGTCCTCGACTCTGGTCACCTTGCCAAGCACAGCCCTGCCCTCCGCCAGCCGCCCGAACCCGCGTTCGTGGAGGTGCGGATTCCTGAGCAGCGGCTCCCGAAGGAGAGCCGCCGCTCCTGACGGGGGAGAGCTCCGCCTGGAAGCGACGTAGTTCCAAACCCATAGCAGTTCCTGGTAGAAGACAGGCAGCTCCCGCAGGCCGGCACGCCTGCCGCCCACTTTCGCGAACAGGAGCTGCGTGTCGTAATTGAGGCCGTGCAGCTGGCGGAAGAAAAACGTCGCCAGCGCACACCATCTCGGAGGATTCTCGACGTACAGGTAACTCTGCAGCGTCTGAAGACGGAAAGTCGCAGCCTGGGTGCGAAGGCACACCAGCGCCTGACCGCCCTCCCTAAGCGGGAGACACAGAACCGCGGCAGAGACCCAGTGCTTCCTTTTGTCCCAGAAGAAGTCGATGAGCTTCTTCTGCATCTTGGCGACAAACGCAGGGGGAGGGATCAAAGTGACCAACCGGTACCACAACATGGCGGCCACCAGCTGGTTTATGACCAGCGCTCGACCCCTGTAGGACAACACTCGGAGCAGTCCTGTCCAGCGTCCTAGGCGAGCGGTGACTTTGGCCTCCAGCTCTTGCCAGTTCGCCGGCCAGGCGTCCTCGGCAGGGCTAAGGTAGACTCCCAAATAGAGGAGGTGCGTGGTGCTCCAGGCGAAAGGCCTGAACTCCTCCGGCAGGGAGTCCACCTGCCACTGACCCACCAGGAGTCCGGAACATTTCTCCCAGTTGATCTTGGCGGAGGATGCGTCCGAGTAAATCTGCTGGCATTCCCGCATCCTCCGCAAGTCAGCGGGATCCGTGACCGTGAGGAGCACGTCATCGGCGTAAGCCGAGAGGACCACCTCCACGCCCGGCCCTTGCAGAGCCAGTCCCGTCAACCTCTTCCGCAAGAGGCGCAGGAATGGCTCCACGCAAACGGCGTATAACTGACCGGACATGGGGCATCCCTGACGCACCCCCCTCCCGAAGCGAAGGGGCGCCGTCAAGGACCCGTTAACTTTAATCAGACACTCTGCGGCGGCGTACAAAAGTCGGATCCGGGCGACGAAATGCATCCCGAACCCGAATGCGCGCAGAGTCCCGAAGAGATACTCGTGATCCACCCTGTCGAACGCCTTCCCCTGATCCAGTGAGAGGAAGGCGACCGACAGACCAGCCCTCTGGGAGTGGTGGACCAGGTCCCGGACCAGATGGATGTTATCATGGATGGTCCGGCCCGGGACCGTGTAGGACTGGTCAGGGTGGATCATGTGGGCCAGCACGGTGCCAAGGCGAGCAGACATGGCCCTGGCAAAGATTTTATAGTCCGTGCTGAGGAGGGAGACCGGGCGCCAGTTCATAAGGAGGCGGAGATCGCCCTTCTTAGGCAGCAGGACAATGACCGCCCTGCGCCAAGAGAGGGGCATCTCCCCGGTCGCCAAACTCTCCCCCAGGACCCGCGCGTAGTTGCCCCCCAAGACGTCCCAGAACGTCCTGTGGAACTCCACGGTCAGTCCGTCCAACCCCGGGTACTTTCCCCTAGAGAGCTGGCGGAGGGCGCCGGTCAGCTCCGCCAGGCTTAGCGGAGCGTCCAGTTTTTCGGCGCCCTCCGGGCTGACCTTCGGCAGGTCCTCCCACAAAACTCTGCGTGCATCCTCGCTGGACGGATCCGGAGAGAAAAGAGCCCCGTAGTAGGCGCGGGTCTCCGCACTGATTCCCTCCGGATCCGAGACCAGAGATCCGTCGTCGGCCAGCAGCCCCAAGAGCTGCTTACGGACCCCCCGTCTTTTTTCCAGCGAGTAGAAGAAGGGGGAGCCGCGGTCCAGGTCCCGCAGGAGCTGGATCCGCGACCTCACGTACGCGCCTCGGGACCCGACGAGCTGCAGGTCCTTCAGCGCGCCCTTCTTCTCTTCGTACACCTTCCGCAGGGCCGGGTCCTCGACGACCTGACCGAGACGGGACTCCAGGTCGAGCACCTCCTTCTCCAACCGCCCGACCCGGGCCTCCCGCCTCTTGGTCGACTCCTTCGCGTACTCCTGACAGAAGAGACGGATGTGAGCCTTGCCCACATCCCACCATAGCCTCAAGGAGGGGAAGCCCCCCTGCTTCCTTCTCCAGTCGGCCCAGAATCGACGAAACGAATCCCGGAACCGTGCGTCTTCCAGCAGCAGGTTGTTAAAATGCCAGTACGCGGACCCCCCACGCGCACGCAGCGGAGCGAGCTCCGCCCATACCAGGTGGTGGTCCGTGCATGGCACCGGCCGCATGGAAGCCGCTGGAACGCAGGAGACGTACGCCCGGGAAATGTAAAGGCGGTCGATTCTGGACCTTCCTCCCCCAGACCTCACGCTAGTGAAGGCGCTGGAGTCGGGGTGGAGATTTCGCCAGACGTCCACCAAGTCGAAGGACCCAACCAGGTCCCTCAACTTCTCCATCGCCGCCGGGCTTCGCGGGGGACCCGAACGGTCCCTCGCCTCGAGGGTGCAGTTATAATCCCCCCCGAGGATGACGCACTTGCCCACGTCGATGGAGCCCAAAAGAGCGGACACTTCTTCGAAGAAGCGCACTTGCTGCGCACTGGTCTGAGGGACATACATGTTCACTAGATGGAGCAGCACGCCCCCCAGGCGAACAGTGACCTGGAGCAAGCGGCCCGGCACGTGCTCCTTGACCCCCAAGATCTCCGGCTGAAAATGCAGGGCCAGCAAGATAGCCACCCCACTGGAATTGTTGGAGAGGTGACTCATGCTGACCCCTCCTTGCCACTCCAGGAGCCACGTGGCTTCGTCTCCCGGAACGGTGTGGGTTTCTTGCAGGAAGCACACAGCATACTTCCCGTCCCGAAGGACCGAGAAGTTATTGAATCTGCGGCGCGCCTCCCTGCTGCCGTTGATGTTGAGGCTGGCTATGGTTATCTTCATGTCAGAAGCATAGTGCAACCTCTACCTACACCTAACGGGGGGAGGAAGCGCAGCCGCTGGTCAGCCGCCACTTCCTCAGCAGCCCAGTGAGAAACGTTGTGAGCCGATGCAGCTCGAGCGGGTTCACACCCTCGTCCGCGCCCATGATCTTAACGGTGGCGCGGACGGATACGATGAGCAGCGCCAGCTCCGACCACCTGTCGAGGGCCAGCCGGACCTTATTGCGCCGACCCAGGCACGTGGCCATAAAATCCCGGAGTTCCCTTACGGGAATGAGGGGAGACTCGGCAAGGGGCACGAGGTCATCCATCGCCTCGTCGGCGCTGGATTCCGAATCGTCCTCCGTGCCCATCACCGAGTCCCCATCCTCCTCCAGGGGGTCGTCACCAGCGGCCGACCCGTCCGCCGCGCAGTGCGAAGCGAACGGCTCGGCCGCGCCAGCCAGCCCCGCCTCCGCCCGGATCCCACCCCCAGGATCAGCGGCAGAGGATTTCTCCCTGGGCTCCTCTAGGGGTGCTGGGCCAGAAGACGGCGGCGGTTCAGAGCTTCCCCCCGCCTCAGACGCCGGAACGACCGGAGAAACCGGGGAGAGAACAATTCCCAGCTCCTCCAGTACGTCTGGCACCAGAGACGCAGCCAGGGGGCCTTCCTCCTCCCCGCCACCAACCTCTGACCCAGCGGATGGGGGGTTTTGAATTAAAAGCTCTACCAGGACGAGCATCCCCGGGAGATGTCCGGGTCGCATTGGGCAAGCTCATTATCCTCGAGCTCGCCCGACCCAGACCCTAGGCCGCCCGACCCGGCGAGGGGTAACGGCACCGATAGAAGGTCAATTTCAATTACCGCCGCGGGTTGTTCCGCGACCCCCCCCCCCACGGGCAGGGTCTCGTCCCCATCCCCGGGAGGCACGCGTCGGACAGACACATCTGCCTCAGCCTCCCGAGGGACAGGCGACCCCTGCCGATCGCTGGTGATGACGACAGCGGGGGGGGGGGCGGGGGTGGCGCAGTACCCGCGGCGGGCGACGACTCCCCCTGCTCGGAGGGACCTTCCTCCTCCCGGTCCTCCTCCTCTTCCAGGGGGTCGCGCCTTCTTTTTAGCACAGAGGGAGCGAGGGAGACCTCCATGACTGCAGAGGCCTCCTCCTCAGCTCCCTCCGGCGGAGCAGGTTTGTTGGGCTCCTCGGGCCCGAGCCCGGCCGCAGGTAATGGCGTTTCCGCTACGGCGGTTGCGGCCACAGGCTCAGGCACGAGGCCCCTCCCGCTCGCGTCTGCCCTGATTAACTCCGCGAGCAGCGCGGGTGTAAGGGGCTCAAGGGGCAAGGGCTGGCCATCCACGGGGGGACCCGCCCTAAGGTGTTTATTTTTCCGCCACGCCTTCTTTCCGGCCGGACACGCTCCCTCCCCCCCGCCGGAGGCCTTGGCAGCATCGGCCCCCGACGTCGACCGCGCATCAGACGTTCCCGACGCGCGGGCAGATCCGGGGGGAGGAGCGTCGGCGGCGCCAGCCTCGGCCGCACGAGATGATCCGGCGGCCTTGGAGGCAGGGCAGTTTTTCCGGATGTGCCCCACCTCCTTGCAGGCGTGGCACCGCACACCGTCCGACATCCAGAAGATGCGATATGCAGTCCCCTCGTGGTGGACGACGAATGCCCCGTCAGTGTCCTCCTCCCGCGCCAGCTGGATGAACAGCTGGCACCGGAAGGAGAAGACGTGGCGAAGGCTGGCCTCCCGGAAGCCGAGCGGGATGTGTGTGATCCCCGACCTCACCTCCCCAAGTTGACGTAGATGGGGAAGGAGGAGCTCACCAGGAACATAGGGCGGGACGTTCGAAATAACCACCCTCTGCGTGGTGGCCTCGAGGGGGTCCACCGGCAGGAAGGTCCCGCCCACGGTGAGCCCCTTGGTGACAGCCAGGGACACCGCCCACTCCGACCCCAGGAAGAACACAGCCTTCCCATACATTTTTGAGGCCGCGACGATGGCTGAGGGGCCGACAACCCCAGCCATGGCTTTAACGCAGGCCTCAATGGTCATAGTGGGGTGAGTGTAGCTCTTCACCCCAAGCTTTTTTGTAGTAAGTTTAAAGGGTGACGGGGCAGCAGAAGTAGCAGGAGCAGCTGTGGCTGTGGCTGCCACTCCCGCATAAGTCCTGGCTGGCCCCGCCACCGACGAAGATGCAGTCGCCATTACGGGGTGTTTTTATAAGGGCTACACTCACCCCAAGTCACAGGCCTGAAAGTGTTAATGGCCTCAGGTATTTTTTTTGGTCCTCTATTGAGCAGAGGGAGCTGTTTCAATTGAAGGCACACCTCTCCCCCTTATTGATTGAAATTGGGAGAGGGGCCTTCTCCCCTCTGCTCAATGGGCAATTAATGAATAAAGATGAACTTGAGGTGCCTCAGAGAAAGAGGCAGAGAGAGAGGGGGGTGGGAAGGAGGGAGGCCGCAAGGGCAGTGTTGCCACTCAGGATGGTGGGTGGGTGTTGGCAGGGGTGCACACTCCGATGGGATTTAAAAGTCTTTGATGGTGGTGGTCTTCTGGCAGGGGGAGAAGATGTCTTCACCTGGGAAAGCTGGAGATGCCCAGGCTCAGTCCTGCACCAGGTCTTAATGATGCAATTAATGGAATTAGAGACTTCACCTAGGCAGCTGCAGCTGTCCCAGGCCAGGCAATAGAAGGGGTGCTTATTAGTGGTGTGCGTGGCTTAGCTTTTAACAAGAGCCACACACACACACAGACACCCCTTGATGATCCGGCCTTGTTTCTTCTTTTCTCCCCCCACCTAAAATACAAAGTCTTTGGTAGAGTGCACCAAATAACAACCACCTGAAAGATGAAGTTGTTCTTCCCTCCTTCCAAACAGTTGGTGGTTGTTGGTTGTTTCTCTCCCCTCTCTCCTGGAATGGAGGCCAATTTGGGGAGGCAGTAATGGGAAAGGCCTCTCCCCTGGTTGGTGTTGTTGCTGGCCTCCTCTCTCCTTCTCCTCCTCTGTCCTCTCTCTCCAGGCACCTGAGTTGCTGTGATGATGGTGGAGGTGGAGGTGGTGGTGGTCCAGCGTTCTCCTCCTCTGCCTGGTCAGGGGACCACCACTTTAGTCCACTCTCCTAGTCTGGCTGCTCCTTCTCCTTCTGCTTGTTGCTGCACAGCCAGCAATGCTGTGAATGAGGTACTGAACAGAGGGTCACTTAAGACTGAAGTACAGAAGCCTGCTATGGCTTTATATACAGGGGTGGTCACTGCCGGTACTGCAGTATAGAATCAGTTCTTCTCTTAAAGGTACATACACAACACGGTCGATGACCCTTCGTCAGAATTATATGTCCTCATGCCTTTTTGAAGGCTGAATTGGGTCAAAGGGGATAACTTTGCAGCAGATAAACCTGTCAAACAGAATGGGGCTCAAAGACAACAGTTGAATTTGGCAATTAACACTTGTTAAGCAACTATGTAGACAGAGCCTATGCATCTGACCTTTGAAATGACTTTACATGATAAATAGTGTATTTCAGGTACACACATTGATGGTCTGTTTCCAGTGAGCAGTAACCAAAATTGCCACCACCTGTCAGTCTGGCTTCTCCTTTAGTAGCCCAGGATGCTTTAAATGAAAGGTGTCATACTGTTGCCTGAGATACTAGTGACCTGCATATTCTTCTGTTGTCAGTCACTGACCACCTGCATACTGATGAATTGGAAGACCATGTGGTTTCTGAAGGCCATGATGTGTGTAAGGGCCCAGAAGGATACATGGGTAACATCCATAATGCACCAGACTTTGGGGAAGCCTGCAATATAGAAAAAATGGGTAAAGTAATGAATGTGTTTGCCCTGGCAAGCAATACACCAGTGGCCTGCTTGATACATTGGTGTACTATGAATTGATTGGTGGTGTTGCTGTCCCCTATGGTAGTTTGCGGTGTCCCTGAGCCAAACCAGTTCAGGGCTATGCTGAATTTAACAGCTACTGGCAGTGCTAAAAGTAGTGGAAGCTCTCCGTAGGTCAGTTTTCAGCAAACCACACAACTTGGTTATTGCCTACAAAGGCAGTTTTCCTTGGACTTTCTTAGGTAGGTGTGCCTAGGTCTGTAGATACAGCTGCGTGCACAAGGGCAGGGGAGGATGACCAGCCTCTGCTGATATTGCCTGATCATCCACTTGTTTCTTATTCAAAAATTCAAAATGAGGAGTGCACAAAAGAATTCCGACATCCAGATCTTTAATTGTAGCAATCAAAATTTTGCTACCAAAATGCCAGCCAAAATTACAACCAACATGCAGCTATAAAAACCCAACAATCTGAAATTCAGCTCTCAAAAATGCACGCTTAAATTCTACAATTAAAAATGTTCTTGTAAAAAATCCAGCAGACAACTCTTTTAAGAAATCACTTGCTGAAAAGCCTGACAGTCATCACTTATTTTATGCGAGAAAAATGGGAAAACATTGCTTTTAATATTTAAGTTGAACTCTCACATTTCATGAGCTGTGCTAATTGGCAGAGTTCCAGTGCAAGGCTTTCCCTTCTGATTTCCCATTCCCTCACTCGCATGTTTCATTCTGGAAAATATACACTAATATTTTCCCAACTATTTCAGTTCAGACATTTCCGATGCCTGCAGCATATTTAATCTGCTCTAAATAAGTGGAAATGATGAACGCACTGTTTCTTTCTGAACAGTGTTAGAGGTGAATTAGATAACATTCAATTTTAAAAGATCCTCAACTCGATCATGAGGTCTTAAGTTATGGAAGAAGGCATTTTTTTAAACATGTTGTAAGATTTGGAGTGGGGTCCTCGGCTATATTGTCCCAGCAAAGGCCAGGATCTTTCGGTTTGATTTTGGAGACAGCAGCCACCACTGCCTGTTGTTGGCCGATTTGTGCCTACAGCTGTTGGATTTTTTTCTAAGCATGGCGCCAATTTAATTCCCTTAACAACAACTTGTATTTATAAAGTGCCTTTAACGTAATAAAATGTCCCAAGGCGCTGCACAGGAGTATTTTAAGAATTTTTTTTAACACTGAGCCACATAAGGATAAATTAGGGCAGGTGACCAAAAGCTCGGTCAAAGAGGTAGGTTTGAAGGAGCGTCTTAAAGGAGGAAAGAGAGGTAGCGAGGCGGAAAAGTTTAGGCAGGGAATTCCAGAGCTTAGGACCTGGGCAACAGAAGGCACGGCGACCAAAGGTTGAGCGATTGTAATCAGGGATGCTCGAGGGCAGAATTAGAGGAACGCAGATATCTCGGGGGATTGTGGGGCTGAAGGAGATTACAGAGATTGGAAGGGGCGAGGCCATGGAGGGATTTGAAAACAAGGATGAGAATTTTGAAATCGAGGTGCTGCTTAACCGGGAGCCAATGTAGGTCAGCGAGCACAGGGGAGATGGGCGAACGGGACTTGGTGTGAGTTAGGACACGGGCAGCCGAGTTTTGGATGACCTCAAGTTTATGTTGGGTGGAATGTGGGAGGCCAGCCAGGAGTGTGTTGGAATAGTCAAGTCTAGAGGTAACAAAGTCATGGATGAAGGTTTCAGCAGCGGATAAACTGAGGCAAGGGCGGAGACGGGCGATGTTACGGAGGTGGAAATAGGCGGTCTTTGTTATGCTGCGGATACGTGGTCGGAAGCTCATTTCAGGGTCAAATATGACACCAAGGTTGTGAACAGTGTGGTTCAGCCTCAGACAGATGTGAGGGAGAGGGATGGAGTCAGTGGCTAGGGAACAGAGTTTGTGGCGGGGACCGAAAACAATGGCTTCTGTCTTCCCAATATTTAATTGGAGAAAATTTTTGCTCATCCAGAACTGTATGTCGGACAAGCTGTCTGACAATTTAGAGACTGTGGAGGAGTTGAGAGAAGAGGTAGTGAGGTAGAGCTGGGTGTCGTCAGCGTACATGTGGAAACTGACGCTGTGTTTTCGGATGATGTCGCCAAGGGGCAACATGTAGATGAGAAATAGGAGAGGGCAAAGGATAGATCCTTGGACACCAGAGGTAACGATGCGGGAGCGGGAAGAGAAGCCCATTGCAGGTGATTCTCTGGCTATGATTGGATAGATAAGAATGGAACCAGGCGAGTGCAGTCCCACCCAGCTGGACGACGGTGGAGAGGCGTTGGAGAAGGATGGCGTGGTCAACCGTGTCAAAGGCTGCAGACAAGTCAAGAAGGACAAGGAGAGATAGTTTACCTTTGTCACAGTCATAAATGATGTTATTTGTGACTGATGAGAGCTGTTTCGGTACTGTGGCAAGGGCGGAAACCTGATTGGAGGGATTCAAACATGAAATTGCGGGAATGATGGACACGGATTTGGGAGGTGACAACACGTTCAAGGACTTTGGCGAGGAAAGGGAGGTTGTAGATGGGGCGGTAGTTTGCAAGGACGGTGGGATCAAGGGTTGGTTTTTTGAGGAGAGGGATGATGACGGCAGATTTGAGGGAGAGGGGGACAGTACCCGAGGAGAGAGAATCGTTAACAATATCAGCTAAAATGGGAGCCAGAAAAGGAAGTTGGGTGGTCAGCAGTTTCGTGAGAATTGGGTCAAGAGAGCAGGAGGTGGGTCTCATGGACAAGATGAGCACAGAAAGGTCATGAGGGGAGATTGGAGAGAAACTGGAGAAAGATGTGGGTTCAGGGCTAGGGCAGGGGGGGAACCTTAGAGGAAGTGTGGCCCAGTGGGCATGGGGAAGGAAGGGAAGTGGCAGAGGCAGCTGAATGGATGGTCTCAATCTTGGAGACAAAGAAGTCCATGAGCTCCTAACACTCCCCTTGCATCTTCTAACTCCTTACACAATCTGGTGTTTCCTGCCTATAGTTCAATATTCTGCTTGAGTATTTGATCTAGTTTCTTTTGTGTACGCTGCATTTTGTCATGAATCTTTTGTTCCCAGCGCAACTGGTTGCGGTGGGCAGGAAGGTTCTTTCGCCATTGACTTCTTTCTGTCCGCGTCTGGCTTACTAAACCTTTTAACTCTTTAGTCTCCCTATTTAACTGGGCAGCACACAAATGTGCCCATAAGCTAACCTGTCTCAGACTCTCTTTATTTTAATTTTGTTTTTCTGAACATCCTCAGAGAGATTATCAAGGATGTAGTCATAGTCCCCGTTGCTGTCTTCTATGATTTTTAGGAGGTCCGCTGCTGCGGATGTGCCGACTTTTTCTGTCAGGCTGTCTACTAGCTGTTCTCGATGCTATGCCAATGCCATTGTACCTCTGGTTTTACCTTTACCCCACTCTCTCCCTCTCCCTTCTTTCAGGGAGTCTTCTACTTAGTCAATTAAGAAGTCAATTATTTGAAGTAAGTTTAATTTTTTAAGGGTTTTTTAAACTCTTGGGCAGTTTAAACAGGAAGTAGAATCCGGGTGTAAAAGGGGAGGGGCTAGTGCGGTGCACGGAGTGCTTTGTGCATTGAGTGCTGCTGGAGTTTTGCTAAGTGGGAGAGTTCGGATAAGTGGGAGGTGAGGGTGTGTTTTTTTGCTCTGTTTTGTTCCCCACTCCCAGGCTTAGACAGCACTGCGGAGGCGGAGCAGCGAGACGAGTCAACCAAACAGGCTCCACAGACAGTATTCAAGGAGGAGGTTGGTGATCAGCTGGTTGGTTGGTTTTCTTCCTTCTCTTCTCTTTCATACCTTTAAGTTGGTAAGTCCTATTGAATAGTGGTGTGATATTATCATATATATCCGGGCAGGGTCTTCATAACTAATAATAAGAAATTTAATTAATTATATAGAATGGAGCAGGTGATGTGTTACTGTTGCGAGATGTGGGAGCCGGTGAACCCCATTGAGGCTAACGGTGATTACATCTGCGACAAGTGTTTGCTGCTAGAGGAACTCAAGTTCCATGTTATGGAGCTTGAGACCGAGCTTCGGACACTGCGACACATCAGGGAGGGGGAGAAGTTCCTGGACTCTATGTTTCAGGAGATGGTCACACCTATGAAGTTAATTACTGCAGATGTAGTCCGTGGTCAGGGACAGGACGGTGTGACTACGAGTGAGGAAGGTACAGGGATCCAGGATGTAGTGTTGAAGGAGACGCAGCCCTTGTTCTTGTCCAGCAGGATCGAGGTTCTTACTCCCTGTGAGGGCGGGAGCGGGGACTGCAGGGAGGATGAGCAACCTGGCCACAGCACCGTGGTACAGGGGGCCATTCAAGTGGAGGGAGTAAAAAGAAATGTTGTAGTGGTAGGGGATAGTATCATTAGGGGGATAGATAGGGTTCTCTGCAGTCAAGAGCGGGAGTCCCGAAGGCTGTGTTGCCTGCCTGGTGCCAGGGTTAAGGACATCTCTTCTGGGCTGGAAAGAAACTTGCAGTGGGAGGGGGAGGATCCAGTTGTCGTGGTCCATGTTGGTACAAATGACGTAGATAGGACAAGGAAGATGGTTCTGTTAAAGGAGTATGAGCAGCTAGGGGTCAAATTAAAAAACAGAACCTCAAGGGTAATAATCTCTGGGTTATTACCTGAGCCACGAGCGAATTTGGCTAGGATAAATAAAATTAAAGAGTTAAATGCGTGGCTCAAAGACTGGTGTGGGAGAAATGGGTTTTGCTTCTTGGGACACTGGCACCAGTACTGGGACAGGAGGGAGCTGTTCTGTTGGGACGGACTCCACTTGGCCAGTGCTGGGACTAGAGTCCTGGCGAATCATATAACTAGGGCTGTAGAGAGGGCTTTAAACTAATTAGTGGGGGGGAGGTTTCTAGAGAGCAAATAATAGAAATGACAACAGAGAAGGTCATAGACTTAGGTAGCAGTGGGGGAATTAAAAAACAGAATGTGTCAGGAAGGGACAGAAGGTATGGAGTAAAAAGTAAAGTAATAAAAAGGGAAAAAACAGGAACTAAGTGTTACAAAACATATTTGAAAGTTCTTTATCTGAATGCACGTAGCATTCGTAACAAAATGAATGAGTTAACGGCACAAATAATGACATATGGGTATGATCTTGTGGCCATTACAGAAACATGGCTGCAGGGTGACCATGACTGGGAATTAAACATACCAGGTTATTTAACAATCAGGAAGGACAGGCAGGAAGGGAGAGGAGGTGGGGTGGCTATGTTAATAAAGGAAGGAATCACTATAATACAGAGAAATGATATTGGGTCAAAGGAGCAGGATAGTGAAACAGTTTGGGTGGAGGTAAGGAATAATAAGGGGAAAAAAACACTAGTGGGTGTAGTCTATAGGCCTCCGAACAGTTGCAACTCTGTTGGACGGAGTATTAATCAGGAAATAGTTGAGGCTTGTAATAAGGGAACAGCTATAATTATGGGGGATTTTA
Source organism: Somniosus microcephalus (assembly GCF_052327205.1). Classification (NCBI taxonomy): domain Eukaryota; kingdom Metazoa; phylum Chordata; class Chondrichthyes; order Squaliformes; family Somniosidae; genus Somniosus; species Somniosus microcephalus. The sequence goes on along the minus strand of NC_140988.1, from coordinate 283,491,309 downwards.
ATTATCATATTAACTGGACAAATCAAATTGGGCAGAGCAGCCTTGAGGAAGAGTTCATTGAGTGTATTAGGGATGGGTTTCTTGAGCAGTATGTAACTGAACCGACCAGGGGGCAAGCAACCTTAGATCTGGTCCTGTGTAATGAGACGGGATTAATTAAAAATGTCCTAGTAAAGGATCCCCTTGGAATGAGTGACCATAACATGGTTGAATTCCATATTCAATTAGAGGGTGAGAAGGTTGGATCTCAAACAAGCGTGCTGAGCTTGAATAAAGGAGACTATGAAGGTATGAGAGCGGAATTAATTAGAGTGGACTGGGAAAATAGATTAAAGGGTAAGACGGTACATGACCAGTGGTGTACATTTAAGGAGTTATTTTACAACTTCCAAAAAAAATATATTCCACTGAGGAAAAAAGGGTGTAAAAGAAAAGATAGCCATCCGTGGCTAAGTAAAGTAATTAAGGATAGTATCCGACTAAAAACAAGGGCATATAAGGTAGCCAAATCTAGTGGGAGGATGGAAGATTGGGAAGTCTTTAAAAGACAGCAAAAAATAACTAAAAGATTGATTAAGAAAGGGAAGATAGATTATGAAAGTAAATTAGCAAAAAATATAAAAACAGACAGTAAAAGTTTCTATAGTTATATAAAAAGAAAAAGGGTGGCTAAAGTAAATGTTGGTCCCTTAGAGGATGAGACCGGGAAATTAATGGTGGGAAACATGGAGATGGCAAAAACACTGAACAATTATTTTGTATCAGTCTTTACAGCAGAGGACACTAAGAATATCCCAACACTGGACAAACAGGGGGCTCTAGGGGGGGAGGAACTAAATACAATTAAAATCACTAAGGAAGTGGTACTTGGTAAAATAATGGGACTCAAGGCGGATAAATCCCCTGGACCTGATGGCTTGCATCCTAGGGTCTTGAGGGAAGTAGCGGTAGGGATTGTGGATGCATTGGTAATAATTTTCCAAAACTCACTGGACTCAGCAAAGGTCCCGGCAGATTGGAAAACTGCTAATGTAACACCCTTATTTAAAAAGGGTAGTAGGCAGAAGGCTGGAAACTATAGACCTGTTAGCCTAACATCTGTGGTTGGTAAAATGTTAGAGTCCATTATTAAGGAGATAGTAACGGGACATTTGGATAAACATAATTTAATAGGGCAAACTCAGCATGGTTTCATGAAGGGGAAGTCATGTTTAACAAATTTGCTTGCGTTTTTTGAGGAAGTAACATACAGGGTGGATAAAGGGGAACCAGTGGACGTAGTGTATTTAGACTTCCAAAAGGCATTTGACAAGGTGCCACACAAAAGATTATTGCTCAAGATAAAAAATCACGGGATTGGGGGTAATATTCTGGCGTGGGTGGAGGATTGGCTCTCTAACAGAAAGCAGAGAGTTGGGATAAATGGTTCGTTCTCAGATTGGCAACCAGTAACTAGTGGTGTTCCGCAGGGGTCAGTGCTGGGTCCCCAACTCTTTACAATCTATATTAATGATTTGGAGGAGGGGACCGAGTGTAACATATCAAAGTTTGCAGATGATACAAAGATGGGATGGAAAGTAGTGAGTGAGGAGGACATAAAAAACCTGCAAGGGGACATAGACAGGCTAAGTAAGTGGGCAGAGATTTGGCAGATGGAATACAATACTGGAAAGTGTGAGGTTATGCACTTTGGCAGGAAAAATCATAGAGCAAGTTATTATCTTAATGGCAAGAAACTGGAAAGTACTGTAGTACAAAGGGATCTGGGGGTCCTGGTGCACGAAACTCAAAAAGTTAGTATGCAGGTGCAGCAAGTGATTAAGAAGGCCAATGGAATGTTGGCTTTTATTGCTAGGGGGTTGGAATATAAAAACAGGGAGGTATTGCTGCAGTTGTACAAGGTATTGGTGAGGCCGCACCTGGAATACTGCATACAGTTTTGGTGTCCATACTTAAGAAAAGACATACTTGCTCTCGAGTCAGTACAAAGAAGGTTCACTCGGTTAATCCCGGGGATGAGGGGGTGGTCATATGAGGAGAGGTTGAGTAGATTGGGACTCTACTCATTGGAGTTCAGAAGAATGAGAGGCGATCTTATTGAAACATATAAGATTGTGAAGGGGCTTGATCGGGTGGATGCGGTGAGGATGTTCCCAATGATGGGTGAAACTAGAACTAGGGGGCATAATCTTAAAATAAGGGGCTGCTCATTCAAAACTGAGATGAGGAGAAACTTCTTCACTCAGAGGGTGGTAGGTTTGTGGAATTTGCTGCCCCAGAAAGCTGTGGAAGCTACATCATTAAATAAATTTAAAACAGAAATAGATAGTTTCCTAGAAGTAAAGGGAATTAAGGGTTACGGGGAGCGGGCAGGAAATTGGACATGAGTCTAGGTTCGGAATGGTCATGGCCCTGTGGGTAGTGGAGTGGGCCCAGGGGCCGTGTAGCCTTGTTCTGCTCCTACTGTGTTCTAATTCTGTTAGATTTCAGGAGATGGTTTTATTCCTGTTCCTGGCTGGGGTGGAGATCGTCTTTACAGAAGGTAAGTACGGTAGAAAATATAGGGACAGAGTGATCTCCTGGAAGAATTTCGATCGCCTAGATGGGTCGGAGAGGAATTTCCCAGATTTTTTTCTCCCAAATTGGCCATTGGGTCTTTATCTGGTTTTTCGCCTCTCCCGGGAGATCACATGGGTTCGGGTGGATGCAGAGTGATAGAAGATTTGAGGTTAGGATCAGATCAGCCATGATCTTATTGAATGGTGGAGCAGGCTCGTGGGGCCGATTGGCCTACTCCTGCTCCTATTTCTTATGTTCTTATGTTCTTAAGTGACGATCACACGTGACCAAGTCCCTCCGGTCCCCAGAACATAAGAACATAAGAAATAGGAGCAGGAGTAGGCCATTCGGCCCTTCGAGCTTGCTCCGCCATTCAATGAGATCATGGCTGATCTTCTGCCTCAATTCCATTCACCAGCCCTATCGCCATATCCCTTGATGCCCTTACTAGTCAGAAATCTATCGACTTCTGTTTTGAATATACCCAATGACTGAGCCTCCACCGCCCTCTGGGGTAGAGAATTCCAAAGAGTCACCACCCTGTGTGTGAAGAAATCTCTTCTTATCTCAGTCCTGAATGGCCTACCCTTTATCCTGAGGCTGTGGCCCCTGGTTCTAGACTCCCCAGCCAAGGGAAACATTCTCCCAGCATCCACCCTATCAAGCCCTGTAATAATTTTGTATGCTTCAATGAGATCCCCTCTATGAATTCAAGAGAATACAGGCCTAGTTTACTCAATCTCTTCTCATACGACAGTTCCGCCATCCCAGGAATCAATCTCGTGAACCTTCGTTGCACTCCCTCTATGGCAAGTATATCCTTTCTTACGTAAGGAGACCAAAATTGTACACAGTACATATAGAAACATAGAAGATAGGAGCAGGAGTAGGCCATTCGGCCCCTCAAGCCTGCTCCGCCATTTGATGAGATCATGGCTGATCATCCAAACTCAGTACCCTGTACCTGCCTTCTCTCCATATCCCTTGATACCTTAAGCTCTAAGAAATATATCTAACTCCTTCTTGAATATATTTAAAGACTTGGCCTCAACCGCCTTCTGTGGTAGAGAATTCCACAGGTTCACCACTCTCTGGGTGAAAAAATTCTTCCTCATCTCTGTCGTAAATGGCTTACCCCTTATCCTTAGACTATGACCCCTGGTTCTGGACTCTCCGACCATCGGGAACATTCCAACTGCATCTAGTTTGTCCAGACCTGTCAGAATTTTATACGTTTCGATGAGATCCCCTCTCATTCTTCTAAACTCCAGCGAGTATAAGCCCAATCAACCCAATCTCTCCTCATGCGTCATTCCTCCCATCCCAGGGATCAGCCTTGTGAATCTTCGCTGAACTCCTTCCATGGCAAGAACATCCTTCCTCAGATAAGGCGACCAAAACTGCACACAGTACTCAAGGTGTGGTCTCACCAAGGCCCTGTACAACTGCAGCAGGACATCCTTGCTCCTGTACGCAAACCCTTTCGCTATGAAGGTCAACCTACCATTTGCCTTCTTCACCGCCTGCTGCACCTGCATGCTTACCTTCAGCGACTGGTGCACAAGGACACCCAGGTCTCGTTGCACTTCCCCTTCTCCCAATCTATTGCCATTCAGATAATAGCCTGCCTTTCTGTTTTTGACACCAAAGTGGATAACCTCGCATTTATCCACGTTATATTGCATCTGCCACGCTTCTGCCCAATCAGCCAACCTGTCCAAATCATCCTGGAGTTTCTTGGTATCCTCCTCGCAGCACACACGCCCACCCAAGCTTTGTGTCATCTGCAAACTTGGAGATATTACATCTAGTTCCCTTATCTAGATCATTAATGTATATTGTGAATAGCTGGGGTCCAAGGACCGATCCCTGCGGTATCCCACTAGTCACTGCCTGCCACTCGGAAAAAGACCCGTTAATTCCTACTCTCTGCTTTCTGTCTGCCAACCAGTTCTCTATCCAAGTCAATACCTTGCCCCCAATCCCATGTGCCTTAACTTTACACGCTAATCTCTCATGCGGGACCTTATCGAAAGCCTTTTGAAAGTCCAAATACACCACATCTACTGGCTCTCCCTTATCTATTTTCCCAGTTACATCCTCAAAAAATTCCAGTACATTAGTCAAGCACGATTTACCTTTTGTAAATCCATGTTGACTTTGTCCGATCCTGTCACTGTTTTCCAAGTGTTCAGCTATTACATCCTTTATAATGGACTCTAGCATTTTCCCCACTACCGATGTCAGGCTTACCGGTCTGTAATTCCCCGCTTTCTCTCTACCACCCTTTTTGAATAGTGGGGTAACATTAGCTACCCTCCAATCCATGGGTACAGTTCCAGATTCCAGCGAATTTTGGAAGATGATCAGCAATGCATCTACTATTTCTAGGGCCACCTCCTTAAGTACCCTAGGATGTAGATTATCAGGCCCTGGGGATTTATCGGCCTTCAATCCCGTCAATTTCCCTAACACCATTTCCCTACAAATACTGATTTCTTTCAGTTCCTCCCTCTCATCAGACCCTATGTTCTCCAACATCTCTGGGAGGTTATTTGTGACCTCCTTTGTGAAGGCAGAACCAAAATATGCATTTAATTGGTCTGCCATTTCTTTGTTCCCCATTATAATTTCCCCTGCTTCTGACTGCAAGGGACCTACACTTGATTTCAGGTGTGGTCTCATTAAGGCCCTATATAATTGGAGTAAGACTTCTTTACTCCTGTACTCAAATCCTCTTGTAATGAAGGCCAGCATACCATTTGCCTTCCTAATGGCTTGCTGTACCTGCACATTCACTTTCAGTGACTCATGTACAAGGACACCAAGGTCCCTTTGAGCATCTGCATTCCCCAATCTTTCACCATTTAGGAAATACTCTGCCTTTCTGTTTTTTCTACCAAAGTGCATAACTTCACATTTATCCACATTATATTCCATCTGCCATGTTCTCACCCACTCACTGAGCCTGTCGAGATCTACTTGAATCCTCTTCGCAACTGACACTGCCACCTAGCTGTGTGTCATCAGCAAATTTGGAAATGTTACATTTTGTCCCCTCATCCAAATCATTGATATAGACTGTGAATAGCTGGGACCCAAGCACCGACCCTTGTGGTACCCCACTAGTCACAGCCTACCGTTCTGAAAAAGACCCGTTTATCCCTACTCTTTGTTTTCTGTCTGTTAACCAATTCTCAATCCATGCTAGTATATTACCCCCAATTCCATGTGCCCTAATTTTGTTCACCAACCTTTTGTGTGGGCCGAAGGCCTTCTGAAAATCCAGATACACCACATCTACCGGTTCCCCTTTGTCTACTCCACTAGTTACATCCTCAAAGAACTCCAATAGGTTTGTCAAACAGGATTTCCCTTTCATAAATCCATGTTGACTCTGCCCAATCTTACTATTAGTTTCTAAGTGCCCAGTTATTGCATCCTTTATAATAGATTCCAGCATTTTCCCAACTACTGATGTGAGGCTAACAGGTCTGTAGTTCCCCATTTTCTCTCTCCCTCCTTTCTTAAATAGCAGGGTTACATTTGCTATCCTCCAATCTGCAGGAACCGTTCCAGAATCTATAGAATTTTGGAAGATGACAACCTATGTGTTCACTATCCCAATGGCCACCTCTTTCAAAACCCTAGGATGTAGGTCATCTGGTCCTTGGGATTTATCGACTTTTAGTCCCATTAATTTTGCTAGTACTGTTTTTTTACAAATAATAATTTCTTTAAGTTCCTCATTCTTGCCACACCCTTGGTTTTCTCGTATTTCTGGAAGGTTTTTTAATGTCTTCCTCCGTGAAGATCGAAACAAAGTATTTATTTAATTTCTCTGCCATTTCCTCATTCCCCATTATAAATTTTCCTGTCTCTGACTGTAAAGGACCTACATTTACCTTCACCAGTCTTTTCCTTTTCACATACCCATAGAAGCTGTTACAATCCATTTTTATATTTTTCGCTAGTTTGCGCTCATATTCCATTTTCCCTTTCTTTATCAATTTCTTGGTTCTCCTTTGCTGATTTCTAAAAAAAAATCCCAATCCTCAGGCTGACTGCTTTTTCTGGCAACTTTATATGCTTCCTCCTTTGACTTAATACTAGCTTTAATTTCTTTTGTTAGCCATGGTTGGATCATTTTTCCTTTTGGGTTTTTATGCCCTAGAGGAATATATGTTGCAAATTATGCATTATTTCCTTGAATGTTAGCCATTGTATATCCACCTTCATACCTTTTAGTGTAGTCTCCCAATCTACCATGGCCAACTTGTCCCTCATACCCTTGTAGTTTCCTCTGTTTAGATTGAAGACCTTAGTTTCAGATTGAACTACATCACTCTCAAACTTAATATAAAATTCAACCATATTATGGTCACTTGTCCCTAAAGGCCCCTTTACCATAAGATTATTGATTAGCCCTTTCTCATTACACAGTACCAGATCCAGAATAGCCTGTTCCCTGGTTGGTTCCTCCACATACTGATCCAGGAAACCATCTCGCATGCATTCCAAGAATTTGTCCTCCACACAACAGGAACCTTACAACTCTCAACTCTGCGATCCCACTTCTGACACCACTGTAAGATTTGGATCACAGGTCACACACGCATTATCCAAAGGCTCTTAGGAGTTGTAATCTTGTTGTGTGAGGCCCCTTGGGGCGGAGCCTTCATAATATGATAGAATTCTTCATTAAGATGGAGAGAAGTATTTGACTCAGAGACGAAGGTCCTGAATTTAAATAAAGGAAACTACGATGGTATGAGGCGCGAGTTGGGTAGGATGGATTGGGGAATGTTACTTAAAGGGTTGACGGTGGACAGGCAATAGCAAACATTTAAAGATCGCATGGATGAACTACAGAATTTGTTCATCCCTGCTTGGCATAAAAATAAAACAAAAAAGGTGACTCAACCGTGGCTAACAAGGGAAATTAGGGATAGCATAAGATCCAAGGAGAGGGCATATAAATTGGCCAGAAAAAGCAGCAAATCTGAGGATTGGGAACAGTTTAGGATTCAGCAAAGGAGGACAAAGGGATTAATTAAGAGGGGGAAAATAGAGTATGAGAGTAAGCTTTCAGGGAACATAAAAACTGACTGTAAAAGCTTCTATAGATATGTGAAGAGAAAAAGATTGGTGAAGTCAAGCGTAGGTCCCTTGCAGTCAAAATTGGGGGGAATTTATAATGGGGAACAAAGAAATGGCAGACCAATTAAATACATACTTTGGTTCTGTCTTCACAAAGGAAGGCACAAATAACCTCCCAGAGATGTCGGGGAACATAGGGTTTAATGAGAGGGAGGAACTGAATGAAATCAGTATTTGTAGGGAAATGGTGTTAGGGAAATTGATGGCACTGAAGGCCGATAAATCCCCAGGGCCTGATGATCTACATCCTAGGGTACTTAAGGAAGTGGCCCTAGAAATAGTAGATGCATTGCTGGGCATCTTCCAAAACTCTATAGACTCTGGAACAGTTCCCATGGATTGGAGGGTAGCTAATGTTACCCCACTATTCAAAAAAGGTGGTAGCGAGAAAACGGGGAATTATAGACCGGTAAGCCTGACATCGGTAGTGGGGAAAATGCTAGAGTCCATTATAAAAGATGTAATAGCGGAGCACTTGGTAAACACTGACAGGATCGGACAAAGTCAACATGTATTTACAAAAGGTAAATCATGCTTGATTAATCTACTGGAATTTTTTGAGGATGTAACTGGTAGAATAGATAAGGGAGAACCAGTGGATGTGGTGTATTTGGACTTTCAGAAGACTTTCGATAAGATCCTGCATAAGAGATTAGTGTGTAATGCTAAAGCACAAGGGATTGGGGGCAAGGTACTGACTTGGATAGAGAACTGGTTGGCAGACAGAGGTAAAGAGTTGGAATAAACGGGTCTTTTTCCGAGTGGCAGGCAGTGGGGTACCGCAGGGATCGGTGCTAGGACCCCAGCTAGTCACAATATATATTAATGATCTAGACGAGGGAACTAGATGTAATATCTCCAAGTTTGCAGACGACACAAAGCTGGGTGGGCGTGTGTGCTGTGAGGAGGATGCCGAGAAACTCCAGCATCATTTGGACAGGTTGGGTGATTGGGCAGATGCAGTATAATGTGGATAAATGCGAGGTTATCCACTTTGGTGGCAAAAACAGGAAGGCAGATTATTATCTGAACGGCAATAGATTGGGAGAAGGGGAAGTGCAACGAGACCTGGGTGTCCTTGTGCATCAGTCACTGAAGGTAAGCATGCAGGTGCAGCAGGCGGTTAAGAAGGCAAATGGTATGTTGGCCTTTGTAGCGAGATGGTTCGAGTACAGGAGCAAGGATGTCTTGCTGCAGTTGTACAGGGCCTTGATGAGACCACACCTTGAGTATTGTGTGCAGTTTTGGTCGCCTTATCTGAGGAAGGATGTTCTTGCCATGGAGGGAGTGCAGCGAAGGTTCACCAGGCTGATACCTGGGATGGCAGGAATGACGTATGAGGAGAGATTGGGTCGATTGGGCTTATACTCGCTGGAGTTTAGAAGAATGAGAGGGGATCTCATTGAAACTTATAAAATTCTAACAGGACTAGACAGACTAGATGCAAGAAGGATGTTCCCGATAGCGGGGGAGTCCAAAACCTGGGGTCACAGTCTAAAGATAAGGGGTAAGCCATTTAGGACAGAGATGAGGAGGAATTCCTTCACCCAGAGAGTGGTGAACCTGTGGAATTCTCTATCACAGAAGGCAGTAGAGGCCAATTCATTAAATATGTTCAAGAAGGAGTTGGATATATTTCTTAAGGCTAAAGGGATCAAGGGATATGGGGAGAAGGCAGGGACAGGGTACTGAATTTGGATGATCAGCCATGGTCTCATTGAATGGCGGAGCAGGCTCGAGGGGCCAAATGGCCTACTCCTGCTTCTATCTTCTATGTTTCTATGTAAGGCATTGTATTAAGGAGCGGCAGTTTAAGTTAAGTACAACACACAATCAAGATAGACATATGACTGTGAGAAGCAGCTGGTATTGGTTTCGATCATACAGACGGCTGGCGTGCATGAATAGCTCTTCCCTTCCCTTCACCGTCTGTGCTAAAAGCTCTTTATATATCTCTTTTTTACTCTTTTTAGGGGTGGGCCGAGGGTAGATTATCAAGGATACAGTCAACAACCTTTCTAGCACATAAACTGCAGACAGCTGGTCTGGAAACAAGGTCACTGCCATAGTGTAGAATGTTATAACATCCGCAGGGAACCAAGAACATAAGCAAATTTTAAGTGTCTATCCAGTTATTCTAACATCAGTCTGCTGAGGCCCAAGCACTGATCCTTGCGGCATTCCACTAGTTACCGCCTGCCAACCCGAAAATGACCCATTTATTCCTGTTTTCTGTCCGTTAACCATTCCTCAATCCGTGCTAATATATTGGCCCCGAAGTTGCGGGCGGCGGCGTAACTAGGAAGTGTGCCGCTGACCTCCGAAAGAAATCAGCACATACCTGGTGCGAGGCCCCCTTCGAAAACTTGCATTGTTTCGCTGAGGAATTGAGTGCAGCGTAGTGGCCCACGGATCCCAGGGATGCACCGTGTGCGTAAGTGTACCCGGGATCAGGTGGGCCGAGGCGCCAATCAGGAAACAGAAATCTCTGACGCCCAACATCAGTCAAATTTTAAATTAAACGGTGTGAATATTGATGTGAATTGATGACTTATCACTGCCTCTGTCGATAATAATCATTATAACACTCAAGCTAAACTGCCATGGAATATTTTTGTAAAATAAACACTGATCCCTTTTCAAGGATCTGTCCAGTTTTACTTACATAGAGTGAAATGAATAAAAACAACAATTATTCAAAGTGAGGTATGGCAAAAAAATATTGGCAGCAAATTTTGTTTCGACAATATCCAATTACTTTATTGTGCAAAAAATCTGGTGGCTGAGAATAATTCATAATCAGAGTGATTGATGGCAGAGTGAGAACAATACAAAGTAATGGCAGTGTTTGTATGGCAATACAAAGATATGTTGAATATTAAAACAGTATGGCAACCAGCGTCCTCCCCTTTACGGTGTGCAAACAGGCTCCTGCGCCTGTTTGTCCCAGCTGTAAAATTTTCATGCGTAATTGGTGGGCAATTAGCCCAACTCTGTGCCAGCAATGAAGATTTCAGTCGCAGCGGATGATCTATCAAGTTGGAACTAAACAGATTGCAAGTTCAGGATTTAGAAATCCCGAACTTGTGGTCAATTTCAAAGGCGGTATGATGCTGTACTCAGAGTACGCTGTCATACCGACTGCAAATTCTGCCCCATTACCTCCAATGCCATGAGCCCTCATTTTGTGAAATAACCTCTTGTGTTGCATATTATCGAATATTATGCAGAATAACCTTCACGGAAAGCAATTGTTTTGGTCCCCTCACGTGGTCTGGAAAAGTTTCAAAAGATGACATTAGACTGACGCCTGGATTAAAAGTCCTTAGTTACCGTAATAGACTTGGAGAGCTGGGTTTTTTTATTCTAGAAAAGTGTAGATTTTGGAGAGATATTGGGCCAAAAATTCGGGTCGGGGGCTTCCCGCGCGTGCAAGCCCCCGATCTGCACTCACCCTGCGCGCTGACATCTGAAGCCCGGGCCTGCTTGCATTTTCTGTGACAGGCCCGGTTCAGATGTCAGCGCGCAGTGCTTACCTGATCCAGCGGCGTAGTTAATGCGATGTGCCGGCTGGGATCAGGTGAGCACTGTACAACCAATCAGGGGAGGGGAAGGTTCATTCATGAGTTTGAGAGTAAGAACTGTCAAACTCATGAAAACTACGGGGGCCCAAAACACTAAAAATTTAAAAAACATCCCAATCATTAAATTAAGTATAAATAAGTTTAAAAAAATAATTTAAACAATAATTTTTTTTTTTGAAAAAAATAAATTTTTTATAAAAGGGGTCTAAAACTAAACTTACCTTATTGTAGATTCTTTAAAATAATAAATCTGTGGAAAAAAAAATTCTAAATTACACTAAAACACCACTTACCTGTAAAAGTAAGTACTTACGTGTGCTTTTTACAAGCGTAAAGACCGGAGGCCTTTACACATGCGCAAATCCCCCAAAACAGAGGAAATCCAAGACGCACGCGCTGCCCCCTACAGCGCACGCGCTAGCCTCTTCACCTCTTGGGTTAGAGGAGAGGAAATGCCGGTTTTCAGCGCATGCGCTGTGCATACTGAAAACCGGCATTTCCTCCGGCCAGACGCATGAGTACCCCTTCCGTACTCACGCGTTTGGGGAGGAATTTCTGCCCCATTGAATGTGGTATTTAAGAAAAAACCAGACTGAAAGGATTACACTGTGTCCGTGTAGATAGAGTACTTGAATTAGATAGATTAGAGAGAACCCGTGGACATGTTTTGCAAGAATTGAGGTGCTTTATGCAGAGGGAAGTACTGCCCTGGCTGTCCTTTGCAGGTCCTAAAAATTACTCCAAAATTGAGAGAGAATTTTGGAAATTTATAGGGCAGCCTGGAGGGGAATTGTTTTAGACGTGGAACTTTTTTTTCAGATAACACCATTTTTTAAACTGAGTAACAACAACAACAATTTGTATTTATATAGCAGCTTTAACATAGTAAAATATCCCAAGGCACTTCACAGGAGTGTTATCAAACAAAATTTGACACCGATTCCACATAAGGAGATATTAGGGCAGAGGACCAAAAGCTGGGTCAAAGAGGTTGGTTTTAAGGAGCGTCTTAAAGAAGGAGAGAGAGGCGGAGAAGTTTAGCAAGGGAATTCCAGAGCTTGGGGCATAGGCAGTTGAAGGCACGACCGCCATTGATGGAGTGATTAAAATCGGTGATGCTCAAGAGGCTAGAAGTGAAGAGCACAGAGATCTCGAAGGCTTGTAGGGCTGGAGGAGGTTACAGAGTTAGGGAGGGGCGAAGCCCTAAAGGGATTTGAAGACAAGAATGACAGTTTTAAAATTGAGGCGTTGCTGGACTGGGAGCCAGTGTAGGTCAGCGAGCACAGGAATGATGGGATTAGGATATAGGCAGCAGAGTTTTGGATGAGCTCAAGTTTATGTAGGGTGGAAAATGGGAGAGTATTGGAATAGTCACGTCTAGAGGTAACAAAGGCATGGATGAGGTTTTCAGCAGCAGATGAGGTAAGGCAGGAATGGAGTCGGGCGATGTTACGGAGGTGGAAGTAGACGGTCTTGATGATGGAGTGGATATGTGGTTGGAAGCTCATTTCGGGGTCAAATGTGACACCAAGGTTGTGACTGGTCTGGTTCAGCCTGTCGTGTATTGATTGCGAGTTTGATACCAGTCAATACGGTAGTGTAATGTGCGAGTTTAACACCAGTTAATACGGTAATGTAATGTGCATTGCATTATGGGAATTACCCGGGAAAGCTGCAGTCAGCCATTTTACCAATAAAGTAAAAATCACAGTTAGAAGCCTGTCTGCCTGACTCTGATTTAATTCGACGTATCTACATGCTTGATTGAACGCATTAAAGCATAGATACAACATTGGCGACGAGGATAACGAAAGGAATCATTTTAAAAAGGTAGTTGCCAAGTTTTTGTTAGCTAGGATGGAGAAGACCGGCATTCAAAATTTTGCATGTTTCGCCGAGCCAGCCACGTTGGGTCCAAGATGGATGAGGTGGTTAACGTCTTTTGAGCTTTATGCCGACGGCAAAGGACTCATTATCGACGGTACTTCTACAGCTGCCACAAAGCAGAGGAGAAGAGCTCTACTTCTACACCTAGCAGGACCAGATGTCCAGGATATCTTTTCGACTCTACCGGACACAGGAGAACCAGCAGACTACATGGCGGCGGTTAGTGCTTTGAATCACTACTTCGTGCCCCAGGTCAACGCAGCATTTGCTAGACAGACTTTTCATAAGTTGTCCCAGAAGACAGGTGAGACTGTGTAACAATTTGCTAAAGACTGTGCTTTTGCGGGGGATGCGGATAATCAAATAAGAGACGCTATCCTGAGTAGGTGCACGTCAGCCTATATGCGGAGGAAATTGCTAGAGGAAGGGTATGGTCTAACGCTTGCCCGCATGTTACAATTGGCTTCACAATGTGAAAATGTCGAGGAGCAGATGTCAGCCATGTCATGTACAGAGAAGGCGGAGACAGTTCATCGTGTTACACAGAAAAGAGGGTATTATACGAAAAGCTCGACAGAGAAACCAAAAAAAATGGCGATAGGAACGAAAGGAAATGTTACAGACTACATGGGCAGAGATCCGAAATGCCCAGCACGCGGACAAATGTGTCATAAGTGCAAGGGAAAGGATCATTTCTCCAAAGTATGCCGCACAAAGGGTACAAAGAAACACAGTGTGAACAATGTAGAGGAACAAAATAACTGCATTTGCTGTTACTGGAAATAACGTGACAGAGAGAGTTACCTTTCGTGTGGGGGGAGTAAACCTGAGAATGTTAATTGACTCGGGTGCAACTAATAATGTGATAGATGAGAATACATGGGAAGGATTAAAGTCAGAACACATTAAGTGTCAGTCACATGTCCCTAAGACAGAGAGAAAGTTATTCTCTTATGCTTCTAGCCGACCACTGTCAGTTAAAGGTGTATTCACATGTGGGATTACAATAGGTAAGAGAACTGAGCAGGCGGAGTTCATTGTGGTTAAAGGCCATGGAGAGCCGTTGCTAGGAAGGGAGACAGCCATGAAACTGGGAGTTTTAAAAATAGGCGCAGATGTCACAGCTGTGGTAGATGTGTGGTGTATGTAACCGTTCCACCTTTAAGAGAACTATTTTAAGAGATGCACTACTTTATCTTGGCTGCTGTATACTGTAATACCGGTGGTGACCACACCGGTATATAAGTGCTGTGTAATGATTTATTGGGCAGTTCAGCCTGACCTTCGACTAGTAAAGACCTGTTGAATTTATTCTTGTGGTCTGTGTGCAGTGATTCTTATTAACAATAACTAGAACACACAGACTTAACAAGATGTAAGACAGCTACTAGAACAGCGGTATCCAGAGGTATTCCAGGGAGTAGGAAGGCTGAACACAAAACAGATCAGTTTGTATATCGACCCACAAGTGAAGCCTGTGGCCCAGCCACTCAGACGTATACCATTCAACTTAAGGGGGGCAGTAGAGGCCTGTGGTGATTATTCTTGTTTTATAAGAAGCATTGTAATTGGTTGCCTGTTTTCCTGCCTTGAGATATATGCTGTAAACTTATTGGTTAGTTGATTCCATGTGACCTGTGGTGGCCATCTTAAATTCAGTTTTCTACAGTTTGGTTGAGACTGGGTGCTCAACATGTACTTGCTGGTTTTTTAAGGTTAATAAAGCCTAGTTTTTGAAAGGCAATCTACTCTTTATTTCAATGCCAAAATAAAACAATTGAGGGACATGGACATTATCAAACCTGTAACTGGTCCCACCCCATGGGTAAATCCTGTGGTTATTGTACCAAAAGCGGATAAGGATGTAAGGTTATGTCTAGACATGAGACGAGCAAACCAGGCAATAGTGAGGGAACGATATCCAATCCCCACCGTTGATGAGATACTCCAAGGTATGAACGGCTCGACGGTGTTTAGTAAGCTAGACCTGAAATGGGGTTATCACCAGCTAGAACTGACCCCCGAGTCACGAGAAATCACAACGTTTGCAGTACATAACGGAATGTACAGGTACAAGAGGCTGATATTTGGTGTATCTTCAGCTAGTGAGCAATATCAGCACGAGATAGCTAATGCCTTAGCTGGAATAGAGGGTGTTGAAAACATCTCAGACGACATTATCGTGCATGCACATGACCAGGAAACGCACGACAGACGCCTGCACGCTGTCATGACCAGACTAACGGAAAGTGGACTGACGTTAAACTCAGAGAAGTGCCAATTCAACATGGACCGATTGATTTTCATGGGAATACTGTTGTCTGAAAAGGGCATAGGACCAACAGCAGAGAGAGTGCGAGCGGTGGCAGAAGCTCAGGAACCAGAGAATGCTACAGAGGTGAGGAGTTTCTTGGGACTTGTTGGGTACAGTAGCAGATTCATCCCGCAGTTTGCAACGCTATCAGAGCCACTGCGACACCTGACGAGAAAAGACACACCATTTAAATTTGGATCACAACAGAGACAGTCATTCAGTGCACTCAAGGAAGAGTTGGCCAGAGCCGGCACTTTAGCATATTTTGATAAGGACACACCAACCAAGGTGATAGCAGATGCCAGTCCTGTAGGTTTAGGCGCAGTACTAGTTCAGGACCAACAGGGACAAGAGGTGCCAATATGCTATGTAAGTCGTAGTTTAACAGACTGTGAGAGGAAATACCCTCAAACAGAGAGAGAGGCCTTAGCTCTTGCATGGGCTTGTGAGAGGCTGCATCCATATGTGTATGGCCGAAAATTTAACTTGGTAACTGACCATAAGCCATTACAAGTGATATACGGCCCACACTCTAAACCCTGTGCCCGTATAGAGAGATGGGTACTTAGATTACAGCCGTACGATTTTAAGGTGATACACATTCCAGGCAAGCAAAACATTGCAGACCCACTGTCACGATTGCTGGGGGAGACAGCAAAACAGGAGAGACATTCTCATGGCTCAGATGAATACGTGAGATTCGTAGTTGTGAGTGCGACACCAAAAGCACTCACTACCAGAGAGGTGGAGGAAGCCTCTGCTACCAACCCAGAGCTGATTGAGGTACGGAAGGCAATCACAAACTGACATTTTGAGAACTGTAAAGCTTATGCAGCAATTGCAAACGAGCTGTGCGTAGTGGGGTGCCTAGTTCTTCGGGGAACACGCATCGTGCTACCCACAGTGTTACACGCACGAGCCCTGGTGTTAGCACATGAAGGACACTTGGGAATAGTTGGAAGAAAGCAACATCTCAGAACCAAGGTTTGATGGCCTGGCATGGACAAGGCAGCTGAAAAACACTGCAAAGCGTGCCATGGCTGTCAGATAGTAGCCAGACCCGACCCACCTGAACCGTTGAGACCAACACCATTACCGGAGGGCCCCTGGCAGGATGTAGCTATAGACTTACTGGGACCCTTGCCATCCAACCACTCCATTCTTGTGGTAGTTGATTATTATAGTCGCTACTATGAATACGACATCATGACCTCCACAACAACAGAGAAGGTTATTGATAGTTTAGAGTCAATCTTCAGCCGTCATGGTTTGCCAATCACCTGCAAATCTGATAATGGTCCCCAATTCAGATCTGAATTATTCAAAGAATACTGTGAAAACAACGGGATCAAACACCTGAAAACGACAGCAAAATGGGCTCAGGCTAACGGAGAAGTCGAGCACCAGAATGCACCACTGATGAAGAGAATCAGAATTGCTCAGTCAGAAGGACTAGCTTGGAAACGTGAACTTAGAAAATATGTGACTATGTACAGGAGCATTGACCATGCCACGACAGGAAAGAGCCCGGCAGAGCTGCTCTTTAAATGGAAAATTAGAGGAAAGCTGCCAGACATCACAGAGTCGCGCGCAGATATGGAAGTACGTGACCGGGACGCAGAACAAAAAGGCAAGTCCAAACTGTACGCAGATGAACAGCGGAGAACACAATACTCAGAGGTGGAAGTTGGCGACACGGTGCTGGTACGGCAGGACAAAGTGGACAAGTTCACCACTCCTTTTAATGCCACACCGCACAAAGTTTTGAGTAAAACAGGGAGTCAAGTAGTAGTGGAATCTCCAGATGGCGCACGCTACTCGAGAAACACTACATTTGTGAAGAAATACAGAACCAATGGACCAAAGGAGACACTCCATGAGCAGGAGGAAACACAAGGGAATGAGGACAGTATAGTAGACCCTGACACACATACCACTGTGACACAGGCAATACCCACTGACACCAACATGTTAGACATACCCAATACAGCCAGACCACAAAGGGTTAAAAGAAAACCCCAAAGACTGTCTGATTACGTCACAACATAAATTGTGCGAGAACTGCATGGGTGATGTTAAATGTTTAAACCTGGGAATTATTTAGTTGTGTGGTAAGACACAAGTTTGTAAAAAGTTTATAAATCAAGTAAGTTATGCAGTGTTATTGTAAGCAACTGTTTGTAAACTGCAAGTTTGTTTCCAAGGAAAAGGGGGATGTCGTGTATTGACTGCGAGTTTGACACCAGTCAATACGGTAATGTAATGTGCGAGTTTAACACCAGTTAATACGGTAATGTAATGTGCATTGCATTGTGAGAATTACCCGGGAAAGCTGCAGTCAGCCATTTTACCAATAAAGTAAAGATCACAGTTAGAAGCCTGTCTGCCTGACTCTGATTTAATTCGACGTATCTACATGCTTGATTGAACGCATTAAAGCATAGATACAACACAGCCTCAGACAGTTGTTTGGAAGCAGGATGGTGGCTAGGGAAACGTGTTTGTGGCGGGGACCGAAGACAGTGGCAATCTTCCCAATATTTTAGTTGGAGGAAATTTCTTCTCATCCAGTACTGGATGTCGGACAAGCAGTCTGACAAATCAGACAGAGACACATCAGAGTGCCTCCATTAACATTAATTGCTTACTTGTGTGTAGTCACAAAATGTTAATCAGGGCATAATAATTTTTGCTTTAAAATTGGTGTTATGGTGAGCGCCCAAAAAGCAGCCTTTTTCACTCAGTAAAAGCAGCTTTTGTTTTGTTTTAAATTTCTTGCACTGCATCCAGCCCATGGCTTTCTGGGTCAGATGCTTCCTGTTCCAATGGATTACAACACATTTCAAGTTTTAAAACATCTGAATCACACTGGCATCAGATTAAAAATACTTCAATATGTCAGTGCCACTATGCCAGACTGTAGCTATTTCCAAGCAGTAGTGAGCCATATTATGCACCAACTGGAACATTCAATTAACCTTACTCCAACCCCACCCTTCAGTAAACACCTTGATATTTTATCATTAGGAATGCAGCCACTCGTTTCCTCTATCTTTGGACCATTTGCAGAGAGCACCTTGTTTGTCACTGTACCACTCACTCCCTCAGCAACAGAGTTGAGCTGGAAATGGCAGAAACACATTGTTGAAGTCCTTTGTGCCAAACGCAAGCCTTGACAAAGTAAGACGAAGGTCACTTAATTAAAAAAAAAATACATTAGGGCAGGGATTTCCGAGCTTATTATCTTTGTAGGCCATGCCATGGCCTTGGGGGCATGTATAAAGTTTAATCCATGTTCCCATTAATTTCCCTATATCTAAATCTGCTGATACAAACAGATCTTGGTGTTGTGATTTAAGATTTCTCCACTAATGAGGCAACAGTGTTAAAAGCAACCCTATCCAAATCCCCGGCCCACAAAATTCAAACTGAACAAGCCAGCAAATAAGCACAACATAACTGAGTTTCCTGGGTTCTGAGGGTTGAGTTGACAAGGTTCAGAGGGCACATGAGGCCTATTGGCTGCAGTTTGGGACACCTATCTTCATTATGATATTGATGATGGTAAAATTGTAGTGTATGCAGTTCTACTGCTCACAATGTCAAATTACATAGAAACATAGAAGATAGGAGCAGGAGTAGGCCATTCGACCCCTCGAGCCTGCTCCGCCATTCAATAAGATCATGGCTGATCATCCAAATTCAGTACCCTGTTCCTGCCTTCTCTCCATATCCCTTGATCTCTTTAGCCTTAAGAAATATATCCAACTCCTTCTTGAATATATTTAATGAATTGGCCTCTACTGCCTTCTTTGGCAGAGAATTCCACAGGTTCACCACTCTCTGGGTGAAGAAATTCCTCCTCATCTCTGTCCTAAATGGCTTACCCCTTATCCTTAGACTGTGACCCCTGGTTCTGGACTCCCCGACCATCGGGAACATCCTTCCAGCATCTAGTCTGTCTAGTCCTGTTAGAATTTTATAAGTTTCAATGAGATCCCCTCTCATTCTTCTAAACTCCAGCGAGTATAAGCCCAATCGACCCAATCTCTCCTCATACGTCATTCCTGCCATCCCAGGTATCAGCCTGGTGAATCTTCGCTGCACTCCTTCCATGGCCAGAACATCCTTCCTCAGACAAGGCGACCAAAACTGCACACAATACTCAAGGTGTGGTCTCACCAAGGCCCTGTACAACTGCAGCAAGACATCCTTGTTCCTGTACTCAAACCCTCTCACTACGAAGGCCAACATACCATTTGCCTTCTTAACCGCCTGCTGCACCTGCATGCTTACCTTCAGCGACTGGTGCACAAGGACGCCCAGGTCTCGTTGCACTTCCCCCTCTCCCAATCTATTGCCATTCAGATAATAATCTGCCTTCCTGTTTTTGACACCAAAGTGGATAACCTTGCATTTATCCACGTTATATTGCATCTGCCATGCTTCTGCCCAATCACCCAACCTGTCCAAATCATACTGGAGTTTCTCGGCATCCTCCTCACAGCACACACGCCCACCCAGCTTTGTGTTGTCTGCAAACTTGGAGATATTACATCTAGTTCCCTCGTCCAGATCATTAATATATATTGTGAATAGCTGGGGTCCAAGGACCGATCCCTGCGGTACCCCACTAGTCACTGCCTGCCACCCGGAAAAAGACCCGTTTATTCCAACTCTTTGCTTTCTGTCTGCCCACCAGTTCTCTATCCAAGTCAATGCCTTGCCCCCAATCCCATGTGCCTCAATGTTAAATTAAGGAATACGTGTCCTTGTCACAAGCTCCTGCTGCAAACTTGACTGGCCTGGATTCCAGATTTACAGGATTTCCA
This sequence comes from Somniosus microcephalus, assembly GCF_052327205.1. Taxonomy (NCBI): domain Eukaryota; kingdom Metazoa; phylum Chordata; class Chondrichthyes; order Squaliformes; family Somniosidae; genus Somniosus; species Somniosus microcephalus. The sequence continues at coordinate 283,470,973 of NC_140988.1, read as the reverse complement.
ATCACTACAAGTACTATTCATTTGTTGTTGGTGCTTGCTGTAATTTTTACCTGCTATTTTGCTACCAAAAGCTAAATCAACTAATGCTTCTTCCTGGTCAGTTAGCTTTGCTCTCAATATAGATAATTACCATCCTACACTTCAATATTTCTAAAACCACAAAGGAGACAATGAACTCTACGCACCCACTGTCCAAGTGTTAACACTTCTTGCCACTTTTTAAAAAAAACACTCTCTAATTTTGCAAATCACAGCCCTGTCTCTATTTGTCCTTTCTCTTCACGATCTTTTAACTGTCACGACCACCCAATTACATGCTCACCTCTCACCATTTTGAGTCTCTCCAATCAGGTTTCTGACCAGCCCACAGTGCCAAGACAGCCCTGGTCAAAGTCATCAATAATATCTTGTGTGGCTGCAAACAAGGCTCGCTGACTGTTCAGTCTCGCTGGTCCCTTTGCCACTATTTCATTCTCCTCCGTGGTTCACCTCTGTAGCACTGATGTCTTGTGGTTACACTCAACCTGTCCCAACATAGGCAGAATAGGTTCGAGGGGTTGAATGGCCTACTCCTGTTCCTGTGCTACAGAGGTGATTCTCTGATTTGGTGCTCCCAGAATCTTGGGAAAATGAGTACATACAGGCACTGATTTTCTGCCCACTAATTTTAATAGCTTGAAAATCACTGGCTGTATGCACGCAATTTCTCACAGGCACTCCCTGCACCTGCCCATCACTGATGGAAGTGCGGGATCACGGAATCATCAGGTAACATCTCCCCGCTTTCCGCCCCTGTGCCCACATACACACTTGTGGTGTACCTCAAGGCTCCATCCTTGGTTCCTTCCTGTTGAGCATCTATATGCACGGGGTCAACTTCAACATGCATGTTGGGAACAGTCTAGTCAATCTCTGCTGCCACCAATGACTCCAGTGCTGCTGTTCTACTGCCCAGTAATCTGGCATCAAATTGTGAATGAGTCAAACTAAGCAAAACTGGAGCCACCCTGTTCACCTCTCTCCAGCACCAGCTTTGCTGTTGAAATTTAAAATTCTCATCTTCGTGTTCAAATCCTTCCATGACCTCGCCACTCCCTATCTCTGTAACCTCCTCCTACAACCCTCTGACAACTCTACGTTCCTTCAATTTTGGCCTCGTGCATCCCCCACTTCCTTTGCCTCACCATTGGTGGTTGTACCTTCAACCGTCTATCCCCTAACCTCTGGAATTCCCCCCCTAAACCTTTTCATCTCTCCACCTCTCTCTCCTCCTTTAAGATACGGCTTAAAACTTACCTCTTTGACCAAGCTTTTGGTCACATAAGAAACATAAGAAACATAAGAAGTAGGAGCAGGAGTAGGCCATACGGCCCCTCGGGCCTGCTCCGCCATTCAATAGGATCATGGCTGATCCGAATCTAGACTCACGTCCACTTCCCTGCATTCTCCCCGTAACCCCTAATTCCCTTATCTGCTAGGAAACTGTCTATCTCCATTTAAAATTTATTTAATGTTGCAGCTTTTGCAGCTCTCTGGGGTAGCAAATTCCATAGATTTACTACCCTCTGAGTGAAGAAGTTTCTCCTCATCTCAATTTTGAAAGGGCAGCCCCTTATTCTTAGATTATGCCCCCTAGTTCTAGTCTCACCCATCATCGGGAACATCCTCCCCGCATCCACCCGATCCAACCCCTTCACAATCTTATATGTTTCAATAAGATCGCCTCTCATTCTTCTGAACTCCAATGAGTAGAGTCCCAATCTACTCAACCTCTCCTCATATGTCCATCCCCTCATCCCTGGGATTAACCGAGTGAACCTTCTTTGTACTGACTCGAGAGCAAGTATGTCTTTTCTTAAGTATGGACACCAAAACTGTATGCAGTATTCCAGGTGCGGTCTCACCAATACCTTGTACAACTGAAGCAATACCTCCCTATTTTTATATTCTATCCCCCTAGCAATGAAAGCCAACATTCCATTGGCCTTCTTAATCACTTGCTGCACCTGCATACTAACCTTTTGAGTTTCGTGCACCAGGACCTCCAGATCCCTTTGTACTTCAGTACTTTCCAGTTTCTTGCCATTAAGATAATAACTTGCTCTACGATTTTTCCTGCCAAAGTGCATAACCTCACACTTTCCATTATTGTATTCCATCTGCCAAATCTCTGCCCACTTACTTAGCCTGTCTATGTCCCCTTGCAGGTTTTTTATGTCCTCCTCACTCACTACTTTCCCTCCCATCTTAGTATAATCTGCAAACTTTGATATGTTACACTCGGTCCCCTCCTCCAAATCGTTAATATAGATTGTAAAGAGTTGGGGACCCAGCACTGACCTCTGCGGAACACCACTAGTTACTGATTGCCAGTCTGAGAATGAACCATTTATCCCAACTCTCTGCCTTCTGTTAGATAGCCAATCCTCTATCCATGCCAGAATATTACCCCCAATCCCGTGATTTTTTATCTTAAGCAATAATCTTTTGTGTGGCACCTTGTCAAATGCCTTTTGGAAGTCTAAATACACTACGTCCACTGGTTCCCCTTTATCCACCCTATATGTTACTTCCTCAAAGAACTCCAGCAAATTTGTCAAACATGACTTCCCCTTCATAAAACCATGCTGACTTTGTCCTATTAAATTATGATTATCCAAATGTCCTGTTACTGTCTCCTTAATAATGGACTCCAATATTTTACCTACCACAGATGTTAGGCTAACCGGTCTATAGTTTCCAGCCTTCTGTCTACTGCCCTTTTTAAATAAGGGCGTTACATTAGCAGTTTTCCAGTCTGCCGGGACCTTTGCTGATTCCAGGGAGTTTTGGAAAATTATTACCAATGCATCCACAATCCCTACCGCCACTTCCCTCAAGACCCTAGGATGTAAGCCATCAGGTCCAGGTGATTTATCTGCCTTGAGTCCCATTATTTTACCGAGTACCACTTCCTTAGTGATTTTGATCGTGTTTAGCTCCTCCCCCCCAATAGCCCCCTGTTTGTCCAGTGTTGGGATATTCTTAGTGTCTTCTACTGTAAAGACTGATACAAAATATTCATTCAGTGTTTTTGCCATCTCCATATTTCCCACCATTAATTTCCCGGTCTCATCCCCTAAGGGACCAACATTTACTTTAGCCACCCTTTTTCTTTTTATATAACTATAAAAACTCTTACTATCTGTTTTTATATTTTTTGCTAATTTACTTTCATAATCTATCTTCCCTTTCTTAATCAATCTTTTTGTTACTTTTTGCTGTCTTTTAAAGTTTTCCCAATCCTCTATCCTCCCACTAGATTTGGCTACCTTATATGCCCTTGTTTTTAGTCGAATACTATCCTTAATTTCTTTACTTAGCCACGGATGGCTGTCTTTTCTTTTACACCCTTTTCTTCTCAGTGGAATATATTTTTTTTGGAAGTTGTAAAATAACTCCTTAAATGTACACCACTGATCATGTATCGTCTTACCCTTTAATCTATTTTCCCAATCCACTCTACTCAATTCCGCTCTCATACCTTCATAGTCTCCTTTATTCAAGCTTAGCACGCTTGTTTGAGATCCAACCTTCTCACCCTCTAATTGAATATGGAATTCAACCATGTTATGGTCACTCATTCCAAGGGGATCCTTTACTAGGACATTTTTAATTAATCCTGTCTCGTTACACAGGACCAGATCTAAGGTTGCTTGCCCCCTGGTCGGTTCAGTTACATACTGCTCAAGAAACCCATCCCTAATACACTGAATGAACTCATCCTCAAGGCAGCCCTGCCCAATTTGATTTGTCCAATTAATATGATAGTTAAAATCCCCCATAATTATAGATGTTCCCTTATTACAAGCCTCAACTATTTCCTGATTGATACTCCGTCCAACAGAGTTGCAACTGTTCGGAGGCCTATAGACTACGCCCACTCGTGTTTTTTTCCCCTTATTATTCCTTACCTCCACCCAAACTGTTTCATTATCCTGATCTTTTGACCCAATATCATTTCTCTGTATTACAGTGATTCCTTCCTTTATTAACATAGCCACCCCACCTCCCCTTCCTTCCTGCCTGTCCTTCCTGATCGTTAAATAACCTGGTATTTTTAATTCCCAGGCATTGTCACCCTGCAGCCATGTTTCTGTAATGGCCACAAGGTCATACCCATATGTAGTTATTTGTGCCATTAACTCATCTATTTTGTTACGAATGCTACGTGCATTCAGATAGAGAACTTTCAAATATGTTTTGTGACACTTAGTTCCTGCTTTTGCCCTTTTTATTACTGTTTCCTTAATAATGGACTCCAACATTTTGCCAACCACAGATGTTAGGCTAACTGGTCTATATTTTCCAGCTTTTTGTCTACTTCCCTTCTTAAATAAGGGTGTTACATTAGCAGTTTTCCAATCTGCCGGGACCTTTCCTGAGTCCAGGGAGTTCTGGAAAATAATCACCAATGCATCCACAATCCCTACCGCCACTTCTCTCAAGACCGTAGGATGTAGGCCATCAGGTCCGGGGGATTTATCCACCTTAAGTCCCATTATTTTACTGAGTACCATCTCCTTCGTGATTTTAATCGTGTTTAGCTCCTCCCCCCCCCCCCATTGCCCCCTGTTTGTCCAGTGTTGGGATATTTTTAGTGTCCTCTACTGTAAAGACTGATACAAAATATTTGTTCAGTGTCTTTGCCATCTCCATGTTCCCCACCACTAGTTTCCCGATCTCATCCTCTAAGGGACCAACGTTCACTTTAGCCACTCTTTTTCTTTTTATATAGCTGTAGAAACTCTTGCTATCTGTTTTTATATTTTTTGCTGGTTTACTTTCATAATCTATCTTCCCTTTCTTAATTAATCTTTTATTGTTTGCTGGCTTTTAAATGCTTCCCAATCTTCTATCCTCCCACTAGATTTGGTTACTTTATATGCCCTTGTTTTCAGTCGGATACTATCCTTTATTACTTTACTAAGCCACGGATGGCTGTCTTTTCTTTTATTCCCCTTTTTCCTCAGTGGAATATATTTATCTTGAAAGATGTGAAATATCTCCTTGAATGTAGACCACTGCTCTTGTACCGTCTTACACTTTAATCTGTTTTCCCAGTCCACTTTAGTCAATTCTACTCTCATACCTTCATAGTCTCCTTTATTTAAGCTCAATATGCTGGTTTGAGATCCAACTCTCTCATCCTCAAACTGAATTTGGAATTCAACCATATTATGGTCACTCATTCCAAGGGGATCCTTTACTAGGACATTTTTTATTAATCCTGTCTCATTACACAGGACCAGATCTAAGATTGCCTGCCCCCTGGTTGGTTCAGTTACATACTGCTCAAGGAACCCGTCCCTAATACACTCTATGAACTCTTCCTCAAGGCTGCCATGCCCAATTTAATTAGTCCAGTCAATATGAAAGTTAAAATCCCCCATGATTATAGCTGTTCCCTTATTACAAGCCCCAACTATTTCCTGATTTATACTCCGACCAACAGAGTTGCAACTGTTAGGAGGCCTATAGACTATGCCCACTAGTGGCTTTTTCCCCTTATTATTCCTTACCTCCACCCAAACTGTTTCACTATCCTGATCCTTTGACCCAATATCATTTCTGACTATTGCAGTGATTCCAACCTTGATTAACATAGCAACCCCACATCCCTTTCCTTCCTGTCTGTCCTTCCTAATTGTCAAATACCCTTGTATGTTTAGCTCCCAGTCATGATTATCTTGCAGCCATGTTTCCGTAATGGCCACCAGATCATACCCATGTGTAGTTATTTGTACCGTCAACTCGTCAATTTTGTTACGAATGCTGCGTGCATTCAGATAAAGAACTTTCAAATATGTTTTCTGACAATTTATTCCTGCTTATACCCCTTTTACTACTTTACCTTTATCATTATACATTCTGTCCCTTCCTGACACGCTCTGGTTTTTAATTCCCCCACTGCTACCTTGCTCTATTGCCTTCTCCGCTGTCATTTTTATTTTTCGTTCTCTTAAAACCTCCCCCCCACTAATTAGTTTAAAGCCCTCTCTACAGCCCTAGTTATTCGATTCGCCAGGACTCTAGTCCCAGCACTGGCCAAGTGAAGTCCATCCCAATGGAACAGCTCTCTCCTGTCCCAGTATTGATGCCAGTGTCCCAGGAAGCAAAACCCATTTCTCCCACACCAGTCTTTGAGCCACGCATTTAACTCACTAATTTTATTTACCCTAGCCAAATTTGCACGTGGCTCAGGTAGTAATCCAGAAATTATTGCCCTTGTGGTTCTGCTTTTTAATTTGGCCCCTAGCTGCTCAAACTCCCTCAGCAGAACCTCCTTCCTTGTCCTATCTATGTCGTTGGTACCAACATGGACCACGACAACTGGATCCTCCCCCTCCCACTCCAAGTTTCTCTCCAGCCCAGATGAGAGGTCCTTAACCTTGGCACCGGGCAGGCAACACAGCCTTCGGGACTCTCGCTCTCGGCTGCAAAGAACACTATCTAATGCCGTCTCCTTTGGCTTGGTCTCAGTTTTTGTTTGATTACACGCCTGTGAAGCACCTTGGGATGTTTTACTATATTAAAGGCATTATATTGTAGTGTCAGCCGTGGCTCAGTGGTAGCACTCTTGCCTCTGAGTCAGAAGGTTGTGGCTTCAAATCCCACTCCAGAGACTTGAGCACAAAAATCTAGGCTGACCCTCCAGTGTAGTACTGAGTTGAGTGCTGCACTGTCGGAGGTGCTGTCTTTTGGATGAGATGTTAAACCGAGGCCCGTCTGCCCCCTCGTGTACGTAAAAGATCCCATGGCACTATTTCGAAGAAGAGCAGGGGCGTTATCCCTGTATCTGGCCAATATTTGTCCCTCAATCAACATCACGAAAACAGATTATCTGGTCATTATCACATTGCTGTTTGTGGGAGCTTGCTGTGTGCAAATTGGCTTCCACTTTTCCTACATTACAACAGTGACTACACTTCAAAAGTACTTCATTGGCTATAAAGCGCTTTGGGACGTCCTGAGATTGTGAAAGGCACTATATAAATGCAAGCCTTTCATATAAATGGAAGTAGTTGTTGTTACTCCTGACGCCACAAACCTCCTTGGCTGCCTACTGAGGCCAAACTTACCTCTTTGGCCATGTTTAATGTTCAGATCTCTCTTGAACTGAGCATTATTCCCACATCCAATCTGTTGCTTTCTTCCACCTCTGCCATTGCCTTAGGACAGCCTCACTCCACCACTGCTGAAACCACCACCCATTTGTTTGTCCCCTCTGATTGATTGGATGCTGATCTTTCAAGCGTTGTACCACTACCCTTTAGCATTCTCTTCTAAAACCACTTTGCTTTGCTACTTCTCTGCCTCCCTCCCATCTCTTTGACTGTGCCTTTAGTCTCTCAGATGAGATGTTAATCCAAGGCCGCGTCTGCGCTCTCAGGTGGACATAAAAGATCCCATGGCACTATTCTGAAAAAGAGCAGGGGAGTTATCCCCGGTGTCCTGGCCAACATTTTTCCCTCAATCAACATAACAAAAACAGATAATCGGGTCATTATCGCATTGCTGTTTGTGGGAGCTTGCTAAGCACAAATTGGCTGACGCATTTTCTACATTACAACAGTGACTACACTTCAAAAAAAAAACATCATTGGTTGTAAAGTGCTTTGGGGTGGTCGGGAAAGGCGCTATATAAATGCAAGTATGTCTCTTTCTATTTTTCTCTTTCTCTTTCTCTCTCCCTCCACATGTCTCATCTCATTCTAAAATATGAGACACAGGCCTAGAAATTCACTATGGACCCGCCAGCTGGCTAGCGCCCAAAAGTTAGCGCTGGGCGGGAAGCCTATAGCGATCGTCAGATATTCATTGTTAGTGCCCCAATTCGGAACCGGGCGTTATACCAGGGTGTGCCCGCCTCCGCTTGGGGCGCTGACACTGAATATCAGCGCTCTTGGCGCCGCTGCGCCAGCCGCTGTGGAGCGGCAGGCTGCGGTACTGCAGGCCTCCTCCTCTTAAGGGGGAGCTGCCTGCAACGGGGAGATCGCCGCTGGATAGTGCCGGCAAATGAGCCCGGCACCACGGAGAAGTGCCGGGCTCGCGGAAAGCAGCTGGCAATGCCGCGGGGGGGGGTGGAGGAGGCCGGGGAAGGAGGTGCGGGCAGGCGGCCGCCGAAAAAGCGGCCGGCCGCACCTTCCGCTTTAAAGCGCCCCACTAAGGCAGCAGGACGGCCCCGTTTTCTGGTCGCTGTTTGCGGCCGCTTCGGAGGAGGCGGCCGCAACTAAATATGGGGATCGGGCCGGTTTCGGGGCGGAACCGGGGCACTGCGCACACCGATGACGTCATCGGTGCCGGCGCAGCGCTAACGGCTACCGCCGCCAATACCGCTGCGCTGAATATCTGCGCAAACTCATTTCTGGCGCAAAATCACTCTTTAGGCGTTAACTGGGTGCAAAGCTGGCAGCGCCTTAATTAATTTCTAGGCCACAGTATATAAATTGTAGGATTTTAAACTGAGGTACCTAGACCCTAAGGGATCTACAAAAAGGTCTCCAAAGCCATCATATTTCTATGTTGATTCACTGCCACTTTTTTCACTTGCTGTAAACTAATATAAAAAAAGGTTTGCTGTAATGATAGTGCTGTTTTCCTTTAGATAGTTGACATTATCTTTGAAACTTAGGACCTGGGCTGGGAGTGTTTCAATATTTGCAAGCGATAATAAGAACGTAGGAACATAAGAAGTAAGAGCAGGTTTAGGCCATACGGCCCCTCAAGCCTGCTCCGCCATTCAATAAGATCATGGCTGATCATTGACCTCAACTCCACTTTCCTGCCTGATCTCCATATCCCGTGATTTCCCTAGTGCCCAAAAATCTATCTATCTCAACCTTGAATATGGTCAAAGACTCGGCATTCACAGCCCTCTGGGGCAGAGAATTCCAAAGATTCACAACCCTCTGAGTGAAGAAATTATTCCTCATCTCAGTTTTAAATGGCCTACCCCTTAACCTGAGACTGTGCCCCCTAGTTCTAGACACTCCAGCCAAGGGAAACAACCTCTCAGCATCTACCCTGTCAATCCCCTTCAGAATCTTGTATGGTTCAATGAGACCACATGAAAAGGTTTGAAAGCCACCACTATCAATGTGAGTTTCTGGAAAAGGGATGGATGCTGAAATAAACATTTCCATTTCGTCTGTTACATTAATCCACACACCAACTTCTATTTAAAAACTGGCCTTTGAAATATCTTTGTTTATTGTGCATTTGGAACAGCGCACCATTTTTCATGATTTTAAGGTTCTTTTGGTAAACATATATTTAAAAGATCAAAGAAGCTGAGATCCCTTTTCAGGAGATCAGTAGTTTAAAAAAGTCAACCATGTACAGTATTAGTAAAATAAGTTCTAGTTTTGATAAATGACCAAGATGGTAAAACTCTATCTGCCAGATTGAGATATTTTCCCCCGGATCAACTTTACATTACTTTTTTCTTCCCTATCCTACTACCTATGATGTTTTGTGATCTGCTGCAACTTTTCCAGCATCCTCTGATTAATGTTCAGAGTGCATAAATTATGAATTTTGCTTCCCTCTTAGATAATTTATTTCTTCCAATAGTTTAGAATGAGTAAAAGGTTGATCTTAGAATTTTTTAAGAAATTCCTATGAGTAGCGTTGCTTGCATTGAATGTGGAAACATCACCAATATGTTGATTTTTTTAAAATTTAAGGATCATTACAAATAACAACTTTCAAATCTCAATGGAATAAAAGCTTTCAATGAAGTACCAAACCTTTTGAAGTAAATATTAAAGAATTGAGTGCTTATTGATATAACTGCAGGATAAAACTTAGCAGCCTGAAGGATTTCCTGATGTCCTGCAATCTGATTAATGCACATTATTCACTGTTTATTTTAGAATGTATGTTCTGGCTGTAATTCATGTTGCATCTTGTCAGTGTATCATTTTAATTTGCATTTGTATGAATAATTTGTTTACTATCTGAAGTATGTTGGTAATGTATGTTCTCTTCTGAAGTAAGATTTGAAGTTAAAATATGTCCATTGATGTTGGCACCAATAACATAGCTGCAGCAAAATCTTTCCAACAGTTGGTAAACAGGGTCATGCACCCACAGGATTAATCCCCATAGATCTGAACCATGAAGCACTCCTTGAAATAAAGGCAAAAAAAAGCATCGCTAAAAATAGCCAACAAAAAGAAAACTGAGTTTTTAAAAACTTTTTGCAGTATAGTAAGTCTTAAGAGTACTAAAAAATGGATTAGACAAGAAAAACATAAAAATGCATTTTTAAACAATTTTTAAAATTCTTTACCAGCTTTTAATAAAGTAAGTGTACAAGGTGAATGAAAGTATTATGAGGAAACACAGTGAACCAATAGCAGTAAAGAAGTAGAAAAGATGTATTTTTTTGGCTTCTTGCCACATCAGCAAATAATTTAGCACACTGCTTTACGTTGTACCAAAGTAATCAGTAGCATTAAATACCCTGACGGCAAGTCTTTTTTAAAATTCATTTATGGGATATGGGCGTTGCTGGCAAGGCCAGCATTTATTGCCCATCCCTAATTGCCCTTGAGAAGGTGGTGGTGAGCTGCCTTCTTGAACCGCTGCAGTCCGTGTGGTGAAAGGTACTCCCACAGTGCTGTTAGGGAAGGAGTTCCAGGATTTTGACTAATCAACTATGAAGGAACGGGGATATATTTCCAAATCAGGATGGTGTGTGACTTGGAGGGGAACTTGAAGGTGGTGGTGTTCCCAAGCACCTGCTGCCCTTGTCCTTCTAGGTGGAAGAGGTCCCGGGTTTGGGAGGTGCTGCCTAAGAAGCCTTGGCGAGTTGCTGCAATGCATCTTGTAGATGGTACACACTGCAGTCATGGTACGCCGGTGGTGGATGGAATGAATGTTTAAGGTGGTGGATAGGGTGCCAATCAAGTGGGCTGCTTTTTCCTGGATGGTGTCGAGCTTCTTGAGTGTTGTTGGAGCTTCACTCATCCAGGCAAGTGGAGAATATTCCATCACACTCCTTACTTGTGCCTTGTAGATGGTGGAAAGGCTTTGGGGAGTTGGGAGGTGAGACACTCACCACAGAACACCTAGCCTCTGACCTCTTGTTGCCACAGTATTTATGTGGCTGGTCCAGTTAAGTTTCTGGTCAATGGTGACTCCCAAGATGTCGATGGTGGGGGATTCGGTGATGGTAATGCCGTTGAATGTCAAAGGGCAGTGGTTAGACTCTTGTTGGATTTCAAAATTCTCATCCTTGTTCCCTCCGTAGCCTCGTCCCTTCCTATCTCTAATCTCCTTCAGCCCCACAACTGCACCAAGATATCTGCGCTCCTCTAATTCTGCCCTCTGGAGCATCCCTGATTATAATCGTTCATCCTTTGGTGGCCGTGCCTTCTGTTGCCTAGGCCCTAAGTTCTGGAATTCCCTGCCTAAAGCTCTCCGCCTCACTACCTCTCTTTCCTCCTTTTAAGATGCTCCTTGAAACCTACCTCTTTGACCAAGCTTTTGGTCACCTGCCCTAATTTGTCCTTGTGTGGCTCGTGTCAAATTTTTTGTCTTAAAATACTCCTGTGCAGTGCCTTGGGACGTTTTACTACGTTAAAGGCGCTATATAAATACAAGTTGTTGTTGTTGTTATATTCATTGCCTGCCACTTGTGTGGCGCGAATGTTACCTGTCACTTATCAGCCCAAGCTTGAACGTCGTCCAGGTCTTGTTGCATGCGGGCATGGACTGCTTCATTATCTGAGGAGTTGTGAATGGCACTGAACACTGTGCAGTCATCAGCGAACATCCCCATTTCTGACCTGATTTTGGAGGGGAGGTCATTGATGAAGCAGCTGAAGATGGTTGGGTCTAGGAAACTGCCCTGAGGAACACCTGCAGCGATGTCCTGGGGCTGTGATGATTGACCTTCAACTACCACAACCATCTTCCTTTGTGCTAGGTATGACTCCAGCCAGTGAAGAGTTTTCCCGCCAATTCCCATTGACTTCAGTTTTACTAGGGCTCCTCGATGCCAGACTCGGTCAAATACTGCCTTGATGCCAAGGTCAGTCATTCTCGCCTCACCTCTGGAATACAGCTCCTTTGTCCATGTTTGGACCAAGGGTGTAATGAGGTCGGGAGCTGAGTGGTCTTGGCGGAACCCAAACTGGGCATCAGTGAGCAGGTTATTGGTGAGTAAGTGCTGCTTGATAGCACTGTTGATGACTCCTTCCATCACTTTGCTGATGATTGAGAGTAGACTGATGGGGCGGTAATTGGCCGGATTGGATATGCCCTGCTTTTTGTGGACAGGATATACCTGGGCAGTTTTCCACATTGTTGGATAGATGCCAGTGTTGTAGCTGTACTGGAACAGCTTGGCTAGAGGCGCGGCTCGTTCTGGAGCACAAGTCTTCAGCACGATAGCTGGGATGTTGTTGGGGCCCATAGGCTTTGCTGTATTCAGTGTGCTCAGCCGTTTCTTGATATCACATGGAGTGAATCGAATTGGCTGAAGATTGGCTTCTGTGATGGTGGGAACCTCAGGAGTAGGCCGATATGGATCATTCACTCGGCACTGCTGGCTGAAGATGGTTGCAAACGCTTCAGCCTTGTCTTTTGCACTCACGTGCTGGGCTCCACTACCATTGAGGATGGGGATATACATGGATCCTCCTTCTCCCGTTAGTTGTTTAATGGTCCACCACCATTCACGACTGGCTGTGGCAGGACTGCAGAGCTTTGATCTGATCTGTTGATTGTGGGATCGCTTAGCCCTGTCTATAGCATGCTGCTTCCGCTTTTTAGCATGCATGTAGTTCTGTGTTGCAGCTTCCCCAGGTTGGCACCTCATTTTTAGGTACACCTGGTGCTACTCCTGGCATGCTCTTCTACAATTCTTATTGAACCAGGGTTGGTCCCCTGGCTTGATGGTAATGGTAGAGTGAGGGATATGCTGGACCATGAGGTTACAGATTGTGGTGGAATACAATTCTGCTGCTGCTGATGGCCCACAGCGCCTCATGGATGCCCAGTTTTGAGCTGCTAGATCTGTTCTGAATCTATCCCTTTTAGCACGGTGGTAGTGACACACAACATGATGGAGGGTGTCCTCAGTGTGAAGACAGGACTTTGTCTCCACAATAACTGTGTGCGGTGGTCACTGCTACCAACACTGTCATGGACAGATGCATCTGCGAGAGGTAGATTGGTGAGGACGAGGTCAAGTAGGTTTTTCCGTCGTGTTGGTTCTCTCACCACCTGTCGCAGGCCCAGTCTGGCAGCTATGTCCTTTAGGGCTCGGTCAGTAGTGAACTCTTGAAGTTCCCCCACCCAGAGTACATTCTGTGCCTTGCTACCCTCAGTGCTTCTTCCAAGTGGTGTTCAACATGGAGGAGTACTGATTCATCAGCTGAGGGAGGGCGGTAGGTGGTAATCAGCAAGAGGTTTCCTTGCCCATGCTTGACCTGAAGCCACGAGACTTCATTGTTGTCCGGAGTCAATGGACTCCCAGGGCCACTCCTTCCCGACTGTATACCACTGTGCTGCCACCCCCGGTGGGACAGGACATAGCCAGGAGGAGTTTGGGACATTAGTTGAAAGGTATGATTCTGTGAGTATGACTATGTCAGGCTGTTGCTTGACTCATCTGTGGGACAGCTCTCCCAATTTTGGCACAAGTCCCCAGATGTTGGGGCGGAGGACTTTGCAGGGTCGATTGGGCTGGGTGTGCCGTTGCCGTGTCCGTAGCCAGTGCAGAGGTCAATGTCGGGTGGTTCGTCATTCTTATTATTGTGTTTCGTAGCGGTTTGTTAGAACTGAGTGGCTTGCTCAGAGTCAACCATATTGCTGTGGGTCTGGAGTCACATGTAGGCCAGACCAGGTAAGGACAGCAGATTTCCTTCCCTAAAGGACATTAGTGAACCAGATGGGTTTTTACGAAAATCTGATAGTTTCATGGTTACCATTACTGATACTAGCTTTTTATTCCAGATTTATTTAATTAACTGCATTTAAATTCCCCAGCTGCCGTGGTGGGATTTGAACTCGCGTCTCTCGATTACTAGTCTAGGGTTTTGGATTACTAGCCCAGTGACATTACCACTATGCTACCGTTCCTGTTAATTCCATATAGCCCAATTTTGTCCTTGGAAGTTAAGAAAATGTTGCTATCTACTGCTCATGCCATCTATTGCTCTAGACATTGCCATTACTGGAAAAAGCCTGGAAGTGCCATGAGTAAGCTGGTCTGGCGACTTACGTGCCAAAAGATGAAGAGAATAACTTCAGATGCTGGAAATCTGTGATAAAAGTAAAAATTACTAAAATGTATAGTGATTCAGTCAAGACAAAGATGAGGGGTTACCCATCATTCAAACTTGGATTAATTTTGATGCAGGGTCATGCCTAAAACAATCTATTTTTCTCTTTCAGATACAATGTGGTCTGCCTTATTACAACAATGTAGTGTTGGACCCCTAGCTGAGAGATCTAAGGCTGAATTCCAATCCAGATTGACATTTGCATTAGGGAGGTGAGTCATCAGGATGAAGGAGGGAGGCAATCCCCTTCTTCATTGTTCACATGTGCCTGCTGACAGCTCACCCAATTGACAGAAACCACAGAGATGTTTGCAGTCTGTGTATTGTTCAGTCTCCTAAGAATAGCACAGATGAAATCCTGAAACGTTTTACATCATTGTATACAATCGGGCAAATGTAAGAATTGTTGTGCTCAGCTTGTATGTGTATGTGCACAGCTGTATTCTGGTTAAAATATCCCCATAATCCAAGGCAGCAGTCAACCCTCCTTAGAGGAGAACTAAAAATTCTGATGTTGATTGATTTTTCAATGTTTGGCAATCTGTCTCTGAATTAATTGCAATGAAACATATTATCTAATCTTATTATACAATTTGTTTAGTTGTAAATAATGTTTTGCAAGGTGGTTGGTTTCATTTATGAATGATATATTCTTCTAATCCACTGCCCATGAATTTGTGATGCTGGTTGTCAGTGGTCTTGTGTTTTAGGAAATTGAAATGCAGTTAATTCATGCCCAGGTGGTTTACCAATATTACGAGTCTTTGGCACAAAGAAGCAAAATGGTTTACAGTATTTGAAAATCAGAAAAAATGTAGGTTGCCGTTATGTTTTGTTAAGAAATAGTTCTATACAAAATAGAATTGATATTTGTTCTATTCCAAACATTATGGTATAAGTCAACTAATTAGTTCAGATCTGTAGATACCAGAAGTAAGTGGATGTATGAATCTCAGTTTTTTTTTTAAATGGTATACTAGAGATATGAAGTACTGTTACACAAAGCATTATTGCTCTGTTGGCGCAAAATTCCAAACTACAACTGTTACAGGAGCATCACCCATCTTAATATGCATTTCATGGCCTGGACTATGTTAATTTTTGAATGCTGTACTGAGCTCTATTTAAATCCCAAATTCTATACTTGCATTTAATAACACAGGAAAATGGCATTTACAGAATAAGCTAAAGGCAAGCAGTATATATTGTGTCTTGAGGAAGAAGACAGACTTGGAATGTTGGAAGTAGCCTTGCATACCACTTTGACATTCCTTCCGTCTGACTCTAATCCATCTTGAAATAACAACAAAAACCCAAGAGGGAGTAATAAAGAAAGAAAGTCTTGCATTTATATAGCACCTTTCACGACCGTAGGACGTCCCAAAGCGCTTTATAGCCAGTTAATTACTTTAAGTGTAGTCACTGTTGTAATGTAGGTGTATTACATACCAGAACGCTTGCAGGTATAATCTTGAGTTATTGTTGAGTTAACTAAACTCAGCTACAGTGTCATTGCTGTAATTGACCAGACCTGGGAAAATTAGCCAGGGTTTCTTGTTCGTGATTTTTATTTGCTGATTCCTGCTGGAAAGCCCTAGTGTGGACATTGAATGAGGATGGCATTGGTCTCAACTGTGATAACCCCATTGGGGGAGTGAATGAAGGGGTCTGGGCTCACTCATGCAGAATGATCATTGGATGAGGTATAGGTTGCAGTTACTCCTGAAACTCAACTTCGGCAAGAGTTGAAGTTATGATATGATCCCAAGGTAATTTGCAAAATATGTGTAATAACATTTTGAGCAATGTAAGCATATTCAATGAATGCACACCCTTCCTCTAGAGGAAAATATAAACATTCTCTGTGGGTATGCCTAACTCCACTGGATTTGGTGTCATTTATGGTTTAAAAATATAACCTATTGCAATGTCTTTCATTTTGAACTATTGACACGGCTCCATATGTTTAATTGAGTTGCAATATGTGTATTGCTGATTGTAAATCTCGCTAATGTTCCTCCAGTGCTCAGATTTCTGAGCTGTTTATATACACAGTCTGTAGCCCAAAGAATTTCAGTTGCATTTTTCTGTTGCTGTTTGGGTCAGTGGATGCAGTGAATCCCATTGTGACAAATGCATCAGTGAATTGGCTGATCGCATTACACATTGCCAGCTGACACCTGTGATGTCATCTACAAGGATTTGGAATATAAAGACGGTGTAAAAATTAGGTGAATCCATCATTCTCTGTGTCACCAGCGTTCCCGTTAAACTGCGCAGCCACGCAGCAGTCTGGAGGTCCTGCACAGGACGCTCACCGGCTTTTGCATGGAAGAAACTGGATGCGTGAAAATTTGAATGGGCCACGCAGCCAGTTAAAGGGACTGCGCACAAAATTAGAGGGAACATTGCTTGTCACTGGTACGAAGCGTTGAATAACCCCCGATGATTCAGCGTATAGGACCCGACAAAGATCCACTGTTTTCTGGTTACGTAAATGACTGCATTGGATAGCTTGTGTTTGAGAGCCAGAAATGTAAAACGTGTTGTAAACTCTGTGCTGGGGCTACAGCCTCCTTGTCCTTTTCTGGCATATCTTCCAGCTCTGATTTTTTTTTTTGCATTAAGATTCTCAGCCATCTGTGTTTTGTAATTCATGGAAGTTATTTTAAGTGTCCCATGGGCCTTATACAGTTTGCCCCCCAAGGGACACCGTGGTGCGGTGGGTTAGCGCACTGTCCACTTAACTCTGTTGCGTAACTGTTTTCTTGCCTCTCCTGAAAATGTTGGCTGGCATGCAATTCCATGGGCATTGATCACTCTCCGGTCCAAGTGATCAATTCTTCATGTGTGAGCCTAGGCTGTCTTTTGGGGGGGGTTTCACAACCAAGCCTGCACTTGTCACCACCTGATATTTACATATGCATACTTTCCAGTAAGAGTGACTTTTTAAAAATTTGTTCCTGGGATGTGGGCGTCGCTGGAAAAGCCAGCACTTATTGCTGATCCCTAATTGCCCTTGAGAAGGTGGTGGTGAGCACATTCTTGAACCGCTGCATTCCGTGTGGTGAAGGTACTCCCACAGTGCTGTTAGGAAAGGAATTCCAGGATTTTGACTAATCAACTATGAAGGAATGGCGATATAATTCCAAGTCAGGATGGTGTGTGACTTAGAGGGGCACTTGGAGGTGATGGTGTTTCCATGCGCCTGCTGCCCTTGTCCTTCTAGGTGGTAGAGGTCACGAGTTTGGGAGGTGCTGCCGAAGAATGCTTGGCGAGATGCTGCAGTGCATCTTGTAGATGATGCACACTGCAGCCACGGTACACCGGTGGTGGAGGGAGTGAATGTTTAAGGTGGTGGATGGGGTGCCAATCAAGCGGGCTGCTTTGTCCTGGATGGTGTTGAGCTTCTTGAGTGTTGTTGGAGCTGCACTCATCCAGGCAAGTAGAGAGTATTCCATCACACTCCTTACTTGTGCCTTGTAGATGGTGGAACGGCTTTGGGGAGCCAGGAGGTGAGACACTCACTGAAGAATACCTAGCCTCTGACCTGCTCTTGTAGTGACAGTATTTATGTGGCTGGTCCAGTTAAGTTTCTGGTCAATGGTGACCCCAGGATGTTGATGGTGGGGGATTTGGCAATGGTAATGCTGTTGAATGTCATGGGGCGGTGGTTAGACTCTCTCTTGTTGGAGATGGTCATTGCCTGGCACTGTGAGGCGCAAATGTTACCTGCCACTTATCAATCCAAGCCTGAATGTTGTCCAGGTCTTGCTGCATGCGGTCATGGACTGCTTCATTATCTGAGGAGTTGCGAATGGAACTGAACACTGTGCAATCATCAGCGAACATCCCCATGTCTGACCTTATGATGGAAGGAAGGTCATTGATGAAGCAGCTGAAGATGGTTGGGCCTAGGACACTGCTCTGAGGAACTCCTGCTGCGATGTCCTGGGGCTGTGATGACTGACCTCCAACAACCACAACCATCTTCCTTTGTGCTACATATGATTCCAGCCAGTGGGGAGTTTTCACCCTGATTCCCATTGACTTCAATTTTACTAGGGCTCCTTGATGCCACACTCAGTCAAATGCTGCCTTGATGTCGAGGACAGTCACTCTCGCCTCACTAGATAATAACCAAGTGCGACATCTGGTTGATTTCTTTCTTAATTTCCTTTCATGCATCACAGCCAAGGTGCTGAGGCAAGCTGTAGCAGCTGATCTCTCCCTGGCTGATTCTCACAGACTGCAGGTTAAACCTTGGACCATGGTCTGTATGCCTCAGTTCCTCACTGTCTTTGCCAACTATAATGTCCTGGGCATTTGCCCACTGTTTAACTTAGGATGGAGATGGTTCTAAATGAGTGTCAGCTGTGACTCAGTGGGTAGCACTCTCTCCTCTGAGTCAGAAGATTGTGGGTTCAAGTCCCACTCTAGAGACTTGAGCACAAACATCTAGGCTGGCACACCAGTGCAGTACTGAGTGAGTGCTGCACTGTCGGAGGTGCCGTTTTTCGGATGAGACATTAAACCGAGGCTCCGTCTGCTCTCTCAGGTGGACGTAAAAGATCCCAGGGCACTATTTCGAAGAAGAGCAGGGGAGTTATCCCCAGTGTCCTAGCCAATATTTATCCCTCAATCAACATCACTAAAACAGGTTACCTGGTCATCATCACATTGCTGTTTGTGGGAGCTTGCTGTGCGCAAGTTGGCTGCCATGTTTCCTACATTACAACAGTGAATACACTTCAAAAGTACTTCATTGGCTGTAAAGCGCTTTGGGACATCCGGTGGTCATGAAAGGCGCTATATAAATGCAAGCCTTTCTTTTCTTTCTAAACAGAATTTGAGTGGATCATCGAAGAGAAAATTGCTTGGGAACAAAATTAAAAGCATTACCTTGCAACAACATATTTTCATTGATATAATGAGTTCTTCAGTGATACATGCATTGCTGTTCTTGGCAACAGAATATTTTGTGCATTTTGTATTTGAGTGCAGACCCGTGCCAACATAAATTACAAATATGCCAGACTTCATGGATGAAAATAGGCCACAGCTAATGTTATGTTTTCTTTGTGGGCTGCACTAAATAGATTCTGTTGATGACTGCTGAAATATTGTCCTGAATCTTCTAATTTTTATCCCTATATTTGATGTCTAAGTCATAAGTGACTGAACTGTTTGTCTTCAAGCAGTTCCCATATTGCTGGTAAAAATTGCATCCAAAGATCAGGTAGTTCTTGAAGGCTCCTTATGAGATTCAATCTTATAAATTTCATCATATCAGGGAAATGGCATCTAGACAACTAAAATTATTATTGCAGCCCAAAAACATGTTTTTTTTCTTATTGTGCATTGTAAGTTATTGGTGAAGAGCAGTGTCCAGACCAAAGGACTGCTATGGATCAAGGTCAGTTTGCAAATTTTGAAATTGTGACTGCTGACCATCTGATCTTTAGTTTTGTCACTGACAGTAGGAGCTTTTACCAAACATCTGTAGTTGCTTTCTGAGAGGTATTGGACCAGTGCTTCATTAAAGGATCAGCCCTTTTCTTAAAAGAAAATCGAAATAGCTATTTTCTTTGGAGTTAAAAGTGGTTTGAGAGCACTTATGTTCTCTCTATAAACGATTCGGGACCTGGAAAAAGGCAGGCTTTCAAAAAATAGAAGCACTGGAAAGGAGACAATTAAAGTCTAATTTTGCAACTAGTATTAATCCATAGTTAAAAAATTTGTGTCAGTTGTAGGCTTTACAATTGAGTCCTATCAAATAATTGCACATATAAAAACAGAAATGAGTGGGAAATTGATTTAGAATGGCAGAAACAAAGCAGGGTTAAGCAGTGTCTGTCAACAGGTTTCTGATTTTCTGCTATTTCTGAGCTCCGGTGATGGGAAGTTGCAGTCAAGGCTTAAGGAAATAGGGGTGGATAGACTTTAGGAAATAGGCGGGTGATTGAAGGATGCTCAGGTCAAAAGTACTGTTGCCCTCCCGTATTCTCATTATAAAGAAAAAAAACATTTATCAAATTAATATATAAATCCAACTGTTGTAATACTGGAGGCATTTGCTTTTGTAGAAGCTTGAATTAAAAGAATTTCAACAGGCTGTAAGCTTGTCTCTCCTGATTCCTCAATGTGAGCGATGACTGGCGACACTAGAAATATTGGCAGGGAGTAATACTTGTAACAGTTTAGCTCTCCAAAAGGACGCCATTGCTTCTGAGCTGACAACAATTGGGCTCTTGTTGATTTCGAGCCCTGTGTAGGCTTCTCTGTAGAAAAGCAGTGAGGGTATTTTTGTGCAACAGCTGTCCTCTGAAAGCCACATATGGAAGATTTGAAAACTGGAGGGTGTTGCAGAGCTAGAATACTTGGCACGTATCTTTGCAGGGAATTCAAGATCCTCACACCCATCCTGTTTGATACTGACTCACTGTACTCGTGTTTACTGGCACATCATTGTAAGTCTGCAGTATCCACAGAGGTTTCCACCCTTGAAAAACACCCGATCACAACAGCAACGTTTGTGTTAATCTCCCTTAACAAAGTACTAAAATCAGTTGTATTGTTGGATGCTAAGTGATGGTTTGCGAATAATGCAATTGTCTCAATCACAGGGACACTAAACCTGCAATTTACACATTAGAAAATATTTCCACATTGTGTGCCCTGGGGAATTCAGTTCAAATCCCAGTCTTAATTAACATTCACAATGCACCATTCCAGGCAGAGTCAGGAGCAGCTGCTTCAGCGGGCAGACACTGGTTACCTACTCAGTGGGAGGGAAGGCAATAATAGAAAATTGGAATAAAACTTCACAGTTTACATGATGGGATTTGAACTAGCGACCCCTGGGTTGTGAATCCAGTATCATAACCACAAGGCTACTGTATCCTTTATTGCTCCTGAGGTCACTTTGGTTTTGGAGTGCCAATTTACACTTCCAAAACTTGATTCTATTAATTTCACGTCAGTCCTTTTCACCTCCCATCCCACTTCCAACCTTCCCCACTTCACAACCACCGCAGCCCCAATTTTCCCCCATTCTGCAACTTCTCTCCCTCTCACATTGCCCTATGAGCTCTTCTCTTCCATGTCACCCTCTTCCTGCTCCCACCCAACTACCCCTCTACATGCTGCCCCTTGGTGATATGACCCTCTGACACGGGGCTAGCTTCCATATGCATGGTCTATCTTTCCACCACTTCTCTCAATCTCATAATCAATTCCATGTTATCAGTCTGCCTACCCAACATCAAATTATGAATGAGTCGCAACCTCTTCCAACTGAACAGTGGGAAAATTGAAGCCATTGTTTTCAAACTCTACACTCTTGCCATTGGCTCCATTAAAGCGTCACCATTTCTGTAAAGTAGCTGCTTGTAAGCAGCTTTTGCAAAATCATGGCCCCAATATTTGTGGGGAGGGAGCGGGAGCGACTGTCAGCAGCCGGGAAACCCCGAAATCTGGGAAAGGTGGAGGTTCTACCAAATATAATGGCAGTAGAATTTTTGTGTTCCGTTCTCTACTGGGCAGCCAGCCAATTTGAGATTGTCCCCTGCTGGATGAGGGGAGGGAGGGAGAAATTGTGAGGAGGGAGAGATAGTGGGGGGCTGGGGCGGGGGGGGGGGAGAGGGATGGCAGGGCAGGGGGAGGGGAGGGATGGGGAGGGGAGGGATAGCAGGGGCAGTGAGGGGAGGGATGGCGGGGGTGGGGAGAGATGGTGGGGGGAGGGGAGGGGAGAGATGGTGGGGGAGGGGAGAGATGGTGGTGGGGGGGTCGGCCAATCACTGGGTGGTTCTGGCTAGCACGGGAAAGGAGGTAAATCGCAGCAAGTTAGCTTGGGCTGCCGGGTTGAAGCCCACAAGCAGTACTGAAAAAGCACATGCCAGCTGGATCGGGCTGTTCTCGCAGCCCTTTAGCTGCCGGGTTTCACACCAACCTCAAGTCTTGTTACTATCCTTCATTTTTGCAATATAATGGAAAAATTGCTTTGCATTTGGTAGGCTGCAGCACAATATATGCATAGAAGCCAGGATACCGGCATAAGTTGACAAAAATGCTTGTAATAATGGTACGTGTACACTCACAGCTATTTACAGTGGCCTGGCGTTTCTGCTCAATTGTGCTGTTTTTTTCAGCGCAATTTCCCCTATATTGGTGTAACCAGCACAAGATGCGGAATTTTAAGTGCAAATTACATTCAGTGCAACTAGAGTTTCCACAATCTTTTGCGCTAGTTTTAAAATCATCGTGGTAGAAGCAGGCCCCACCCATGGCCATGACCCCAGGGTGAATTAATCACCATTGGGAGTTTCCGCTAATTGCGCTCGTTTGCCGGCCTTTGAGAAGGCTCCAAAAATTAAACTGGCCACTGTACCCCAATCTAACTAGAAAATAGTTTTGTATATATTAAGTCATTTTCAGTCATTTAAAATCGGGTTACTCATAGTTGGTGGATTGACACTGATTTTAAAATGCTTATTTTTTATGATAAACCCATTTTCAAGCTTTATCAAGTTGCCACTCTTAAATGTATCAAGGAATATTTTTTAAAGCGCATTTATTTTTTAAAGCATTGCCCTATTGTTCTGGTTCATGGCAGAATTTGTGTTCGGTGATATGCAAATGTGTTTGAGTGGAAACTCGGGATAAAAAAACACTTTCCAAAACAGGCGCAATTCTGGGTGCAATTTGCTTCGGAATCGCCGATTGAGCCCAAAGCGGAAACTGTACCAGTATCTCTATCTGATCAAGTACTTTATATCTACACTATCAGTAAAATAACATGATACGCAACCTATATTGGTGTATTATGCATTCTGGGAGAGCACGCACATTTTGTATTCTGTAGTATGAAACTCTGGGCAATATTTAACATTAGATGCAGCATATTAAAAGTATCTAAAGTGGAGTGAACTAGAAAATAATTGACTGGAAAACTACTGAAGTATTTGTTATGTATTGTGTGTTCTATTGTGTGTTTTCCTCCCACCTGTGGTGGCGCTGTCACAGCAGATAAATGGTTGGGTGTTCTCTGTTAAGTTTAGTTCTCTGTTAAGTTTAGCTCTCTTTGTTCGGAACTTTCCAGAACTTCCTTTCCTTCCAATAAAGCACTTCATGTTTGAACCTCTGAGTTCTGAGTCCTAAATTGTGTCTAGGTAGAAAGGTACCGACACAACAAGTGGCAATGAGGAGCGGATGAATCTGCGTACGTTATGGGTGCAGTGAGTAAACAGAAAATTTATTTTGAAACGTGAGATGGCTACTATATTAGGAAACATCGGTGATTTTGATGAAAATGTGGAGCAATGGAGCGCTTATGCAGAACGTTTTGACTATTTTGTATTGGCGAATGCGCTGGCAAATAAAAAGGTCGTGCCTACCTTTTTGAGTGTAATCGGGCCGAAGACATTCAATTTACTTCGCAGCCTCGTGCAACCAGATAAGCCAGGAACTAAAACATATAAGCAACTAGTGGAAATTCTTGGAGCACATTTTTCACCAAAACCTCTGGTTATTGCTGAGAGATTTAGATTTCACAAACGGAATCAAGAGGAGGGGGAATCAGTGACGATGTTTATTGCTGCTTTAAAAAGGTTGTCAGAACACTGCCAGTTCAAGGAGGTGCTGAATGACACCATTAGAGACAGACTTGTGTGTGGTCTGCAAAATGCAGCCACACAGAAGCGCCTTCTTACTGAGGACAACCTTACTCTTGAAAAGGCCATTGAAGTTAGTGTCTCCATGGAGATGGCGGAAAAGGAGGCTCACCAGTTGAGTTCAACAGGGAGAGTTCACAAGGTGTCGTCTGAGCCTAAAGGTGCGCGGAACGGCACATGTTACCGTTGCGGGAAAACGGGCCATCACGCTAATGACTGCTGGTGTACGGAGCTGGAATGCCGAAATTGTGGCAAAAAGGGTCACATTGAACGCGCCTGTAGAGGTAAAAAAAGAACAGACAGAGCTGGGAAGCATGGAAGCAAAATATCTGTATTTGGACAAGAGAGGAAAAAGAGTGTTCATTCAGTGCAGTATGATGGAACAAGCAAAACAGAGGGGAGCGACACCTCTGAGGAGGAAGAGGTGCACATACTGACGGTTGCAGGTGATTTAAATGGCTACTGGGTGTCACCACTGGTGGAGGGACAATCAGTGCGGATGGAGGTGGACACAGGCGTGGCTGTGTCCCTTGTTTCAGACACTGTCCACAACAAAATGCTAAAGCATCTTACCCTTCAGCCAACAAACATTGTGCTAAAGACGTATACCGGCGAACCTGTGGCCATGAGAGGCGTCATTGAGGTGACAGTTAAATTGAATGGACAGACTGCAAAACTGCCACTATATGTGGTAAAGGGAAATTACCCATCGCTACTGGGACGTGCGTGGCTCGAGAAAATCATGCTGGACTGGCCTGCAGTCCGCATGATGTCAAAAGGGGAGTCAGGTCTGACTGCAGTGTTAAACAAACATGCAGAACTCTTCAATGGGGAACTTGGGAGCATGAAAAGATCAGCGTGAGACTGGACATTAAACCTGACAGCAAGCCGAAGTTTCACAAAGCCCGACCTGTACCCTATGCAATTAGGCCAAAAGTTGAGGCTAACTTGGAGGCCTTAGTCGAGAATGGAGTCCTGGAGCCTGTGAGTGTGAGCAAATGGGCCACACCCATTGTTCCTGTCCTGAAAAAGGATGGATCTGTTCAAATCTGCGGGGATTTTAAAGTGACTATTAACCCGGTGCTGTCTGCGGAACAGTACCCTCTTCCCCTCATTGATGATCTTTTTACGGGCCTGGCCGGAGGGCAAAAGTTCAGCAAAATAGACTTATGCCAGGCTTATCTACAAATGCATGTCGATGACAAATCAAAGGAGCTGCTGACAATTGTGACACACAAGGGGCTATACAGGTACTGCCGCCTTCCGTTTGGAATTACGTCGGCCCCTGCTCTATTCCAAAGGGCAATGGATCAGATTTTGAGTGGACTGCCAGGAGTCCAGTGCTACCTGGACGACATCCTTGTCACTGGGACAAATGAGGAGGATCATCTTCTGAACTTGGATGCGACACTACAACGACTGAAAGAGTACGGACTCAGAGTTCGTAAAGACAAATGTGAATTCTTTCAGTCTTCAGTTGAGTACCTGGGGCATGTGATTGACGCTACTGGCCTGCATAAGGCGCCGTCAGAGGTCAAGGCGATCGTGGAGGCCCCAGCACCCCAGAATGTGAGCCAGTTACGTTCATTTCTGGGGCTACTTAACTACTATGGGAAGTTTATTCCAGACTTGGCAACATTGCTGAAGCCGTTACATCAGTTGCTATGTCAAGGCAAAACATGGAAATGGACTGAACTGTGCAACGAAGCTTTCGCCCAAGCAAAGAAAGCATTGCTGAAATCGGAGGTCCTGACACACTTCGACCCAAAGCTACCCGTGCAGCTAGCATGTGATGCATCACCATATGGTGTGGGAGCAGTCATATCCCACATCATGCCTTCGGGTGAAGAGAAACCTATCGCCTTCGCATCACGCACCTTGAACAAGGCCGAGAGTAACTATGCGCAGATCGAGCGTGAGGCCTTGGGAATCGTTTTTGGAATTTGAAAATTTCATCAGTACCTGTTTGGGAGAAGGTTCACACTCCTGACAGACCACCGTCCATTGATTTCAATCTTCGGGCCCCACACCGGAATTCCGTCTCTCGCTGCAAGCAGGATGCAAAGGTGGGCTTTACTGTTGTCAGGACACACATACGACATCAAATATCGCAAATCAGACTTGCACGGCAACGCAGACGGTCTCTCGAGGCTACCCTTGCCTGTTACTCCCCCAGAGCCTCATCAGATAGACATCTTCTACTTTAGACAAGTGGAGGGAGCACCTGTCACTGCAGTTCAGGTGCGAAGGTACACCCGCAACGATCCAGTCCTGTCTGAGGTAATGGACGATGTCATTCGAGGGAGAGCTATAGGAGATTCTCCTAGTTTGAAACCTTACGTTTCAAAAAGAAATGAGCTCTCTGTCCAGGCAGGTTGTCTTCTTTGGGGACGCCGTGTCATCATTCCGCCACCTCTGAGGGAACCTATACTGCAACAACTTCATACAGGCCACAGTGGGATGGTTCGGATGAAGGAAATGGCAAGAAGCTACTTCTGGTGGCCAGGTCTCGATGGGAATATTGAGGAGAAAGCCAAAACATGTTCCCCATGTCAAAGGGTCCGGAATGTTCCACAGCTGGCAACCCTACACCCCTGGGATTGGCCTGCAGAAGTGTGGCAGCGAGTACATGTGGACTTTGCCGGTCCTTTCGAAGAGAAGATATTTATGGTGGTTGTGGACGCTCGTAGCAAGTGGCCGGAGGTCACTGTGATGAGGTCTACCATGGCAGAGAAAACAATTGAGAAACTTGGTGAGATGTTCAGCCGTTATGGCTCACCGGAACAACTCGTAAGTGACAACGGTCCACAATTTGTATCACAGGAGTTTGCAACCTTCCTGCATGTGAATGGTGTCCAACACATCAGGTCTGCGCCCTATCATCCCTCTACTAACGGCCAGACAGAAAGGTTTGTGCAAACTTTGAAGCACGCCTTGAAGGCATCGCAAGGTCATGGCTCAATCCACCAACGTCTGACCAGCTTCCTGTTGTCCTACAGGAACGAGCCGCATGCCCCAACCAAAACTTCCCCCGCTTCGCTCATGATGAAGAGGCAGTTGCGGACAAGTTTTGACTTACTCAAACCTCCAAGGGCAGAACAGGTTGTCCATTGTCAACAACAAGCTCAAGTTGAAAAGAGAGAGAAAAGAGCCAAGGAGAGACGGTTTCACCCTGGAGAGCACGTCCTAGCTCGAAACTACAACACTGGACCGAAATGGGTTCCTGCTACGGTGATCGCGCAGACGGGCCCTGTGTCTTACACGGTTGAGACTGCTGAGGACGTCGTCTGGAGAAGACACACAGATCAACTGTTGCTAGGAGTAGAGACAGCCACAGAGGCTCCAATGGCTGGTTGGCCTGAACTGTTTCCGGATGATACCGCAAACCAGCATCCTTTGCCACAGTGCTCTTCTCCAACACAGGAAGTCAAAGAGACTGTTCCACCTGTGCAAACTCCTGACTTTCGACTGACACAGGCACCTTCTCCATCCAGGCCTGTGTCAATGCCTACTGCTGTGGAAGCTAGCGATGACCGCCGGTATCCTGTCAGAGAGCGGCGGCCTCCAAGACGCTTGGATCTGTAGGCTTAGTGACTTACCCACAAGACTGGGGCAGAATAAACCCCAGGGTAAAGTCAGGGTTTGAGGCAGTCTACCTCTACCCTAGGTTCGTTGAGTGCATTGAAAGTAACTTACCTGTTGAGGAATAATGTGGACCTTCCATTTAAGAGGGGAGGAAATGTTATGTATTGTGTGTTGTGTGTTCTCCTCCCACCTGTGGTGGCGCTGTCACAGGAGATAAATGGTTGGGTGTTCTCTGTTAAGTTTAGCTCTCTTTGTTCGGAACTTTCCAGAACTTCCTTTCCTTCCAATAAAGCACTTCATGTTTGAATCTCTGAGTTCTGAGTCCTAAATTGTGTCTAGGTAGAAAGGTACCGACACAACAGTATTCATCTGTGAGTCAATTAATAAAGACTTTTTTCTTTCTCTGCTAATTTCTGCTGACAGAGTTTTGCCTACCCACTCTGACTAGCTACGAGAGGCTGTACAAAGTCTCAAGTCTCCCTTCTTCTGGAAAAGCATTTTATCTACCCTTAATCATCTGGCTGAGATTAATTGTGAGGACTGGAAGGAGTTTAATTATACATAGTTACATAGTGCAGTTGTATGCAATTGCCCATCCTGCTGTATTTGTTCTTTTAAAATGTTAATTTATTTTTAAATTCAAAACACATTTTAGCATTTGGTTCAAGTAGGTAGGATTTTTACTACCTTTGGAACTTCAGGAGCCCAGAGCAGAAACCTTAATGATGCATTTCCAATAGAAGAAAACATATACCGGGTACGATAGTGCAGTGGTTATGTTACTGGACTAGTAACCCAGACGCTGGAACAAAAAACCTTGTATTAGTAAAAGTGACCATGAAGGTCCTGGATTTTTGTAAAAACCCAACTGGTTCATTGATGCCCTTCAGGGAAGGAAACCTGCCGTCTTTACCTGGTCTGGCCTATGAGTCTCCAGTCCCACACCAATGTGACTCTGAACTACCCTCTGAAGTGGTCTCGCGAGCCATTCTGTTGTATCAAACCAGAGGCAGCTCACCATCACCATCTCAGGGCAACTAAATGCTGGCCTTGCCAGCGATGCCTACATTTGCGAGAATGAATTTTAAAAAGAAAGTATAGTCCCTTTATAACTTTAAGAACCAAATACCCGATCCCCAGCATAGTCTAGATTACTATTTCTTACCCTGCGGATTCTTTTATTACTTTTGTGAAGGAACTCTGAGATGTCTTGTGTCAGTTTGGAAAAATATTCACTAATAGTCTTGTTTACCAGATGAGTTTTCAGTCTACATGTTAAAAAACCTTAATTCTTTTTGTAAAGCACTAATTTGTGTACCGTATCGGTGGCAGTGAATGCAAGCATACATTATAGTGCTTTAACTGCTTGGAGCTACAGTAAAGTACATTATTGTTAGAAATTGCAGGCAGAGATTGATACTGATTCTTTCTTTGTCTTTTTCTAACAGCTATATTGTTAAAGGAAAGGAATTATTGTGGTCTTCAGCAGTTCTTAGCCAAGCTTTATGTATTCATTTTAGAAAGGATTTGAAAGTGTGTTTTATTTGAGGGGTGGGTTTTAAATCGGAGTGGGTTCACACAGTTTTAAAGCTCTCTACCATCATGTATCGTAGCCACTGAGATGAAGATTTTGCTTGTTAATGGGCCAGGCATTGAAGATGTGTATTAAAGCTAAACGCAATAGTTTGTGGAATGTCACGACTCGCCGTCTGCTTCATACTGAGACAGTAAGAGTCAATTGATACATTCCAGACTCATTGGCCTTGATTCTAAGTTGAGTGGGGGGTATCGGTGACAAACTCGCATGCCAAGGCCCGGAGAGATTTTGACTCCGGGCCTCATTTCACCCAAACCCAGCAGGAATTATTGGCCGGTGGGCGGGAGAGGAATTCACCGTTGGATATGCGCGGGAACAGTCCCTGGAGTCAGGTAAGTGGTGAGGAGAGGTCTGGAGGTGATCACGATTGGGAGAGGGGGGAAGGCTGGGGCAACGGAGGCTCAAAGTTTCTTCGTGGGGCCTGGAGGAGTACTCCTGCCCCTCCTGGCCCACAAGGACACTTATTTTTTTTTAAACTTATCTTGCTGGGCCTTCAATGGCCCTCGATCCAGCTCCCAGCAGGAGCCTGATTTGCATATTTAAGCAGGACCCCGCCGGCTTGGGGCAGGTGTCCTTGTCACCTGCAATTTCAAATTGTAGTCGGTCAGATCGGGGTGGGAAAGGAGTGTGCAAGTCACCCACTCCTTTTTAACTGCCCCCCCTGCCTGGCGGAAACTTGGCTGGAGGAGTTAAAATTGAGGCCATTAATTCAGAATGATCCCTATTCCTTTTGAGAATAGTAGGACCTATTTTTGAAGGAGTCACATCCTGAGGACCATGGTCAAGCCCTTGAGTGGGGAGTTGAAGGGGACAACCCTCCCACTTCCTCTGAATGCAGCGAAAAAGGACAAAGAAACACATCAGGTTAGTTAGGCTTGGGAAGGGAGCCTGGTCTATTGAGGGATAACTCATGCATCTTAAGCTCAGGGCTGGTCAGAACAAGAAAGCTGACCAGGAAAAGTTAAAACAAAAATAGAAAGTGCTGGAAACAATCAGCAGGGCAGTCAGCATCTGTGAAGAGATGAGCTAACGTTTCAGATGAAGACCAGGAAAAGTTAAGTGACCCAGCTCATAGGAATAGTGTGGAGTATTTCTATTACTTTTCTTCACAAGGAGGGATCTAAAATTAGTTGGATTAAGATGAGATTTGATTGCATCTGTTACTCCGTATGCTCACTTACTGCCTGTAAAATTAAGCAGCTTAATGATTTGTATCTGATCTTGTCACATTAATATCTTTTGTCCACTTATTGAAGTTTGGAGATGTGTACATGAAGGCACTTGCAAAAGACACAACGTCCATTTCACATCACAACAGGGTACTGTTGTTACACCCTGAGGTTACATCGTATTATCAGATATTGGGCAGTGTGGGCTTACTCCTGAACATAAGAAACTCGAAGCTCATGGAAATGAACAGCACCATTGAAACTTCGTGTCAGTTATTCTTTCTGTGCTGTTTTTCATCTGTCAGCTTTTCTAGGACTGTCAACTGTTGTGAAACTGTTGGTGAACTTTGGCTAGTTTTCGAGATTAGTTGTTAACAACCTCGGTATCCTCTTCGATCCCAATCTGAGCTCCTGACTCCATATCCTCTCCATCATAAAGACCGCCTACTTCCACTCTCATAACATCGCCTGCCTTCACACCGACCTCATTCCATCCGCTACTGAAACCCTCATCCAAAACTTTGTCACCACCTGACTCGACCATTCCAATGCTCTCCTGGTCACCTTCTCATCTTCCACCCTCCGTAAACTTCAGCTCATGTAAAACTCTTCTGCCTGTATCCTATTATGTACCAAGTCCTGCTCATCCAGCACCCCTTCCTTACTGACCTATGTTGGCTCCCAGTCACCCAATGCCTCAGATTTAAAATTCTCATAATTGTGTTGAAATCTTTCCATGGCCTTGCCCCTCCCTATCTCTGTAACCTCCCTCTCTTGAATTCTTCACTCCTCTGACTCTGGTTTCTCGTGCAACCCCCTTCCCTCTGCCCCACGATTGGCGGCCATGCCTTCTGCCACCTCAGCTCCAGCACCTGGAATACCTCCCTAAACCTCTGCCTTTCCATCTTCCTCTTCTCCTAATGAGACCTTCCTTAAAACTGTGGTGTGGAGATGCCGGAGTTGGACTGGGGTGGACAAATGTAAGAAGTCACACAACACCAGGTTATAGTCCAACAGCTTTATTTGAAATCATAAGCTTTCGGAGCGCTGCTCCTTCGTCAGGTGAAGTGGAGAAATGCATAAAGACACAGCTTATATAGTCAGAGAATAATGTCAGATGTTTACAGGTAATCTTTCCAACTGCCATTTATCACACCTCGGCAGAGAGATAATCCCAGCAATCAAAGGTGTGAATGGTGTCCAAACAGGTCAGTCAGGAAAACATTACATCAAAGAACAATGAGGTGGGGTCACAAGGGGTCAAATATTGCAGATGCTGGGGTCAGTATGAAAAACAAAAAAACAGACAAAAAACATTTTTTTTGCTGGAAATCACAGCAGGTCCGGCCGCATCTGTGTAGAGAGAACAAGCCAATGTCGACTCGAGTCTGGATGACCCTGCGTCAGGTGGGGTTACATGTAGCGTGACATGAACCCAAGATCTCGGTTGAGGCCGTCCTCATGGGTGCGGAACTTGGCTATCAGTTTCTGCTCGACGATTTTGCGTTGTCGTGTGCCTCGAAGGCCGCCTTGGAGAATGCTTACCTGAAGATCGGAGGCTGAATGTCCTTGACTGCTGAAGTGTTCCCCGACTGGGAGGGAACACTCCTGCCTGGTGATTGTTGCGCGGTGTCCGTTCATCCGTTGTCGCAGTGTCTGCATGGTCTCGCCGATGTACCATGCTCCGGGGCATCCTTTCCTGCAACGTATGAGGTAGACAACGTTGGCCGAGTCACATGAGTATGTACCATGTACCTGGTGGGTGGTGTCCTCACGTGTGATGATGGTATCTGTGTTGATGATCTGGCATGTCTTGCAGAGGTTGCTGTGGCAGGGTTGTGTGGTGTCGTGGTCGCTGTTCTCCTGAAAGCTGGGTAATTTGCTGCGAACGATGGTCTGTTTGAGGTTAGGCGGCTGTTTGAAAGCGAGTAGTGGAGGCGTGGGGATGGCCTTAGCGAGGTGTTCGTCGTCATCGATGACATGTTGAAGGCTGCGAAGAACATGGCGTAGTTTCTCCGCTCCGGGGAAGTACTGGACGACGAAGGGTACTCTGTTGGTTGTGTCCCATGTTTGTCTTCTGAGGAGGTCGATGCGATTTTTCGCTGTGGCCCGTCGGAACTGTCGATCGACGAGTCGAGCGTCATATCCCGTTCTTACAAGGGCGTCTTTCAGTGTCTGTAGGTGTCCATCGCGTTCCTCCTCGTCTGAGCAGATCCTGTGTATTCGCAGGGCTTGTCCATAGGGGATGGCTTCTTTAACGTGGTTAGGGTGGAAGCTGGAGCAGTGAAGCATCGTGAGGTTGTCCGTGGGCTTGCGGTAGAGTGAAGTGCTGAGGTCTCCGTCTTTGATGGAGATTCGTGTGTCCAAGAATGAAACCGATTCTAAGGAGTAGTCCATGGTGAGTTTGATGGTGGGATGGAACTTGTTGATGTTATCGCGTAGTCTTTTCAGTGATTCTTCGCCGTGGGTCCATAGGAAGAAAATGTCGTTGATGTATCTGGTGTATAGCGTTGGTTGGAGATCCTGTGCAGGATCTTTGACTCACCTCTTTGACCAAGCCTTTGATCATAGTTTCTGACATGAATCAACTGAGTGGCCTGCGAGTGGCGCTGTCCAGGGAGAGTATAAATACTCGGGCACGGGCCCAGCTTGCGCAGGACATTCTTAACAGGAACTAGTGAAGGACACAACTAGATCTCCATGTTGTAAAACAGTTGATTAAAGCTTTGTTTAATGCTTAGACCAAGTGCCTAGTAGTTTTCTTACATCAATTTCTATTATATTCTTTAGCTTGGCATCCATTTTTTTGATAAGCCTCTGTGAAATGCTTTGGGACCTCTTTTTTAATGTTAGGGGCATTTTATAAATGCAAGTTATAATTTGTATTTGGAGAGTGCTTCTTGCATGGAAGATGATGCAAGCTTGGAGCTAGGGTTTTGCTGTAAGTTGTTGCAATCCAGTCTTATCAGCAGTCACATTATTATTTTTGAAAGACTACAAAGAACATCCTTGGATGTTGTTAAAGCAAAATACTGCGGATGCTGGAAATCTGAAATAAAAACAGAAAATGCTGGAAATACTGACGAAGGGTCATTGACCTGAAACGTGAACTCTGTTTCTCTCTTTACAGATGCTGCCTGACCTGATGAGTATTTCCAGCATTGTCTGTTTTTACCTTGGATGTTGTGGTTTGATTCCATGCTGTCAAAGTGATGGAAATTGTACATGTACATTCATTTTTAAATTTTGCACTTGTCAAAAAATAGGGCGTCAATGGTGGAAAATGAAGCACGATTCTACTTTTGGCAGCTAGTCTTAAATATAAATTCCTAAATCAGATATAGCATAATCAGATGCTGAACAAAATACTGTACTCTGTCCCAATATACTTCTTAACCCCAACCTCAAAGGAGCACCACTTCCCAAGCTAGTCAGCCTCATGATTAATCTGAGTGAGTTTACTAAATTATGGAGCATTTTGCACTGTAGACCCTCACCCATTGGAATCTAGGTTGAGACTGCCCCCAACTGACTTCCTAAAGGATCCATCAGCTGGTAGAGAACAGAGACTTCATCCAATTGGTCTTGAAGACAGGATCAAACCTGGCTGTGATGCCCTTCTTCATCTACCAGGCTACTGATGCTCACTATCAGTTTCATCTTCTGACTTGTGCAAGATACTAGAAGGTGGTTGGTTCGTTTTGTTTCCCAGCTTACTCTTAAAATGTAAATCCAATATTAGTTTCTCCTCCACTAAGTTTGGCACTACACATGCAAAGTGTCAAAGATGAGCACTTCCAAAATTCATCCCATGTAGATTAAGGATTGTTATGTCAGCAAGTGCTGGCATTCAAAAGCTATGTTCAAAGTAGTGTAAAATAAGGTTGATTATCAACAATACTGCTGTACTGGGCTCTCATCTGAAATGGCACTTGGTAAGCTAATTAACTTAATGGTAAATCCAATTACCATCATCCGATCATGTACATGTAGCCACTTGTACCAAGGCCAATATCAGTTATTCATCCTGTGACTTATGCACAAATCTGAAAGATTTCCAGACACAAATTTAGATTTCTAGTGACTCTAATGTTTCAATGCATTGGGAAGCACAAAATGTCTAGCCTTTGGTATTAGTACACTCTCTCTGCTTTAAATCATGTTGTACTTGCTGTTACCATTGAGATGAAATGCCCTGTAAACATTAATGGGTTACAACTTATTTTTTCTTTTTAATGGTGCTGTAGGTTTGGACTTTAACCTCTGGCACCTGGGTTCAAATCAATCCCAAATGACTAGATGAGAATCTCCTCTGCCAAGTGTGAAAATGCTACACCTTTGATGAAATGCGTTTGGACAGTCGCAAGGAAACATCGTCGGCCCAACCATCTTCAGCCACTTCATCACTGACCTTGCCTCCGTCATAAGTACGTAGAAGCTACAACATGGAAAGAGGCCTTTCGGCCCTACCAGTATGTATTGGTGTATACTCTCCGTGCGAGCAAATTGTCCTAATCACATTTACCTGGCCTCGTATACCTTCATCCCCTTTTAGTTCATCCACATATCTAATCTAATTTTGATTGTTAATATATTTTCTGCCTCTACCACTACTCCTGGAAGTGAATTCCACAGCTTTACAACTCTGCATTTCAATGGCAGGTCTCCCTTAAGAAGGCCCTGATCGTATGGCTCTCTCTCAAGTTCAGAATTGTTCAGAATAAGTTCACTGATAATTCCAGTGTTCAGATCCATTCACAACTCCTCTCATAATGAAGCATAATTTAAGGGACGCCTGCTTCAGGGCAAACCAGTCTTGAAGTGGGAGCCTCAAACAAGCATTAGGCCCCTTATTTGCATATACAAAGGGTCTAACGTTTGTTTCAGGCTTGGGCACTGCACGCTGATTTTTTTTTTTGCCTTTACCAGTATGGCAGTTGCCGCACTTCTGGCTCGT
Organism: Somniosus microcephalus; assembly: GCF_052327205.1. Lineage (NCBI taxonomy): Eukaryota > Metazoa > Chordata > Chondrichthyes > Squaliformes > Somniosidae > Somniosus > Somniosus microcephalus. The sequence continues at coordinate 283,435,655 of NC_140988.1, read as the reverse complement.
AATGAGAGTGCGTTTCCTGCCACACCATTTGGAGGCTTAGGAGGACATTTAGCGGCCAAAAAATAGGCGTTGAGCAGCTGCATTTCTAGACCATTACTTATAAGCATAGGGCCAGCCAATGATATTTAACTTTACCTCTCTCCCTCTATAACCACCACTTTCGATTCCACAACTACTGTTGTACTGTCCACCTGCTTGTCTGATATCAGGTTGTGGATGATCCAGACTTTCAGAAACTTGCCACTGGCAAAACCAAAAGCATCTTACAGTATTTAGCTCTGACTAAATGTTTTTCACTTTTGCTGACAATTCTATCTTCCTTCCTAGCTGTTCCTTCAAGCCGAACCCAGCGGTGCGCAACCTCAATATACCGTTTGAGCAATGCTTCAAATCCCATATCCAACCCATCACCAAGACTGCATATTCCCTCCCACCCCGCCTCCTGTAAGGACTCTATTCCATTCTCCCAGTTTCTCCATCTCCGCCGTATCTGCTCCAACGATGCCACCTTCCACACCAGTGCTTCCGACATGTCTTCCTTTTTCCACAACCGAGGATTCCCCTCTACCGTGGTCGACACGGCCCTCGACTGTGTCCGTTCTATCTCCCGCACTTCTGCCCTCACCCCTGCCCCTCCCTCCCGGAACCACGATAGGGTTCCCCTTGTCCTCACCTTTCACCCCACCAGCCTCCACATTCAACGGATCATCCTCCGCCATTTCCGCTACCTCCAAAGTGATCCCACCACCAAACACATCTTCCTTTCCCCTCCCATTTCAGCATTCCGTAGGGACCGTTCCCTCCGAGACACCCTAGTCCACTCCTCTATCACCCCAAGCAGCCCTTCCCCTTCGCCTGGCACCTTCCCGTGCAAGCGCAGGAGATGTAACACCTGCCCCTATGCCTCCCCCCTTCCCACTGTCCAGGGCCCCAAACACCCCTTCCTGGTGAAACAGCGATTTACTTGTACTTCTTGCAATCTAGTATACTGTATTCGCTGCTCACGATGCGGTCTCCTCTACATTGGGGAGACCAAACGCAGATTGGGTGACCACTTTGCGGAACACCTCCGTTCAGTCCGTAAGGGTGACCCCGAGCTTCCGGTCGCCTGTCATTTTAATTCACCGCTCCATTCCCGCTCGGACCTCACCGTCCTTGGCCTCTTGTATTGTTCCACGGAAGCTCAACATAAACTCGAGGAACAGCAACTCATCTTCCGATTAGGCACTTTGCAGCCTTCCGGACTCAATATCGAGTTCAACAATTTCAGATCATAACCTCGGCCCCTATTACTTTTTTGCTTGTAATTTTTTCCACCCCTTTGTTTTGGGTCCTCCTTTCCCCCCCCCCCTTTCCTTTTGTTTCTCTCTCTCACCTGGCAGCTGTCTCTTACCTGCCAGTACACTTCACACCTAATCTCAGCTGCCTTTTGTCTCCATGGGCCTATTACCATCTCGTCTGGCTTCGAATACCTTTTATTGTCTCTTTTTCTTCTTTTGTTCGATCGCAGTCTTGCCTTCGATCTATTTTCTTTTCTTTCCAGTTTTGAAGAAGGGTTTCGACCCAAAACGTCAACTCAAATTTCTCTCCACGGATGTTGCCTGACCTGCTGAGTTTTTCCAGCATTTTCTGTTGTTATTTTGGACACCAGAACTTAATCAGCCCGGTACTCCCTCCAAGACTTTCTGAGGTGCAGCACCCAAAACTGAATGCATTACCCCAGCTGGGATCTGACCAAGGCTCTGTACAACTGAAGTATAACCTCCTCACTTTTGTATTCCCTTTGAGATAAAGATCAACATTCCATTAGCTGTGCGCTAACTTTTAGGGATTTGTGCACCTGGACACCCAAATCCCTTCACTTCGCCATAGTTCCTAGTCCCTCGCCATTAAGAAAATATTCCGATTTGTCTTTCTTGGATCCAAAATGGATGTCCTCACACTTCCCCACTCTCCCTTTCCCATAGGTGGTTTGCATCAACATGTGTATGCGTTTATGCATGCACGATTCTGTTTGTAATTTCTGTAGTTTTTGAGCTAACATTTTTTTTCAGCTAGTATGGGTCGGTGGACACGAATAGATGGGATGGGATGCAAGCTGGCTGAGAGGACAAGAACAGTAAGGCATGGCAGTGGCCATTTTTCTAGTCACGCAGGATTTAGGAGTGGGAGCTATCTATTTAGTATGTTGGGACACCGCACCCCTCATTAACGTCTGAGGTGAGTCTGTCCGCAATTCATGCAGTTTTAATGAATTTACAATGTTTAGTATTCCAAAACAGACTGGATCCAGCAAAATTAATATTCAAGTTTAACATTTGGAATACAAAACTGGGTATTACAATGTTCCTCCCACAAACTCCTTTGTGTATTCAGTACTCTAAGCATGATTTTAGTTTCTATCATGTTGGTGAGATAATGTTTTTTCACTGCAGACTTTTGTCAGTACAGGGGGTAGTTGGTCCAGCTGTCGAATTTTGAGTCTCATTATACTGCATATGTGAATCTTCAGCAAGCACTGCAAGGTTGTCCAGGTCAGTAGAATAGTGCAGGAGGTTATATCTTCCCAGCTTATGCGCTGAGCTTTACAGCAGGTTGCATATCTTTTTCAGATTCCTTCCCCACCCCCACCCCCCTGCCTATAAAAATACATGGATTCCTCACAAATCACAACTGCAAATTCCTAGATTACCTGTTAAAATACAGCCCGTTGTTGAGATACCGCGGCAAACGTGGGAGCCGAGACCAGAGCTATTGAACACACAACTGCTTTATTCCAACCACATGAAAAACAGGAACTAGAAAAGCCCGCGCATCCACTTAAATACTTCCCAGACAGGAAGTGCTCCCGGCAGCCTGTCCCTGCGGGAAACAAGTTGCTGGAGGAAAGGGCCCCCGGCTGGGGGCTTCTGCTTAGACTGTCTGTGCCGCCGTGAGCGGATTATGTCCAGTGGTGGCGTGTCGCCACAGAGCTCCCCCCAGAATCCACTTAGGAGGAGTGGACGAGTCGTGACGGTGGTCTAATGGTTCTGCCGCAGCGGCTCTGAGTGGTCGCCGGTCTGGTTGGTTGGGTCGGGCGGTTCGCCGCCGGCTGTGCTGGCTTGCCGGGGGGACGGCCTCTAGTTGGAGGCTGGGCCACGGGGACCTGTTCCCCTGGTTCTGTGTGTGCTGGTTTGAGCCGGTCGATGGAGACTGTCTCGACCCTGTCGCCGAGTCGCAGCTTGAAGACCTTGTCCCCGGTTTGTAGTACCTCGTACGGACCGTCGTACAGGGGTCGCAGGGGCCCGCGGTGCGCGTCGTGTCGCACGAAGACGAAGCGCGCCTGCTGTAAATTTGGCGGGACGTGAGGTGCGAGTTCGCCGTGTCGGTTGACCGGAAGTGGGGCGAACTGCTGAGCGGAAGAGAAAGAGTCGAGCCGCTGCTGTTCGGCCAACCAAGGCTTGGTAGGCTCCGGAAGGAATTCGCCTGGGATGCACAGCGGTTGTCCGTAGACTAACTCCGCTGCCGAGGACTGGAGGTCTTCCTTGACCGCGGTGCGTAGGCCGAGTAGCACCCACGGTAGGCGGTCAGTCCAGGTACTGTCCTGCAGGCCGGCGCAGAGTGAGGCCTTGAGTGACCTGTGGAAGCGTTCACAAAGTCCGTTGGCCTGCGGGTGGTACGCCGTGGTGCGGTGGAGCGTCACCCCGAGGTTGCGTGCTGTGGCCGTCCAGAGTTCGGAGGTGAACTGGGCGCCTCTGTCGGAGGTTATGTCGGCCGGTACGCCGAACCTCGCAACCCAGGTGTTAACGAACGCCCTGGCGATGTCGGCTGTGGTGGTGGAGGTCAGCGGCACTGCCTCAGGCCAGCGTGTGTAGCGGTCGACCATCGTGAGGAGATAAGTTTGGCCTTGTGATGGCGGCAGGGGACCGACGATGTCGACGTGTACGTGGTCGAAGCGGCGGCTGGGTACCTCAAAGTCTCCCAGGGGTGCTTTGGTGTGCAGCTGTACCTTAGCCCGTTGGCAGGCGAGGCAGGAGGTGGCCCAAGTCCGAACATCTCTGCTGAGGCCGCGCCAGACGAAGCGCTTGGAGAGGAGTTTGACGGATGCGCGGGAACCCGGGTGAGAGAGCCCGTGGAGCGCGTCGAAGACGCGGCGGCGCCAGGTCTCAGGGACGACCGGCCTGGGTTGGCCGAGTGAGACATCGCACGTGACTGCCGTGGCTTCGGGCCCGTGCGCGACCTTGGCTAGGCATAGCCCTGGCAGGCTGGTAGCCGCCGAGAGGAGGTCTGGGTCCGTGAGCTGGGCCGCTGCTAGTTGTGCGTAGTCGACCGCGAGGTGATTCGCACAGACGGCGGGATGGGAAAGGCAGTCGGCGACCACGTTGTCTCTACCGGAGACGTGCTGTATGTCCGTAGTAAACTCGGAGACGGCTGCGAGCTGGCGTTGCTGCCTAGCGGACCAGGGTTCGGTGTGCTTGGCCATCGCGTATGTGAGTGGCTTGTGGTCCACATACGCGGTGAAGGGGCGGCCTTCCAGGAGGAACCTGAAATGGCGGACCGACAGGTGGAGTGCGAGAAGCTCGCGGTCGAAAGTGGAGTATTTGACCTCCGGGGGGCGCAGTTGGCGGCTGTAGAAGGCAAGTGGCTGCCACGCGCCATTGACCCACTGCTCGAACACGGCCCCGACCGCGTGGTCGGAGGCGTCGGTGGTGAGCGCGACCCGGGCATCGGCCCTCGGGTGCACGAGCAGAGTGGCGTCGGCGAGCGCGTTTTTGGTGGCGTCGAAGGCGGCTGCCGTGTCAGTGGTCCAGGCTACGTCCATCTTGCCGGATTTTCCTCGGAGGGAGTCGTATAGGGGCTTCATGAGGGCTGCGGCTCTGGGGATGAATCTGTTGTAGAAGTTCACCATCCCGAGGAACTCCTGGAGGCCCTTGATGGTTGTGGGGCGGGGGAATTGCTGGACGGCCTGCACCTTGTTGGGCAGGGGGACGGCCCCAGCAGGGGTGATGTGGTGACCGAGAAAATCGATCTCGGTTAGGCCGAATTGGCACTTCGCCGGGCTGAGGATGAGCCCGTGTTGGGCTAGGCGCCCGAACAGGATGCGAAGGTGTTCGAGGTGTTCCTGTTTGGAGGAGCTGGCCACGAGAATGTCGTCTAGATAGACGAATAGGAAGTTCAGGTCCCGGAGGACTGAGTCCATAAGGCGCTGGAAAGCCTGTGCTGCATTCTTGAGGCCGAAGGGCATCCTCAGGAACTCGAACAGGCCGAATGGGGTGATGACGGCCGTTTTGGGGATGTCCGCGGGGTGTACGGGGACTTGGTGGTAACCGCGCACCAGGTCGACTTTGGAAAAGACGGTTCGTCCGGCCAGTCGGGCCGAGAAGTCCTGGATGTGTGGCACCGGGTATCGATCGGGGGTGGTGGCGTCGTTGAGGCAGCGGTAGTCCCCGCAAGGGCGCCAGCCTCCGCCGGGCTTGGGGGCGATGTGGAGGGGCGAGGCCCAAGGGCTGCTGGAGCGGCGGATGATGCCGAGTTGTTCCATGTTGGTGAACTCGGCCCGCGCGATTTCCAGCTTGGCCGGGTTGAGTCTGCGGGCGTGGGCAGAAACTGGGGGGCCGGTGGTGGGGATATAGTGTTCCACACCGTGCTTGGCGGCTTTGGCCAAAAAGGTCGGGTTAGTGAGGGCGGGAAACTCAGCTAGGAGTGCCGAGTAGTCGTCCGTGGCTCTGGCGAGGCAGTAGGTCGTCAGGCCGGCCGAACGGGCCGGGGTAAAGGCGCCGGGGATGGGGGCCATAGTGTTGATGTCGACGAGGCGGTGTCTCGGAATGTCGACAAGGAGGCGGTGGGCGCGTAGGAAGTCGGCGCCGATGAGTGGGCAGAGGACCTTGGCTGTGAGGAACTCCCAGCGGTAGCGGCGGCCCGCGAGGTCGAGCGTGACCATGCGGGTGCCATATGTGCGGATTTCAGAGCCGTTGGCTGCAGCCAGTGTGATACCCCGTGTGCCGCGTTGGATCTCGAGGGCGGAGGCGGGGGTGATGCTGTGCTGGGCCCCTGTGTCGCACAGAAATCGGCGGTTGGTTCTGTCGTCAGTGACGTACAGTAGGGGCTCCTTCTGCCCCGCGGCCATCGCGGGGGCCGGTGCGGGGGGGGGTTTGAAGGAACACGGTGGCGTGCAGCGTTGAGCCCTAGCGCCAAAACGGGTGTGGTAGTAGCAGTGACCCGGAGTGGTAGGGCGGTCGGGCCTAGCGGCCCGGGAAGACCGCGTGGTCGTTGCCGTGAGGTCAGGCGCGACGTCGCGAGCGGCCTGTGCAGAGAGCAGCCGGTCGGCCTTTTCGGCTATATCATTCAGGTCCGTGGAGTCAGACTCCACAATGAGCGGGCGGATGCTGGCGGGGAGCTGCCGAATGAAAAGCGTGCGAAAAAGGGCGCCGGGATTTTTGTCGTCTGAGAGGGACAGCATGTGGGAAAGCAGGTCTGATGGTGAAGCGTCACCAAGGCCGGGGAGGTCCAGGAGTTGGCAGTGGCGCTGGTAAGAGGACGTTTGAAATTTTTTAAGTAGCGCAGCCTTCAGATGTTCGTACTTGCCCTCTGTTGGTGGATTCTGCAGCACTGCCCAAACCTTGGGGACTGTAGTGTAGGTGAGCGAGGCGACGAGGTAGTCGTACTTCGTGGCGTCGACTGTAATGCCTTTCAGCCGGAATCTGGACTCAGCTTGAACGAACCAGGCTTCGGCGAGGTTCTCCCAAAAGTCTGGTAATTTAACCGTGACTGCGTTTGTATCCGCCATGTTAGCTTAGGATTCGTCCTGAGCGTCGGGGTCACCAGTGTTGAGATACCGCGGCAAACGTGGGAGCCGAGACCAGAGCTATTGAACACACAACTGCTTTATTCCAACCACATGAAAAACAGGAACTAGAAAAGCCCGCGCATCCACTTAAATACTTCCCAGATAGGAAGTGCTCCCGGCAGCCTGTCCCTGCGGGAAACAAGTTGCTGGAGGAAAGGGCCCCCGGCTGGGGGCTTCTGCTTAGACTGTCTGTGCCGCCGTGAGCGGATTATGTCCAGTGGTGGCGTGTCGCCACACCGTGTAATTATTTTTAAAAATGCAAAATGGGGGCGACAAGCTTGCAGAGGTCTGGATAATGAGCAAAGGTACAGATTGTGGTACATACTACAATAGCTAGATTGTATTGCAAATATTAATGGTGTTCACCTTGTACCTTTGTCTCCAAATGTTATGTCAGCAAGGCACATGCCTGTACCACAGTGTTAATCAAGAGCAACATCACAGTCTTAAGGGGGCAGTTTCACCACTCTTACATGCTGGGAGAGACTCTGCAGTACACTGCAGCTTGTAATAATAATTCAACTTTATTGTCATTGTACAAGTACAATGAAATGTGATCTTGCAAGCTCCCATGAGTCCAGTACAAATAACATTAACATTAACGTAAATAGCACCGTCCTGGGAGAAGCAAAGCCGCTGCGTCTGTGCGCGCCACCATTTCATTTCCACCATCCCTCCTGTCCGACAATCATCAGCCCAACGCCTGGCCCTGCTCACCAGCCGCCCCTCCTGGGGCCTTCTCACCAACCGCCCCTCCTCGGGGCTCCTTCCGTGACCTTCTGCACCTGGTCTTCCCTGATGGTCACCCCTCTAGGTACTAACCAGGCCTGGCTCTAGCTTAGCTTCCAAGCCTTGCCAGTGACCCTGTCCCTAGTCCCAGGAACAGGTAGTTGTAGCCTGCTGTGCCCTGCACAGCTTCATTGGTGTCAACCCTGGCTCAGTGATAGCTTCTTGCCTCTCAGTGAGCAGATTGTGGGTTCAAGTCCCACTCCAGGGACTTGAGCACATAATCTAGGCTGAAACCTCAGTGCAGTACTGAAAGAGTGCTACCGTCTTTCGGATGAGATGTTAAACCGAGGCCCCATCTGCCTTCTCAGGTGGACGTAAAAGATCTCATGGTACTATTTGGAAGAAGAGCAGGGGTGTTCTGGCCAATATTTATCCCTCAACCAACACTTAAAACCAGATTTTTTGAAATTTATTATTTCCTGGGATGTGGGTGCTGCTGGCAAGGCCAGCATTTATTGCCCATCTCTTGTACCGGCACCCGGCTACCGACCATAGAGCACATATACCAGAAACGCTGTCTACGGAGGTCACGGTCCATCATCAAAGACCCTACCCACCCAGCCACAGTCTGTTCGCCCTCCTGCCATCTGGGAGACGCTACAGATGCATTCGCACCCGTACGACCAGATTTAGGAACAGCTTCTTTCCCAGGGCTGTCATCCTACTGAACTCCACAAATAAACTCTAAAGCCTGCACATCTGCCAATGCACTTTATTATGGTTATGTTTATGTTAATGTATTACAAGCCAAATGTATGTTGAATGTTTAAATGTCTTAATCTAAATGTACACTCTTGGGAGCCGCAAGCCTACATTTCGTTGTACTGCACTTGTGCACTAACAATGACAATAAAAATTGATTTGATTTGATTTGATTTGAGAAGGTGGTGAGCCGCCTTCTTAAACCACTGCAGTTCGTGTGGTGAAGGTACTCCCACAGTGCTGTTAGGGAGGGGGTTCCAGGATTTTGACCCAGCAATGATGAAGGAATGGCGATGTACTTCCACGTCAGGATGGTGTGTGTAGTGTATGTGCTTTAAGTCAGAACTACTTTTTACAGCTCCTGTATACTGTAGTACCGGCAGTAACCACACCGGTATATAAGCTGCGCGCATGCCTCTGTACTCCAGTCTAGAGATGACCCTCCTCCAGTAAGGACCTGTTGTTTGTTTATATACAGCATCCGTGTAATTCTTTATCCACTGAACCACGGATCTAACAGTGGCGACGAGTGTTGATGCGAATCTACCTGCAACATTAAAAAAAAAATAAAAAAAAAAATAGTCGAGTCCAGGAACACGGGCGTCGCCCGCGAGCAACTGCCCAGCAGTCAGGCAGAGATCCAACTTCGCTGGGGAGGCTGTGGAGAGCCGGGCTTGGTGCCCCAGCCACAACGAGCAGTAAGAGACCGATGACAGGTCCAGAGCAGACCCTTCCAGAGCAGCGGCGGCTGGAGCCGACCGACGGCAGAGAGAGAGAGCCGGGCAGCGTTGACGGGGTAAGAAAGAGGGTGAAGAGAGCAGGGCGCAGCCGGGGATTGATCACCGAGCGGCGTCGAGGAAAAATACTGCAAACCGGAGAGAGAGAGGGTAATAAACAGCCGGGTCCTAGACTGAGCGGCGTCGACAAATATCAAGAGAAGAACGCGCAGAGCACAGCCAGGGATCACGGGCTGATCAGGGTCCGCGGGGCGAAGCAAGGGGAGACGCCATTGAGCTGCGAAGAAGCAGGGAGAGCGCGGGAGGCGCCATTGAGCCACGGAGAAGAAGGAAGAGCGCGGGAGACGCCATTTTGCGAAGCCGCAGTGGAGAAGATGGGCGAGCGCGGGAAGGAAGGAAAGGGCGGGAGATGCCATTTTGTGCCAGTGGAGAAGAAGGGGAAGCGCGGTAGGCGCCATTGGAGATAGTTAACACACAACCAAGGATGCCGAAGAGTGGCAGTATCTCTACATTCGACAATGAAGTCGAAGATTGGGCGACATATGTGGAACGTATTGAGGTGTACTGCAGGGCGAATGAAGTGCCAGATGCTAATAAAGCACTGGTTCTGTTGAATTCCATGGGTGCAAAAACTTATGGGTTACTGCGAAATCTAATAACCCCAGAGAAGCCGGTAAACAAGGATTTTGGAAGCATAGTAGAAATCCTACAGGACCACTTAAGCCCCACACCGCTGCTGATAGCAGAACGATTTAAGTTCCATAAAAGGGACCAACACAAAGACGAAAGCAATGCTGAGTACCTAACGGAACTGCGCAAGCTATTGAAACACTGCCAGTTTGGAGCGGGACTAGCAGACACGTTAAGGGACAAGTTTGTGTGTGGGCTACAAAGTGAAAGAACCCAGAAACGGCTTCTATCAGAAAAGGACCTTACGCTGGACAAAGCTTTCAATATGGCAGTATCACACGAAGCAGCCGCAAGGGGCGCTGCAGAGATACAACGGAGACCGCAAGAATACGGCACCAACGAAATGACCTATGGAACAGGGAAGTGCTATCGCTGCGGTAGAACAACACATGACCAGAAAGATTGTTGGTTCAAGGACCAAGTGTGCAGACAGTGTGGGAAAGCAGGACACATAGCAAGAGCCTGCAGGTCTGGGAAGAAAACCAACAGTAAGAAATCTCCACAGGAGAAGTACAAAAAGGTACACCAGGTGATGGACAGTGGTTCAGACGAACAGAAAAGTGACACAGACTCCGGAAGCAAGGAGCTGGGTTGTCTGAAACTACATAATGTAACCGAAATAGAGGATCACCAGACTATCTGGGTTACACTCAAGATAGACGGAGTCCAAGTGGAAATGGAATTGGACACGGGGTCAGCTCTAACAGTCATAAATCAAAGAGACTACAAGTGGCTATTTTCACACATACCCTTGAAAGCTACAGAGATTGTCTTGAAGACGTATACGGGGCAAAAAGTCTACCCCAAAGGAAAAATAAGGGTGAAAGTGACATATAAAGGTCAGGAAATACCTAAAATGGATAGATATGTATTGCCAAATGGAGGACCACCACTGCTAGGACGTGAGTGGATCCGAAAGATACATGTAGATTGGCATTCCATACAGGCACTGAAGGTGGAGGCCAAAAAGGATGACGACGTCACACCTGGACGACTGTCAAAAATGCTAACTGACGCAAAAGAAGTGTTCCAGGAGGGACTAGGAACACTAAAAGGAATAACAGCAACAATTAAAATAGAGAATAATGCAAGCCCAAAGTTTCTGAAGGCCAGACCAGTGCCTTATGCGATCAGACCAGCGGTTGAAGCAGAGCTGGAAGGGTTGGAACGTTCAGGAGTACTGTCCAAAGTGGACTGGAGCGAGTGGGCTACACCCATCGTCCCTGTAATGAAGAGGTCGTTGAGTAATACGCCTGGGGAACCAAAGAAGGTCCGCATCTGTGGGGATTTTAAGGTGACAGTGAACCCAGTCTTTCACACGGTGCAATATCCGCTTCCACGAATTGAAGATATTTTCGCCTCGCTATCTGGAGGTAAACGCTTCACCAAAATTGATCTAGCCCAGGCGTACTTGCAAATGGAGGTAGAAGAAGCTTTGAAACATTACCTTACGATCAACACCCATAAAGGTCTCTATCAATACAACCGGCTGGTGTTTGGAGTAGCCTCGGCTCCGGCTATCTGGCAAAGGGCGATGGATCAGGTCCTGCAAGGGATTCCAGGGACCCAGTGTTATTTGGACGACATCTTGGTCACGGGCGAAAATGACGGTGATCACCTCGCTAACTTGGAGAAGGTGCTCGCCAGATTAAAGGAATATGGGCTACGAGCTAATCGCCACAAGTGCGAGTTTTTCCAGAAACAGATCTCGTATTGCGGCCACGTCATCGATGAAGAGGGGTTACATAAGTCCCCTGACAAGATTGAGGCAGTAGTCAAGGCTCCAGCACCGGAAAATGTGTCACAACTGAGGTCGTTCCTCGGGCTGGTAAACTATTACCACAAGTTTTTACCAAATTTGTCTATGGTACTACACCCGCTGAACACCCTACTGCAAACAGGGGTACCATGGGAGTGGGATGACGAACGTAGACGAGCTTTCCAGAAGTGTAAAGAATTGATCACATCAAAAGAGGTGTTGGCCCATTTCAACCCAGCACTACCAATTCGTTTGGCATGTGATGCATCACCCTACGGATTTGGGGCGGTGCTGTCGCACAAATTCCCAGACGGGTTGGAGAGGCCAGTGGCCTTTGCATCTCGGTCACTAACCTCAGCCGAGCGCAACTACGCCCAGATTGACAGGGAGGCCCTCAGCCTAGTATGGGGAGTAAAAAAATTCAACCACTATCTGCATGGGCAGAAGTTCACCTTGCTGACTGACCACCAACCACTTGTCTCCATCTTTAATCCTAAGAAGGGCGTGCCAGTAATGACTGCACAGCGGTTACAAAGATGGTCCCTGTTTCTAGGGGCGAATCAATATGAAATAGAATATAAAGGCACGAAACAGCATGGGAACGCTGATGGGCTATCGCGCCTGCCACTGCCTACTGTGGAGGAAGCACCAGCAGTGGACCCTATCGAGATATTTTATTCGTCGATAATTGAATGATTGCCAGTAACAAACGCGGATATAGAGAAGGAGACCCGCAATGATCCGACACTGTCACGGGTATATGAATTGACGGTGAGGGGATGGCCAACACATAGCGACTCACTGTTGCCAGCATTCTCATCCAGAAGAGAACAGCTGTCAGTATGCCAGGGGACAGTGATGTGTGGATCCAGAGTGGTGATTCCACCCAAGCTAAGGGAGAGAGTGCTAAAGGAGCTACATGAAGGTCATCTGGGGGGAGTGAAAATGAAAAGCCTTGCTAGGGCTTATGTGTGGTGGCCGGGAATCGATCAACAAATCGAAGACCTAACTAAGAGCTGCTTAGGATGCCAGAAGGTCCAAAATGCACCACCACATGCCCCTCTACACCCGTGGGAGTGGCCCTCCTCTCCATGGCAACGGGTGCACATTGATTTCACTGGTCCATTCATGGACTCAATGTTCTTAATAGCAGTGGATGCTCATTCAAAGTGGCCTGAGGTGATAAAGATGTCTTCAACCACTACAGAGAAAACGATTGCGGTCCTATGGACCATATTTGCCAGAAACGGTTTGCCAGAGCAGATCTGCTCTGATAATGGACCACAGTTTGTGTCCGACGAGTTCCAAATATTCATGAAAAGGAATGGGGTAAGGCATTACACATCCGCCCCATATCATCCAGCCACCAATGGATTGGCTGAGAGGTTCGTACAAACCTTTAAGAAGGCGATAAAGGACATGTGCGACGAGGAAATTCCACTACAGCATAAGATGGACAATTTCTTATTAGCCTACCGAAACGCGACACATGCAGTTACCAACCAGACCCCGGCCATGATGTTCTTTAACCGAAGGTTGAGATCTCGTCTGGACTTGCTCAGACCAAATGTGCGAAGAAATGTTGAGGACAAACAATTCCAGCACATCAACGAGAAGCCGACAAGGAGCTTCAATGTAGGGCAACCAGTCTTGGCCCGTGACTATCGAACAGAGAAGTGGCAACCCGGAACGATATGTACAAGGCAGGGGCCATTAATGTACACAGTGGATGTCGGGGAGAACATTGTGAGACGCCACGCCGATCAGATCTTAGCGTCACAGGAAGGCGTCAACCCCATGTCTCGAGTACCTGGGGATGAACCCGACATACCGGTAGCATCTACTTCAGACCCAGTAGCAGTGGAACTCGATGAACTACCCGATGAAAAGGGGTCAGAATCGCCTCTGCACCAAGAACAAGAACCTCCGTAAAGGCGCTATCCCGAAAAGGTCAGGAAGCCGCCCCAAAGACTGAATCTATAAATGGACTTTTTGTTATTGAATGTACATGTAAAAATGTAATTGTTATTTGAATATTAAGGGGGTATTATTAATCTAAAAAGGGAGGAATTGTAGTGTATGTGCTTTAAGTCAGAACTACTTTTTACAGCTCCTGTATACTGTAGTACCGACAGTAACCACACCGGTATATAAGCTGTGCGCATGCCTCTGTACTCCAGTCTAGAGATGACCCTCCTCCAGTAAAGACCTGTTGTTTGTTTATATACAGCATCCGTGTAATTCTTTATCCACTGAACCACGGATCTAACAGTGTGTAACTTGGAGGTGGTGATGTTCCAATGCGTCTGCTGCCCTTGTCCTTCTAGGTGGTAGAGGTCGCGGGTTTGGGAAGTGCTGCTGAAGAAGCCTTGGCGAGTTGCTGCAGTGCATCTTTGGTACACACTGCAGTCACGGTACGCCGGTGGTGGAGGGAGTGAATGTTTAAGGTGGTGGATGGGGTGCCAATCAAGCGGGCTGCTTAGTCTTGAATGGTGTCGAGCTTCTTGAGTGTTGTTGGATCTGCACTCATCCAGGCAAGTGGAGAGTATTCCATCACACTCCTGACTTGTGCCTTGTAGATGGTGGAAAGGCTCTGGGGAGTCAGGAGGTGAGATGTTACCTGGTCATTACCACATTGCTGTTTGTGGGACCTTGCTGTCCATATATTGGTTGTCATGTTTCCTACATTACAACAGTGACTACACTTCAAAAGTGCTTCATTGGCTGTAATGTGCTTTGGGGCATCCTGTGGTCGCAAAAGGTGCTATATAAATGTACGCCTTCCTTCCTTTTTTCCTCTTTCTTTCTCTCTTTTTCTTTCTCTCTCTCTTTCTTTCTCTCTCGTTCTATTTTTCTTTCTAGGGAAGTGGTGCTAGCAGCTGTTTACATTGCCGTTTTGAATGGGGCATGTGACCTAAGTAAGAATTATGGATAGAAGATAGACATGTTCTTGTTTCACTGTATAATTCACTGGTAGATACAGGTAGACTACCCTTTTTCCGGACTTCCGAAAACCGAAACCCTCTAAAAACCGAAGGTTTTTTCGTTCAGCGTAAGTCGTGTGTACGACTTACGCTGAACGAAAAAACCTTCGGTTTTTAGAGGGTTCCGGATGTGGAAGTTCGGATAAAGGGTAAGTTGTGCGCACGACCCCCCGCCAACCCCCCCGCCAGCCGCCGACCCCGCCAGCCCCGACAACCGCGGACCCCGCCGGCCCCGACAACCGCCGACCCCGCCAGCCCCGACAACCGCCGACCCCCCCGCGGACCCCGCCAGCCCCGACAGCCGCCGACCCCCCCGCGGACCCGCCGGCCCCGACAACCGCCGACCCCGCCAGCCCCGCCAACCGCTGACCCCCCCGCCGACCCCCCCGTGGACCCCGCCAGCCCCGACAACCGCCGACCCCGCCAGCCCCGACAACCGCCGACCCCCCCGCGGACCCCGCCAGCCCCGACAACCGCCGACCCCGCCAGCCGCCGACCCCCCCGCGGACCCCGCCGGCCCCGACAACCGCCGACCCCGCCAGCCCCGACAACCGCCGACCCCCCCGCGGATCCCGCCAGCCCCGACAACCGCCGACCCCCCCGCGGACCCCGACAACCGCCGACCCCCCCCCGCGTACCCCGCCGGCGCCGACCCCGACTGACTTACGCTGAGCGTCAGCGTAAGTCGTGCGCACGACCCCCCCGCCGACCCCCCCCCGCCGACCCCCGCCGACCCACCTTCCGAAATCCGAAATTCTCCTTTATCCGAAACTCGGCTGGTCCCGAGGTTTTCGGATAAAGGATAGTCTACCTGTAGTTACTTATTTTGTGCGTGTAGTCTGTTACTACCTATGTTTTGATACAAAGTAGATAAAATTAATGGTTGTTCCTTTTGAAGTTTCTTCATGACATGATTTTGAACCTTCTCTGGTCAAGATGGTGGACTGGAAACGTCTTGCTTGCCTCCGTCAATGCAACGCCATGGTTATTTAGATCGGAAGCGGTCCGGTGATTGGCCTGCCGCCTCTAGTCTCCATCTATGGGGCATGCGTCTGGATGCCATTCGGCATTTCTCTGCAATAGAATAATTGAGAATAATTTGCTTTGTCGAAATGCATAGGTGCCTGGACAGTGAAAATACAACAGAAATATTCAGAGCTGCTACAGGTAGACTACCTTTTATCCGAACTTCCGAAAACCGAAACCCTCTAAAAACCGAAGGTTTTTTCGTTCAGCGTAAGTCATGCGCATGACATGACCAGAGTGGCGCACGACTTACGCTGAGCAGAGGGTCAGCGTAAGTCGTGCACACGACCCCGACTCCCGCCGACGACCCCCCGCGGACCCCCGCCGACCCCCCCGCCGACCCCGACTCCCGCCGACCCCCCCCGCCGACCCCCGCCGACCCCGACTCCCGCCGACCCCCCCGTCGACCCCGACGACCCCCACCCCCCGCCGACCCCCCCGCCGACCCTGACTCCCGCCGACCCCCCCGCCGACCCCGACGACCCCCACCCCCGACCCCCCGCCGACCCACCCCCGACAAATTTCCCAGTCTTATAAAATACCTTCCGAAATCCGAAATTTTCCGAAAACCGAAACACGGCTGGTCCCGAGGTTTTCGGATAAAGGATAGTCTACCTGTACTTTCAATTTAGTTTTTATAAATTGATGGCTAAAGTCAACCTTATGTTTTCATTTCATATTTTTGCTTTAAAATTTTATTCTCGCTATTACGTCAGAGAATGATTACGAGGCATCATGTTTTTATCCAGTTGTTTGTAATTGCCTCTCGCATAAGACTAGAAATTACTGTTGAGTGCTGATAATACCATTGCACGAATAATTCGCACATTATTTTAATGGAGATTTTAACCCAGGTTAATGCATTCATTAAATTAACAGATAAAGGAATGTTATATGAGCAAGTTAAGTGTGTGCTAGTATCACCAACAGTCATTTCCAGGCTATAGTTTCAGTAGTTCCATTTGAATGAAATCAGATTTTTAATTCATGCCTTTGTTCTATTAATGTTTTCCAATTTTGAAAGTTCATTCGTTTGGAAGTAGTGAATACACAAGGTATGAAATAGTACTCTCTCCTTTCAATATGAGGAACATAATCAAGCGACAGCGCGAGAGATTAACATTTGTTGACTAATCATTGGTTTCAATTTGTTAAGTGCTCTCTTGGCCAGTTCTGCTTAAATAACAATTGTAATTTTTTAATGGATTTTTCTGCTCATCACAGTGAAGTATTTAGTTGGTAAATTAAACCTTTTCCTTCTTGGGATACACTTTCTGTATTGGGCATTGCTCAACTCTCCTCTGCCTGACAGTGCTGCTTAATCCCAACCTCAAAGAGCAGCCCTACTGTACTGCTGATAGTTCCACTTCTTACATCAGCCATGCTCTTGAGCCTGTTTGAGTGAAACAGGCAATTAGTAATGGATTAGGAAACTAGATTCATACTGTGGAAAACCCATTTTATGTATGATTTTTGGAGCCACAAGAGAGGGGAAACTTTCATCCCATCACTTGACTGGATTTAAAATCCACAGGTGAAAGGACAACATGCTAATCCATTACACTATTTAGTCTCTCCACTGTTCATAGCTTTTTTTAGATTATATTTAATGCTGTTAGGGAGAGAGTTCCAGGATTTTGACCCAGCAACGATGAAGGAACGGCAAAATATTTCCAAGTCAGGATGGTGTGCAACTTGGAGGGAAACTTGCAAGTGATGGTGTTCTCATGCGCCTGCTGCCCTTGTCCTTCTAGGTGGTAGAGGTCATGGGTTTGGGAGGTGCTGTCGAAGAAGCCTTGGTGAGTTGTTGCAGTGCATCTTGTAAATGGTGCACACTGCAGCCACGGTGCACCGGTGGTAGTGGGAGTGAATGTTTAAGGTGGTGGATGGGGTGCCAGTCAAGCAGGCTGCTTTGTCCTGGATGGTGTCGAGTTTCTTGAGTGTTGTTGGAGCTACACTCATCCAGGCAAGTAGAGAGTATTCCATCACACTCCTGACTTGTGCCTTGTAGGTGGTGGAAAGGCTTTGGGGAGTCAGGAGGTGAGTCACTTGCCAGAGAATACCTAGCATCTGACCTACTCTTGTAGCCACAGTATTTATGTGGCTGGTCCAGTTAAGTTTCTGGCCAAAGGTGACCCTCAGGATGTTGATGGTGGGGGATTCGGCGATGGTAATGCTGTTGAATGTCAAGGGGTGGTAGTTAAACTCTCCTTGTTGGTGATAGTCATTGCCTGGCACTTGTGTGGCATGAATGTTACTTGCCACTTATCAGCCCAAGCCTGAATGTTGTCCAGGTCTTGCTGCATGCGGGCACGGACTGTTCCACTATCTGAGGAGTTGCAAATGGAACTAAACACTGTGCAATCATCAGCGAACATGCCCACTTCTGAACTTATGATGTAGGGAAGATCATTGATGAAGTAGCTGAAGATGGTCGGGCCTAGGACACTGACCTGAGGAACTCCTGCAGTGATGTCCTGGGGCTGAGATGATTGACTTCCAACAACCACAACGATATTCCTTTGCGCTAGGTATGACTCCAGCCAGCAGGGAGTTTTCCCCCGATTCCCATTGACTTCACTTTTTTATTCGGGCTCCTTGATGTCAAGGGCAATTGCTCTCACCTCAGCTCTGCAATTAACTTTTTTGTCCATGTTTGGACCAAGGCTGTAAATGAGGTCTGGAGCCGAGTGGTCTTGGCGGAACCCAAACTGAGCATCAGTGAGCAGATTATTGGTGAGTAAGTGCCACTTCATAGCACTGTCAACCACATTTTCCATCACTTTGCTGATGATTGAGAATACACTGATGGGGCGGTAATTGGCCAGATTGGATTTGTCCTGCTTTTTGTAGACAGGACATACTGGGGCAGTTTTTTACATTGTCGGGTAGATGCCAGTGTTATAGCTGTAGCATGGCTAGTTCTGGAGCACAGGTCTTCAGCACGACAGCCGGGATGTTGTCGGATCTATAGGGGGTGATTTTCATTCAGAAGTTGGGAAGGAGGCGGGACTACAACTTTCGGGGTTGTAGTCCCGCCTCCATCGAGATGCAGCCAATCCAAGCAATTTTAACTTGATTGACCTTGTTGAGCTCGCCCAGCGGGCTCAGCAGGCCAATTAAGGGCCACCCGGCAACAGGTGACGTCACAGACTGAAATTTAATCTGTCAAGACGTTTTGACAGATGAAATATCAGCATTTCACAGCTGTTTGAAGCTGTCAAACACTGACAGTCTTACTTCTAACCTGAGTCCTTCTACACAGACTCAGTTAGAAATCTCACCGGCACAGAAAGCTGCAGGCTGTCACTTTTGACAGTTCACAGCCATTCTGCTTTCTGTGCCGGTTCGATGATGGATTCCCGAAACCTAGAGGAAGGAAGGCTGAAAAGGTAAGTACAGGTAATTTAAACTTCTTTACACACTTTAGACACACCAAACACACTTACCTTTGCACTCATGCACCCATCACTCACCTGAACACTGACATCTCGACCCCTCCAAGTCCTTCAACCCGACGGCCCGACTCCTCTAACTTGGCGTGGTTTGGAGCCGTCGGGAATCCCACACTTCAAGCTTTAAAATAGGGATTAGGCTAAAAACTGCCTGTTAATTACCTGTTAACAGGCAGTTAATTGGCACTAATCCCTTCCCGCCTCGGGTAGGCGGGTCCCAGTGCGGGTACCCGCCTCCTTTGAAACTTACATGGAGGGGGGTTGGGGGCGGGATGGTGTCGGGACCCCCGAATTCGGGACTTTAACCCCCCGCACACCTCCAATCCCAACTCCACGGGTCAATGAAAATCGACCCCATAGCCTTTGCTGTATCTAGTACGCTCAGCTGTTTCTTGATATCACATGGAGTGAATCGAATTGGCTGAAGACTGGCTTCTGTGATGGTGGGGACCTCAGGAGGAGGCCAAGATGGATGATCCACTCAGCATTTCTGGCTGGAGATGGTTGCGAATGCTTCAGCTTTGATTTTTGCACTCGCGTGCTGGGCTCCACCATCATTGAGGATCGGGATGTTCATGGAGCCTCCTCCTCCTGTTAGTTGTTTAATTGTCGTACACATACAGTTAGCTTATTTGATCTTATTTTTACTATTGAAGTAAACTACATTATGTTTGTAATTTTATTTTTATTGGGCGTTGCTCAGAGCAAGGGTTGCAGTGTATTTGAGAAGGCAGATTGTTTATTGTCAGCGCACAGAGATTTGTAGGAACATAGGAACAGGAATAGGCCATTGAGCCCCTCGAGCCTGTTCCGCTGATCTGCGACCTAACTCCATATACCTGTCTTTGGCCCATATCCCTTAATACCTAATCAATCAAGAGAGTTCCAAACTTCTACCACCCTTTGTGTGTAGAAGTATTTCCTAATTTCACTCCTGAACGGTCTAGCTCTGATTTTTAGACTATGCCCCCTCATCCTAGACTCCCCAATCAGCGGAAATAGTTTCTCTATCTACCCTATCTGTTCCCCTTAATAACCTTCTAAATTCTAGGGAATACAACCCTAATTTGTGTAATCTCTCCTCGTAACTTAACCCTCGATATCATTCTGGTAAACCTATGCTGCACTCCCTCCAAGGCCAATATATCCTTCCTAAGGTGTGGTGCCCAGAACTGCTCACAGTACTCCAGGTGTAGTCTAACCAGGGTTTTGTATATCTGCAGCATAACTTCTGCCCCCTTGTATTCTAGTCCTCTAGATATAAAGGCCAGCATTCCATTAGCCTTTTTGATTATTTTCTGTACCTGTTCATGACATTTTAATGATCTATGTACCTGGACCCCCAAGTCTCTTTGGACCGCCACTGTTTTTAGCTTTTCACCATTTCGAAAGTACCCTGTTCTATCCTTTTTAGGCCCAACGTGGAGGACCTCACATTTGCCTACATTGAAATCCATTTGCCACAGTTTTGCCCATTCACTTAATCTGTCGATATCCCTTTGTAATTTTATGCTTTCATCTACTCTGCCTACAATTCCACCTATCTTTGTGTCATCGGCAAATTTGGATAAATTACTTTCTATGCAATCATCTAAGTCGTTAATAAATACTGTGAATAGTTGAGGCCCCAACACAGATCCCTGCGGGACACCACTAGTCACATCCTGCCAGTTTGAGTACCTACCCATTATCCCTACTGCCTGTCTCCTGCCGTTCAGCCAGTTTCCTAACCAGGTCAATAATTTGCCCTCAATTCCATGGGCTTCTACCTTAGTTAACAGTCTCTTACGTTGGACTTTATCAAATGCCTTCTGGAAGTCCATATACAGTAAATAACATTCATAGACATTCCCCTGTTCACTACTTTAGTCACCTCCTCAAAAAATTCAATCAGGGTTGTCAGACATGACCTACCTTTCACAAATCCACGCTGGCTCTCTCTGATCAACTGAAAATTTTCGAGGCGTTCAGTCACCCCATCCTTAATTATAAAATCTAGTAATTTCCCAACAACAGATATTAGGCTAACTGGTCCATAATTCCCTGATTTCCCGCTCTTGCCATTCTGAAATAGCGGAGTGACGTGCAATTTTCCAATCTAAAGGAACAATTCCTGAATCTTGAGAACATTGGAAGATGATAGTTAGGGCATCTGCAAAGTGCTCACCTACTTCCTTTAAACCCCTGGGATGGGAACCATCTGGTTCTGGGGATTTGTCACTCTTTAGTGCCATAATCTTCTTCATTACTGTTATTTCACTTATGTTAATTTTATTGAGTTCCTGTCCCTGATTTAATATTAGTATCCTTGTGATTCCTGGCATGCTATTCTTTTCGTCTTCTGTAAATACTGACGCAAAGTAATTCTACAACATGTCCACCATTTCCTTATTATCATTGACAATATCACCGCCTTCAGTTTTTAAGAGGCCAGCATTGCTCCTGACTACCCTCTTTTTCTTAATATAATTGTAAAAATTCTTTGTGTTGATTTTGATATCCTTTGCTTTTGATATTCTTTTCATACTCCCTTTTTGTAGCTCTTACTATCTGTTTTGTAACCCTTTGCTGTTCTTTGTATCTTTCCCATTCGCCAGAATCCGTACTATTTTTTGCACTTTTGTATGCTTTTTCTTTTAATTTTATGCTGTCCCTTACCTCTTTTTTTGGCAAGTAGAGCTTGTGCCCCTCGGGTATAAACTGGCTCTGTATCACCTTAAATTCTTTTTTTAACATTGCCCACTGATCTTCCGTTGTTTTACCCATGAACAGATTTGCCCAGTCTCTGTCTCATTCCGTTGAAGTCGGCCTTACCTAAATCTAGAATCTTAGTAGCTGTTTCGTGTTTCTCCCTTTCAAATGCTTCGTTGAACTCGATCATTGTATATTTAAATCATTTCAAGAAACAGCGCTGGAACCTTGTTGTGGATATATTTTTTATTCTGCTGTGCTCCTCCACCACCAATATTGCACCCCTTCATGAAGATTTTTTTTTGCAGAATTTTTACTCGGGGTTGTAAAGAGAGTGGGCGGGGGGAGGCAGCGGCAGAGGAGGATTTCCAGATGGGAAACCTGGAAGTTTCTCGACGTCCTGCTGAAATTAATAGCAGGACGTCTTTTAAATTTTTTCAGCAGGTTTCCTGCCCGGCAGCCAGCATGATTGACAGGCATGTCGGGTGGGAAAGCCTGTGCCACAAAGCCGCGGAGAGGGGTGAGTGAAAGGGCAAAAGATCGGCGGGGGAAAGATCATGGGGGATGGGCGGCCGATCGCGGGGTCTATAAATAGGTTTGCTAGTTGGGCCTGGAGGAAAACCCTCCCCCTCCTGCTGCTCCTCGTTCACAAGCAGTGCTATAATTGCAATTGCCTTATGGATGCGGCCCATCTCGCCTCATTTTACGTGCTGAGATTAGTTAAAAATAAAAAACTTTTTAAAGTGCAATTACTGCAATTATATAGGGCCTTGGTGAGACCACACCTGGAGTATTGTATACAGTTTTGGTCTCCTTACCTAAGGAAGGATATACTTGCCATAGAGGGCGCGCAACTAAGGTTCACCAGACTGGTTCCTGAGATGGCGGGATTGCCCTATGAGGAGAGATTGAGTAGACTAGTCCTATATTCTCCAGAGTTTAGAAGTCTCATTGAAACATACAAAATTCTTACAGGGCTTGACGGGGTAGATGCAGGGAGGATGTTTCCACTGGCTGGGTAGTCTAGAACAAGGGGTCACAGTCTCAAAATAAGGGGTCGGCCATTTAGGACTGAGATGAGGAGAAATGTCTTCACTCAGGGTGGTGAATCTTTGAAATTCTCCACCCCAGAGGGCTGTGGATGCTCAGTCATTGCATATATTCAAGGCAGAGATCGATAGATTTTTGGATATTAAGGGAATCAAAAGATATGGGGATAGAAACATCGAAACATAGCCCCTCGTGCCTGCTCCGCCATTCAATGCAATCATGGCTGATCATCCAATTTCAGTACCCGGTCCCTGCTTTCTCCCCATACCCCTGGATCCCTTTAGTCTTAAGAAATATATCCAACTCCTTCTTGAATATATTTAATGAATTAGCTTCTACTGCCTTCTGTAGTAGAGAATTCCACAGGTTCACCACTCTCTGGGTGAAGAAATTCCTCCTCATTTCTGTCCTAAATGGCCTACCCCTTATCCTTAGACTGTGACCCCTGGTTCTGGACTCCCCGACCATCGGGAACATCCTTCCTGCATCTAGTCTGTCCAGTCCTGTCAGAATTTTATAAGTTTCAATGAGATCCCCTCTCATTCTTCTAAACTCCAGCGAGTACAAGCCCAATTGTCCCAATCTCTCCTCATGCGCCATTCCTGCCATCCCAGGTATCAGCCTGGTGAATCTTCGCTGAACTCCTTCCATGGCAAGAACATCCTTCCTCAGATAAGGCGACCAAAACTGCACACAATACTCAAGATGTGGTCTCACCAAGGCCCTGTACAACTGCAGCAAGACATCCTTGTTCCTGTACTCAAACCCTCTCGCTAAGAAGGCCAACATACCATTTTATTCTTAACCGCCTGCTGCACCTGCATGCTTACCTTCAGCGACTGGTGCACAAGGACACCCAGGTCTCGTTGCACTTCTCCTTCTCCCAATCTATTGCCATTCAGATAATAATCTGCCTTCCTGTTTTTGCCACCAAAGTGGATAACCTCACATTTATCCACGTTATATTGCATCTGCCATGCTTTTGCCCAATCACCCAACCTGTCCAAATCATCCTGGAGTTTCTCAGCATCCTCCTCACAGCACACACGCCCACCCAGATTTGTGTCGACTGCAAATCTGGAGATATTACATCTAGTTCCCTCGTCTAGATCATTAATATATATATTGTGAATAGCTGGGGTCCAAGGACCGATCCCTACGGTACCCCACTAGTCACTGCCTGCCACACGGAAAAAGACCCGTTTATTCCAACTCTTTGCTTTCTGTCTGCCAACCAGTTCTCTATCCAAGTCAATACCTTGCCCCCAATCCCATGTGCCTTAACTTTACACGCTAATCTCTTATGTGGGACCTTATCAAAGGCCTTCTGAAAGTCCAAATACACCACATCCACTGGTTCTCCCATATCTATTTTACCAGTTACATCCTCAAAAAATTCCAGTAGATTAGCCAAGCACGATTTACCTTTTGTAAATCCATGTTGACTTTGTCCCATCCTGTCACTGTTTTCCAAGTGCTCTGCTATTACATCTTTTATAATGGACTCTAGCATTTTCCCCACTACCAATGTCAGGCTTACCGGTCTATAATTCCCCGTTTTCTCTCTACCACCTTTTTTGAATAGTGGGGTAACATTAGCTACCCACCAATCCATGGGTACTGTTCCAGATTCCATCGAATGTTGGAAGATGCTCAGCAATGCATCTACTATTTCTAGGGCCACTTCCTTAAGTACCCTAGGATGTAGATTATCAGGCCCAGGGGATTTATCCGTCTTCAATCCCATCAATTTCCCGAACACCATTTCCCTACAATACTGATTTCTTTCAGTTCCTCCCTTTCATCAAACCCTATGTGCCCTGACATCTGTGGGAGGTTATTTGTGTCCTCCTTTGTGAAGACAGAACCAAAATATGTATTTAATTGGTCTGCCATTTCTTTGTTCCCCATTATAAATTCCCCTGATTCTGACTACAAGGGATCTACGCTTGACTTCACCAATCTTTTTCTCTTCACATATCTATAAAAGCTTTTACAGTCAGTTTTTGTGTTCCCTGCAAGCTTACTCTCATATTCAATTATCCCCTTCTTAATTAATCCCTTTTCCTCCTTTGTTGAATCCTAAACTGCTCCCAATCCTCAGGTTTACTGCTTTTTCTGGCCAATTTATATGTCCTCTCCTTGGATCTTATGCTATCCCTAATTTCCCTTGTTAGCCATGGTTGAGTCACCTTTTTTGTTTTATTTTTATGCCAAACTGGGATGAACAAATTCTGTAGTTGAACCATGCGGTCTTTGAATGTTTGCCATTGCCTATCCACCGTCAACCCTTTGAGTGACATTCCCCAATCAATCCTACCCAACTCGCACCTCAGACCATTGTAGTTTCCTTTATTTAAATTCAGGACCCTAGTCTCTGAGTCAACTACTTCATTCTCCATCTTAATGAAGAATTCGATCATATTATGATCACTCCGACCCAAGGGGCCTTGTACAACAAGATTGCTAATTAATCCTTTCTCGTTACGTAATACCCAGTCTAAGATGGCCTGATCTCTGGTTGGTTCCTCGACATATTAGTCCAGGAAACCATCCCGTAAACGCTCCAGGAATTCCTCCTCCACAGTATTGTTACTAATTTGGTTAGCCCAATCTATATGTAGATTAAAGTTACCCATGATGACTGCTGTGCAGGAAAGTGGAGTTGAGGTAGAAGATCAGCCATGCACTTACTGAATGGTGGAGCAGGCTTGAAGGGTCGATGGCCTACTTCTGCTCCTATTTATTATGTTCTTAAAGTGGAGGCATGCAGCCTCCTTAAAAGATTTCAGTGACTGACCCGCCTCCTGAGAGTGGATTGTCAGAAAGTGCATCTCTGACAGAGAGAAGGCTTACAGCAGTTAAGATTGTACACTTATACGAGTCAGATGCAGGCAGATACAAGTGTTTCTGTTAGATGTACAAGTTTCCCTGTGATCGAGGTAAATCAGATTTAAGCTAGCTAGTCCAGATACAGCTACCAGTGGGAAGGTGAATTCACCAAAGACCAGAGAATCCGGGAGGAATATACAGCACCTCTACTGGCAGAGGTTCTTCACTCTGACATCTTAGAAGGATAACATAAGTAGGACTCAAATGTGACTCAGTGGTAGTACTCTCCCTCCTGAGTCAGAGGTTGCATGTTCAAGTCCCACTCCAGAGACTTAAGCACATAATCTTGGCTGACACTTAAGGGCAGTACTGAGAGTGCTGAACTGTCAAAAGCGCTATTTTTTTTAGATGAGACATTAAACCGAGACCCTGTCTGCCCTCTCGGGTGGATGTAAAAGATCCCATGGCATTATTCAAAGAAGAGAAGGAGAGTTTTCCTGGTGTGCTGGCCAATATTTATCTCTCAACCAACATCACTAAAAGAAATTGCCTGGCCATGTATCTGATTGCTGATTGTGGGACAATGCTATGTGCAAATTGGCTGTTGTGTTTCCCTACTTCACAACAGTGACTACACTTCCAAGAAGTACTTAATTGGCTGTAAAGTGCTTTTGGATGGCCTACAGTCATGAAAGGCGCTATATAAATGCACCTGAACTGCCAGACAAAGACGTCTCATCTGACGGACGATATCTCCAACAAAGCAACATTTTCTCAGTCCTTCACTGAGTGTTGGCCTAAATAATAGAAATATAGAAACATAGAAGATAGGAGCAGGAGTAGGCCATTCGGCCCTTCGAGCCTGCTCCGCCATTCGATGAGATCATGGCTGATCATCCAAATTCAGTACCCTGTCCCTGCCTTCTCCCCATATCCCTTGATCCCTTTAGCCTTAAGAAATATATCCAACTCTTTCTTGAATATACTTAATGAACTGGCCTCCACCGCCCTCTGTGGCAGAGAATTCCACAGGTTCACCACTCTCTGGGTGAAGAAATTCCTCCTCATTTCAGTCCTCAATGGCTTACCCCTATCCTTAGACTATGACCCCTGGTTCTGGACTCCCCGGCCATCAGAAACATCCTTCCTGCATCTAGTCTGTCCAGGCCTGACAGAATTTTATAAGTTTCAATGAGATCCCCTCTCAATCTTCTAAACTCCAGTGAGTACAAGCCCAATCGACACAATCTCTCCTCATACGTCATTCCTGCCATCCCAGGTATCAGCCTGGTGAATCTTCGCTGCACTCCTTCCATAGCAAGAACGTCCTTCCTCAGGTAAGTCGACCAAAACTGTACACAATACTCAAGGTGTGGTCTCACCAAGGCCCTGTATAACTGCAGCAAGACATCCTTGTTCTTGTACTCGAACCCTCTTGCTACGAAGGCCAACATACCATTTGCCTTCTTAACCGCCTGCTGCACCTGCATGCTTACCTTCAGCGACTGGTGCACAAGAACACCCAGGTCTCTTTGCACTTCCCCTTGTCAAGCTTACCGGTCTATAATTCCCCGCCTTTTCTCTACCACCTTTTTTGAATAGTGGGGTAACATTAGCTACCCGCCAATCCATGGGTACCGTTCCAGAGTCTATCGAGTTCTGGAAGATGACCAGCAATGCATCTACTATTTCTTGGGCCACTTCCTTAAGTACCCTGGGATGTAGATTATCAGGCCCTGGGGATTTATCGGCCTTCAGTCATCAATTTTCCTAACACCATTTCCCTACAAATACTGATTTCTTTCAGTTCCACCCTTTCATCAGACCCTATGTTCCCCAGCATCTCTGGGAGGTTATTTGTGTCCTCCTTTGTGAAGACAGAACCAAAATATGTATTTAGTTGGTCTGCCATTTCTTTGTTCCCCATTATAAATTCCCCCGATTCTGACTGCAAGAGACCTACGCTTGACTTCACCAATCTTTTTCTCTTCACATATCTATAAAAGCTTTTACAGTCAGTTTTTATGTTCCCTGAAAGCTTACTCTCATATTCTTTTTTCCCTTTCTTAATTAATCCCTTTGTCCTCCTTTGTTGAATCCTAAACTGCTCCCAATCCTCAGGATTATTGCTTTTTCTGGCCAATTTATATGCCCTCTCCTTGGACCTTATGCTGTCCCTAATTTCCCTTGTTAGCCACGGTTGGGTCACCTTTTTTGTTTTATTTTTATGCCAAACTGGGATGAACAACTTCTGTAGTTCATCCATTCGGTCTTTGAATGTTTGCCATTGCCTATCCACCGTCACCCCTTCGAGTGCCATTCCCCAATCAATCCTACCCAACTCGCTCCTCAGACCATTGTAGTTTCCTTTATTTAAATTGAGGACCCTAGTCTCCGAGTCAACTACTTCATTCTCCATCTTAATGAAGAATTCGATCATATTATGATCGCTCTGACCCAAGGGGCCTCGTACAACAAGATTGCTAATTAATCCTTTCTCGTTACATAATACCCAGTCTAAGATGGCCTGATCTCTAGTTGGTTCCTCGACATATTGGTCCAGGAAACCATCCCGTAAACACTCCAGGAATTCCTCCTCCACAGTATTGTTACTAATTTGGTTGGCCCAATCTATATGTAGATTAAAGTCACCCATGATGACTGCTGTGCCCTTATTGCACGCTTCTTTAATTTCCCTTTTAATGCCATCCCCAACCTCCGCCTTATTGTTTGGAGGTGTATAAACCACTCCCACTAACGTTTTTTTCCCCTTAGTATTTCTCAATTCTACCCATACAGATTCCACCTCATCAGAGCTAATATCTTTCATTACAATTGTGTTAATCCCTTCTTTAACCAGCAATGCTACCCCACTTCCCTTTCCTTTTTGCCTATCTTTCCTGAATATCGAATACCCCTGGATGTTGAGTTCCCAGTCCTGGCCTTCCTTGAGCCACGTTTCCGTAATCCCAACCAAATCGTATTTGTTTACTTCTATTTGCACAGCCAATTCATCCACCTTATTACAAATGCTCCTCGCATTAAGACACAAAGCCTGCAGGCTTGTTTTTTTAACGCTCTTAGACCTATTTGAATTATTATTTACTGTGGCCATGTTTGATTTAAACCGTTGATTTCTCTGACTGCCACTTTTGTTTTTCTCCTTCCTATCTTTTGCTTTTATCCTTGTTTCCCTTTCCTCTGTCTCCCTGCTCAGGTTCCCAACCCCCTGCCATTTTAGTTTAAACCCTCCCCCACAGCACTAGCAAATACTCCTCCTAGGACATCGGTTCCAGTCCTGCCCAGGTGCAAACCGTCCGGTTTGAATTGGTCCCACCACCCCCAGAACCGGTTCCAATGTCCCAGGAACTTGAATCCCTCCCCCTGGCACCATTCCTTTAGCCACGTATTCATCTGACGTATCCTTCTGTTTCTACTCTGACTAGCACGTGACACTGGTAGCAATCCTGAGATTACTACCTTTGAGGTCCTGTTTTTAAATTTATCTCCTAACTCCCTATATTCCGCTTTTAGGACCTCATCCCGCTTTTTACCTACATCGTTGGTGCCTATATGCACCACGACAACTGGCTGTTCACCCTCCCCTTCCAAGATGTTCTGCAGCCGCTCGGAGACATCCTTGACCCTTGCACCAGGGAGGCAACACACCATCCTGGAGTCTCGTTTGCGGCCGCAGAAACACCTATCTATTCCCCATACAATTGAATACCCTATTACTATAGCTCTACCCCTCTTTTTCCTCCCATTCTGTGCAGCAGAGCCACCCCTGGTGCTAGGAAGTTGGCTGCTGCTGCCTTCCTCTGATAAGCCATCCCCCTCAACAGTACTTAAAGTGGTGTATCTGTTGGAGAGGGGGATGGCCACAGGGGACCCCTGCACTACCTGCCTGCGCCTAGTACTCTGCCTGTTGGTCACCCGTTCTCTTTCTTCCTGTCCAACCTCTACCTGCGGTGTGTCCAACTCCGTAAATGTGCTATTCACGATGTCCTGAGCATCGTGAACGCTCCAGTATGCATCCAATTGCAGCTCCAGCGCCGCAATGCGGTCTGTCAGTAGCTGCAGCTGGATGCACTTCCTGTCTTCAAAACTGTTAAATTCTGACCCACTTTCCTTCCTCACAAACTCGCTCTGTCTGCTGGATGATCACCTCTTAGAATGTGCATTCCAGAAACCCTTCAGCCTCCCTTATGTGACTGAGAATACTGGGTGAGCCAAGCAAACACTGTTTCCAGTTACTTGTAATGCAGGATGCAACTAATTCAATATATCTCAAGTGCTACTTAACTGTGAGCCAAGACTCAATACTTGTCATATATATCTTCTCCCCTTTGGTCCCGCAGTACCATGCACCATCTGAATGGAAGACCTGCTCCCAGAGTACTGGTACCGATGCTTTGTAATTGATCATCAGGTGTGTGAGAACAGTGCAGGAAGATTATTTGCTTTCCTCCCTTTCTGTGGCATAGTACTTGGCCTCAGCTCATGGTCTTCCCCCAGCATGGATGAGGTTGGTCACAGGGATGACTCAAGATGTTGATACTTCAGTGCATCTAAACTATTTCAGTTGCCTTTATAAAGTTTTAAAAAAAAGTTGGATGATTCTCACC
Organism: Somniosus microcephalus; assembly: GCF_052327205.1. Classification (NCBI taxonomy): domain Eukaryota; kingdom Metazoa; phylum Chordata; class Chondrichthyes; order Squaliformes; family Somniosidae; genus Somniosus; species Somniosus microcephalus. The sequence goes on along the minus strand of NC_140988.1, from coordinate 283,405,486 downwards.
ACTACACTTAAAGATTGTTGGGATTGTGTTAAAATGTTAATCATAGAATCATAGAAATTTACGGCACAGAAGGAGGCCATTCAGCCCATTGTGTCTGTGTCAGCCCAAAAAGAGCTATCCAGCCTCATCCCACTTTCCAGCTCTTGGTTCCTAGTCCTGTGGGTTACGGCACTTCAAGTGCATATCCAAGTACTTTTTTAAATGCGATGAGGGTTTCTGCCTCTACCACCCTTTCAGGCAGTGAGTTCCAGACCCTCACCATTCTCTGGGTGAAAAAGTTCTCCTCAACTCAACTCGATATAAATTGGGAATATCCAAGTGAGTAAATGTAATGCATGACTGCTTCATGATTCAGTGCTTAAATGAAATCATGAGAGACAGTGTTCGTGTTGAGCTGGTATTCATAAATGACCCAGACAATTACAGGGAATCAAAGTCGTAGCTGCCATGGCAGACAGCAACCACAGAATGATCAAGTTTAACATCATCTGAGACCTAATTATGCCAAACACCAGGAACCAGATTTATAACCTAAAAGGGCTAAATTCAAATAAATGAATAGGGTGAAATGAAGTAAGGTGGGAGGAGGCTCCTGTGGAACGTAAACACCGGCACAAATCTGCTGGGTCGAATGGCCCGCTTCTCCGCTGTAAACTCCAGGTAATCCCATATAATGATGGAAGAATTGATACAAATGGTTTGGAAGAGGGTAAGTACATACCCAAGATCAACAAGCTCAGACTAAACAACTCTGTCCGTATATGGATTAACAAACAAATTAAAAGTGAAATAAGGAGGAAAAAATTACCTCTACAAATGCTGCAGGAAGAAAGAAAAAGGGGCTTGCTGGGAGGAAGAGAGGATCACACAGAAACAAGTTAAAATGGTGATCAGAAGGTTAATTATAACAGTAAATAATTCAGGAGCAGATACTCCCAGCAAAAGCACTCAAATCTGTGTCAAGCATCAACTGCAAAAAAGGGATGGATACACGCCTGGTTATTAATGGGATTGAGGGCTTTGTTATCAGATGTCATAAACCAGAGAGAAAAGTGTTCTCAAATTTTTCTTCCTTGTGATTTCCCTTTTAAGATGGGCATTTAAGTTTGTGTTTTACATAATCAAGACCAATTTATTTGTTCCTGCTACTATTGTAGCTGCCAAATTTTACATCACTCGAGAACATATGTCCATATTTTTTATGTGACTGGAATTTTAAGTGATCTATTGCCAAATAGCACATTGGACAAGATTTTAATTCCAATGTTAACATTACACCTAAAACTGATGTAAGTGTTGTGCTATTAAAAATAGGTATAGTTTTCCAAGGCATATAGTTCTACAGCTTGAGTAATGAATACCTCGTTGAATACAAAAGGCCAGGAGAATGTGGAGTTTTGCTATAGTGGGAGTTCAGTCTTGAGGTGTATTTGGCCTAAAATAATATTTGAGGGGTTAGAAATTGCATTGTTTGATTTTTATTGAACTTTTAAGAGAAAACAGTTTAATTAGTTGGGAGGAACAGTGGTAGCCTGTATAATGTGAGGTACCTCCATGTAGTGCGAGCTCCTGGAGGCCTGGGATAACCACACTTGCAAGAAGTGTCTGACTGCTTGCATTTCAGCTCAAGATTTCTGAGTTTGAGAAATAGCTGGGGTCACTCCTTCACATTGGGGATGCTGAAGCCTTTCTGGAATGCACATTCCAAGAGCTGGTCAACCTGCAGGCAGAACTCGTTTGTGAAGAAGGGAAGTGGGTGATTGTGAGACCAGATGTGGACTTAGATTGCCATGCGGAATCGTTGAATTTAGGAACATGACTAAAGTGTGTCCATTGAAGTAGAGAGAAGAAACGGGCAGTGCAGGGGTCACCTGAATGTTAAATTGTCAACTAAGTATCATAGAATCATAGAATAGTACAGCACAGAAGGCCATTTGGCCCATCAAGTCTACGGTGGCTCTTTCGAAGAGCAATCCAGTTAGTCCCACTCCCCCGCTCTTTCCCTATATCCCTGCAATTTTTTCTTCAAGTATTTATCCAATTCACTTTTGAAGGCTACTATTGAATCTGTGTTGACCACCATATCGGGTAATGCATTCCAAATCATCAGCTACTCAATACTGAATACCTGTGACAATGGTAACAACTCAGCAGGCAACAATAAGCAAAACCATGGCACCATGGAGCAAGTGTTTGTCAAAGAAGGGGAGTGGAGTGCAGAGATGCAGTAATAATAGGGTATTCCATATTTATAGGAATAGGCGGTCCCAAATGGTGTGTTGCCTCCTCTGTCAGTGTGAATTTGTTAGCAGTCCCTGTGAAATACAGGGTTTTCCGCTTCTGTGCTCGTTAGCCCATGGTTTCCGTCCATTCGTTTTTTAATGATTGGTAAATTGTGGGCTGGCGAGCACAGCAGAAGAAAAACTTGGCTGTGGTGGTTTTTGACTCCGTTCGAGATGCAGCATGAATTTGCGTTGAGTCATTTGCATTGGATATCGTGTTTGACAAATCTGTTGGAGTTTTTTGAGGTTCTAACTAACAGGGTAGATAAAGAGGAACCAGTGGATGTAGTGTATTTGGATTTTCAAAATCATTTGATAAGGTGCCACACAAGAGGTTATTACGCAAAATTAGGGCTCATGGGATTGGGCGGTAATATATTAGCATGGATTGAGGATTGGTAAACAGAGAGTAGGGATAAACGGGTCATTTTCCGGTTGGCAGCTGGTAACTAGTTGGGTACCACAAGGATCAGTGCTTGAGCCTCAGCTATTTACAATCTTATCAATGACTTGGTTGTGGGTACCGAGTGCAGTGTATCCAAGTTTGCTGACGATACAAAGCTAGGTGAGAAAGTAAGCTGTGAGTAGGGCGCAAAGAAGCTACAAAGGGATATACAGACAGGTTAAGTGAGTGAGCAATATGGTGGCAGATGGAATATAATGTGGAGAAATGTGAAGCTATCCACTTTGGTAGGAAAAATAGAAAAGCAGAATATTTTTTAAAAGGTGAGAGACTGGGAAATGTTGGTATTCAGAGGGACCTGGGAGTCCTTGTACACAAATCACAGAAAGTTAACATGTAGGTACAGCAAGCAATTAGGAAAGCAAATGGTATATTAGCCTTTATTACAAAGGGATTGGAGTATAAGAGTAAAGAAGTCTTACTGCAATTATATAGGGTCTTAGTGAGACCACACCTGGAAATATTGTGTACAGTTTTGGTCTCCTTACCCAAGGAAGGATATACTTGCCTCAGAGGGAGCGCAACAAAGGTTCACTAAACTGATTCCTGGGATGAGAGGATTGTCATGTGAGGAGAGATTGAGTAGAATGCGCCGATATTCTCTGGCATTCAGAAGAATGAGAGGTGATCATTGAAACATATAAAATTCTTAAGGGGCTTGACAGGGTTGATGCTGGTAGGATGTTTCCCCTGGCTGGGAAGTCTAGTGTAAGAAGTCACACAACACCAGGTTATAGTCCAACAGTTTTATTTGAATTCAAACAAAACTGTTGGACTATAACCTGGTGTTGTGTGACTTCTTACATTTGTCCACCCCAGTCTAACACCGGCATCTCCACACCATCGGGAGTCTAGAACCAGGGGTCAAAGTCTCAGAATAGGGGGTCGGCCATTTAGGACTGAGATGAGGAGAAATTTCTTCACTCAAAGGGTTATGAATCTTTGGAATTCTCTACCCCAGAGAATGCTCAGTCGTTGAGTATATTCAAGACTAAGATCGATAGATTTTTGGATACTAAGGGAATCAAGGGATATGGGAATAGGGCGGGAAAGTGGAGTTGAGGTAAAAGATCAGCCATGATCTTATTGAATGCAGCCTCGAAGGGGAGAATGGCCTACTCCTGCTCCTATTTCTTGTTATGATATGGATGTTTTTTTTATAGTGTGGGTCTTGTTCCCAGACGTGTTTTGCACTATGCATTTTCTGCTGATGTGGTTACAATTATAAAATCGTAGAACGATGCAACACAAAAGGAGGCCATTCAGCCCATCATGCCTGTGCCAGCTATTGGAAAGAGCTATCCAATTAGTCCCACTCCCCTGCTCTTTTCCCATAGCCTTGCAAATTTTCCACATCAAGTATTTATCCAAAGTTATTATGAAACTGCTTCCACTTCCCTTTCAGGCAGTGCATTCAAGATCATAACACCTCGCTGCGTAATTTTTTTTTCCTCATGTCGCCTCTGGTTCTTTTGCCAATTACCTTATAGCTGTGTCCACTGGTTACTGACCCTTCTGCCACTGGAAACAGTTTCTCCTTATTTACTCTATCAAAACCCTTCAAGATTTTGAACACTTCTGTCAAATCTCCCCTTAACCTTCTCTGCTGTAAGGAGGACAACCCCAGTTTTTCTAGTCTCTCTACATAACTGAAGTCTTTCATCCCTGGTATCATTCTAGTAAATCTCCCAAGGCCTTGACATCCTTCCTAAAATGTGGTGCCCAGAATTGGACACAGTACTCCAGCTGGGCCTAACCAGTGTTTTATAAAGATTTAGCATAACTTCCTTGCTTTTGTACTCTGTCTCTATTTATAAAGCCAAAGATCCCATATGCTTTTTTAACAGCCTTCTCGACTTGTCCTGCCACCTTCAAAGACTTGTGTACGTACACCCTCAGGTGTCTCTGTTCCTGCATAATAAGGTGTGTGGGGATTTTCTATATTAAGGAGGCATATCTCTGGGAAGGATGGGGGATGGAATTGGTTTGTGCTTGCGTTTGTGGAGCATACCTGGGTCCTACGTCCTAATTTGGAGGTTGTAGAATGAATTAAATTGGTCTTGTATTTCACATGGGCACAGTCAACCTAATGTGTGGGGTTGGGCCGGGGGAATTTCGACAATGATGAGTGTGCATTGGCAAGAATGGTTTGTAGTAACTTGTACACATGTTGAGCACATGTTTGTATTTCCGTGCAGTACTGAGGGAGTACTTCATTGTCACAGGTTGAGAAGTGAGCCTCTCAAGTTTCATGTATTTCATGTATTTCCGTGCAGTACTGAGGGAGTACTTCATTGTCACAGGTTGAGAAGTGAGCCTCTCAAGTTTCATGTCCCCCTTGGCATTGTTCCAAGAAGAGCAGGGAATTTTTCCTGTGTCCCGGCCAACATTTATTCTTCAACCAACGCCACCAAAAACAGATTTGCAGGTCATTCATCGTGTTGCTGTTTGTGGGACATTGTTGTGCACACTGATTAGGCCTCAGCTGGAGTATTTTGTTCAATTCTGGGCACTGCTCTTTCGGAAGGATGTCAAGGCCTTGGAGAGGATGCAGAGGAGATTTACTAGAATGGTGCTGGGGATGAGGGACTTCAGTTATGTAGAGGGACTGGAGAAACTGGGCTTGTTCTCCTTAGAGCAGTGAAGGTTAAGGGGATATTTAATAAAGGTGTTCAAAATTATGAAGGGTTTTGATAAGAGTAAATAAGCAGAAACTGTTTCCACTGGTAGGAGAGTTGGTAACCAGAGGGCACAGATACGGTCATTACAAAAGGCCAGAGGGGAGATGATGAGAATTTTTTTTACATAGCGAGTTGTTATGATCAGGCACTGCCTGAAAGGATGGTGGAAGTAGATTCAATAGTGACTTTCAAAAGCAAATTGGATATGTACTTGAAAAGGAAAAAAATGTAGGGCTATGGGAAAGAGCAGGGGAGTGGGACTAATTAGGACTTCTTCTGTGCAGTAAGATTCTATGAAATTGGCTGTTGCACTTCAAAAAGGTATTGCATCAGCTGTAAAGCACTTGAAATATCCAGAGGACATGAAAGGCAGTATATAAATGCCTGTTTCTTTTTTGCCATTTTGACCTCAGCCACATTCAGTTTCACATTTCATGTGACTGATAACTAACTTACCTGTTCGATACTGTTGATTGCTGTGATCAATATAATAGTATTTCAAGGTCAAATAGTTTAAACAATACCAATGAATGGAGGAAATACACAAAATTTTGTGTTATTGTCAAAACTTGCAATGCAATGGCTCAGATATTCCGATCCCTACGGGTAGGTACGCGCTGTGTACCCGCCCGTAGGGACATCGGAAATGCCGGTTTCAGGCATGCACAGCGCATGCGCTGAAAACCAGCATTTCCGATCTGTCAAGAATAGTCTTGACAGATCCTCCGCCGGCCCTGGAGAAGGGCCTCTGTGGGCAGATAGTTCCACTTTTTGGAGACCCTCCGCCCACAGAAAACCCTTACAATTCTTACGCCTGGCAAAAGCAGGCATTTTACCAAGATAAGAGTTGAAAAAAGTTTTTTTTTTAAATTTCACTGATTTATCATTTAAAAATACTTTAAAAAAAGTAAGTTTATTTTTAGCCCCGTAGAAAACTTTACATTTTTTTCCAAAAATTAAATTTTTGTTTAAAATACTGTAATTTCAAGTCATTCTAAAAATGTGATTTAAAAAAAAAGTGTATTTAAAATTTTACGATATTTTTGGGGTGATCTCCATTCATATATTTGACTGGTCTTCCTGTCAAGTGTATGAAGGGAGATTCCCTTCTTTGATTGGCTCCCCATGGCCCATGTGATCCCAGGGACGCTGCGAACTACATGCGCCTCTGGGATACGTGGGCCCTGCACACTTGGAGTTTGGAGAGGCCCAGGAGCAGACGCGTGTGCGTCCTGGGAGCCCTCAGGTAAGGGAGTAGATTTTTCCAGATCGCAGCGATCAGAAAATACGGGCCATTATCTTTATTGGAATTCATTCTTGCCCTTCTACAAACTTCTCACCAAGTGCCCATATGTTCTTGATTGTGGGTATTGCCATTTCCACTGTGGTAGCAGTATCATTCAAAGAAGGGCTTGCATTCAAATGAGAATATCCAATTAGGAGTGCAAAGATAATGGAGGGATCAGTTGCACTATCTGATATTGGTACATCTGGTTGAAGCAATACTTTAACTGTCCTTGAGGAGAGGTCAGTGAATTCTGATGGAAGTTGAAAGAATATGCTACTCAACATACCCATCATAGATTCCTGCCCTTTTCCCAAGCTGTAAAAGCTTGAACAATACTGTTATGCAGCTGCTGAAGTTTGATAGATGACAAAAGGATATACCTGAACTTTGCAGAAGCTCCCCTAATAACTGCACTTAGAATACTGTGTACTTTTTAAATCACTGGTGCAAATGCACTTGGAATACTATGTACCATTCTGGTTACCGCAGTACAAAAGGGGTATTACAGCTATTGAAAGAATACCGAAGATTGTAACCAGAATAATTGAGAGGATTAAAATATGCTGAGCGATTACGTAAATTGAGCATGTTCTCACTGGAAAAGAAAAGATTGCTGTTTTTTGGATTCTAAATGAACCAGATTATGTAGACCATGATTAGCTCTTTCACCTTTTCCAGAATAGTAGAACCAGAGGACATGGCCTGCGCTTGAAAGGGGGGTAAATTCAAAGTTAATCTGGGGAAACATTCGCCCCGATAATAACTCGGAGGCATGTTGGGAGCGGGGTGTTCGCTATCACGTGGGAAACCTGGAAGTAAGTTTAGTATGTCTGTCAGTCGTATTTTCCCAGCTCGTTATCATTTTACTTCCGGGTTTGGCAATAATTGCGCGGCAGTGGACGTGGTGTGGACCTGCATGATGCAATCTCAACTGGAATATTTTATGGGCCAATCCAAAGATAGAATTTGGAGGAGTTGGAAGTTGGAAGCAAGAGAAGACGAACTGTGAGCATGGATTCAGGATGGTCAAAGGCTGCGCCCCGCTTCAATGACGATTCTCGTGATGTACTTCTGGGGGCTTTGAGGAGCTGGAGAGTGAGATGCTCTTCCCCAGCAATGGGAGGAAGAAACCTGCTGCTGCCACAAAGAAGGTACGGCATGGCTGGAGGTCAGCAGCAGGAGCGTTGTGCGAAGCTCTTGAAAGAAGTGCAAGAAATGCTTTAATGACCTAAGTAGATCAGGAAGGTGAGTACAGTAGCACATTCACCTACCATCCTGCTGTGCACATCACCTCCCCCCTTCACTTTGCCTTGTCACGCCTACTCCCATCACATCACTCCTCACAATCACTTAACTTGCAAGCACACCCATCCTTCTCTTTTTATGCACTTCTTCACTTCCCCATCTATCCTTCCACCACTGCCACTCACCCTCCTACTCATGCAATTTCAAGCCTCTCCCTAATAGTCACCCTCACCAAATGCACTCCATCCAGCGGGTGAACACATAGAAACATAGAAGATAGGAGCAGGAGTAGGCCATTCGGCCCTTCGAGCCTGCTCCGCCATTCGATGAGATCATGGCTGATCATCCAAATTCAGTACCCGGTCCCTGCCTTCTCCCCATATCCCTTGATCCCTTTAGCCTTAAGAAATATATCCAACTCTTTTTTGAATATATTTAATGAACTGGCCTCCACCGCCCTCTGTGGCAGAGAATTCCACAGGTTCACCACTCTCTGGGTGAAGAAATTCCTCCTCATTTCAGTCCTAAATGGCTTACCCCTTATCCTTAGACTATGACCCCTGGTTCTGGTCTCCCCGGCCATCATAAACATCCTTCCTGCATCTAGTCTGTCCAGGCCTGACAGAATTTTATAGGTTTCGATGAAATCCCCTCTCAATATTCTAAACTCCAGTGAGTATAATCCCAATCGACACAATCTCTCCTCATACGTCATTCCTGCCATCCCAGGTATCAGCCTGGTGAATCTTTACTGCACTCCTTCCATGGCAAGAACGTCCTTCCTCAGGTAAGACGACCAAAACACATACCATTACAGTCACATACCATTAGGTCTGTTCTTTCCCCCACTGCAGAAGAAAACAGCGCAAAACGCAAGGGAGAGGGAAAGAACAGGAGGTGGACCTCCACAGATCACACAGTTGACAACTGCAGAGAAGGAAATGCTGGAGATCAGTGGCATGTTGGCATCCCTGACCATCGGAGACGGGGACCCCGCTGCTACCTGGTGATGGAATCAAATATAATGCACACACATGTCATACAACACTCAGTCATGTTGACTTGCTTTCAGCAGGGAGTGAAATATGATCATCTTCATAATGATAACTTGCAACATTCTTACCTTGATGTTAGACAGATAGTTGGGTTTTCACTTGGCAACTCACACTTCACAAGGTTCACCAAGACACTGGTGGCAGCGACAGCAGTGGAGAGTCTATGTAGGAGGGCACAGCCCCCTCCAAGCTCTGCTCAGCTGTAGAATCATAGGAATTTACAGCACAGAAGGAGGCCATTCGGCCATCGTGTTTGTGCTGGCCGAAAAAGAGCTATCCAGCCTAATCCCACTTACCTGCTCTTGGTCTGTAACCTTGTAGGTTATGGCTCTTCAAGTGCATATCCAAGTAATTTTTAAATGCGATGAGGGTTTCTGCCTCTACCACTCTTTCAGGCAGTGAGTTCCAGACCCCCACCATCCTCTGAGTGAAAAAGGTTCTCCTCAACTCCCCTCTAATCCTTCCACCAATTACTTTAAATCTATGCCCCTAGCTATTGACCTCTCTGCTAAGGGAAATAGGTCCTTCCTATCCACTCTATCTAGGCTCCTCATAATTTTATACACCTCAATTAAATCTCCTCTGCTCCAAAGAAAACAACCCCAGCCTATCCAATCTTTCCTCCTAGCTAAAATTCTCCAGTCCTGGCAACATCCTCATAAATCTCCTCTGTACCCTCTCTAGTGCGATCACATCCTTCTTGTAATGTGGTGACCAGAACTGTATGCTGTACTCTAGCTGTGGCCTAACTCATGCTTTATGCAATTCCAAGCATAACCTCCTTGCTCTTACTTTCCTTTATTAGCCGAGGCATAGAATATATCATGTATGTCGTCTTAACCACCTTATCTACCTGTCCTGCTACCTTCAGGGATCTGTAGAGGAACAGAGGCACTCCAAGGTCCCTCTGTTCCTCTACATCTCAGTATCCTACCATTTATTGTGTTTTCTCTTGCATTGTTAACCCTCCCCAAATGCTGTACCCTGGGAGCCGTCGATGAAAAAGGAGAATCATTGAGGAGCACCAGAGAATGTGCAATGTACTGACACGCCTTCCAAGTACACTGACCATGGTTGCAGAGAGAATGGAGGAGTCCGGCTCAAGCATGAATGGGATGATGTTGCAGGGCATTGCGATGATGTCTTCTTGCATGGATAGAGTGGCCAACTCCGTGGAACATCAAACGCAGCAATCAAATGAGTCCATGCATACCTTGCCCATGGCCGTGCACATTTTGGATTCCAACATATTTGTCGCCTTAGATAGGTTGACAGATACCATAGCCTTGGCCTTACAGTGCTGCACTGATCTGCACGGCTCTCCAGCAGAGAGTAGGAGTGAAGTGTGGCTGGCCCATGATGGGGATGACAGCAAAAGGGGACATGGAAGTGGGGACTCCACTCAAAGCGTTTCCATTTCTCACCTGTTTCCCCCTCCCCCCGGCCTCAGCCAGTACCCAACATGCTGCCTTGCGTGCTTATGGCTGAGTCTACCCCTGCAGGTGGGACAGTCTTGGGCGCTCATGGGCTCCAAAACCCAGAGGTTGTCGGCCAAGACCATCTCGGCAGTCAGAGCAACCTGCCTCTACCTCTGCTCAAGTCACAGGGGTTGCACCACATAGGAGCGGTAGGAAAAGGAAGAGTAAAGCTTTGCACAAAAGCAAAACCCTGCGGATGCTGGAAATCTGAAATAATCTGACGAAAGGTCATCCACCTGAAACGTTGGCCCAGAAATTAGGTTCGGGGGCTTGCCGCGCGTGCAAGCCCCCGATGTGCACTCACCCGGCACGCCGACATCTGAAGCCTGGGCCTGCTTGGAATTCCTGTCACTGGCCTGGTTCAGATGTCGGCGCGCTGTGCTTACCTGATCCAGCGGCGTAGTTAGTTCGATGTGCCGGCTGGGATCAGGTGAGCACTGTGCAGCCAATCAGGGGAGGGGAAACTTCATTCATGAGTTTGATAGTAAGAACTGTCAAACTCATGAAAAGTACGGGCACCCAAAAGACTAGTTTAACTTTAAATAAAATTTTAAAAAACATCCCAATAATTAAATGAACTATAAATAACTTTAAAAAACTATTTTAAACAATTAATCAAATTTTTGAAAAAATCGGGTCTAAAACTACACTTACCTTACTGTAAAGTCCTTAAAAACAATAAAGCTGTGGAAAAAATGTTATAATTTTAAGTAATAGACCACTTACCTTAAAGAATGAAGCCCTTACGTCTCCTTTTTAGGCCCTTACACACGCGCAAACCTGTGGAAAAAAAGGAATTTCAGCGCGCACGCGCAGACTCCTGCGCACACACGTTCGTCCCCTGAACCCCTTGGTTCAGAGGACAGGAAATGCCGGTTTTCCACGCATGCGCTGTACATGCTGAAAACCGGCACTTCCATCGGGCCCACGCGTGAGTACCCCGTCCGTACTCACGCGTTGGGCCCGGAATTACTGGGCCATTAACTCTCTTTCTCTCTCCACAGATACTGCTTGACCTGCTGAGTATTTCCGGCATTTTCTGTTTTATTTCAGTGAAGCTTTGTAGATGCACATGGGTGTATGAGAAAATGTTATGTTGTGAAGAGAATCACAAATTTAATTAGTTTGCACCACTTTTCCGTCTTCCCGTTCTTGGTTGCTAGGTTGCAAGTCGCCTTTTAACTTGCTTGATGATGAATGGGAGGACATGAATTGACATGGACCAATGCTGGGCTGTGCAAGGGGTGGTTGGTTGTTTGCAGGACTGCTTTGTGTCAGTGGCATTGGGGGGGGGGGGGCAGGATGAGTGGCCATTGCATGTGGTTCTGACATCGGTCCACTGGTGCAACTTAAGCGAACCTTGCATTATTAAGGGCATCCCAGGCAACAATGTGAGCAACTGGTGCTGCATTGCCCTCATCACCTTACTCCACCTCCTCTTCCTCCTTCTCTGAATCGACCACAGACGTAGTGCGTTCTGTGCTTTGTTCCTCCTGCAGGTCCAAACCTCGCTGCTGTGCAATGTTGTGATTCTTGAGATTCTGGCTGGTGGGTTTCTGATGGATGTCATCAGCCAAGTTTGAAGTGTGTATCCCTTGTCTCCTAGCACCCACCCTTTAAGTCTGCTTGCCCTCTGTGAGCGTGGACTGCCACAGGATGAAAGCATCATGGCATCTCCCCGGGAATCTTGCGCACACTGGTAGAAATATCTAACACCAACTGCACATTGATGGAGTGGAAGCCCTTGCGGTTGATGAATACTCCTGGATGATCTGGGGGTGGGGGGGGGGGTTTGCAGATTGCCATGTGTATGCAGTCAATGATGGCCTGAACTTGTGGGGAGACAGCCGGAGGGACAAACCTGAGCGTCCACTCATTCTGACTGGCGTCATCACAAGCGATGTTCACATAATTGCCAGCCCTGGCAAACAAACCATCAGTCACCTGTCTTATGCATTTGTGGGCTGCCGACTGGAAGATCCTGGATATGCCTCCGGCAGAGCCCTGGAAGGATCTGGAGGCAAAAGGTTCAGGGCAGTGGGTCACTTTGATAGCCACTGGTGATGTGTGGCCACCAGGTCCAGCAAAGAGCAGGTCTTCTTCAAGGAGGCTGTAGATGTCTGCCACCACCTGATGCGACAATTTGAGCCTCCTGAGCCACTGCTGTACGGGCATGTCAAGGAAACTCAGCCTCTGCCTGGACACCCTGTGTCACGGGTAGTGCCTCCTGCGAGCAGCATCCCTCTGCTGCTCCCGTCTCTGATATCCAGCTGCAGGTCTTTCAGCAGCAGGCTACTGTTGCTGCTGGACATATTGCTCCTCGTCTGAGGTCCAATCTAAGGCAGTCAAGGTGCCACCCATCCTGATGTGATTCAGAAAACCTCCGAAGTGTAGAAAGCAAACTCTCAGCAAAAGCACAGTGAACAAACCCTTTCCCTCTAGTAGGTAAGAAAGTAGCTGTGGGTACTGAGTATTTATTGCAGTATTTCCATGAGTTTAAATCAGTCCCCTCAATTGCCGTTGTGTTCTCAGCTTGCTTTCACTGGCAAGTTTCAGGAACCATTAAACTTAAATGTGTTGAAATATCGCTCCAATTGAATGATTACCATATGTTAATAAGCAACCTGCCTTTCCCGAAGGGTTTGCCTGCAACCAGACTAACACGCTCGAGTTAAACGTGGAAGTCAGCGACTTCCCGACCGCTCACACTTTTGCTGGATTTAACCCACACCCAAACCCACGCACTTCTCCAGGTTAAAATTCCCCCCTTTATTTCAGTGAGCGAGTGGTCAATCTGTGGAACAGGCTCCCTAAGGGGATGGTGGAAGCAGTTAGTATTGATTCGTGCACATGCAAATTAGATAGATTTCTTTCAGAAAATAATATTTTGGGATACAGTCTGAGCAATTTGAGACATGCTATTTGGTAAGTACAGCATGCTTACAAGGAACAGGTGACTTTGGACCTATGGTTCCAGAAGCTTTCCACCACTGGGGGCTTTCCTCACCTCATGTCTGGGTCTGTTATAGACTAACTGATGGATTGATTGCCGTGATTAGTCAGCTACTCTGTTAATGTTGTATCATGCGACTACCACGATGGTAGAAGGAGAACTAGATGGACCGTGGTTGGTCTTTGTCCAGCAATTCCGAGGTAACTGTACGTCAGAAGTTTGTTTCAAGAGAAGAGTTAATATGATTTCGGCTGTTCCTTTGTTTCAAGTTAAGAGTTAATATTAAACCGTATAAATAAATGCACTGAATAAGACTAGTTAGTTGGCATCTTGGAAGAATAGACAACGGTCACTGACCCAGCTGAGGTGCCCCGGGTTTTGAATATGTGATATGAATGACTTGTCATGGAATATAGCAATATGATCAATCCAAAACTGTAACACGCTGCTAAGCTTTTGTGGCCTTTGGATTAATAAAATTATACCTTGTGCTATACTGTGTCTCTGAGATTCCTGTCTAAATCGGAGTAGAGTTATCCCAGTCAGCACTATGAAAGGCAAGAAAAGGCCATCATGCTTGTTCAGCCCGCCCATCTAGTCAACGGTGTAACTGATCCCAATCAATGCAATCTCCCGGGAGAGGCAAAAAATGATAAATACCTGCGGCCAATTCAGGAAAACTCTCTGACTCCGAGATAATCAAGCAAGCTCCCGAGCATCCCATTTTCCCACGACTCATTGTAACTAGCCGCTTAATCCCTCTAACTGGAAATGTCCTTTTCTCTCTAACTTGTCAAGTTCCTTTTTAAACAACTGTAAAGGTAATTGGAAAACAAAAGACACAAACAACAAAAGCTCATTAATTTATAACTATTATAACTTATTTTTTCCCTAATACTTTTGCACATAACTTAAAAAATGAAAACTTGCGTTCATATCGTGCCTTATGACATCTTTGGGATGTCGCAGAGTGCTTTGCAACCAGTGGATTAGTTTTTGAAATTCAGTCACTGTTGTAATGTAGACAAACATGCCAGCCAATTTTTGCACATTAGGTCCATAAGCAAGAAATAACACCAGGTCATAAGCATCAAATGAATTAATGCATTTTTGTTGATGCTGGTTGACAGAGGAATAGTAGCTAGGACACCAGGACAGCTTCTTGCTTTTCTTTGAATAGTACCACCGGATCTCTTACATCCATCTGAGCTGATGAGGCCTCAGTTTAACACTGAGGGTTTAGACTGAAATGTTTTGGTAAGGAAACTCAATAAATATATTAGCAGAATTAAAACATCAGTAGAAGTTCTGTAATCTAGAGAAATTGGATTTTAAATGGTAGGTGAGATTGTAGAGATAAACGTTACATATTTAAGAAGGGAGATAGAACATGTCCAGGGAACTATAGACCAGTCAGCTTAACATTAGTGGTAGGAAAAATTATGGAATCCCTACTAAAGGAGAAAATAGAAGAACATCTAGAAACCAAAAATAATAAATAGTCAACATGTATTTCAAAAGGGAAAGTCTTGCTTGACCAACCTCATTGAATTTTTTGAAGAGGTAACAGAGTAGACAGGGTAATGCAGATGATGTCATTTATCTAGATTTTCAAAAGGCCTTCAATAAGGTACCACATAATAGACTAATGAATAAGGTCAGAGAATGCGCACAAAAGCAAAATACTGCGGATGCTGAAAATCTGAAATAAAAACAAAATGCTGGAAATACTCAACAGGTCAGGCAGCATCTGTGGAGAGAGAAACAGAGTTAATGTTTTAGGTCGATGACCCTTCGTCAGAACTGGAAAAAGCTGGAGATGGAACAGGTTTTTAAGCAAGTGCAGGGGCAGGGAAAGTGGGGAGGGGAGGAAAGAACAAAAGGGAAGGTCTGTGATAGGATGGAAGGCAGGAGAGATTAAGAGACATTGAGAGATTAAGAGATGGAGCAAGGCAAAAGGAGATGGTAATGGGACGAGTTAAGAAACAAAAGATGGCTCTAGATGAAGTGTAAAAAATATATATCTATATATAAAACAGTATGTCTCTCTGTCTGTCTCTCTGTCTCTCTGTCTGTCTCTCTGTCTGTCTCTCTGTCTGTCTGTCTTTCTGTCTGTCTGTCCGGCTATTCAATCAAAAGTTATAGAGCGTACCTACACATATGTTATATCAAAAGAAAGCTTATCATTAGGGGACTCTCGTAGGCATATTTACTTTTTTGTCACACAAAAATTGTTATGACAATATACAAAAAAGGCTCAAAAATCCTACCTGTCATTAGCGTTGACTGACGTGCTGCTTGACCAATCCTACAGTTCACTCACCTGATGGTTGACCAATCAGTGCGTCACGGGCGGGTCCTAATCCTCCAGTCTCCCTAAACTTCGCTGCCATTTTTTCCATCCCCACAGGGACAGCAACACCAAAACAAACCTCCACATTCCGGCTCCCGCTCCCGCCCCGCCGGAGCGGCAGGTAAGTTGGGCTCACTTGGGCCGTGCCTCGCAACCGCTCGGCCTGACACACACAGCGGTCGGGGGAGCGGCAGCGGCCGGCCGTCAGCTGCGCGATCCGCGGGGGAGCTCAGCTCGGGTCCGTCTCGGCCCGACAGCCCGGCCGCGCCTCAACCGCTAGGCCCCGCACGGCCGCTATCACAATGGCACCGGGCCTCAGGCGCTAGGCAGGGAGAGGGGAGGGAGGGAGAGGACAGCACAGGGAGACGAGGAGAGGGACAGAGAGGGGGGACACACGGGCACGGAGACCGCGCGGCCCAAAATTGCCCTGGCTCCCCTGCTAGTATTATAAAAATAAAATGAATGGAAAAAAATGCAGGGAATGCGCAGTCAGGGGACAAGTAGCAGAATGGATAGCTAGCTGGCTTCAAGACAGAAAGCAGAGAGTAGGGTAAAAGGTAGCTATTCAGAGTGGCAGAAGATGGGTAGTGGTGTTTCACAAGGATCAGTGCTGAGACCACTGTTTATATTAATGATTTAGACTTTTTAGAATCAAAAACACAATTTCTAAATTTGCAGATGACAGCAAATTGGGGGGGGGGGATAGGCAATACTGAGGAGGACCGTGACAAATTACAGGAAGACAGTAATAAACTTGCAGAATGGGCATATAATTGACAAATGAATTTCAATACAGATAAATGTGATGTATTACATTTTGGTAGGAATAGGGAGGTCACTTATCACTTGGAGGGTGCGAGTCTAGGTGGGTTACAGGAGCAAAGCTATTTCGGAGTACAAATACACAAATCACTAAATGTAGTGACACAGGTTAACCATTAAAAAAAGCAAACCAAGCACTAGAGTTTATTCCTAGAGGGATAGAATTGAAAAGTAGTGAAATTCTGCTAAACTTGTATTGAACCTTGGTTAGATCACACTTGGAGCACTTCATACAATTCTGGCCACCATATTATAAAAAGGATATAGAGGCACGGGAGAGGGTGCAGAGAAGATTTACAAGGATGATACCAGAAATGCGAGGGTATACCTACCAGGAAAGGATGAACAGGCTGGGTCTCTTTTGAAAAGAGAAGGCTGAGGGGTGACCTAATAGAGGTCTTTAAAATTATGAAAGGTTTTAATAGAGTAGATACAGAGAGACTGTTTCCACTTGTGGGAAAGAGCAAAACTAGAGGCCATCAATATAAGATAGTCACCAAGAAATCAAATAGGGAATTCAGAAGAAACTTCTTTATCCAGAGAGTGGTGAGAATGTGGAACTCTCTACCACAGGGAGTGGTTGAAGCGAATAGTATAGATGCATTTAAGGGGAGGCTAGACAAGCATATGAGGGAGAATGGAATAGAAGATTATGCTGATAGTTAGATGAGGTAAGCCGGGAGGAGGCTCGAGTGGAGCATAAACGCCATCAGCGCTCACCATTGTGGAGTAAATCGGTCAGCAACTTCTGGCGTCTGCATATGCGCAGTTAAATGCAAAATACGGCAATCCAGAAGTTACTGTCAGAGATACCTTGTTCCTCCACAGCGTCCAACAGCAGTCCAACAGTCCTCGCCGATAGACTCAGCATTGAAAGATATGCAGTGATGTAAATTTGGCGTACTTGCCCACTAGTTACCCACTAAAGATGCCATAAAAAGTTGGGGCTGGTGCACTCGGGAGTAAGTGAGTTTTTAACGGCATGATAATTGATAATTACTGCCAAACAACCTCTCTGGCTCTGAAAATTTAATTTTACAAGTGTGGAGTCTCATTCCTTCAGAAGTTAATCAGTGTTGTAGATTTTTTTTTAAATTAAGTTTATCTCTCTTAATCCCATCTCTCTTTCCCAATCTTTATTCTGCTTTCTAAATGGATGTGGATATGGTGTATTTGGACTTTCAGAAGGCTTTCGATAAGGTCCCGCATAAGAGATTAGCGTGTAAAGTTAAGGCACATGGGATTGGGGGCAAGGTATTGACTTGGATAGAGAACTGGTTGGCAGACAGAAAGCAAAGAGTGGGAATAAACGGGTCTTTTTTGAGTGGCAGGCAGTGACTAATGGGGTACCGCAGGGATCGGTCCTTGGACCCCAGCTATTCACAATATATATTAATGATCTGGACGAGGGAACTAGATGTAATATCTCCAAATTTGCAGACGACACAAAGCTGGGTGGGCGTGTGTGCTGTGAGGAGGATGCCGAGAAACTCCAGGATGATTTGGACAGGTTGGGTGATTGGGCAGAAGCATGGCAGATGCAATATAACGTGGATAAATGTGAGGTTATCCACTTTGGTGGCAAAAACAGGAAGGCAGATTATTATCTGAATGGCAATAGATTGGGAGAAGGGGAAGTGCAACGAGACCTGGGTGTCCTTGTGCACCAGTCGCTGAAGGTAAGCATGCAGCAGGCGGTTAAGAAGGCAAATGGTATGTTGGCCTTCGTAGCGAGAGGGTTTGAGTACAGGAACAAGGATGTCTTGCTCCAGTTGTACAGGGCCTTGGTGAGACCACATCTTGAGTATTGTGTGCAGTTTTGGTCGCCTTATCTGAGGAAGGATGTTCTTGCCATGGAAGGAGTTCAGCGAAGATTCACCAGGCTGATACCTGGGATGGCAGGAATGACATATGAGGAGAGATTGGGTCGATTGGGCTTGTACTCACTGGAGTTTAGAAGAATGAGAGGGGATCTCATTGAAACTTATAAAATTCTGACAGGATTGGACAGACTAGATGCAGGAAGGATGTTCCTGATGGTCGGGGAGTCCAGAACCAGGGGTCACAGTCTAAGGATAAGGGGTAGGCCATTTAGGACAGAAATGAGGAGGAATTTCTTCACCCAGAGAGTGGTGAACCTGTGGAATTCTCTACCACAGAAGGCAGTAGAGGCCAGTTCATTAAATATATTCAAGAAGGAGTTGTATATATTTCTTAAGGCTAAAGGGATCCAGGGGTATGGGGAGAAAGCAGGGACCGGGTATTGACTTTGGATGATCAGCCATGATCGCATTGAAAGGCGGAGCAGGCTCGAGGGGCCGAATGGCCTACTGCTGCTCCTATCTTCTATGTTTCTATACATGATTTACATCTCATTTATACTTCCTGGTTTAGATTCTGCATGTCTCGGTGAGGATTCTTCAGTATGATTTGTTGAAGAGTTTTGTTGATGCCGTACTGGATCAGACACCGGATTTGAGCAAAACGCCTGCAAAAACTTTGTGGGCAGCTGTCAGCGAGGTGAACGGCGAGCGCCATTCCTTCACTGCTGAGTGCAAAATCCGGGCAATATGTTGCAAAAGTTTGAACCGGTCCAAGTCCAAAATCAGAGTTGAATTTATAGCAACTGGTTTTCTGCATCAATATTAAATCTTAGTCTGCTAAAAAAAAAAGCAAGAAAATTCCTGTTTTACTGGTTGATTGGCTTGTGCATTATAATTGCTTTGCTGCTGTAATATTAACTCTGCAGTACTAAGTGAATACTTAAAAAATATAACTTTAAATAAAACAAATTCCTTTATCCTTTTTTTTTCTTATACCATATTGCCCCTATTATCCATTTGATTTGGGGGGAAAATGGCAAAGATCTCAAGATTGTCATTGTAGCATCATAGATTTTTGTTTTCATTCATGCAGGAAGGGTTATCAACCAAAGGGTATTCTCGGTGCCCCTCAGAAGAACTGCCTGGATAGACGAATACATTTGTCTGACATATGCTAAGGATTTATCTATTGACTCATTAAATTTTCAAGTCTCAGTTACTCATCACAAGAAGTGATCTGAACTCTGATGGAGTTATGGAATCTGTGAAACAATGTTACTGGCTGAGTGTGCTGCAGACCCAGCTAGCAGCAGAGCGTTCTGCAATTGGATGGCTCCAGAGCAGCTGTTGGGCTGATCTGATATTGTGACAGTAAAGCAACATATCAAGTTTGAGTCTCTCCATTCCCTTACCGTGTAGCTCCCTGCTAGGAATATGGAATCAATGAATTTACCCTGATGTATGTACAGATGTACTAGTAAATCTACCTTTTGGTGTAGCTTGGTCAGCTAGTCCAAGTACTGGAATGGAGTTCCTCATGTATACTGCAGTCCTGCTGTAGTCTAAGTGTGACACTGTTGCAGTAATGCAGAAAATGTACTGACCCACATGAAGTGAAAATATTACTCAACTTACTGATCATACATCCTGTCCTTATATTTCCATTATAAATTTCTTGTCCATATTTATAATGCAAACTTTTCTGGCTGTAAATACACCTTCGTACCAGTAGCGACACTGCAGCACCTGCACTTGGGGAGAGCGGTGTCATAACATGGGAAGATTTTTGTTATGTTCATAAATAAATAGACGTTTTCATTATGAACAGCTAGCTTGAGCTAGTCATTTATTCAGCCATGTGGACTAGTGTACAGGCATCCATCTTGACTACTGCCTTCTGGGTAGCCCACTACTAAACATACAGTTCCACCTAGTGTACCATTCTAGAATGACATGTTACTGATCATTACATCCCCCTTCCTTAGAGGTTAAACAAAATCAATATCAACCAATCATAATGACATAAACATCTTCACAACAGTCAACATATTTTCAAAGCTTTATTTTATGAACTCTAAGCTTTTCATTCTTTTATTATAGTTTTCTTTGTACTCAAAGATTAAGCCTATCAGGCTTTTTTACTTCACGTGTGGATCTTCTCAGCACAGGTAAGTCTGATGTGTTTGCATGAGAGCCTGTATGTGTGTTTGTGTTAGATTGTTCTGGTGGTGAGTGACAAGATTCAGTTGCGGCATTGTCATCGATTTGCTCTTGGATAGTGTTTTCAGGAGGGAACGGCGGTTCCTCCTGAGAATCTGTCCTTCCTCAGTTCTAACGGTGTATGACCTTGGTCCTACTTCCTCAAGAACTGTAGCTTTCCTGTTCCATGCATCTGGATCCTCAATCCTGACAACATCATCCCTTGTCAATGGTTTCAGAGTTTTGGATGACTTGTCATAGTGTGATTTCTGTTTCAGCTTTAACAGTTGAAGTCTCTGTCTCAGTTCCTTACTCTGCTTTTCTTTTGCACAGCAGGGTAGCGTGGTGCGCAACTTGCGACCCACTAGGGGTTCAGCAGGTGAAGAACCAGAGTCTAAAGGGGAGGCTCGGTCGCTCAGCAGGGCGAGATAAGGACTTGCTTTCTGTTGCTTTCTTCAGTAGCTGATTGAGAACTTGAACACCTTTCTCTGCCTTACCATTCGACTGAGCATACAGAGGACTGGATGTGATGTGCTGAAAGTCATAATGTGCTGCAAACTGTTGCCACTCCTTACAGTTGAAGCATGGACCATTGTCGCTAACGGCAATCCTGGGAATTCCATGTCTGGCGAAGATGGATTTAACATGCATTATGACACTGCTTGCTGATGTGCTTGAGAGTAGCGCCATCTCAGGATAGTTAGAATAGTAGTCAATCACTATTAGATAGTCTTTACCATTCAAATGAAAGAGGTCTATACCAACCTTTTGCCATGGTGCTGTTGGTAAGTCAGCTACTATCATTGGTTCCTTTGCTTGTTTGTTTTGGTGTTTCTGACATGTCTCACATATGCCTATCATGTTCTCAATGTCCTTATTTATGCCAGGCCAATAAACAGTGTCTCTTGCTCTCCTTTTGCATTTTTCAATTCCGAGGTGTCCCTCATGAATCCTTTTGAGCATGTCTTGACGTAGAGCCTGTGGAATGACTATTCTGTTCTGTTTTAGTAATAGTCCACTTGCGACACTTAACTCTGACCTGATGTGATAGTACTTTGGACAGGAACCTTTTGGCCAACCATGATGAATGTTCTCTATTACTGTTTGTAACACTGTATCTTTTACTGTTTCTTCTGCTATTTGCTTTGATTTTGTGTCTGACACGGGCAGCGCAGCAGTGACCATACTCAAATGAACATCCACGTCTTCCTCAGTAGAGCTCACATGACTCATTGTGGGTCCTCGGGATAGTGCATCTGCTAACACTATATGTTTGCCTGGTGTGTAGATCAGTTCAAAGTCATATGTTTGTAGCTTCATCATGAGTCGTTGAATCCTTGGAGACATCTCATTCAGATTTTTTTTTATGATGGCAACCAGTGGGCAGTGGTCTGTCTCAACTGTGAAGGTGGGAAGTCCATATATGTAGCCATGGAACTTTTCTAGTCCAACTATCAAGCCTAGACATTCCTTTTCAATCTGGGCGTATCGACACTCAGAGTCAGTCATAGACCTGGAGGCATAGGCAACAGGCTTCCAATCTTCACCCTCTGCTTGTAGCAAGACTGCACCTAGGCGATCTTTTGATGCATCCGTTGACACTTTGATTCTCTTTGTTGGGTCAAAGAAGGTGAGTACAGGTGTGGTTGTCAGCATTGTTTTGAGGTTCATCCACTCTTGTTCATGTCTTTCTGTCCATGCAAACTCATTTGTTTTATGTAGCAGGTCTCGCAGACAGGCTGTCTTGGCTGACAAGTTAGGAATGAACTTTCCAATGAAGTTTATCATCCCCATGATGCGTAGCACTCCTTTTTTGTCAGTGGGTCAGGGCATGTTAAGTATGGCGTTTACTTTTTCCATATCTGGCTCTATTCCTTTACCAGATAGATTATCTCCTAGGAAAGTGACTTCCTGGACGCCAAACTGACACTTGGCTTTGTTGAGCTTCAGTCCATTCCGGCGTATGCTCTGTAGCACTTTAGTCAGTCTCTCATTGTGTTCTTTCAGTGTGGAGCCCCAGATGATGATGTCATCAACATAGACCCGAACTCCTTCCAGACCTTCAATTATGTGTTCCATCGCTCTATGAAAGATTTCAGATGCAGATATTATCCCGAAAGGCATTCTGAGGAAACAATACCTGCCAAATGGTGTGTTGAAGGTACAGTATTTGGTGCTCTCTTCATCCAGTTTTAGTTGCCAAAATCCTTGTGAGGCATCGAGCTTTGTGAAGTATCTGGCACCTGACATTTCACTGGTGATTTCTTCTCGCTTGGGAATCTGGTAGTGTTCACGTTTTATGTTTGCATTTAAGTCCTTTGGATCCATGCATACTCTTAGATCATTGTTCTTTTTCTTTACACATACCATGGAGTTAACCCAGTCTCTTGGCTCTTCGACTTTCCTGATGACTCCTAGTGTGGTCATTCTGTCCAGTCCTTTCTTGAGCCGGTCACGCAGGGATGCTGGAACTTTCCGTGGAGCATGTACCATTGGCTGAGCATCCTCCTTTAGCTGGATCTTGTAAGTGAATGGTAGAACTCCAAATCCTTTGAACACATCCTGGAAATTACTCACTACAGAATCCACTGAGTCATCTGGTCTGCTTATGGCACAGTTTATACGGTAGACTCTCTTGAGCAGTTCTAAGTCCTCACAAGCTTTGTCACCTAATAGTGAATCAAGTCCTTCAGCCACAACAGAAAACATGAGATGATGCACTTTGTCTTTGACTGTCACTTTAAGTCTGCATACACCTAAGCTATCTATTTTCTGTCCATTATAGTTCTTCAGTAGTACTGACTTTTTCTGTATTTTGGCTTTTCTTTCATATTTTTAATGTCACTCATACTGATTAAGTTTGTTTTTGCCCCAGTGTCTAGTTTCAATGTAACTAATGCTCCATTTACCTGCAGTGGCATCATCCATTTGTCCTCTTTTACTGCATTAACTTTATGTTCAGCATTGTCCATTCCTGAGGGCTGCACATTTTCTGTATCCTTTTCTATATTGTCACATGACACCATTCCTGCAAAAAATGTCTCACTTAAATCAGTGTCCTCAATCACATTGACTTGTTGCCCTTTCTTTGTTTTTACTTTTGAAAAGCATTGTTTGGCAAAGTGATTCTTTCCATTACATTTTGTGCACATTTTTCCAAACGCTGGGCATTGTCTTGGCTGGTGTTTGTAACCACAGCGTTTACAATTAAAATGTCCATCCTCCGATTGCTTTGCATTTCTGTTCTGCCCCTGTTTCTTCCCCTTGTAGGACACAGCACCGACAGCAGCACAGTCACTCATTACAGTCGCATTATTATTCATTTTACTGAAGTCTTTGCATGCTGTTGAGCTAGCTCACTGGCATGGCATATTTTCACAGCACCCTCCAATGTTAGTTTGGTTTCTCTCAACAAACGTTCCCTGACTTTTTTATCATGAATACCAAACACAATCTGGTCACGAATCATGGATGATTTCAGTTCAGAGAAATTACATGTCTGTGCTTTCAGTTTCAGATCAGTCACAAAGCTATCAAAAGTCTCATTTTGCTGCTGTGTCGGTGAACAGAACACGTACCTCTCATAGGTCTCGTTCTTTTTGGGAGAACAATGTGTATCAAACTTCTTTAGCACATTGTCCATTTTTTCTCTGTCCTCCTCTTGATCAAATACAAATGTATTAAATACCTCTATCACCTGCGGGCCTGAAACCGTGAGCAGCAACGCTATTTTCCTTGCGTCTGGCATCGTACCGAACCCGATGGCAGCAATATAGAGTTCGAATTGTTGTTTGAAAGTCCGCCAATTGCAGGCGACATTCCCCGTGAGTTTCAAACCCTCCGGTGACTTCAAATTCTCCATGTCGCGTTTCACAATATTCAGCAGATATTACCAATCCTGGTACCATGTTATGTTCATAAATAAATAGACGTTTTCATTATGAACAGCTAGCTTGAGCTAGTCATTTATTTAGCCATGTGGACTAGTGTACAGGCATCCATCTTGACTACTGCCTTCTGGGTAGCCCACTACTAAACATACAGCTCCACCTAGTGTACCATTCTAGAATGACATGTTACTGATCATTACAATTTTGAAAATATCATAAACATACATATATGCATTTTGTCCTTTTAGACAGTCTGATGCCGTGTCAGTTTAACATCTCTCTCATCAGGGACACAGTGACTGAGTATTTGAATAAGTATTAGCTGATCAAAGAGAGTCAGCATGGATTTGTGAAGGTTAGGTCATGTCTGACTAATCTAGTTTAATTTTTTAGGAGGTCACTAACATGGTGGATAGGGGAGTGTCTATGGATGTTGTCTATATGGATTTCCAGAAGACATTTGATAAGGTTCCGCACAAGAGAATGTCAATGACTTGAATGAAGAAATAGAGAGTTGGATTTAAAAGTTTGCAGTTGACACTAAGTTAGGAGCTATAATAAGATGTGTGGATGGAAGGAGGAAGTTACAAAAGGACATATTAAGTGAGTGGGAAAAACTATGGCAAATGGAGTTCAATGTGGGGAAGTGTGAGGTAATCTACTAAAGACAAATCAGAATATTTTCTAAATAGAGAGAGACTAGAAACTGTGCAGGAGCAAAGGGATCTGGATGTCTATGTACAGACATATAACTAAAAGATTGTGGATGTTGAGTCCATGTCAGTTTTCAAGACTGAGATAAACAGATTTTTTTTAACAGGTAAAGATATCAAGAGATATGGATCAAAGGCAGATCAGTGGGGTGGAGGTACAGATTAGCCATGATCAAGTGGTGGAACAGGCTTGAGGGGCTGAATGGCCTATTCCTGTTCCTATGTGCCTTGTCTTTGAATATAATTTAGGCTCAGGCCTCTCAAATCAGACATGGATACACACATTTATTTATTTATAACCAATTTAATCCATATTTAGCAGAAGCTCCAGAACTTTTATCATTAGAGTAAGAGTGCATGCTGCAGTGGGCAATCCGACCTTTCAGGACAGCAGATACATTTCCTGGGAGCACGGCCAGCCAAGGGCTCTCTGCCTTTGTCGAGGATTCACTGGGCTCCCCGCCTAGTTGTTGAGCCCCTGCTGACATACTCTTTCTTATTACTACTATGGCACAGATCTGTCCGCAGCTTCTCTTTGATTTCCAGACACTACAAGAACTTTATTACATTTGTCTGAGCAGATGTTGTCCCTTTACTGAATTAACACTCTGGTTTCCTTGCAATTAGCACCAGTAAGTATCAAGGGGCAGAAATTCGGTACCTTAGCGCCTAACGACTTACCGACTGGGCGCGGCGAAATGAACGACTCCTGCTAAATTGGCCTGGAGGTTTGCGGCGGCGGTAACACTTTGCGCCATGATCTCCTGCGCCCGGATCTCCTGCGCCTGGAGATTTGTGACGCCATTGCCTTGCGCATCGCCCCAGTAGCACCCCGGACCCAAACTTTGGTTCCGCCCCCTGGAGCATTGCCAGACCACGACACCGACAGCTGCAGCCGGCGTTGATCGGGAGTCTGGGAGCTGCGGAGGCGCAAATAAAAGGGGATGTCGGCACGGGCAGGAGAAAAATTTTAACAACACTTCAAGTGATTCTTTTCAATTGCTCCTGGGCCGCGATCGATCAGCCCGGCACTCTGCTGGAGTGCATGGGGCTAATCGGGCCGGATCGTGGCTGCAGTCGGGGACCAGCTAACAGGTCACAATGCAGAGCCTGCAGCGATGGCCCTTCCCTTTAAGGGAGGGAAGGAGCCTCGGATCGCAGCAGCGCTGCACCACTACTGACCCGCCTGCGTCCTTTAGCACTCCACTTCCTTCCTGGAGTGCAAACACCGAATTTTGAAAAATCTGGGAATTATTAGCGCCTAGCACTAAATTTTCCAGCTTTCAAAAGTTAGTGCCCCAAACGGGACGATACTGAATTTCTCCCCCCAACTATTTTATAACCCAGCACATTCTTGTGACTTAAAAACTATATTATCACGTTTCTTGAATTAAAAACTTAAAATTTCATGCAACTACAATAAGCCCTGTGAACTTATATAAAACAAAGCTTGGCAGTGTTAGACTCGCAAATCTCCATCAAATCACTCAAATTAGCAATAGGATCTCTGCTGTTACCCTGATTAACCCTTTTCATTCTGGTTTATTGCATTCACCCAAAGTTATTAACCATCAGTCCACAGGAGTTATAATTCACCCATCCTTTCACTCCTTGGTTTGCATGTGATGTGGGTTGTTTTATTGGGTAAGTTTAGTGACTTTTTCTGTGTGTTTATTTTGTTAAGAATGGTATTACTGGTTCTTTCGTCTTCATTAGTGTTTTTTGCTACTTTTTATTATGTTCACATTTAGTCAGTGGAATACTTCATGAGTAACTTAATAACTTTTTTGAAGCTGTCATGACTTGCCCTACACGTAACACTTTGTGGCATGGCACCTTGAAAGATGTGATGCTACAGATGTGCAGAAGATAAGAGGGTAAACATTCCATTGTGTCGGGCAGGAGTGCGGGAAAGGCGGAGCGAGGCGAGAGTGGACCCTATTGTGATGGCGCCGATGAAGATGGCTGCCGTCCTTGCGGGCTCCGTGCGTACCAGGCAGCTAAGTGTCCTTTGCTGATTGGTGCGCTCGGCTCGTTAAGAAAAAGCATTTCACTGACTGGATTTCACTTGTTGTATTTGGTTATGTGACAAATAAAATTGAAATTGAATTGGTATTGCAGTGGGGTGGAACTTCATCCTGCTCCATTGACCTGACTGCGACCCCGTCCCAAATATCAGGGCCGGGCTGGGTGAAGTTCCATCTCACAGCAGTACTGTAGTGGCGCAACAAAGGGTGCACACTGCTGGACTTTTTTTTAGCATGCATGGATAGCCTGCCATCACCTCCAGACAACCCCCCCTGCCCCCCCCCCCCACAGATTGTTGCCAAAAGATAAATGGTGTGGGCAGAAGCGCCCTTCCCACACCACTCAGAATATTTTGGAACTGCCCCATTTTACAACCCCGCCCTACTGGAATTACACTGCCACTGCGCTAAGAATATAGCGTAATCTCTGCCCTAAAACTTTTAATTATATCAATATTTTCCCCATTCCCAATGTAAAATGAATAGTTACTTTTTGTCTGAAATACAATAATGATATTTAAAAATAAAATCGGACTAAACTTATCAGTGTTGCACTTTTTAAAACGAAGCCTGCTGCTGCTGAGACTCCATGCATGCACTCTGCTAAAAGCTTATGCCTGACCCCACAAAACAAAATGACCCTACAGTGCAGAGCTACCCACATTATAAATGTGTTTACCATCCTGTGGGAAATGGAGCACCTCTCATAGGCGTGAGGTTGCAATCCTCAGACAGGGTGTAAGGTCATGATCTTAACATGTGATACTCCTGGCAAATGTGAAAGAGGTGATGGGTATAACTTCCATGCACTTTCTAACAGCCAGCTGAGGAAATGTGTTATCTGTGCTACTGCTTGATTAAGAGAGTGCTGAAGAAAGATTGGGGTGAAAAAAATGTCACAAAATAAGGAAGGTGCCATGTGATAAATTTGTGGCCAAAATGACTTGTGAGGGATATAAACAACACAGGGAAAGACTTGCTGCTGTTTAGCATTATATTGTATGGAGCAGTTTATTGTTGGATAACTCGTCTACAATTTTGAGTTAATTCAAGCCTTGATCAAATATACAGTACAACATTTAGACAGCAGTTAATATGTTCGTTGAAATGCTGCAATCAAAGTGAAGCAAAATTGAAAGGAATGGTTGTATTTATTATATGACCTGAAAAGGGCTGCTTTATATTAATCGGTTAAAATGGATTTTGATGATGATTCACATTATGATGTATTGGAACAATGGCATGCAGTCACAGGGTAAAATATTTTGCTTGTTTTAGCTGGCCTTTCTCACATTCGTGGTCTGATCTCTTTGCTCTAAGCTCATTTGGATTCCAAGGTCTCAGGCATTGATTGCAGTTGCAGAGCCTGAGTGGCTGTGGGCATGCCTGTCTAAGTGATGACGTTAGATCTTTCTAGCAAGCAGCAGCACCAGCAGTGTGTTTGCGCAGTCCACTGCATTGCTATAGCTGCTGCTTAACAAATAGCTGCTCTGCCATAAAATGGATATGTAAAAATCTTAATGTAAAATTTGTGTTACTGGAGGTCATCAAAACAACAAAGGTAAATTTCTGTGTGAAAAAATATTGATGAAAGAGGAGGAAACCTTGAACAAAAGGTAGGGGTAGGGTGGAGACCAAGCTCGCATCTCCACAGTGCATTATTTTTTGACTCTGTTTACTGTCTTTTATAGGATAACCTGGTGGTGCTGTCAAGACAGACAATGCATTTTAAATTGCTGTAATATCATGTTCTGTGGGTTGAAATTAATGATATTACTGCGATGATACAGAACACTATTCTGTGTGGCTACCATGGTTAGTAATGCAGAGGGTTTTTGTATGGGAGCTACTATGCTGTATCTTTGGGTGTCGGTGCTGTTCACCATAATACTGTCATGGCTGCTGTTTGCATAACTGGTATGATACCGTGGAGATTTTAGTGCACCACAAGTCATCCTGGATATAGTATAGTCAGTGACTAATTCAGATGTGCTGTTTAAAGCTCAGTTTTAATGCCTGACAGCTGACATATCATTCTATATTTCTGTCACTGCTGCAGATAATGAAAAAAACTGTATAAATATATTGTGCTTTGTTACTACTGATTTACAAGGAGGAAACTGGAATGATTTCCTTTACTCTCTGGCCTGATGGCAGACAGTGATTTAAGGCAGTGTGCTCCATTAATGACGTGGGGTGTTTTTGTGCTGAAGCTGCCACGCTGTATCTCTGGGTGGAGTGTATTTTAAAATGGCAATTCAGGCAAGCATTTTTGATGGTGTAATGAACTGGTGTAACAGACTGAGAAAGTATCAATCATTTTATAAACCCAAGAAAGCCCATGAGATTAAATTACTGTTTTAAAATGACTGGCTTCAAATTTCTGTCACCTGTCTTTATAATGTACCTAGTGTCTATATACATAATTAAAATGATTTACTCTCACTATTGTGTAGTGGGTGTGCTGAGTGTGGTGAAGCCAGTGTGATGGAGCTTCAAAGTTAAAGGTAATATATAGACACAAACTGATACTATAAGGTTATAAGATGCTTTATTAGGAATGCTTGTTGGAAATCCACTATACATTATATATAATTAATTGCATATTGCCTTCACTCGTACAATTTTATATAATATCAAATTATGCTAATTTTTTGTTAAATTTCTACATTAATTCTGAGTGCTGAAAGTAATAATGGGTGATCGCAGTGTATAGTTTACTAAGTCTTAAATATTTTGCTTTTTTATACAGTAATGGTATGAAATAACCTATTTCAAAGAATGCTGCCTTCATTATTTTGAATTCTTAATCTGCCTTTTAATTTGTTTAATATTTGCATTATAAAATTTTAAAGAATGTTTTATAATTTATCATTGTATCAAATATTTTGGCACAAAATGTAGTGTATGATGTTATTACGCCTTGTTTACTGCCCCATTGATTTGTGAGATTTTATATCCATGGTACTGCTTTGATATTTTGTTTCTTTTGTTCTGAAACAAAAATATACTTGGACTTTTGCTAATTAGTTGCAGTATAACATAGGCAGCATGCAGGCTGTTTACAAGGCTCATGGGAGGAGACTGGCAAGCCCCAAACAGGAGAGGGAGACACTGGGAATGCACAACAAAGCATTTTCCCCTATCTGGCAGCTGCAAACAGACACAGATGAGATGGAGCAGCTGAAACCCATCTGTGGAGGGTGGGGGTGGAGACATGAATTTTGACTGCTGTCTCTGCTAAAGTAGGAGTCTTGTAATGGTTATTGTTTCCATTAAATTTGTGTTTTTAAAAAGCAAACTAAAATGGGAGTGATGGTGTTGTCCCTGAATTAATCATTTTTTTTCCCATGGGTTGTTCTTGAAATGAGTGTGAAGGTTATGCACATACACTCACAGGCTATTAATACAAACTGCAAAATATTGTAAATGCAAATTGGTGGCTTTTATATATGACTTAATGGCTAATTTTACGCTTGCACTTGTATATACTATTGTGAAAACGTAATCTTGCCCTTTTCATGTTGAGCACCTTATTCTGCCCACAAGTTCCTTATCACTCCTAGTTACAGCATCTATTGGTCTAATTACATGGAATTCTGTTATGGGTGGTTGGAATTTATATTTCAATAATGTAATTTAAATGTAAATATTCAATTTTTTTTTACTGTATCTAACCACACAGTGCAGTTAAGCATTTTGGAATGCTCACCATTGTTAATTTTAATCTACAATTTAGTGGGAGGCGATAGACCTGCATGAGACTGTTGCCCTTATAGCTACTTATAAGGTGCAAATCCACAATCCTGGGCTCCAAGAAGGGAGCTGTGGAATGAGATACAACATGCAGCCCTGATTTTTTTTTTGCCATTCACTTCTTGTAAGCATAGCTCCCTGCTGGAAGTGCAGGATCATAGAGTTGCCCTACAATGTCAACTTGGTTCAGTTGGTAGTTCTCTTGCCTTCAAGTTAGAAGGCTGTAGGATCAAGCTCCACTCCAAGACGAGTACAAAATCTAGGCTGACACTTACTTCAGTGCAGTCCTGAGGAAATGCTGCATTGTCAGAGATGCTGTTGTTCAGATGAGACATTAAACTGAGGCTTTGTCTGTTAAAAATCTCAATTTGAAGAGCAGGGAGTCTTCCCACTGTCCTGGCCAACATTCTTCCCTCAACTAACACCACCAAAAGCACATTAACTAGTTATTCATCTCATTTGTTTATTTGTGGGACCTTGCTGTATGCAAATTGGCTGCTGCGTTTCCCTACGTAACAGTGACTGCACTTCAGAAGTAGTTCACATGAAGAACATTGGAATGACCTGAGGACAAGTTAAGGTGGTATCTGTGTTCATTCTTCTTGCTGTCCATTCAAGTAGCCTAAATGTTGAGTTCCTCGAAGAAGGGGACTGCGCTTGCAGAATCTGAGCGTGGGTAAGTGGTGATGTTGCACTTAATATGTGTAAAGCTATCTTGGTGGAAGCAAAAAAGATTTTATATTAATTTTCCCTTTTATTCCCCCCCCCCCCTTCAAAAGAAACAAAGTCAAGTATGCTTTCCAATTTATATAAAATGGAACATAAGCATATACTTGTTATGGCAATCATTACCTTATTGTATTTTTATGACTATAAGCTGCGTACTTTAATTTCATTTCAATAAGAAAACCAGATAGACTGCACACCCAAATAGACTGAAGCTAGAATCAAAGCTACGATCGCAAAATACTGCAGATGCTGGAAATCCGAAATAACAACAGAAAATGCTGGAAAAACTCAGCAGGCCAGGCAACATCTGTGGAGAGAGAAATAGAGTCAACGTTTCAGGTCGAAACCCTTTGTCAAGACTAGTGACTCAAGCTGGTGACTCACTGTATGAAGAAGGAGAGAGCCCTGGCACAATTACTAGCCCTATAACAAGACAGAGTGTATTTGCCCAGTTTAAAGACGAAGATAGCCAAAGTGCCGGTAATCTGAAATACTAAATGCAGACATGCTTGCAAGCTTACATCAGTGTTTGTTGTCTATTTAGAAAACTCCAAGCCACTAACTATATTGATTATTCCTCTCCGGGGGAAGCGGGTTCTACACACAAGACTTTTGCCAATTGTAGCAGGTTTACTTTGTCAAGGAGGTGCGAGAAAGTGCTTGAATCAGGTACCTAAAAGACAACCTTTGAGTTTTTGTAACCTGACTTGATAGTTCTGTATCCAAACGCAGCTCAAGCTCAGACAGAATATGACCAGCTCTTGCTTTACTTCACTGTGGTGGATCATGTATTTAAGTCACAGCAGCAAGGTAGAAGTCCATGCTGCTCAAGGTGTTTTGTACGTAAAATATTAAAAATCTTGAGAAACAATTTATTATGCTGAGCTCAGTAAGCTAATCCACTGATGATAATGAAGAACTACATTATATTTGTGCATTGATTTATTATTCTGTAAAAGTTTATGTCTTATAGTAAATTGTAATTAGTTTTAGCCTGATGTAAACAATCAATCATGATAGTGTTTTTGCTTTTTTTGGGGAGAAGTCAGCAGTTTGTGGTGGGGCTCTATTATTTCGGATGTATAATCCAGCAGTAATAAAGCTAAATTGTTCACCCTGCATCATGCTAACTTTAAGCATAAGATCAAGTTTCAGTGTATAGAAAATGCAGGTTTGCCTATGGAAGGTGATTTTTGCACTGAAAATGAATAATATTGGAAAGAAGCCCAAATTGTAACAGTATTGTTATATATAATAAAATCTCCCATGGCATTGCTCACAGGTAACCTGGGTCCTGGAGTGTGGTTTCTGATATTTACCAAGCTCCTACTGCAGCAGTTTATCCTTCATAACTAATAAATTAAATTTACTAAAGCAATATATTGCATTACCGACGGCAGGTAAAAACATTGCATACCTTGCTGATATGGAAAGATAGAGGTCTTGCATATTTGTAATGCCATTTCCCTACCATTTTACAAAACCAGCTTAAGATGCAAGTAACTTTATTGTTATTTCCTTAATTATTGTTTTTTAATTATAAAATATTTTTATTTTGTTCTCTCTCCCATAGTGAATTTGCAACATTTCCTTAAAATATGGGTTCTTCATTTATTTATTCTTCCTTTGTCCCTCCACTTCATTTTTTAAGGTGTTTTCTTCCCCTTCCCCAGTACATTTGTAATTCTTGTTGAAGCTGTCATTGGTGTAGCAGCGAAGCTTTTTCCACTGTTGAGTCTCCACTGCACAGCACCAAAGCCTGGCTGACTGACGGGCTTTAGCTGCAGTGTCTGAAATCAGCCTGAAAACACCTCGTGAACATCCCCCTCTGCCCCGATGCGAAGATCAGTCACCTTCAGCAAAGCAAAAAAAAACCTCGTCTGAAATAACCCCTTTAGCTCAGAATTTATATTTAATGGCTTAAACTGTATAAAAAGCCATTTTTATAAACCTGTATAAGGATTGTGGCTGAGATTTCCTGCTTTGCACTCACCAGCCTTCCATTTTCCATCCATTCACTTTAATGGGCAGAAAATCACAGACTGGTGAGCACAGAAGTGGAAAACCCCTGACCTTGAAGTTTTGATTTTTTTTCCCCCCCACCACCAGTGGCTTTACAGTTTACAGTAAATGTTCTCCTGATTGTCATGTGACACAGGTTGTCATGATGCACTCTAGGTATTGTTCTAAAGGAGCAGGGTGAAAACTACCACTTTCTCTGCCACAAATTTGCCCACAGGATGGATTGCTGCCTGGTTGTTGTATGACGTGAGTTGTTGTATTGATATGGTAGCTTCAGGGACAGGGTGAAAATTACAATTCCCATTTCTCGTCTCCCCCTCGCACACAATTTCATCACAGGAGCTGGAATTCCCAACTTGAACCCCAGACTTCTGATGAATACGCAGGCTTTTGTGGGAGGAAATTTATGCAGGCATTCTAATGTTAAATAACCACTTTTATGGTAAGTTTAGTGATTTATTTTGCAGTATTGTGGATTTTTTTGTGTTCCCTATGCCGTGAATATTATTTCCATCTATGTAGTGTGGTCTGAGTGGAGTAGAGAAAGATCGTTAAACGGTATGGAGAAATTATGCTGTTTGGTCCTTTTGTAGTACTTGCTGCTTCCTGAATGGTTGGTAGCTTTGAAGAAAAATTGAACTAGTTGATTGCTTGGGTTTCTATAACTGCCTCGTAGTTACTTTTTACAACTTTTGATTCATAGAAGATAGGAGAAAACATAGAAGATAGAAGCAGGAGTAGGCCATTCGGCCCCTCGAGTCTGCTCCGCCATTTAATGAGCTCATGGCTGATCATCCAAATTCAGTACCCTGTCCCTGCTTTCTCCCCATATCCCTTGATCCCTTTAACCTTAAGAAATATATCTAACTCCTTCGTGAATGGCCCAGAAATTCGGGTCGGGGGCTTCCCGCGGGTGCAAGCCTCCAACCTGCACTTAGCTTGCGTGCTGGCCGTTGAGCTGTGGGCCCGCGTGGGATTCCGATCCTGGGCCTGCTCCAACTGCCGGCGCGCAGTGCTTGCATATCCCAGGGGCGCAGTTAATTCGATGCATCCCCTTGGATCACGTGGGCCATAGGCAGCCAATCGGAGCAGGGAATGCTTCATTCATAAGTTTGACAGGACATGCTGTCAAACTTATAAATACTACGAGCCCCAAAACATCACTAAATCTTCAAATAAATTTTTTTAAATCATCACATTTTTTAAATAAACTATAAATTACATGAAATAATTATTTTAAACAATAATTTAAATTTTTGAAAAAAATAATTTTATTTTCTAACGGGGCTAAAAATAATCTTACCTTTCTTTAAAGTATTTTAAAATAATAAATCTGTGGAAATTTTTTTTTAATTTTAATTAATTCACCACTTACCTTGTAAAAAAGCAGGCCTTACGACTGCTTTTTAAATGTCTAACTCCTGCAGACTTAACCTCCCGCGAAAACCTGCAAAAAAACTGTAAGTTCGATGCGCACGCGCAGCCTCTACTGCGCACGCGTTCGACCTCTTAACCCCTGCTTTCAGGGGAACGGAAGTGCCGGTTTCCCACGCATGCGCAGTGCATGCAGCAAACCGGCACTTCCATTGGGCCTACGGGTGAGTACCCCATGCGTACTCACCCGTGGAAACCCGAAGTTCTGGGCCAATATATTTAATGAATTGGCCTCAACTGCCTTCTGTGGTAGAGAATTCCACAGGTTCACCACTCTCTGGGTGAAGAAATTCCTCCTCATCTCTGTCCTAAATGGCTTGCCCCTTATCTTTAGACTGTGACCCCTGGTTCTGGACTCCCCTGCCATCGGGAACATCTTCCTGCATCTAGTCTGTCTAGTCCTGTTAGAATTTTATAAGTTTCAATGAGATCCCCTCATTCTTCTAAACTCCAGCGAATATAAGCCCAATCAACCCAATCTCTCCTCATACGTCATTCCTGCCATCCCAGGTATCAGTCTGGTGAATCTTCGCTGCACTCCCTCCATGGCAAGAACATCCTTTCTCAGATAAGGTGACCAAAACTGCACACAATACTCAAGGTGTGGTCTCACCAAGGCCCAGTACAACTGCAGCAAGACATCCTTGCTCCTGTACTCGAATCCTCTCGCTACGAAGGCCAACATACCATTTGCCTTCTTAACCGCCTGCTGCACCTGCATGCTTACCTTCAGCAGGTAAGGTAAGCATGCAGGTGCAGCAGTTATCCACATTATACTGCATCTGCCATGCATCTGCCCAATCACCCAACCTGTCCAAATCATACTGGAGTTTCTCGGCATCCTCGTCACAGCATACACGCTCACCCAGCTTTATGTCGTCTGCAAACTTGGAGATATTACATCTAGTTCTCTCGTCTAGATCATTAATATATATTGTGAATAGCTGGGGTCCTAGCACTGATCCCTGCGGTACCCCACTAGTCACTGCCTGCCACTCGGAGAAAGACCCGTCTATTCCAACTCTTTGCTTCCTGTCTGCCAACCAGTTCTCTATCCAAGTCAGTACCTTACCCCAATCCCATGTGCTTTAACTTTGCACGCTAATCTTTTATGCGGGACCTTATCGAAAGCCTTCTGAAAGTCCAAATACACCACATCCACTGGTTCTCCCTTATCTATTCTACCAGTTACATCCTCAAAAAATTCCAGTAGATTAGTCAAGCACGATTTACCTTTTGTAAATCCATGTTGACTTTGTCTCATCCTGTCACTGTTTTCCAAGTGCTCTGCTATTACATCTTTTATAATGGACTCTAGCATTTTCCCCACTAACGATGTCAGGCTTACCGGTCTATAATTCCCTGTTTTCTCTCTACCACCTTTTTTGAATAGTGGGGTAACATTAGCTATCCTCCAATCCATGGGAACTGTTCCAGAGTCTAGAGAATTTTGGAAGATGACCAGCAATGCATCTACTATTTCTAGGGCCACTTCCTTAAGTACCCTAGGATGTAGATTATCAGGCCCTGGGCATTTATCGACCTTCAATCCCGTTAATTTCCCTAACACCATTTCCCTACAAATACTGATTTCTTTCAGTTCCTCCCTCTCATTAGACCCTATGTTCCTCGACATCTCTGGGAGGTTATTTGTGTCCTCCTTTGTGAAGACAGAACCAAAATATGTATTTAATTGGTCTGCCATTTCTTTCTTCCCCATTATAAATTCCCCTGATTCTGACTGCAAGGGACCTATGCTTGACTTCACCAATCTTCACCAAAATTCATTCACACTTAGTCAATCAGATATTTAGTCACTTAACAGTTAAGTAGCTATTTGCAGCAATTGACATTTTTATTCCTACAGCTATGTTATCCTTTGGTGTTGTGATGCCATAGATGTGCGCTACACAGCAACAATTTAATTGTATAGATAGTTGATGCCCTGTCATGTTGGTCAGCTACAAAATACATTCTCTGTCCCTCTACCTGTTTCTTTGCTTCTTTCACACTAATTCTTCCCATGTCCCTCTCTGTGCCTTTGTTCTCCACTCTTTTTCTCTTTCTCTGTCTGTATGAATGTCACAGATTTTTTCACCATGGTGGCTATATCTCTGTGTCTGACTCTTTCTCTTTATCATTATTTATGTGCTTGTCTCTGTTTTCCAATCTCGCTGTATGTTTCTTACACATTCTGCTTTGTTGATGTAGTGAATTTCTTACATTTGCTAAAACAAATGATATGCAGCAAGATGGAAGCCAACTTGCCTGCTAGGATTCGGTGGGGACAGGATATTGTGAATCTTGTATAACATGCATAAGTGAGAGAAAAAGGGAGGTTGGGGCTCAAGGTCAGAGTGGGAAGACCTGGGGTTGGCATTTAGGAACAAGTGGTCACTGAGGGAGTGAGCTGATGCGTGGAGGCCAGAAAAATATCAGGAGGGAAGATTCAGTGGAAGAAAACAAGCTCAGGTTGGACAGATTCGCAAAGGACCTGTGTAAGTGTGGTAAACCACTAATCTGCCTGTACAGAACATGTCTGGGCATGCCTCAGCTGGCTCCGCCCCTAGCTCCACCCCTAAGCCCAGGTATAAAGGTGATTGACCTCCAGTCCCCCTGGCTTTAAGGATCGGTTTACCAGCAGAGGCATGCTCGTATTCTTTTGTTAATAAAAGCCTACTTGTTATAAGTTTAACTCTTAGTCTTCTGGAGTTATTGATGGTGCATCAGTAAGTTATAAATTTTAACCACTCCACTGATTTAAGTTTCTCTGTATTGTTGTAAGGTGCATTTTTGCCTTTATTTATAATCATCTAATTAAGGAAACAACATGACCACTGTAAGAAATCAAAAAAGTTTGTGAATTGGTTTGATTTGCTGTAATTGTAGGTTCCTGATTTTTTTTCCCAAAGTTATCAGTTGAGTGATTTGGTTGATTGTGACTAACTGGCAAAGCAGTTTGATTCTTTAAGATGATTACTGTTTGGGTTGGGTGACAAGGCCATTAGGGGAGCAACAACAACCATCTTCCCATCTTGACAGAGCTGCCCATATGCTGAAGAATGGAATATCCATCCAAATAGCCTAGTGCCAGGACTTCCAGGTGAGATATGACATAATCAAATGAAGAGGAAAATTCCTTCCACTCTACCATGATACATCTCAACGTACTGGCATTGGCATTTCATTTCTTTGACCAGGGTTTCAATCCAGTTTAGACAGATGGGATGAAAATGACCTCTCTTTGCCAGCTGTGGGGGACTTGTATAAATGATGGTTGGCATTCTCAATCAATGTTGTGGTGTTACAGCACAGCAACACACTGATGTGGAAATTGCAGGGGGTGGTGGGGGGAAAGATCCAATAGGGAGTGCTCCTCAGAGATTAGGGTTCAGACAGGAAGGGAGATGCACAAGAGGCCAGAGCCGGAGGAATGGAGAGTTCTGGGGTACTGTAGGGCTGAAGGAGGTTACGGAGATAGGGAGAGGTAAGGGCATGAAGGGAAAACTATAATGCTGTATTTAGTTTGCTTCTGCTCGCCCAAGATTAGGCCAATTTGAAGAAAATATTCTGCCAAATGCCTGAGTAAAGCGCAGCACTGGTTGAAAACCATTTAACTGTCCACTTAACAGAAATGAAGAAATCAATAATTTCCTAACTCTACACATGCAAAGGTAATATGGTTATCATAGTAATAATCATCATAAATGTACAGTGTCTTTGTTTTGTCATTACAGCAGTACAGCATTGCGGGATTCAACACGACAAGACAGAACTCAATTCAGTATTACAGTAGTACAACTTTAGCTGGGTTCTATTTAATATAACATTTCTTCGTTCAGCAGTCAGCTTAAAGAATTACATTACAGAGCCGAAACAGAACAGAACAGTTCCGTGCACCAGAGAGCAACTGTGCAACTGCCGCACAGGAGGCACTGTATTAAGAGAGCAGGCCCTGCACCAATTTCTTCCTGGCCTGCAGTTCTGTGCTTTCCTGTTTTGGTGAGCTGACATGTTTGTGTTCATTTCTTGCGCACACCTTATTGAGGCCCCAGATTTAATGCAAGAATATTTAACACTACACCCATCACAATTCAATGGTATTTTAACTTGTTTGCTATTTTTTCACTTTTTGCATCCATTTGTGTGAGGCAAGCTCTATGTAGAAAGCATTTTTTAAATAGCCTTAGGTAGGTTTTTTTTTGTAATGTTTAGTGTATCTTTATAGTGGAGTTTTTTGGTTAGGCCTTTTTCTACGTTTCTGAAATCTGTAATAAAATTTTGGACCATTTTTTTCTCCATCCTCAAGTTGTTTTTAAAGCACCTCAAGTGCAATATTTCATGGTGGAGATGGTACACAATGAAAGAAGGAATGCTGGGAGATTATGAGGCTCCAGGCCATTCTGCAGACCTATGTATACAGTACGTACCTGCCAGTGACTCATGACAGTTGCCTCAGATTGCTACATCCCAACAGGATAGAGCTTAGTTTCATCTGTACCAAGGATGCTTGTAGCAATCTTGCAACATAGGGGATGGCATTACCAAGATTACCACTGGCCTCAATTGTTGTGCCTATGGCTTATTCTATACAGTACCTGACATTGCAGGGCTACCCAGTTATATCACTGTATTATAGGACACTCTCCATCATGTTGTGTGACCCGACCACCGTGCTAAATGGGACAGATTCAGAACAGATCTAGCAGCTCAAAACTGGGCATCCATAAGGCGCAGTGGGCCCTCGGTAGTAGCAGAATCGTATTCCACCACAATCTGTAACCTCATGGCCTGACATATCTCTCACTCTACCATTACCATCATAGAAACAGAGAAACATAGAAGATAGGAGCAGGAGTAGGCCATTCGGCCCTTCGAGCCTGCTCCGCCATTCAATGAGATCATGGCTGATCATTCAAATTCAGTACCCTGTCCCTGCCTTCTCCCCATATCCCTTGATCCCTTTAGCCTTAAGAAATATATCCAACTCTTTCTTGAATATATTTAATGAACTGGCCTCCACCGCCCTCTGTGGCAGAGAATTCCACAGGTTCACCACTCTCTGGGTGAAGAAATTCCTCCTCATTTCAGTCCTAAACGTCCTACCCCTTATCCTTAGACTATGATCCCTGGTTCTGCACTCTCCGACCATCGGGAACATCTTTCCAGCATCTAGTCTGTCCAGGCCTGACAGAATTTTATAGGTTTCGATGAGATCCCCTCTCAATCTTCTAAACTCCAGTGAGTATAAGCCCAATCGACACAATCTCTCCTCATACGTCATTCCTGCCATCCCAGGTATCAGCCTGGTGAATCTTCGCTGCACTCCTTCCATGGCAAGAACGTCCTTCCTCAGATGAGGCGACCAAAACTGCACACAATACCCAAGCTGCGATCTCACCAAGGCCCTGTACAACTGTAGCAAGACATCCTTGTTCCTGTACTCGAACCCTCTTGCTACGAAGGCCAACATACCATTTGCCATCTTAACCGCCTGCTGCACCTGCATGCTTATCTTCAGCGACTGGTGCACAAGAACATCCAGGTCTCTTTGCACTTCCCACTCTCCCAATCTATTGCCATTCAAATAATAATGTGCCTTCCTGTTTTTGCCACCAAAGTGGATAACCTCACATTTATCCACATTATAGTGCATTTGCCATGTTTCTGCCCAATCACCTAACCTGTCCAAATCGTACTGGAGTTTCATGACATCCTCCTCGCAGCATACCCTCCCACCCAGCTTTGTGTCGTCTGCAAATTTGGAGATATTACATCCAATTCCATCGTCCAGATCATTAATATATATTGTGAACAGCTGGGGTCCTAGGACCGATCCTTGCGGTACCCCACTAGTCACTGCCTGCCACTCGGAAAACGACCCGCTTATTCCAACTCTTTGCTTTCTGTCCGCCAACCAGTTCTCTATCCAAGTCAATACCTTGTCCCCAATCCCATGTGCCTTAATTTTGCACGCGAATCTCTTATGCGGGACCTTATCGAAAGCCTTCTGAAATTCCAAAAAGACCACATCCACTGGTTCTCCCTTATCTATTTTACCAGTTACAGCCTCAAAAAATTCCAGTGGATTAGTCAAGCATGATTTACCTTTTGTAAATCCATGTTGACTTTGTCCGATCCTGTCACTGCTTTCCAAGTGCTCTGCTATTACATCTTTTATAATGGACTCTTGCATTTTCCCCACTACCGATGTCAGGCTTACCAGTCTATAATTCCCCGCTTTTTCTCTGCCACCTTTTTTGAATAGTGGGGTAACATTAGCTACCCTCCAATCCATGGGTACTGTTCCAGAGTCTATCGAGTTCTGGAAGATGACCAGCAATGCATCTACTATTTCTAGGGCCACTTCCTTAAGTACCCTGGGATGTAGATTATCAGGCCCTGGGGATTTATCGGCCTTCAGTCCCATCAATTTTCCTAACACCATTTCCCTACAAATACTGATTTCTTTCAGTTTCACCCTTTCATCAGACCCTATGTTCCCCGGTATTTCTGGGAGGTTATTTGTGTCCTCCTTTGTGAAGACAGAACCAAAATATATGTATTTAGTTGGTCTGCCATTTCTTTGTTCCCCATTATAAATTCCCCCGATTCTGACTGCAAGGGACCTACGCTTGACTTCACCAATCTTTTTCTCTTCACATATCTATAGAAGCTTTTACAGTCAGTTTTTATGTTCCCTGAAAGCTTACTCTCATATTCTATTTTCCCTTTCT
This sequence comes from Somniosus microcephalus, assembly GCF_052327205.1. NCBI lineage: Eukaryota > Metazoa > Chordata > Chondrichthyes > Squaliformes > Somniosidae > Somniosus > Somniosus microcephalus. Next base: position 283,363,536 of record NC_140988.1, on the reverse strand, counting down.
TAATTAATCCCTTTGTCGAATCCTGAACTGCTCCCAATCCTCAGGATTATTGCTTTTTCTGGCCAATTTATATGTCCTCTCCTTGGATCTTATGCTATCCCTAATTTCCCTTGTTACCCACGGTTGAGTCACCTTTTTTGTTTTATTTTTGTGCCAAACTGGGATGAACAACTTCTGTCATTCATCCATTTGGTCTTTGAATGTTTGCCATTGCCTATCCACCGTCAGCCCTTTGAGTGCCATTCCCCAATCAATCCTACCCAACTCGCTCCTCAGACCATCGTAGTTTCCTTTATTTAAATTGAGGACCCTTGTTTCTGAGTCAACTACTTCATTCTCCATCTTAATGAAGAATTCGATCATATTATGATCGCTCCGACCCAAGAGGCCTCATACAACAAGATTGCTAATTATTCCTTTCTCGTTACATAATACCCAGTCTAAGATGGCCTGATCTCTGGTTGGTTCCTCGACATATTGGTCCAGGAAACCATCCCGTAAACACTCCAGGAATTCCTCCTCCACAGTATTGTTACCAATTTGGTTAGCCCAATCTATATCTAGATTAAAGTCAACCATGATGACTGCTGTGCCCTTATTGCACGCTTCTTTAATTTCCCTTTTAATGCCATCCCCAACCTCTGTCTTACTGTTTGGAGGTCTATATACCACTCCCACTAATGTTTTTTTCCCCTTAGTATTTCTCAATTCTACCCATACAGATTCCACATCATCAGTGCTAATATCCTTCATTACAATTGTGTTAATCCCTTCTTTAACCAGTAATGCTACCCCACCTCCCTTTCCTTTTTGCCTATCTTTCCTGAATATCGAATATCCCTGGATGTTGAGTTCCCAGTCTTGGCCATCCTTGAGCCACGTTTCCGTAATCCCAACCAAATCATATTTGTTTACCTCTATTTGCGCAGCCAATTCATCCACCTTATTACAAATGCTCCTCGCATTAAGACACAAAGCCTTCAGGCTTGTTTTTTTAAAGCTCTTAGACCTATTCGAATTATTATTTACTGTGGCCATGTTTGATTTAAACCATTGATTTCTCTGACTGCCACTTTTGTTTTTCTCCTTCCTATCTTTTGCTTTTATCCTTGTTTCCCTTTCCTCTGTCTCCCTGCTCAGGTTCCCAACCCCCTTCCATTTTAGTTTAAACCCTCCCCCACAGCACTGGCAAACAAACCCCCTAGGACATCGGTTCCAGCCCTGCCCAGGTGCAGACCGTCCAGTTTGAACTGGTCCCACCTCCCCCAGAACCGGTTCCAATGTCCCAGGAACTTGAATCCCTCCCCCTGGCACCATTCCTCTAGCCACGTATTCATCTGAAGTATCCTTCTATTTCTACTCTGACTAGCACGTGGCACTGGTAGCAGTCCTGAGATTACTACCTTTGAGGTCCTGTTTTTTAATTTACCTCCTAACTCCCTATATTGCGCTTTTAGGACCTCATCCCGCTTTTTACCTACATCGTTGGTGCCTATATGCACCACGACAACTGGCTGTTCACCCTTCCCTTCCAAGATGTTCTGCAGCCGCTCGGAGACATCCTTGACCCTTGCACCAGGGAGGCAACACACCATCCTGGAGTCTCGTTTGCGGCCGCAGAAATGCCTATCTATTCCCCTTACAATTGAATCCCCTATTACTATAGCTCTACCTCTCTTTTTCCTCCCATTCTGTGCAGCAGAGCCACCCCTGGTGCCAGGAAGTTGGCTGCTGCTGCCTTGCTCTGATAAGCCATCCCCCCCAACAGTACTCAAAGTGGTTGAATGAGGAGTGCAGAAGAGCATGCCAGGAGCAGCACCAGGCATACATAAAAATAAAGTGCCAACTGATGAGGCTACAGCACCAGGACTACATACATGCTAAACAGCGGAAGCAGCATCCTATAGACAGAGTTAAGCGATTACACAACCAATGGATGAGATCAAAGCTCTGCAGTCCTGCCACATCTAGTCGTGAATGGTGGTGGACAATCAAATAACTAACAGGAGGAGGCTCCATGAACATCCCCATCCTCAATGGTTGCGGAGCACAGCACATGAGTGCAAAAGACAAGGCTGAAGTATTTGGAACCATCTTCAGTCAGAAGGGCCGAGTGGATGATCCATTTCGGCCTACTGCTGAGGTCCCCACCATTACAGAAGCCGGTCTTCAGCCAATTCAGTTCACTCCACGTGATATCAAGAAACGGCTGAGCGCACTGGATATAGCAAAAGCTATAGGCCCTGACAACATCACGGCTGTCATGCTGAAGACTTGTGCTCCAGAACTAGCTGCGCCTCTAGCCAAGCTGTTCCAGTACAGCTACAACAGTGGCATCTATCCAACAATGTGGAAAAGTGTCCAGGTATGTCCTGTCCACAAAAAGCAGGACAAATCTAATCCAGCCAATTACTGCCCCATCAGTCTACTTTCAGTCATCAGCAAAGTGATGGAAGGTCTTGTCGACAGTGCTATGAAGTGGCACTTACCAATAATCTGCTCACCGCTGTTCACTTTGGGTTTCACCAGGACCACTCGGCTCCAGACCTCATTACATATAATAAGAATTAAACCCGATGGACCACCCGGCATTGACCTCGGCACCGGCTACAGACATGGCAATGGCACACCCAGCCCAGTGGACCCTGCAAAGTCCTCCTCACCAACATCTGGGGACTTGTGCCAAAATTGATGGAGCTGTTGCACAGACTAGTCAAGCAACAGCCTGATATAGTCATACTCACAGAATCATACCTTTCAGCCAATGTCCCAAACTCCTCCATCACCATCCCTAGGTATGTCCTGTCTCACCGGCAGGACAGACCTCGAGGGGTGGCGGCACAGTGGTATACAATCAGGAAGGAGTGGCCCTGGGAGTCCTCAACATTGACTCTGGATCCCATGAAGTCTCATGACTTCAGGTCAAGCATGGGCAAGGAAACTTCCTGCTGATTACCACCTACTGCCCTCCCTCAGCTGATGGATCAGTACTCCTCCATGTTGAACACCACTTGGAAGAAGCACTGAGGGCAGCATGGGCACAGAATGTACACTGGGTGGGGGACTTTGATGCCTATCACCAAGAGTGGCTCGGTAGCACCACTACTGACCGAGCTGGCCAACTCCTGAAGGACATAGCTGCCAGTCTGGGCCTGCGACAGGTGGTGAGAGAACCAACACGAGGGAAAAACCTACTTGACCCTGTCCTCACCAATCTACCTGTCGCAGATGCATCTGTCCATGATAGTATTGGTATCAGTGACCACCGCACAGTTCTTGTGGAGACGAAGTCCTGTCTTCACACTGAGGTCACCCTGTGTGGCACTACCACCGTGCTAAATGGGATAGACTCAGAACAGATCTAGCAGCTCAAAATTAGGCATCCATGTGGTGCTGTGGGCCATCAGCAGCAGAATTGTATTCCACCACAATCTGTAACCTCATGGCCCGGCATATCCCTCACTCTACCATTAGCAGCAAGCCAGGGGACCAACCCTGGTTCAATAAGGAGTGTGGAAGAGCATGCCAGGAGCAGCATCAGGTGTACCTAAAAATGAGGTGCCAACCTGGGGAAGCTGCAACACAGGACTAAAAAGTGGAAGCAGCATGCTATAGACTGGGCTAAGCGATCCCACAATCAACAGATCAGATGAAAGCTCTGCAGTCCTGCCACATCCAGTCGTGAATGGTGGTGGACCATTAAACAACTAGCGGGAGGAGGAGGCTCCATGAATATCCCCATCCTCAATGATGGTGGAGCCCAGCACGTGACTGCAAAAGACAAGGCTGAAGCATTTGCAGCCAAAGTCAGTCAGAAGTGCCGAGTGGATGATCCATATCGGCCTCCTCCTGCGGACCTCACCATCACAGAAGCTAGTCTTCAGCCAATTTGATTCACTCCATGTGATATCAAGAAATGGCTGAGCGCACTGGATACAGAAAAGACTACGGGCCCCGAAAATATCCCGGCTATCGTGCTGAAGACTTGTGCTCCAAAACTAGCTGCGCCTCCAGCCAAGCTGTTCCAGTACAAGTACAACACTGGCATCTATCTGACAATGTGGAAAGCTGCCCAGGTATGTCCTGTCCACAAAAAGCAGGACAAATCCAATCCAGCCAATTACCGCCCCATCAGTCTACTCTCAATCATTAGCAAAGTGATGGAAGGTGTCATCGACAGTGCTATCAAGTGGCACTTACTCACCAATAACCTGCTCACTGATGCCCAGTTTGGGTTCCGCCAAGACCACTCAGCTCCCGATCTCATTACAGCCTTAGTCCAAACATGGACAAAGGAGCTAAATTCCAGAGGTGAGGTGAGAGTGACTGCCCTTGGCATCAAGGCAACATTTGATCGAGTGTGGCATCAAGGAGCCCTAGTAAAACTGAAGTCAATGTGAATTGGGGGGAAAAGTCTCCACTGGCCGGAGTCATACCTAGCACAAAGGAAGATGGTTATGGTGGTTGAAGGTCAATCATCACAGCCCCAGGACGTCGCTGCAGGAGTTCCTCAGGGCAGTGTCCTAGGCCCAACCATCTTCAGCTGCTTCATCAATGACCTTCCCTCCAACATAAAGTCAGAACTGGGGATGTTTGCTGATGACTGCACAGTGTTCAGTGCCATTCACAACTCCTCAGATAATGAAGCAGTTCATGCCCGCATGCAACAAGCCCTGGACGACATTCAGGCTTGGATTGGTAAGTGGCTGGTAACATTCACGCCACAGAAGTGCCAGGCAATGACTGTCTCCAACAAGGGAGAGTGTAACCACCTCTGCTTGATATTCAATGGCATTACCATTGCCGAATCCCCCACCATCAACATCCTGGGGTCACCATTGACCAGAAACTTAACTGGACCAGCCACATACTGTGGCAACAAGAGCAGGTCAGAGGCTGGGTATTCTGCGGCGAGTGTCTCACCTCCTGACTCCCCAAAGCCTTTCTACCATCTACAAGGCACAAGTTAGGAGTGTGATGGAATACTCTCCACTTGCCTGGATGAGTGCAGCTCCAACAAGACTCAAGAAGCTCGACACCATCCAAGACAAAGCAGCCCGCTTGATTGGCACCCCATCCCAAATCCGCGACCTCTCCTATCTGAAAGGATAAGGACAGCAGGCGCATGGGAACACAACCACCTCCAAGTTCCCCTCCAAGTCGCACACCATCCTGACCTAGAAGTATATCGCTGATCCTTCATCGTCGCTGGGTCAAAATCCTGGAACTCCCTACCTAACAGCACTGTGGGAGTATCTTCACCACGCGGATTGCAGTGGTTCAAGAAGGTGGCTCACCACCACCTTCTCAAGGGCAACTAGGGATGGGCAATAAATACTGGCCTTGCCAACGACACCCACATCCCATAAACAAATTTTTTAAAAAAGTCCTCATTACAGCCTTGGTCCAAACATGGATAATAGAGCTGAATTCCAGAGATGAGGTGAGAGCGACTGCCCTTGACATCAAGGCAGCATTTGACCGAGGGGGGCTTCAAAGAGCCGTAGTAAAATTGAAGTCAATGGCAATCAGGGGGAAAACTCTCCCTTGGCTGGAGTCATACCTAGCAAAGAGGAAGATGGTTGTGGTTGTTAGAGGCCAATCATCTCAGCCCCAGGACATCGCTGAAGGAGTTTCTCAGGGCAGTGTCCTAGGCCCAACCATCTTCAGCTGCTGCTTCATAAGGTCAGAAGTGGGGATGTTCGCTGATGATTGCAGTGTTCAATTCCATTCGCAACTCCTCACATAATAAAGCAGTCTGTGCCCGCATGCAGTAAGACCTGGACAACCTTCAGGCTTGGGCTGATAAGTGGTTAGTAACACTCGTGCCACACAGGTGCCAGGCATTGACTATCACCAACAAGAGAAAGTCTTAACCACTGCCCCTTGACATTCAACAGCATTACCATCGCTCATCATCAACCACCATCATCGTCCTGGGGGTCACCATTGACCAGAAACTTAACTGGACCAGCCACCTAAATATTGTGACTACAAGAGCAGGTCAGAGGCTGGCTATTCTGTGGCAAGTAACTCACCTCTTAGCTCCCCAAAGCCTTTCCACCATCTACAAGGCACAAGTAAGGAGTGTGATGGAATACTCTCCACTTGCCTGGATGAGTGCAGCTCCAACAACACTCAAGGAGCTCAATGGCATCCAGGACAAAGCAGCCCGCTTGATTGTCACTCCATCCACCAGCTTAAACATCTACTCCCTCCACCACCGGCGTACCGTGGCTGCAGTGTGTACCATCTACAAGATGTACTGCAGCAACTCGCCAAGGCTTCTTCGACAGCACCTCCCAAACCTGCAACCCCTCCCACCTGGAAGGACAAGGGCAGCAGGCACAATGGAACACCATCACCTCCAGGTTCGCCTCGAAGTCACACACCATCCTGACTTGGAAATATATCGCCGATCCTTCATCGTCACTAATTCAAAATCCTGAAACTCCCTCCCTAACAGGACTGAGAGAGTACCTGCACCATACGAAGTGCAGCGTTTCAAAAAGGCGGCTCACCACCACCTTCTCAAGGGCAATTAGGGATGGGCAATCCTTGCCATCAACGTCCACATCCTGTGAACGAATAAAAAAAAATTATCAGGTTTTGTGTAGATCAGAAAGGTGGCTGATTCATTATTCAGCATAGCCAGCACGTTTATGTTTCTCACTGAATACTATTGACATGCATGCCTAATATCAACAATATTGGTGCATTTCCCAAAGTACGGAGGGTTACTGATGATTGCGACATGTCTAACCTGAAGTCCTTTAAGATATGAATGTGAATATGTTGCATTTTAACTGTATGCCCTGCTGAAGTATGAGAATGCATGACTTGCAAAGAAAGGTTACACAAACATAGGAACAGGAGTAGGCTATTCAAACCCTTGAGACTATTCCAACATTCAATTAGATGATGGCCGATCTGTACCTCGACTCTATTTAAGACATTTAAGACATGAAGACTTGGCCTGAGTGAGCAGAAAAACATGAAACAAGTTGATAAACTATATTTGTTGGCATGTGCTATCTACTTGGTACATTTGGTTTATCTTACCTTACAGATTCCTTGAGCTAAGCTATCTTCTCCCGCATCTGTTTCCAGGTCCTGCAGGTAGCGTTCAGTGTGGCTACCACCTACTACCAGGCATGGCGCACTGCCATCTTCTGGGGAGTATGGAACAGATGAAGCTTCCTCTCACCCAGCTTATGCAGCAGAATGCCCATTTCGGCAGCAATTGAAAATGGGGTTGCGAGCAGTGCCACTCTACCACTTGCCCATAGACTCTGTTTTATGCTTCCATGTTGCATTCTCTGTTCTTTCAACTTCACTCATCAGTTCTCCACTCACTCCCCAGCCTTTGCTCAGGCTGAAAATTGCTGTGATCATTTTTGAGCCTTGCAAAAAGCTTCAACAATTTTATCCCCCTTTTTGTGTGGTCACTAACCCTCAAATAGTCAAATTCCTTCAATTTTGAGCATCAGTACTTCAGGGGCTGCGTGCCCTGGATTCACCGAGACGTCCCTGCTCATTAGGCTCAAGCTGCGCAAGAAGCATATGTAAATTATTAAAATTAGTTGACCACACTGAATCTGGCAAGGTTAACTCCCCATTCCAGTTGTGTGAGTGGTCATGGAGACATTTTCACTGGAGTCGCAGATTCTGCCTTTACATCTAATCTTTTGTAGCTTGTGCACTAGGATCACTGAAAGAAATCTTACTTGTGGCATTAGTAAAAAGGCTTACATCTCTGTATTCAGTTAGTAGTTGCACTATGAGGTCAAAGTTGAATCTACTTCTGCAATGATCTCATTCTCTCTCTCTGTTATGGACTGGTTATGCCTTCTATGATTGACCTTTGTTGCTGGATATATCATGTGTATTCTGTTTCTTCTAGATTATCCTATGCAAGTACTTATAGGACTGATTCTGCAATCTCAATCCAAGTGGACGACCTGTTTTTGCAGGTAACATGGATTGAAGATAGGGCTACAGCACTGATTCTCCAATCTGCGCTCCTTGTGAGCATGGCTTCCTACTAGGAATGTGGGGTTACAGAATCACCCCCTTATATTTTTTGTACTTTGAGAACTTGCATTGCTGAATTAACTGGTCACAACAACCGCTCGGCCCCTCTGAAGTGAACTGGGTTATTTTTTGAATTATCCTACCTTTTTGTGCACAAACTCACCTCTAAAACTAAAATGGCAGGGGGTTGGGAACCTGAGCAGGAGGACAGAGGAAAGGGAAACAAGGATAAAAGCAAAAGATAGGAAGGAGAAAAACAAAAGTGGCAGTCAGAGAAATCAATGGTTTAAATCAAACATGGCCACAGTAAATAATAATTCTAATAGGTCTAAGAGCGTTAAAAAAAAAGTCTGAAGGCCTTGTGTCTTAATGCGAGGAGCATTTGTAATAAGGTGGATGAATTAGCTGCGCAAATAGAGGTAAACGAATATGATTTGATTGGGATTACAGAAACATGGCTCCAGGGTGGCCAAGGCTGGGAACTCAACATCTAGGGGTATTCAATATTCAGGAACGATAGGCAAAAAGGAAAGGGAGGTGGGGTAACATTGCTGGTTAAATAAGGGATTAACACAATTGTAAGGAAGGATATTAGCTCTGATGATGTGGAATCTGTATGGGTAGAACTGAGAAATACCAAGGGGCAGAAAACGTTAGTGGGAGTGGTATATAGACCTCCAAACAGTAATGTGGAGGTTGGGAATGGCATTAAAAGGGGAATTAGAGAAGCGTGCAATAAGGGCACAGCAGTCATCATGGGTGACTTTAATCTACATATAGATTGGGCTAACCAAATTAGTAACAATACTGTGGAGGAGGAATTCCTGGAGTGTTTACGGGATGGTTTCCTGGACCAATATGTCGAGGAACCAACCAGAGATCAGGCCATCTTAGACTGGGTATTATGTAACGAGAAAGGATTAATTAGCAATCTTGTTGTAAGAGGCCCCTTGGGTTGGAGCGATCATAATATGATCGAATTCTTCATTAAGATGGAGAATGAAGTAGTTGACTCAGAGACTAGGGTCCTGAATTTAAATAAAGGAAACTACGATGGTCTGAGGCGCGAGTTGGGAAGGATTGATTGGGGAATGTCACTCATAGGGTTGACGGTGGATAGGCAATGGCAAACATTCAAAGACCGCATGGATGAACTACAGAATTTGTTCATCCCAGTTTGGCATAAAAATAAAACAAAAAAGGTGACTCAACCGTGGCTAACAAGGGAAATTAGGGATAGCATAAGATCCAAGGAGAGGACATATAAATTGGCCAGAAAAAGCAGTAAACCTGAGGATTGGGAGCAGTTTAGGATTCAACAAAGGAGGACAAAGGGATTAATTAAGAAGGGGAAAATTGAATATGAGAGTAAGCTTGCAGGGAACATAAAAACTGACTGTAAAGGCTTTTATAGATATGTGAAGAGAAAATGGTTGGTGAAATCAAGCGTAGGTCCCTTGCAGTCAGAATCAGGGGAATTTATAATGGGGAACAAAGAAATGGCAGACCAATTAAATGCATATTTTGGTTCTGTCTTCACAAAGGAGGACACAAATAACTTCCCAGAGATGTCGGGGAACATAGGGTCTGATGAAAGGGAGGAACTGAAAGAAATCAGTATTTGTAGTGATATGGTGTTAGGGAAATTGACGGGATTAAAGGCCGATAAATCCCCAGGGCCTGATAATCTACATCCTAGGGTACTTAAGGAAGTGGCCCTAGAAATAGTAGATGCATTGCTGATCATCTTCCAACATTCGATGGAATCTGGAACAGTACCCATGGATTGGAGAGTAGCTAATGTTACCACACTATTCAAAAAAGGTGGTAGAGAGAAAATGGGGAATTACAGTAAATAGGTAAGCATGTCATCAGTGGTGGGGAAAATGCTAGAGCCCATTATAAAAGATGTAATAGCACAGCACTTGGAAAACAGTGACAGGATCGGACAAAGTCAACATGGATTTACAAAAGGTAAACCGTGCTTGACTAATCTACTGGAATTTTTTGAGGATGTAACTGGTAAAATAGATAAGGGAGAACCAGTGGATGTGGTGTATTTGGACTTTCAGAAGGCTTTTGATAAGGTCCCGCATAAGAGATTAGCGTGCAAAATTAAGGCACATGGGATTGGGGGCAAGGTATTGACTTGGATAGAGAACTGGTTGGCAGACAGAAAGCAAAGAGTTGGAATAAACGGATCTTTTTCCGAGTGGCAGGCAGTGATCGGTCCTTGGACCCCAGCTATTCACAATATATATTAATGATCTAGACAAGGGAACTAGATGTAATATCTCCAAATTTGCAGACGACACAAAGCTGGGTGGGCGTGTGTGCTGTGAAGAGGATGCCGAGAAACTCCAGTATGATTTGGACAGGTTAGATGATTGCGCAAAAGCATGGCAGATGCAATATAACGTGGATAGATGTGAGGTTATCCACTTTGGTGGCAAAAACAGGAAGGCAGATTATTATCTGAATGGCAATAGATTGGGAGAAGGAGAAGTGCAACGAGACCTGGGTGTCCTTGTGCACCAGTCGCTGAAGGTAAGCATGCAGGTGCAGCAGGCGGTTAAGAAGGCAAATGGTATGTTGGCCTTCGTAGCGAGAGGGTTTGAGTACAGGAACAAGAATGTCTTGCTGCAGTTGTACAGGGCCTTGGTGAGACCACATCTTGAGTATTGTGTGCAGTTTTGGTCGCCTTATCTGAGGAAGAATGTTCTTGCCATGGAAGGAGTTCAGCGAAGATTCACCAGGCTGATACCTGGGATGGCAGGAATGACGTATGAGGAGAGATTGGGACGATTGGGCTTGTACTCACTGGAGTTTAGAAGAATGAGAGGGGATCTCATTGAAACTTATAAAATTCTGACAGAACTGGATAGACTAGATGCAGGAAGATGTTCCCGATGGTCGGGGAGTCCAGAACCAGGGGTCACAGTCTAAGGATAAGGGGTAGACCATTTAGGACAGAAATGAGGAGGAATTTCTTCATCCAGAGAGTGGTGAACCTGTGGAATTCTCTACCACAGAAGGCAGTAGAAGCCAATTCATTAAATATATTCAAGAAGGAGTTGGATATATTTCTTAAGGCTAAAGGGATCCAGGGGTATGGGGAGAAAGCAGGGACCGGGTACTGAAATTGGATGATCAGCCATGATCGCATTGAATGGCGGAGCAGGCTTGAGGGGCTGAATGGCCTACTCCTGCTCCTATCTTCTATGTTTCTACTTAGTCTCTCATTGTCTGCTTTCTTTCTTGTCTTTCTTTCTTCTTTCTAGTCTGCTTCTTTCTAGTCTTTTGTTCTTTCTGGTCTTTTGTTCTTTCTGGTCTTTATTCCTTCTAGTCTTCCTTTGACCCTTCTAGTCTTCCTGTGAACCTTCTAGTTAGTTATTGACATCTCTTGCGTAGAGCATACCACAGCCTCTGTACAGTTCCATGTCTCACTGCAATAATGTGGAAATATGGTGTAGAGTAGTGAACTAAATGGCCTAGAGCTCCTGCCCCTCATTTCCTTTGAAGTGTAGGCCTGTTTTTTTGAATACCTGACTCAAATTAGTTATTTTGTTTCACAGATGTTAATTTTCAAACAACAACCATTTCCCCAGCAGGATACCCCTTCTGGGTCCGCCATTATAGATAGCAGTTCTGTCTTTTTCTTGCAGTGGCAAACTTGCATACATTGGCCCAGAAATTGGTGTTGGGGGCTTCCCGCGAGTGCAAGCCCCCGACCTACACTTACATAGCGCGCCGACAGTTGAAGCCTGGCCCTGCGTGGATTTCCTCTCTGTGGCCCAGTTCAGCTCCCGGCGCGCTGTGCTTGCGTGATCCAGCGGCGTAGTTAGTTCGATGAGCCGGCTGGGATCACGTGAGCACTGGGCAACCAATCGGAGGTCGCAAAAGTTCATTCATGAGTTTAATAGTAAGAACTGTCAAACTCATGAAAACTCCGGGCGCCCAAAACAGTACTTAAACTTCAAATAAAAGTTAAAAAAACATCCCACTAATTAAATGAACTATTAATAACTGTACAAAACTAATTTAAACAATTATTCAAATTTTTGAAAAAAATAACTTTTTAACAAATCGGATCTAAAAATACACTTACCTTACTGTAAAGTCTTTAAAAATAATAAACCTGTGGAAAAAATGTTCTAACTTTAATTAATAGACCACTTACCTTTTAAAACTAAGTACTTACGTCTGCTTTTTTCTCGTGTAAAAACTGGAGGCCTTATCGCACGGGCAACCCTGTTAAAAAAAAAAAGAGAAGGAATTTCAGCGCGCACGTGCAGACTCCTGCGCGCACACGTTCGACCTCTGAACCCCTTGGTTCAGAGGATCGGAAATGCCGGTTTCCCGCGCATGCGCTGTGCATGCAGAATGCCGGCAATTCCATCAGTCCCACGCGTGAGTACACGGTGCTTACTCACGCGTTGGGACCCGAATTACTGGGCCATTGTCTGAGGTATTCGTAAAACAATTTTGGCCTGAGGGGGCGGGAGGAGCGTGGGTCTGTGCACAAGCTCCATCGTAAACTAAAATCCTTTTTAAATCTCAATATCTACTCCAGACAGCAGTTATGAATTACTTGCACTTACATTAAGACAAAAGAAATTTTTGAAAAACAGCAGACATGGCTTAACCTTAAAAAAAACTTTTTGATCTAATTACAGATACACATGAACAAATATAATTTAGAAATATTTTATTTCATGGCGTTAGATTGAACCAGCATCTTGTCACTGGTTGTACCTGTAAATTTGTCAGTATTTCTTTTTTATTTATTCGTTCACGGGATGTGGGCGTCACTGGCATGGCCGGCATTTATTGCCCATCCCTAATTGCCGCTGCAGTCTGTGTGGTGAAGGTACTCCCACAGTGCTGACTTTGTTGTAGCAGTTTGTTACAATTAGTATGAGACTTTTGGGTTCCAAAAGCCCTTATCATGAGCTCTGACCATCTGTTACCAAAGGGCTTTCCTCAGGACTGAAGGGCTCAGTACTAGGTCCCTTGCTTTTTGTGGTATATATCAATGATTTAAACTTCAATGTAGGGGGCATGATTAGAAGTTTGCAGATGATACAAAAATTGGCTCTGTGATTGATAGTGAGGAAGAAAGCTGCAGACTGCAGGAAGATATGAATGGACTGGTCAGGTGGGCAGAAAAGTGGCAAATGAAATTAAATCCGGAGAAGTGTGAAGTAATACATTTGGGGAAGGCTAACAAGGCAAGGGAATACTCAATAAATGGTAGATACTGAGAAGTGTAGAGGAGCATAGGGACCTTGGAGTGCATGTCCACAGATCCTTGAAGGTAGCAGGACAGGTAGATAAGGTGGTTAAGAAGGCATGCGAGATACTTTCCTTTATTAGCTGAGGCATAGAATATAAATGCAGGGAGGTTATGCCAGAACTGTATAAAACAATAGTTAGGGCACAGCTAGAGTACCACATTACAGAAAAGATGTGATTGCGCTAGAGAGGGTACAGAGGAGATTTATGAGGATGTTGCCAGGACTGGAGAATTTTAGCTATGAAGAAAGATTGGATAGGCTGAGGTTGTTTTCTTTGGAGCAGAGGAGGCTGAGGGGGGATTTAATTGAGGTGTATAAAACCAGGAGGCATAGATTTGAAGTAATTGGTAGAAGGATTAGAGGGGAGTTAAGAAATCTTTTCACCCAGAGGGTGGTGGGGGTCTGGAACTCACTGCCTGAGAGGGTGGCAGAGGCAGAAACCCTCCTCGCATTTAAAAAGTACTTGGATATGCACTTGAAGTGCTGTAACCTACAGGGCTACAGACCAAGAGCTGGAAAGTGGGATTTGGCTGGATAGCTCTTTTTTTGGCCGGCACAGACACGATGGGCCGAATGGCCTTCTTCTGTGCCGTAAATTTCTATGATTCTATGAACCAATTTGTAAAGTTTCAATGAAGGCATGTTTCCACAGTTGGATGATTTTAGTGTTGTTAACAGTCATAAATAAAGCAAAGGTCAGGTTATTTGTTGCCCTGTTTCTCAGGGATTAAGGACATAAGAATAAGAATTAGGAGCAGGAGTAGGCCATACAACCCCTCGAGTCTGCTCTGCCATACAATAAGATCATGGCTGGTCTTCGACCTCGACTCCACTTTCCTGCCCAATCCCCATATCCCTCGATTCCCCTAGAGTCCAAAAATCTATCTATCTCAGCCTTGAATATACTCAACAACTCAGCATCCACAGCTGTTTGGTCCTCTGGCTTTTCAGTATCAGCTTTTCAAATCAGAGAAACTATTTTGTCTTCCTAGACCTCAATAGGAGAGCACAGACAGCATAAATGTTACTTAAATGTAATGCCAGCATTGACTCTTGGTTGGGAATCCAAAGACTGTCACACCCTGAAATGAGTAAAGTTGCTATAATTACTTCATAGATATGTTGTAAATCATATTTTTGTGAAGTTTCAAGTGTTGTACTGTATCTGGACTGTAGCAAAAATAAATGGGGATAAAATCACAAGGTTTAGACTGAGTGAGGAATTGGTGTTCATTGCCATGACTCCTTTTGTGCTGAAGAAGACTTGACTTTTGAATCGTCTGGCTCTCTGTGCTGATTAACCTATTAGTACCTTGTACAGCAAAGATCTCCTGACACAGACCATCACATGTAGCACAACAGATCTCTGGTTTTTAGCTGATAATCAGAAGCAAGGAACGCAGTAACTGCTTTCCTGCAATGCTCCCTAAACACCAAACATAACCTGCGCGGCTGGGAATGAAAGCCAGGAATTCCCTCTGAACTTCCCAACACAGCCTACCATTCAGAAGAGACCAACAGAGAGTCAGAAGCACCCTGTTGTCGCCAGAACACTTGCAGTCTGGAGTCGGATGAATCTCTCCCTAGTATGGCACAATGCAGAGCTCCTAGGAGGTCTTATCTCAGCTGGATGCAGAGCCTGGCATGACAAAGGGATTACTAGATTAGTTCCTTCATGATTATGTTCAGGGTCAGATTATGCTCTTCTACAAACTAGCTCAACAAATTTTACCTTGCCCAATATCACTATCTGTTAATGAGGCATTACCTTAGAAGCTTGCAATATTTTTCAGACTTCAGCATAAGACAACCTCCTTGGAACTTTTCCTCCATTCCCCTACAGCCTCTTGTGGCATGCATCTCCACCCTGGTTGCCATTCTTGTCTCCCTGACCAAGAATGGAACCAAAGGCTTGAATGAAGCTGGGGACGTGTGACCTAGGCTGACTAGGAGGAGTAGGAATGGCAAAAAGGTATGGAGACACACTGTAGATGTGCATGTAGCAAATGCAGATGTCAATTTGAAATAGCTCATCATACATACCACATTCTGCACATACGCCACAAATTTCACCCCTCCATTCCTAGAGAATTCCCAGACAACTGCTAGAGGGGCTACGACCAGTAGGTCACTCTTCTCCACATAATCCGTACCCAGCCATTCGGCAGTCCGGGAGATCTGTAGAAACATGACTGGTATCGCGATCCCAGAAGGCCCTGTTCACTGCTTCTTTGGGCCTGCACACTGGAGAGAAAAGGATCCCCACAACACGCAAACTAGCACCACTCTTATCTGCAAGAAGATGCATTTTGCATCTTTACCAACATGGCAGAGTGCAATCCCAACCATAACAAACACATGGCTCAAACACGGGGCCATCTGCCAATCAGAAAGTGTGATGGAAATGGGCAAATATCAAGTGGTCTATGGTAGGTTCTTGGAGACTCACTCAATGCAAACTGCCCATTCAGTGCAGTATCCCACCCACTGGTCAACCCAAACTAACATAACCACAGGTATTCAGGCCCCTCCTCAACCCAGAACCCAAGGCCAAACAAGGTGCCTTGACCCTCCCCACCTGCAGTGCTCTTAGTTCAAACAAGCTGATGTAGTAATACATTCCTTCTGCAGGCACTTGCAGTGATGTACAGTGACTCCATAAACTGTGTGGGTATGTACACACTCATAAAATACAGCTAAATATATAATGACCTCACAAAATATCTAGGTGAATGTACACATAATTGTACAATGGCTTCAGAAAATACGTGAATGTACACACATGTATAATTGTTTCATAAAATATATGTACCAATGTACATCCATATGTACAACAGCTGCATAAAACATGAATTTACACTCTTGAGAACCCAATAAAAATGTTTATATAAAATGTGAAACGGTATGGATAAGGGAAAGTCTTGCTTGACCAACCTTATTGAATATTTTGAAGAGGTAACAGAGAGAGTAGACAATGGTAATGCAGTAGATGTAATTTACAGGAAACTTTGTGATATCCGGCACCGACGGGACCGAGCTGTTGCCATCCCATCAAAACTGCCAGACAAACCAGCGCTAATGTTAAAACATACGGAAGCTTTTGAGCTCCGTATCTAGCAACAAACCCTGTTGCTTAGCAACAGCTTCTAAACAGTCGGCCGTAGCTTGCAAGCATCTCTGTAGCTAAGCAACAGCTTTAGCTAGACCTTGCAGAGCCTGACTGGTGAAAAAAAAGCAACGAAAAGAAAAAAAACTTACTGAACTGACTCCTGAATTTTGCCAGTGGCTCGAGCATTCCGGACAGTTAACCTCCGGATAAACCAAAGTTTCCTGTATCTGGATTTTCAAAAGGCCTTCGATAAGGTTCCCCATAATAGACTGATGAACAAGGTCAGAGAATGCAGAGTCAGGGGACAAGTCGCAGAATGGATTGCTGGCTAGCTTCAGGACAGAAAGCAGAGAGTAGGAGTAAAGGGTAGCTATTCACGGTGGCAGAAGGCAGGTAGTGGTGTTCCACAAGGATCAGTGCTGGGACCACTGCTGTTCACAATTTACATTAACAATTTAGACTTTGGAATCAAAAACAGAATATCTAAATTTGTGGATGACACCAAATTGGGGGGCATAGTCAATACTGAGGAGGACTGCAACAAATTACAGGAGGACATTAATAAACTTGCAGAATGGGCATATAATTGGCAAATGTAGTTCAACACAGATAAATGTGAGGTATTACATTTTGGTAAGAAGAATAGGGAGGTCACTTATCACTTGGAGGGTGCGAGTCTAGGTGGGGTAGAGGAACAAATCACTAAAAGTTGCGCCACAGGTTAGTAAGACCATAAAAAAAGCAAACTAGGGTTTATTTCTAGAGGTATAGAATTGAAAAGTAGGAAAGTTATGCTAAATCTGTATCGAACCTTGGTTAGACCACACTTAGCAGTTGCATGCAGTTCTGGTCGCCATATTGTAAAAAGGATATAGAGGCACTGGAGAGGTTGCAGAAAAGATTTACAAGGATGATACCAGAAATGTGAGGGTATTCATATCAGGAAAGGATGAACAGGCTGGGTCTCTCTTCTGAAAAAAGAAGTCTGAGGGGTGAACTAATAGAGCTCTTTAAAATTATGAACGGTTTTGATAGAGTGGATACAGAGAGAATGTTTCCACTTGTGGGGAAGAGCATAACTGGAGGCCCTCAATATAAGATAGTCACCAAGAAATCCAATAGGGAATTCAGAAGAAACTTCTTTACCCAAAGTGTGGAACTCGCTACCACAGGGAGTGGTTGAAGCGAATAGTATAGATGCATTTAAGGGGAAGCTAGACAAGCATATGAGGGAGAAGGGAATAGAGGGTTATGCTGATAGATTTAGATGAGGAAAGACAGGAGGAGGCTCGTGTGGTGCATGAACGCCGGCATGGACTGGTTGGGCCGAATGGCCTGTTTCTGTGCCGTATATCCTGTTTCTGTGCCGTATCTTCTTATCTTATATATATATAAAAGGATACATCTGTCTGTCTGTCTGTCCTTCGGCGTGTCTGTCCGGCTATACACTCTAAAGTTATAGAGCATACCTACACGTGCGTGACATCAAAAGAAAGCTTACAATTCCGGAACGGTCATAAGCGTATTTAAGTTTCGGCGAGACAAGAATTGCGCCCGCGGTATCCAAAAAACGGTCAAAATTCCGCTCATTAGCATCTCATTATCCGCTCATTAGCAATAGAGTGACATTAAGGTCAACCAATCGTACGGTTGAGCGACCCGATGGTCGACCAATCGCTGCGTGGCGGGTTCCTGGCGCGTGCGTGCGGGCCCTCCTAGAGTCGAGTGACGGGACGATTGACCAATCCTACGCTTCGGTGACCTGACGGTTGACCAATCGGTGCGTGTGTGGGCGGGCCCTATCGTTCTGAACCGAGGTGAGTCGCCGCCATCTTGATTCCAAACTTTTCATTTCTTTCTCCCGCTTTCTGCGTCTTTAAAAAAAAAAGTTGCTTTTAAAACACATAGGCCTAGAAATTTGGTTGTTTGCGCCAGCGGTTAGCGCCTAAAGAGACCGAGAATTGGGGCGTAACCTAATGTTGGGGCGGGCGCAATGAAGATAGCGACAACTCCCATATTGACTATACATTTAACGCCTGCGCTAAGTGTTTGCGCGCGCCCACGAGCACAAGCAGATCATGACATCATTTCATTGTGCAACGCCTTTTTGGGGCGCCTGAGCAGATATTGGGTGGCGCCCGGAGCCTTTACGCCTAGCGCTATTAGTGACAGTTCGAAGGAGCGTTAGCAGGCCCTTCTCGGAGTCGGGGGGCGCTATTTAAAGGGGACAGCTCTAGTACAGAAGCTTCAGCCACTTGGCCTGTTCATTGCGATCGTTGGTGGAGAGAGTTGGTGAGCTACTGTGGAGCAGAGTTTTTGGAATTTAGCATTAGAGTACTTGGGACCCTCAAACCTGTCCGGAGCAGTTGGAGCACTAGACCTAACAGCCTTTTGACCAACTGGCATCGGAATGGGAGATGCTTTGGAGGGCCACGGCCTCATGGCCGAACACTATGAAGGGGCAGAGAGACGGCGGGAGAGAGGGCCGGGATTGGCCAGAAGGAGGAGGGGCAATGGAGGTCGGCCAATCCGAGGGCATGCTGCGAGGGTCTTTAGGCAGCAGGTGTCATACCTTGACATGTCGGAGGAGCAGTGTGTGTGAAGGCTCCGATTCGGGATGGACATTGTTACTGAGCTGTGCCACCTGCTTGCTGAGGATCTGCAGCCGTGTCTATGGTGCATGACCTCTGTCGGTGGCCGCTAAACTGACTGTTGGCCTCAATTTTTATGGCAACGGATCCTTTCAGTGAGCCATTGGGGACATCGCGAATATCTCTCAGGTTGCAGTCCACTGCTGCATCCGGCAAGTTACAGCTGCCCTTTATAGGCGAAGGCGTCAATTCATCACCTTCCCTCTGACCCTGGAGAAGCAGGAGGAGGAGGAGGAGGAGCATGCGGACGAGGAGGAGGAGGAGGAGGAGGAGGAAGATGGAAGGGCTCCTGAAAGTGGAAGGGCCATCCGTCACAGGCTCATGAGGACTCGTATCGAGGCCCCTCTGGTGGAATGATGAGTGTCTTAACTGCTGCGCAATTTGGATGTTTCAAAGCCTCTGAAGGCCAGCATCACTGTAATTAGTCACGTACACCATAGCACATTTAAACTTCTCTTTATTGTCACAAAAGTCTTTCATTACAGCAAAACAACGTCATGTCAACAGAAACCATAACTAACAAAATAACAGTTAACTCTTCGGCAAAGCCGCCTGATGCGCTATCAATTACTCATAAAAGACTGAGAGTTAGAAGAGTAACTGAAGGCTTTTATTAACAACAGAATGGAGGTCTGCCTCGAGTGGTCGACCGGTCCAGGATACAAGGGCTGGGGAGCAGTCACCTTTATACTAGGACCTGTGGGAGGAGTCAGCCGAGGCATGTCCAGGCATGTACACAGTGGAATACAAACAGGACAAACAGGAATACAAACAGTGGTTTACCACATTCACCCCTTGTTTAAAATTGAGTCCGGCAGGGTGAAGTGTATTAAAAGTTAGTGTATTGGAGTCTCTCCGGAGGTCTTGTCTGCCGCTGTGATCGGCGTGGCGACGGCAGGGGTAGTGAAGCTTCCGGCGTCGAGTCCAGCGTAGGCTGTGGCACAGGCGTGTCGTCCTCGTAGATGTCGAGCGGGTCGCGGGGCCCAGGCCTGCCATCTGCTGGGGCTGGATATCGGATCGTGGGGGGGGGTGGTAGTGGGTAGTGGGTTACTGTGGTCCCCGAGGGTGCAAGGTCTCTTATGGAGACTGTGTCCTCCCGCCCGTCCGGGTATGCGATGTAAGCATACTGGGGGTTGGCGTGGAGGAGGTCGACCCTCTCGACCAGGGGGTCCGTTTTATGGGTCCTCACGTGTCTTCTCAGTAGGACCGGCCCTGGGGACGTCAGCCATGGCGGTAGCGATGTCCCTGATGTGGACTTCCTTGGGAAGACAAACATTTTCTCATGAGGGGTGGCGTTAGTGGCAGTGCAGAGCAGTGACCGAATAGAGTGGAGCGCATCGGGGAGCACATCCTGCCAGCGGGAGGTTGGAAGGCCTCTAGACTTTAAGGCTAGCAGGACGGCCTTCCAAACTGTCGCATTTTCTCTTTCCACCTGTCCGTTCCCCCGGGGGTTGTAACTGGTGGTCCTGCTTGTGGCAATACCCCTAGTTAGCAGGTACTGACGGAGTTCGTCGCTCATAAACGATGAGCCCCGGTCGCTATGGATATAGCTGGGGAAGCCGAACAGGGTGAAGAGGTTGTTCAGACATTTAATGACCGTGGCACTGGTCATGTCCGGGCAGGGGAAGGCGAACGGGAAACGGGAGTACTCATCAATAATATTGAGGAAGTACACATTGCGGTCGGAGGAGGAGGAGGGGAGAGGCCCTTTAAAATCAACGCTCAGGCGCTCGAAGGGGCGAGTGGCTTTTATCAGGTGGGCCCTGTCTGGTCTATAAAAGTGTGGTTTGCACTCAGCGCAGACTTGGCAGTTCCTGGTCATGGTCCTGACCTCCTCAATAGAGTAAGGCAGGTTGCGGGCCTTGATGAGGTGGAAGAACCTGGTGACCCCCGGGTGGCAGAGGTCATTGTGGAGGACCCGTAGTCTATCGATCTGCGCGCTGGCGCAGGTGCCACGCGATAGCGCATCCGGGGGTTCATTTAGCTTCCCGGGCCGGTACAAGATCTCGTAGTTGTAGGTGGAAAGTTCGATTCTCCACCTCAAGATCTTGTCATTTTTGATTTTGCCCCTCTGCTTGTTGTTAAACATAAAAGCAACTGAACGCTGGTCAGTGAGCAGGGTAAATCGTTTTCCGGCCAGGTAGTGCCTCCAATGACGCACAGCCTCCACAATCGCCTGGGCCTCCTTCTCAACAGCGGAGTGTCTGGTCTCCGGGCCTTGGAGGGTTCGTGAAAAGAAGGCCACGGGTCTCCCCGCCTGATTGAGGGTAGCGGCCAGGGCAAAGTCGGACGCGTCGCTTTCCACCTGGAAGGGGATGGATTCGTCCACTGCGTGCATGGTGGCTTTGGCAATGTCCTCCTTGATACGGTGGAAGGCTAAGCGGGCCTCTGCCGTCAAGGGAAAAGAGGTGGACTTGATCAGCGGACGGGCCTTGTCCGCATAGTAGGGGACCCACTGGGCGTAATAGGAGAAAAACCCTAGGCACCTCTTCAGGGCCTTGAGGCAGTGGGGCAGTGGAAGTTCCATAAGGGGACGCATCCGGTCGGGGTCGGGGCCGATGACTCCGTGTTCCACAACACAGCCAAGGATGGCGAGGCGGTTTGTGCGGAATATGCACTTCTCCTTGTTATATGTCAGGTTTAGGAGTTGGGCGGTGCGGAGGAATTTTTCGAGGTTTGCGTCATGGTCCTGCAAGTCACGGCCGCAGATGGTCACATTGTCCAGATATGGGAAAGTGGCCTGCAACGCATTTTGATCTACCATCCGGTCCATCTCCCTTTGGAAGATGGAGACCCCGTTGGTGACGCCAAAGGGAACCCTAAGGAAGTGATAGAGGCGGCCGTTTGCCTCAAAGGCAGTGTACTGGCGGTCCTCAGGGCGGATGGGGAGCTGGTGGTACGCTGATTTCAGGTCGATGGTCGAGAAGACGCGGTACTGCGCGATCTGGTTGACCATATCAGCTATACGGGGGAGTGGGTAGGCGTCCAGCAGGGTGTAGCGATTTATTGTCTGGCTGTAGTCGATGACCAGGCGCTACTTCTCGCTGGTCTTAACGACCACAACCTGGGCTCGCCAGGGGCTGGTGCTGCCCTCAATAATCCCTTCTTTCAGGAGCCGCTCCACTTCGGTTTTAATGAAAACCCTGTCCCCGGCACTGTATCGCCTGCTCTTTGTGGCGATGGGCTTACAGTCGGGGGTGAGGTTAGCAAACAGTGGTGGGGGGGTGACTCTGAGTGTGGAGAGGTTGCACCTGGTGCGCGGCGGGCAATTTGGAAGCTGCTGGCTGCGGACTGTGAGTGGGGGTAGGGGTCCACCGTACGCCATCGTAACACTTTTAAGGTGGCACTGAAAATCTAACCCCAGCAGGACGGCAGCGCAGAGGTCAGGCAGGACCAGAAGTTTAAAATGATCGTACACGGTCCCGTCTACTACGAGTGTCACCACGCAGTAGCCGCCGATGTCCGCCGACTGGGACTCGGAGGCCATAGAAATCCGCTGTTGCGCAGGCAGGACTGGGAGAGAGCAACGCCGCACCGTGTCGGGGTGGATGAAGCTCTCCGTGCTCCCAGAGTCAAAAAGGCAGATTGTATCGTGACCATTTACCTTAATGTCCATTGTGGAACTGGCCAGTTGGTGCGGTCTCGCTTGGTCCAGTGTAACGGATGCCAGCGTAGGGGTCGGTGTGTCGCTGCGGGTATCAGATGAGGCGGTGTCGGGGGCCTGCTGCGTCCCGGCTGTCGTCCAAGATGGCGGCGTCCATGATCCCCATGTGGCTGGAGGCGTCCAAAATGGCTGCTGTACCGGTGATTCGCACACGGCCGGGGAGGTCCAAAATGGCGGCCCGCATGGCCCACACGCGGCGCTGCTGGGGTTCGGGGTGGCTTTGGCCCTGCAGACGCTAGTGTAGTGTCCCTTCTTCCCGCAGCCTGAGCAGATCGCGTTTTTCGCCGGGCAGCGCGCTCTGGGGTGTTTTGCCTGGCCACAGAAGTAGCATTTCTGGCCTTGGGGCACTGCTGTCTGGCCTTGGGACACTGCTGCGGTAGTTGGGCCGTTGTTGGGGTGTGGCTGGGGTGGCACGGCGCTATGAGGCGGTCCTACCGTGTCCCAGGCTGTCATTCCCCGCGGCGTCCACGGTGCAGAGGAGTAGGCATCCATGCCCTGGTAGGCTGCATCCAACGATAGTGCGAGTTCAGAGGCCTTGTTGAGGTCGAGGTTACTCTGCTCCAACAGTCGCTGTCGGGTGTAATTGGATCTGTGGCCCGCTACAAAAGCGTCCCGGATAAGTTCCTCTGTGTACACGGCGGCCTTTACATCCTTACAACCACAGGCCCGGCCAAGCACAGACAGTGCCTGAAGGTATTCCACGGTCGATTCCCCAGGTTGTTGTTTACGACTCCCCAGGAGGTGCCTGGCGTACACTTCGTTCACTGGGCGCGTGTACTGGTCCTTGAGGAGCTTGATAGCATCCGCGTACGAGGTCGCGTCTTGGATGACCGAGTACACTCGGTGGTTCACTTTGGAGGTCAGGACATCCAGTTTGTCCTCGTCCGATTTGATTGCTTCGGAGGCGGTCAGGAATTTTTCGAAACACTTAAGCCAGTGAGTAAACTTGGTGGATGAGTCCGCCTCCCGATGATCTAAGTCCAGGCATGCTGGTGTGAGGATCTTCTCCATTATAAAAATGTTGTTAATAAAATTGATGCGCTATCAATTACTCATAAAAGACTGAGAGTTAGAAGAGTAACTGAAGGCTTTTATTAACAACAGAATGGAGGTCTGCCTCGAGTGGTCGACCGGTCCAGGATACAAGGGCTGGGGAGCAGTCACCTTTATACTAGGACCTGTGGGAGGAGTCAGCCGAGGCATGTCCAGGCATGTACACAGTGGAATATAAACAGGACAAACAGGAATACAAACAGTGGTTTACCACACCGCCAAACTAAACAAACTATTTCCAACAATTCCAACAGGTGAGGGTCTCCTTGATTTTGGCCAAAGAAACGTCTCAGCACCTCCCTCTACTGCTGGCCCCTTGATGGAGAACGACTTCTCTTTCGCGCTCGGCCCCTTCCCTCCCTGCTGCTCCTACGTAATTGAACCCCAGTGGCGGGGTGAAGGCTGGGGGACGCCTGCTGACTGTCTGGAAGCGCAGAAGCCCCTGAATGACGGCCTGGCCGACCTCTGGGCTTGGAGGGTGCGGACACAGGATGCTTGATCTGAGCATGGCTGGAAGCAGTGTGCACTGCAGGTGGTGGCAGCTGCACTGCAGACGTGCCAGCGCTGGCATGTGGAATGGTCACCTGCCGAGAGAGGACACCTGCACCATTGTCGGACGAGACACTGGCTCTCTGAGGTGACCGGCTCGGCTCATCCGCCACAATCGCATGCTCCACTGATTCCTGGCCTTGTATGGGACTGGAAGGGCCCGGGGTGATCCTAGCTGATGCAGATAGGGTGGCTGCAGTGAGAGTTCGCGTTGCCTCAATCTGGGTGTGGACGAGGCCGGCAAGTGACTGCGTGGCAGCAGTGAGGACCTGTGAGCCAGGTGCCAGTGCTTCGGAGAAGCCCTTGACAGTTCTTTCCATTGCTTCGGACAAGGCCGGTGCTGACCACTCCACTGCCTCGGACAAGCCCTGCACAGACCTTTCCAGGGATTGTCCAAAGCCCTGAACAGTCCTTTCCATAGCGGCCTTGAAGCCCTGGACAGTCCTCTCCATTGATGGCCCAAAGCCCTCGACAGACCTCTCCATTGTTGCCCCGAAGCCCTGGAGAGTCCTGTCCATTGTTGCCCCGAAGCCCTGGAGAGTCCTCTCCATTGCTGGCCCGAAGCCCTCGACAGACCTCTCCATTATTGCCCCGAAGCCCTGGAGAGTCCTGTCCATTGTTGCCCCGAAGCCCTGGAGAGTCCTCTCCATTGTTGCCCCGAAGTCCAACACACTCTTTGCCAGTGTATCTATTGACTGAGGCATCCTCCCCACTGCAGCCATCAGCTCAGTGTGCCTGAGCCGGGCCTGGGTGCTCATTTCAGCCAGGCGACGCACCTCCTCTGCACTCTGTGCAGCAGTCATCACTGCCTGCCTTTCCCTCCGGGGAGACGGTGGCCAAACTTGCCTACCCCCCTTGCGTTGCTGCATGCCGCTTGGTCCGACAACTGCCTGATCCTCAGAGCCCCCTCCCCTCCCCTCCAGGGAACTACTATCCCCAGTCTGTACATGTCTATGCTCCCCTGAGATTGGAACGGATGGTCCGGCTTCCTCCTGATCCTCGCCTCCGGAGGCACTGGCACTGGCAGCTTCAGGGCGTGGAGCCCCAGTTGGGATGCATCATCTGAAAGCAGGGAGGTGGAAGAGTGGCCTTAGCAAAAGGACAGGTTGGCGGAAAGGCATGGCACATTGCGGCACACTGAGGGAGCATGCTGGTGGGGGGACCAAGTGGAAGGAGACAGCTGCAAAAGGTGAGAGCCTTACCCTCGCTGTCGAGAATGGGGTCGGCAGCTGCAGTGGTAACAGGACCAGACAGACGTCCTCCAAGAATCTGGTGCACTCTCTCCTCGAGATCCGTGAGAGTGACCACTTGTGGAGGTCCGCCACCGGTTCGACGCTGCTCCTTTCGCATCATCGCCAGCTTGGACTGCAGGGGAAAGAAGGGGAAGTTCTGTAACATGATGCCTTGAGAGATCATCTCCTGCCCCCCATGGTGCAAGAGCCCTTACATGATGCCTTGAGAGATCATCTCATGCCTCCCATGGTGCAAGAGCCCTTACATGATGCCTTGAGAGATCATCTCATGCCCCCCATGGTGCAAGGGCCCTTACATGTGGCCTTGAGTGAAATGTCCATGTGTGTGACCAGAAAGGGCCATGGGTGCTTGCTGACAGATGGCCATTGGGGCATCATGGCAACAGCGTCCTCGAAGTTAGGTGCAGATGGAGGGAATCAGAAGTTTGCATAACCAACACTCACCCTAACGACCCGAGTGAGGTCGTTGAATTTCTTCCTGCACTGAACAGGTGTCCTGGTCGCCATGCTGTTGGAGTTGACCCTCTGAGAAACCTCCCTCCAAGATCGCCAGTAAGCCTTTTGATTCGGCCTCTTGCCATTGTCAGGATACAGAACATCTCGACGGCGCTCAACTGCAGACACCAACTGGTCCAGAGCCTCAGTGCTGAAGCGCTCTGCTCTCTGTCTCACCTTCTCCATCCTCACCAAGTTTCCTGCGCCAGAGAAGGGCGAGCGCCGATTCTGAGGCCTACAGGGCGTTGAGTGTAGCAGCTCAGGCTGACTGACCCACCCCTTTAAGAGCCGGCCGGTGCCTGGAAGTCTCGTGGGCTCCGGTAATTGAGATCACCTGCGCTGCGCCCGTCCACGCCGATATTGGGTAGCGCCTGAACTTTTGCGCCTTAGGAGCCCCGTGCAACGTCTGAGTTAGCGGCTCAATCCCCTTTGGGGGCGATGCAACCCAATATCTCGCCAGGCAGCGATAGATTTCGTCTGGCTATAAACTTTGCGCAGCGCCAGTTCTAACGCCTCAAGCGGGGCTATACCCAATTTCTAGGCCTTATTGTTTTAAAAAAAAGTTAATTACTTTCTAAATCTTTTATCTAATCTCATTAATTTTCCTACCTTTCCCCGTTTTTGCAGGTAGGCCTCGAAGCCTGGGCGTCTGTTGCCAGCCATGCTGGACCCTAGGCAAATGTTTTGTGGCAAGCTCCTCCCACCCCTCACCCCCCACCCCCCCGCTGGGCCCGATTCCGAACCAGCGGCCAGCCATCTTGGTAAAGGCTGGCTGGGGCTTCATTCGCGCTCGCGCTGCACGGCGCACGCGCACCTCCACACAGAGCGCGGCCAGAGGGAAGCGAGCAGGTATGGGGGGGGGTGGGTGGGGCTCAGGAGGGGAGCGGGAGCGGAGAGGGTTACCCCGGCAACCGGGCTCGCCAGCCGCAATCGGCCGTCTCAAGCCGCTCAGGCCCAGGCCCGGTCCCGGAGATCGGGAGGCGGAGAGGGGAGGAGGGTTACCAAGGCAACCGGGCCCGGCCAGCCGCTATCGGCCGTCTCAAGCCGCCTCAGGAGGGTGGGGCTCGGGCTGACCGGGGCGCTGCGCTCGGCATGTCAGTGCGTGGGGCGGCACGGAGCTCAGCGGAGCCATCGCCGGCAGAGGGGAGAGGGTCTGCTGGCTCCCCCCTCCCTTTCTCCCCCCCTCCTCTCCTCCCTCTCCCCCTCCCCTCCCCTCCTCCTCTCCCCCCCTCTCCCCCTCCCCTTTCTCCCCCCCTCCCCTTTCTCCCCCCCTCCCCTCCCCTTTCTCCCCCCCTTCCCCCTCCCCTTTCCCCCCTCCCCCTCCCCCTCCTCTTTCCCCCCTCCCCACCTCCCCTTTCTCCCCCCTCCCCTCCCCTTTCCCCCCCTTCCCCCCTCCCCTTTCCCCCCCTTGGCCCCCTTCCCCTTTCCCTCCTCCCCTTTCCCCCCCTCCCCTTTCTCCCCCTCCCCTTTCTCCCCCCCTCCCCTTTCTCCCCCCCTCCCCTTTCCCCCCTCCCCTTTCCCCCCTCCCCTTTCCCCCCTCCCCTTTCCCCCCCTTCCTCCCCCTTCCCCCCCTTTCCCCCCTTTCCCCCCCTCCCCCCCGTCGCTCTCTCTTCCCCCCAGTCGCTCTCTCTCTTCCCCCCAGTCGCTCTCTCTCTTCCCCCCAGTCGCTCTCTCTCTTCCCCCCCAGTCGCTCTCTCTCTTCCCCCCCAGTCGCTCTCCCTCTTCCCCCCCGTCGCTCTCTCTCTTCCCCCCAGTCGCTCTCTCTCTTTCCCCCCAGTCGCTCTCTCTTTCCCCCCAGTCGCTCTCTCTCTTCCCCCCCAGTCGCTCTCTCTCTTCCCCCCAGTCGCTCTCTCTCTTCCCCCCAGTCGCTCTCTCTCTTCCCCCCAGTCGCTCTCTCTCTTCCCCCCAGTCGCTCTCTCTCTTCCCCCCCAGTCGCTCTCTCTCTTCCCCCCCAGTCGCTCTCTGTCTTCCCCACCAGTCGCTCTCTCTCTTCCCCCCAGTCGCTCTCTCTCTTCCCCCCCAGTCGCTCTCTCTCTTCCCCCCCAGTCGCTCTCTCTCTTCCCCCCCCAGTCGCTCTCTCTCTTCCCCCCCAGTCGCTCTCTCTCTTCCCCCCCAGTCGCTCTCTCTCTTCCCCCCCAGTCGCTCTCTCTCTTCCCCCCCAGTCGCTCTCTCTCTTCCCCCCCAGTCGCTCTCTCTCTTCCCCCCCAGTCGCTCTCTCTCTTCCCCCCCAGTCGCTCTCTCTCTTCCCCCCCAGTCGCTCTCTCTCTTCCCCCCCAGTCGCTCTCTCTCTTCCCCCCCCAGGCGCTCTCTCTCTTCCCCCCCAGTCGCTCTCTCTCTTCCCCCCCCAGTCGCTCTCTCTCTTCCCCCCCAGTCGCTCTCTCTCTTCCCCCCCAGTCGCTCTCTCTCTTCCCCCCCAGTCGCTCTCTCTCTTTCCCCCCCCAGTCACTCTCTCTCTCTTTTCCAACAACAACATGCCCTCGAAAAAGCCTCGGCACCGCCGGGCACTCCAGCTAGTATCCTATGTAAAGGTGAATGCAAAATATTACTTCAAAGCCAGGAAAATAGAACTAGAGGACGTTAATTTTAAAGTCACTCAAAAGTAGTTTAAAGCAGATATTAGGGAAAATGTCTTAACTTGAAGCGTGATAAATGCTTGGAATAATTTGCTGGGTGGGAGGGAAAAACTTTAGGGATTTTCAAAATGCAATCAAATGCAATGGGTGATTTAGGATAATTGAAGAGATGAGCTTCAATGGACTGAACAGCCTTTTCTAATCCTTAATTTCTCTGATGTTTTTGTGTTGTAAAATAACAAAAACCCTTCTCATCTGTTTACACTGAAGTGTTCTAAGATACCACTGATATTTTTTAAAACTTTTGGAATTTTATTCTTAGTACCTTTTAAGTAGTATTGGCAAACATATTTGCCTTGTAATTTAAAATTCTGTGCAGAAAAATATAGGGGCATGAAATTCCGATGGTGCCAATTTAAGCATGCAGAGACATCCAGGCTGTCTAAGTAGAGCCTGCCATGTCTTGGTCACACAATTGGAAAATACTTTGCTAATTGCTTTAGTAAAGCTGATATTTCAGACAAAGTTTCTGGACAATCAAAGCTCATGAATGCAGCCACTTCCTGGTTTGACAAATCGTACAGATAACTTCAGTCAGGTGCACTTCTGGTGTACGTGTTGGAATTTCTGAGACACCAGGCTTTGCCCTCATGATCCAGTCATTTGTACATATGCACCACCTTGGTGGTTGGGCGCATCTTCCGTCAGCAGCCACTTCTACTGGTAGTATAGTGGGAATGTTCGTGCACCAGTAATCCTGCAAATTGAATTCAATCCCACCATGGCAGTTTAGGAATTTGAATTCAATTTTTTTTTAAATTGGAGATAAGGAGCTGGTACCAGTAAAAATGTTGTTAAAAACCCAACTGGATCACCAATGTACTCGAAGGGAAGGAAACCTGCTGTCCTGACCAGGTGTGGACTATATGTGACTCCAGTCCCACACCAATGTGGTTGACTCTTAACTGCCCTCTGAAGTGGCCTAGCAATCCACTCAGTTGTATCAAACTGCTTGATGGGCAATAAATACTGGTCTTACCAGTGACGCTCACATCTGGAGAGTGAATTTTTGAAAGAAATTAGCGTATACTTTCGGACAGGTGTAACACTGGTGTACCTTGGGCCCTAGGTGCAAAATGCAAAAATATCCAGTGTATGCACAAATAAGAGAAGTTTATAGAAAGAAGATTTTCAATTTGCATTATATTTTTATCTGATCAAGATGCATCTGTAGGTACAAAAAGACTTAGAAACACTTCAATAAGTTTCAACATATACTCAGAACTGTGATTGCAGATAACTGAAAATTGAATGCTTTTGATAACATTTAGACAAAATTGTGTGCATCAGAAAATTCTAACCAGGTTCATCTCTTAGTTTCTATTTATATTAAACAATCCTGTTAGATATTAGGATGTTACTGTCCAGGCTCTCACACGAAAGAAGGTATTGAAGGGTTGCTGACATCGATGCAACCATACCCAAACATGAGTCAGGGAAAAAGGGAGAAAATCTGGAGTGGAGGCAAATATGTATGAGTATACATATGATAGTACTGAAGCAACAATAACAACTTGCATGTATATAGCAGCTTTAACACAAAACAACATCCTGAGGTGCTTCATAAATTGGTGTAAAGAAAACAGGCACTGTCAGAAGAGAGAAATGACCAAACGTTTAGTTAAAGTGATAATTTTGAGGTTTTTAAAGGCTGAGGAGTAGGTGGAGAGCAGGGGATCTCAAAACCTAGGAATGAGGTGCCTAAACACTGCCACCAGTGACAAGGTGAAGTAGAAGGAGGATGTACAGATCAGAGTCAGAGTAACAGGGCATTCAGGAGGCGATGTAGGGCTAGAGGAGATTGCAGAGATAGGGAGGGGCAAGGCCAAGGAGAGATGTATAGGTGAGAACAAGGATTTTAAATGTGAAGGATTGGGAAACTGGGAGCCTGTGTAGGTTAGCAAGGATGGGGTGGTGGGTGAGTGGGACTTAGTGCAGGCAAGATATAGGCAACATAGAGCACTTGATTTTATTCTCAATTGTCCTGGCTGTACAACCCTAAAACTCTATTTACTTTCCCAATAACCACCTTACACTGTTTGTGTGCCTTTGATGAGTGATCCGTAATTACCTCCAGGTCCCTTTCTTCATGTGTTACATATGGAGGGTACTCCTGCATGGCTACTATTGATATTGTACTGTAATAATTCTAGTGTATGTAAGTGCAGCACACAACCTAGTGGACTAGATGTGTGTAAAGCCCTATTTTGATAGAAATTTCAGTTCCAGTATACATGCATCCCCTCGACAAGGCGTATAACTGATTTCCAGATTTGAGCAGTATTTTTCAGTTCTTACCTTTTGCAGGGAAGATTATTCTGTGTTGGAACTGACCACAGTTTCTATGCACAACAACAACTTGCATTTTTTTTGCCGTTTTTAACATAGTAAAACATTCCAAGGCACTTCACAAAAGTATAATCAGACAAAAATTGAGACCGAACTAAAGAAGGACATATTAGGACAGGCTTGGTCTTAAAGAGGAGAGAGAAGCAAAGAGGTTTACAAAGAGGTACAAGAGAATTACAGAGTTTAGGGCCTAGATGGCTGAAGGCATGACGGCAATTGTGTGGTGAAGGGAGTGGGGGGCTGCAGAAGAGGCCAAAGTGGGGGAATGCAGAGCTTTGAGAGGGTTGTAGGACTGAAGGAGGTTATAGAGATAGGGAGGGACGAGGCCATGGAAGGATTTGAACATGAGTATGAGAATTTTAAAATAGAGGCGTTGCTGGACCAGGAGCCAATGTAGGTCAGCAAGCACAAAGGTGCGAGTTAGGATACGGGCAGCAGAGTTTTGGATGAGCTTAAGTTTATGGAGTGTGAAAGCTGGGAGGTCAGTCAAGAGAGTATTGGAATAGTCAAGTCTGGAGATAACAAAAGCATGGGTGAGGGTTTCAGGAGCAGGTGGGCTGAGGCAGGGTGGAGATGGGCATTATTACGGAGGTGGAAATCAGTGGTCTTTGTGATAGAGAGGCTATGGGGTTCGAAGCTCAGCTCAGGGCCCAAACAGGACGGCAAGATTGCAAATAGTTTGGTTCAGCCTGAGACCGTGGCCAAAGAAGGGGATGGAATCTGTGGCTAGGGAACTGAGTTTGTGTCCGGGTCCAAAGACAATGGGGTTGATTTTATCTCGGGTGCGGGGAATTGGTGGGTTCGCTGAATTTAGTGATTCCCACACGATTCTAAATGGGTCTATGAGATTGATGCAATTTTAACTCAATTGGCCAATTGATTTCCAGCGTGTGGGAAGCCTTGGCAATTGAGTATTTCCAGTCAGAAAGTCGCAGAATATGACGTCATCATTGCTGCTGCTTTTAAGGTCCACAGCAAGCCTTGCTTCCTCTGCAGGCTCCCAAACGTCACCATTGAGATGGCACAGGAGCCTGCAGGAGCAACGGCCAGCGGGAGGGCCAGATCTGCCCCCAAATTTGATGAGGCTTCACTGCAGGCATTACTGGATGGTGCTAGGGCCCACAGGGAGGTCCTGTTCCCTTCTTCAGGGAGGAAGAGGCCTCCCAGTCAGACCAAGGCTGTGTGGCTACAGGTGGCAGGTCAAGTCAACTGCTTGGGGCTCACACGAAGAACGTGGTTGCAGTGCAGGAAAAGATTCCATGACCTTCTTCGTACTGGAAAAGTAAGTACTGTATGATGTTTCCATCACCCTCAATCTGATCCCCATTGCCTTTCCTCACCAGCACTTAGCTTTAGCAATCTCTTCCTCCACATCCCACTCGACACTCGCATCCATGCACCCTTACCCATTCCCTCTCTCTCTATGCTCACATTCACAGAACTATGCCACCATGCAGCCCTCACACTCCCTCTCACTCTGATGCTTTGAACACAACTGACAACACACAGGGAGAGCCCTTGGTATAGCAACCTCACTCCATCTTTGTCTCCTTCTAAGTATCTAGGCTATGCAATCTCTGCACTCACTCCTTCATTCTCACTCAACCTCCACTTGTCTCCCTCATTGCAGGAAAAGAGAGCTCACAACAGGAGAGAGCGAGCCAGGACAGGAGGAGGGCCGCCCTCATTAGCCCAGCTCACCCCGAGAGGAAGGCGTCCTGGAGATTGCCGGGGCTGACCGAGATGTGGACGTTGGGGAAGGACAGGCAGGAGCATCCCCGCAAGCTGGTGACAGAATAGTTTTCCCTCTCTCTCATTGGCATTGCATGAGTCACTGATAATGATTCTGAAGCTACATCATGTGGACTTATGATCATCTGCAAAATGCAATGTGCATGTAACCTTGGCATCACATCTCTAACTTTTGCCTTGACTCCCCCACAGGACCATCGCGAGCCCCCATCCCCACTGTGCAGGAGGAAGAGCCTGAGCAGCCAGACTCCTCAGAGGAATCTGCAACCTCTGAGGGCGCAGCGTCAGCCGAAATAAGCGCACCCAGCACCAGCGCAGACACTCACACCTCGGTGGGACCTTTGGGACATAGAGTAGAGTTGTCACCTGGTGTATCACAGCTCACAAGTGAGCATCAGCAGATTGTGGAGACAGGGACAACAGTGGAGGGTCCTCGTCGGAGGGCGCAGGACTATGCCAGCTCGGCTCAGCTGCATGTCGACCCTCTGCCTCTGGGTCCATCCGTAAGATCAGAGGTGATGGAAGAGATGCAGGAGTCTCTGGCAGGTTTTGTCTCTAGGGCCGCTGCGAGTGTGAAGCTAATGCAGGAGTCCATAGTGAACATGAGCAGAGCCTTTGTGGAGTCATTGGCGCATGAACGCATCAACATGGAAAGGATGGCTACCTACATGGAAATGATTGCTGCCTCCGTGGTAAGGCTGGCTACGGGAGAGGAGGGCTACGGCCATGGAGGAGGTTAGTCGCCAGGGTATGGAAAACATGGTGAGTGTTCAGAATAGAATGACATCTCTTGAGGAGCGATGGGCATCTATTGAACAGAGAAACCAGACCTTCATGGAAGTCCTTCTGAGTAGGACTGCCATTGTAGATACGGGTCCCCATGGCCCCCCTGATGTGCGGCAAGCTGCTCTCAAGCCACTTGCAGGCACTGAGGGGGACCTGACCCATGAGAGGGAGGTTGGTGGCAGACCTCAAGGAAATGGGGGCTCCTCTCCAAGCGCTCACACTTCCATGCCACTGCAGAGCCCTCGGTCAGAGCCCCGCCGGAGTACACACCCAACGGAGAGAGAGGTCTCAACCCCTGCACAGCCGCAGAAGCAGCAGACTGCTGGCGAGCCCTCACAGGCTCGCCACCCCAGAGGACGTCCGCCAAAGGTGTCGAGACAGGAGCAGCTGGAAAGTGAGCAAGGGGCCTCCACATCTGCTGAAGCCACAGGGAAACCACTATATAGGAGCACGCATAAGAGGAAAATAAAGGACAAATAGTCACAAGGGTAGTCACTTGGGTGAAATGCTGTGTATTTTGCAAAAATGCCATCAGTTGTTTGTTTTTCATAAAAATTCTGATGGCAACTTCTGCAGTTGTGGTGTGTGTCATTTCGCGAATGGGGCTGGAGGTCCTCTAATGCCAAGAGGGGAAGGTAAAAAAGGCCTCCCATGCTTCTGGTAGGTGCCTCAGTTGAGGAAGCGCTCGGTGAGGGTGGTGAGAGGGGTCTCGCAGGAGGTCACACTGGAGAAGTGTATGAGGCTCCAACCTTCCACAGGTGTGGTTAGGCCTGGTAAAAGTTGCCCCAGGCCTGAGACAACAAAGTCCTGCCACCTGCAAATGATGACTGATCAAATATCCTCTTTAATGTTGGACCTGCAGCTGGTAGCCAGCAAGCCAATAGTGTTCACGCCAGGTTTCACAGGCGTGATCCCCACCAGGCGCGTTTTACGTGGGAAAAGGGTTAAACAGGCAAGGGCCTGTTAAAATGGGATTATAAAGGCCAATCAGTGCTGTTTAAGGGCCCTAAAGACCAGTCCCGCCTGTTGCAGGCGGGACTGATTCGGGTCAATCAGACACACCTAGGGTAAAATGGCGTGGAGGCGGGAACCAGGCGGGGGGATCCCGACCCCCAGGTTTTGCGATCTTAACCCCCCGCACGCCTAAAAGCCCGCCTGTCGGCTGCGTTAAAATCGAGCCCAATGACTTTGGTCTTCACAGAGTTTAATTGCAGAAAATTTCGTCTTATCCAGAACTAGATGTTGGACAAGCAGACAGACAACACAGAGGCAGTGGAAGGGTTGAGAGAGGTGGGGGAGGTAGAGTTGGGTGTCGTCAGTGTACATGTGGAACCTGGCAGTGTGTTTTCGGATGATGTCGCCAAGGGGCAACACGTTGATGAGAAATGGGAGAGGGCCAAGGATAGATCCTGGGGCCTTCAGAGGTAACGGTGCGGGAGCAGAAGCTGGAAGCTGAAACTATCATATAAATTGGACGAATCAAATTGGGCAGGGCTGCCTTGAGGATGAGTTCATTGAGTGTATTAGGGATGGGTTTCTTGAGCAGTATGTAACTGAACCGACCAGGGGGCAAGCAACCTTAGATCTGGTCCTGTGTAACGAGACAGGATTAATTAAAAATGTCCTAGTAAAGGATCCCCTTGGAATGAGTGACCATAACATGGTTGAATTCCATATTCAGTTAGAGGGTGAGGAGGCTGTATCTCAAACAAGCATGCTAAGCTTGAATAAAGGAGACTATGAAGGTATGAGAGCGGAATTGAGTAAAGTGGATTGGGAAAATAGGTTAAAGGATAAGACGATACATGATCAGTGGTGTACATTTAAGGAGTTATTTTACAAATTCCAAAAAAAGTATATTCCACTGAGAAAAAAAGGGTGTAAAAGAAAAGACAGCCATCCGTGGCTAAGTAAAGAAATTAAGGATAGTATTCGACTAAAAACAAGGGCATATAAGGTAGCCAAATCTAGTGGGAGGATAGAGGATTGGGAAAACTTTAAAAGACAGCAAAAAATAACAAAAAGATTGATTAAGAAAGGGAAGATAGATTATGAAAGTAAATTAGCAAAAAATATAAAGACAGATAGTAAGAGTTTTTATAGTTATATAAAAAGAAAAAGGGTGGCTAAAGTAAATGTTGGTCCCTTAGAGGATGAGACCGGGAAATTAATGGTGGGAAATATGGAGATGGCAAAAACACTGAATGAATATTTTGTATCAGTCTTTACAGTAGAGGACACCAAGAATATCCCAACACTTGACAAGCAGGGGGCTATAGGGGGGGAGGAGCTAAATACGATTAAAATCACTAAGGAAGTAGTACTTGGTAAAATAATGGGACTCAAGGCGGATAAATCACCTGGACCTGATGGCTTACATCCCAGGGTTTTGAGGGAAGTGGCGGTAGGGATTGTGGATGCATTGGTAATAATCTTCCAAAACTCCCTGGACTCAGCAAAGGTCCCGGCAGACTGGAAAACTGCTAATGTAACACCCTTATTTAAAAAGGGCAGCAGACAGAAGGCTGGAAACTATAGACCGGTTAGCCTAACATCTGTGGTAGGTAAAATTTTGGAGTCCATTATTAAGGAGACAGTAACAGGACATTTGGATAATCATAATTTAATAAGACAAAGTCAGCATGGTTTTATGAAGGGGAAGTCATGTTTGACAAATTTACTGGAGTTCTTTGAGGAAGTAACATATAGGGTGGATAAAGGTGAACCAGTGGACGTAGTGTATTTAGACTTCCAAAAGGCATTTGACAAGGTGCCACACAAAAGATTATTGCTTAAGATAAAAAATCACGGGATTGGGGGTAATATTCTGGCATGGATAGAGGATTGGCTATCTAACAGAAGGCAGAGAGTTGGGATAAATGGTTCATATTCAGACTGGCAATCAGTAACCAGTGGTGTTCCGCAGGGGTCAGTGCTGGGTCCCCAACTCTTTACAATCTATATTAACGATTTGGAGGAGGGGACCGAGTGTAACACATCAAAGTTTGCAGATGATACTAAGATGGGAGGGAATGTAGTGAGTGAGGAGGACATAAAAAAACCTGCAAGGGGACATAGACAGGCTAAGTAAGTGGGCAGAGATTTGGCAGATGGAATACAATACTGGAAAGTGTGAGGTTATGCACTTTGGCAGGAAAAATCGTAGAGCAAGTTATTATCTTAATGGCAAGAAACTGGAAAGTACTGAAGTACAAAGGGATCTGGGGGTCCTGGTGCACGAAACTCAAAAGGTTAGTATGCAGGTGCAGCAAGTGATTAAGAAGGCCAATGGAATGTTGGCTTTCATTGCTAGGGGGATAGAATATAAAAATAGGGAGGTATTGCTTCAGTTGTACAAGGTATAGGTGAGACCGCACCTGGAATACTGCATACAGTTTTGGTGTCCATACTTAAGAAAGGACATACTTGCTCTCGAGTCAGTACAAAGAAGGTTCACTCGATTAATCCCGGGGATGAGGGGATGGACATATGAGGAGAGGTTGAGTAGATTGGGACTCTACTCATTGGAGTTCAGAAGAATGAGAGGCGATCTTATTGAAACATATAAGATTATGAAGGGGTTGGATCGGGTGGATGCAGGGAGGATGTTCCAGATGATGGGTGAAACTAGAACTAGGGGGCATAGTCTTAGAATAAGGGGCTGCTCTTTCAAAACTGAGATGAGGAGGAACTACTTCACTCAGAGGGTGGTAGGTCCATGGAATATGCTGCCCCAAAAAGCTGTCGAAGCTACATCATTACATAAATTTAAAACAGAAATAGACAGTTTCCTAGTAGAAAAGGGAATTAAGGGTTACGGGGAGCGGGCAGGAATTTGGACATGAGTCTAGGTTCGGATAGGTCATGGCCCTGTGGGTAGCGGAGTGGGCCCAGGGGCCGTGTAGCCTGATCCTGCTCCTGTTTTCGTGTGTCTAATGCTGTTAGATTCAGGAGATAGTCCTGTCATAGTGGATTGGCGGTTAGGATCAGATCAGCCATGATCTTATTGAATGGCGGAGCAGGCTCGAGGGGCCAATTGGCCTACTCCTGCTCCTATTTCTTATGTTCTTATGTTCTTATGTAGAAGCCATTGCAGGAGATTCTCTGGCTATGACTGGATAGATAAGAATGAAAATTGACGAGCACAGTCCCACTCAGCTGGGCAATGGAGATGAGGCGTTGGAAGAGAATGGTGTTGTCAACTATTTCAAAGGCTGCAGACAGAGAAGTATGAGGAGGGATAGTTTACCACAGTCACATTCATGTAGGCTGTCATTTGTTACTTTAATTAGGGCCATTTCAATGCTGTGGCAGGAGCAGAAATCTGATTTGAGAGATTCAAACATGGAGACTCATCTGTCTTCTCTATCCCATGCTCTTATATAGAGACCGCCATCCCCACCGAGCTGTTATTCCTTTAAATTACTTTATTATTACAATGAAAAGCTGGCTGAGGCGTTACTGTTGGGATAAAAGTAAAAGAAAGAAAGACTTGCATTTATATAGCGCCTTTCACGACCACCGGACATCTCAAAGCGCTTTACAGCCCATGAAGTACTTTTGAAGTGGAGTCACTGTTGTAATGTGGGAAAAGTATCTGATTAATAGTGAAATTGTTATAGTTATGACAAAAGCACAAACCTATAAATATAACCAGTTCCACTACAGCACAGTATAATTATGAACATACGAAATTGACGGGTAGGCAAAGACCAGCTGGTCCATCAAGCCTGCCCCATGCTCATGATGGCTGGAACACCATGACCAGAGACTTCCTATCACACCCCACCCCGCAGCCATTCCTCTCTTGGACTTTTTACAAGTTTTGTTTCAGGGTGGAAAATAACAATGGTCTTGTCATTTATGTGGGTTGAGGAGTGCATTAATAATACAAAGCCCTATGGGGCAGTGCGGTAAAAATACAAGTGCTCAGCAATAAAATCAGTTTTTGCCTTTTGAGCTATGTAAATTGTACTTGTTTCTGGAGGATCATCATGAGCTGCCTGTTTATAGATTGTGTTTTATAATTATTCAGACCTTTACCAATGGCTCTCAATTTAAATAATGTGGTTGCTACACCAAAGTTTTAATTATGTAACGATTCTGCAGGCAGTCACAGAAACTAGCATATATTTTTAGATGCTAAGAATAAAAATATTTTGGGAACTAAGCAGTGGAATACAGAATTGGTTAAAACCTGTAATACTTTTGACTGCTTTTAATATGTGGATGTCCAGTGTGAGTCCTGGCAGCTAATCATTTTGCTTGGAAGCACGAGAGTCCAACAAGGAAACTGTTTTGAACTTGATCAATGTAGTCAAGCTGTGTTACATAGGAATTACTAGACGTAAAAAGACCACGGTTCACCCCGTTCTACTTCTATCATCCTGATTTTCACATGATGGAGTTGTTGACTAATCACAGAATCACAGAAACCCCACAATGCAGATAGAGGCCATTTCGGCCCATCGAGCCTGCACCGACACATATCCCACCCGATCCCCGTAACCCCTACACCAACACATATCCCACCCTATCCCCGTAACCCCACGTATTTAATCCCCCTAACACTAAGGGTCAATTTATCATAGCCAATCAACCTAACCCGCACATCTTTGGACTGTGGGAGGAAACCGGAGCACCCGGAGGAAACCCACGCAAACACGGGGAGAACGTGCAAACTCCACACAGACAGTCACCCGAGGCCGGATTCGAACCCGGGTCCCTGGCGCTGTGAGGCAACAGTGCTAACCACTATGCCACCGTGCTGCATCATAGCAATCAATCTCTATCAATGAGTCTACACCAGCCCCAGACATGAGGTGAAGAAAACCCCAGTGGTGGAGAGCTTTGGGAACCATAGGTCCAAAGTCACCTGTTCCCCTCAAGCATGCTACACTTACCACATGTCATGTCTCAAATTACTCATATACTGTATTTCACAATGTTATTTTCTGAAAAAAATCTATCTAATTTGCATTTTAATGAATCAATAGATACTAACTGCTTCTACCGTCTCCCTATGGTGCATGTTCCATAGATTGACCACTCACTCACTGAAATATTGGGCCAACATTTGTGATTGGAGGCTTCCCGCGGGCGGATACCTCCGACCTGCAAAATGTCTACGAAAGAACCAGGTGGCCCAGGAGGTACGCAGGCTTGCAATCCTGGGCCTCTCCGGGTTCACGCAGGCAGAGCCCCACGTATCCCAGGGACACAGGCGGTTCGTAGGCGCCCCTGGGATCACATGGGCTGGCCCAACCAATAAAAGAAGGGAATCCCCATTCATACTTTTGACAGTTCTGTACGTACGGAACTGTCAAAAGTATGAATGGGGAATCACTTAACCCAGCACATGAAATAAATTATTTTTTTAAATTACATATTTAAAATTAATTAAAATGCCATTTAATTAAATATTTTAAACAAAAGTTACATTTTTTTGAAATGTTTTTTAATGTTTTACAGGGTTAAAAATAAACTTACCTTTTTGAAGAGTATTTTTAATTTATAAATGAGCTATAAAATTTTATTTTTCTATTTTTTTAAACTCTTATACTGGTAAAAGCAAGCCTTATGCCTGCTTTTACCAGGCGTAAGAATTTGACAGGCTTTCAGCGGGCAAAAGTTGTGCAAATAGCGCAACTCTCCACCCGCAGAGGCCCTTCTCCCGGGGATGCGGAGGATCTGTCAAGCGAATTCTTGACATTGTAAGTGCCAGGTTTCAGCGCATGCCCTTCGCATGCCTAAACCCGGAACTTGTGCGGCCCCTATGGACGCATACGCACCCGTAGGGGTCGCAAAATACGGCCCATTGTTTCCACAGATTACTTTTGAATTTACCCCTTCAAGCGCAGGTCATGTCCTTTGGTTCTACAGTTCTGGACCAGGTGAAATAGCTTGTCATGGTCTACAGTATCTAGTCCCTATAGAATCTTAACAGGAAGAAATGTTATTTTGTTGTTGAATTAAGTAGTTAGTGGCATGCCTAATGTAACAACTCCTGTAAAGTCATGTGTTTTTCTCCCCCTGTGTTTTCCAGGTTTCTGAGCCACACCATGAGCTACATGTTACAGGCCATTAATATGGCCACAGGAGATTCTGTATATTCTGTCCAGCTCGGCTGATGACCTGAGACATCATGGATAGCCCACCCAAACTGACGGGGGAAACGTTGATTGTACATCACATTCCCCTTGTTCATTGCCAGGTGCCAGACAGACAGTGCTGTAGCATGGGCAAAAGACCAAACCCTTTCTACCATACTGACCTGGGAATCACAAGGACTACATCACTACCAGAGAAGGACCTGCTTCAGAAGGAAACGTTACTTTACAGCAGCTTAATCCAGGCTTCCTGTTTACCTCCTGGGGCACCACATGAAACTGAAGGCAGACTACCAAACTCAAAAGAAACCAACACTAGTGAACAACACAATTCATTAATTTTGAATGAGAACAATGATCAGGAAAGCTCCAATAACAGTTCTTTTCATCCTCAGAATAGCAACATTAATAATCCACCATTTGTTCTGCATGAACAGCCATTTCACCTTCATGGTGCTGAAAACAACACAAAACAATGGAGCCCCACCAGTAGACAAGGGATTATTGAAGGTCAAGAGGGACAAACCCATACATGTGGTGGCAACAAGTCAAATAGGACCATCACATCAAGACCAGCATCAGCTGACCTAATGGAACTACCTGTATGCAACTGTGCTAATGATAGCACATCAACCTTATTCTTTGATTGCAATCAAGGGTTGGACAGCAGCCCAGATGGATCCTTCAGGAGGCAAGATTTACTAGAGAGCAGAACATGCAGCTGTTCCAGCTTAGATATACAACAAAGCAGAAGTTGTATCTTTTCAGATCAATCTGAGATAGATAATCAGCATATGACTTACAACAGTGACTCCTCATGTAACAGTTCAGATGGTGTGCTGGTCAACTTTACAGCAATCTACAATAAAATGAAAAGCCAGTCAAAGTCCAACCTAAGTTCAGGTAACATGTCCCATGATTCTTCGTACTGCAGTCACTCAGAGATGGGTGCGTTCTACTTAGACCTACATTCATCGCCTAATGAGCCAAAGAATTCATGTGAGACTCACAATGGGGATAGTGCCATGAAAACCTGCCTGTGCCATCAGCAGTGTTCACCAGCTGTTGATGACAATTGCAATTCTTACCACCTACCATGCGAAAACATGCCCTGTTCTTCTGAAAATTTGGATTTTACTGCATGTTTTCAAAGTCAAGCAAGACTAG
Organism: Somniosus microcephalus; assembly: GCF_052327205.1. Lineage (NCBI taxonomy): Eukaryota > Metazoa > Chordata > Chondrichthyes > Squaliformes > Somniosidae > Somniosus > Somniosus microcephalus. The sequence goes on along the minus strand of NC_140988.1, from coordinate 283,321,635 downwards.
TTGTTGCCACACAAAATTATTACAAATTAGTAACTTGTGATCTATCTTCTCAGTCTACACCAAGCCCAGCAGGGTCTTCAATAACAAGCTGCTCAGAGGATCACACTAAAAGTACAAGCCCTAGTCAACCTACAGAGTATTACCTCTTCCGGCAACCAGAAGATAAGAAGAATAACATTGATCAGCGTCTTCAGGAGAAACCAGCAGGAGAAACTACTGAAGATCTCATTGAAGGTCAAGTGTATGTGAATGTTGCTTCAAATACTTCTGGCAGGCAAAGATCGAGGAGCTACGATCGCAACTTCGATAAGAGCCCATCTCCTAGATTGGGCTCATTAGAACGCATGTATAGCTGTCCAGGCAAGCTAAGTGATGGTCACACAGGAACATCTCAGAGATCGCCACCAAGACGAGTAACTTCATTTGCTGAAATTGCTCGAACTAGAAAACGAAGTGGGAACTCGCCACCACTGAAAACCAGTGGAGATTCTTCAATAGAGTTCTCCCCAATACTGGAAAATCAGAAAGAAAATAATGTATTTGTTTACTTGGAAGAAGAGCGCTGCCATAGTCTGCCTGGCAGGTCCTCTACAAGAGCGGATTTAACAACATCGTGTGATGCACCCTTTATTCATCGTTTCAACAAAAACAGTAGTACAAGTGTATATGATGGAGCTCACCTGGAAGGTCATGGACCTTGTTACACTGGAGAAGATGGCAGGAAACCAGAACTAGTTAATACACTCCATCAACAAATTGAAAAGGATGCATCTTTTGACAGCAGATTTAAAGCGGAAGGTAAGCCAGTGCCTAACTCTTAGAAAGGTCTAAAATAGCCATTGCACAATATAATGTTTTAATCCTAGCCACGTTTGTAGTAAAACCAACTTTCTGGGTTTGTTTGTTTTATTAAAAAAGTAACTTTTTTGTACTGGAGATTTGAATACTCTTCCATTTGCATGTCCTGTGCATGTCCACAGATCCCTGAAGGTAGCAGGCCAAGTAGATAAGGCGGTTAAGAAGGCATATGGAATGCTTGCCTTTATTAGCCGTGGCACGGAATACAAGAGCAGGGGGGTTATGCTTCAACTGTATAAAACACTAGTTAGGCCTCAGCTAGAGTACTGCGTGCAGTTCTGGTCAGCACATTACAGGAAAGATGCGATTGCACTAGAGAGGGTACAGAGGAGATTTACAAGGATGTTGCCCGGAGTAGAGAATCTTAGCTATGAGGAAAGACTGGATAGGCTGGGTCTGTTTTCCTTGGAACAGAGGAGGCTGAGGGGAGACCTTATTGAGGTGTATAAAATTATATGGGACATAGATAAAGTGGATAGAAAGGACCTACTTCCCTTAGCAGAGGGGTCAAAAACCAGGGGGCATAGATTTAAAGTAATTGGCGGAAGATTTAGAGGGGATTTGAGGGGAGATTTCTTCACCCAGAGGGTTGTGGGGATCTGGAACTCACTGCCTGAAAGGGTGGTAGAGTGGGGAACCCTAACCACATTTAAAAAGTACTTGGATGTGCACTTGGGATGCTCTAACCTGCAGGGCTACGGACCAAGAGCTGGGAATTGGGATTAGGCTGGATAGCTCTTTGTTGGCCGGCGTGGACACGCTGGGCCAAAATGGCCTCCTTCATTGCTGTAACTTTCTACGATTCTATGATTTGGCTCCAGGGTCAGCATCAGGTACTCCCATATAAGGCACAGCAGATTAAAACTTCCACTACTCTACCACAGGAATGTGCCTTAACTCCAGTATCCGAATTATGTCTGCATACTTCACCATTTTTTGTTTCCCCACACTAGCCATCCTTGTGGCCTTTATCAGAGCTCCAATTTGTGGGAAGCTTTGTGCTTTGAACTGTGTTGAGACTACCTAAACTTTATTTATGTGGGATCTGTGGCAGAATTTATAGACATGAAAGACAGTTTCCTTAACAATGTACAGTAGTTGTTATGGTAGTCATAATAGTAGCAGTAATGTTTTGAGCAGGTTCACACAGTCTACTCCTGCAAACCTCCCATCAGTGTTCTTGCCATGAATCTGAGACTAATAGTCCTCTATCCCCTTTCCTAATAGGAAGCAAACAGGAGACGTTAGTGTTATGGTTATGTTACTGAACTAATAATCCAGAGAACACATCAGTTCAAATCCCACCAGTTTAGGAATTTTGAATTCAGTCAAAAGAAAAATCTGGAAATAAAAAGCTGGTGTCGGTAAAAGTGTTGTAAAAACCCAACTGGTTCACTCATGTCCTTTAGGGAAGGAAACCTGCTGTCACTACCCAGTCTGGCTTATATTTGACTCCAGTCTCGCATCAACGTGGTTGACTCTTAACTGCCTTCTGAAGTGGCCTAGCAAGCCACTTTGTTGTATCAAACCACTACAGCCATTCAAGAAGATACCTTCTCAGGGCAACTAGGAATGGGCAATAAATGTTGTAATTGCCAGTGACACCAACATCCCAAGAATGAATAAAATGAATTTTAAAAATGTATCCAACAAAACCTTGCATTTATATAGTGGCTTAAATGCAGCAAACATCCCAAGGTGCTTTACAGCAGGAGGGGGTGGTGAGAAGAAACAAATAAAATAGCTAAAGAAATGGACGGCCAGCCATGGTGGAAGAGTTTGTCCAAGTGACAGAAAGGTTGGTTGAAAGGATAGATCTTTGAAGGTTTTTAAAGGTAGATAGGCAGAAGGTTTGGTTAGGTAGTTCCAGAAATTAGTACTCGGGCAGCTGACAGCTCTGCCACCAATGGTGAAATACAAAAGGCCAAAGTCAGAGGAACAAAGGGATAGCAGATTGGAGTGGATTTTAGAGATAGGATAGGCAAGGTGGTGGAGGGATTTGAAAATGAATGGCTTTACATTCAGTATATTGAGGAGACAGGGAACCAATGTAGAACAACGAGGAGGGGGCTGAGGGGCAAACTCAATTTAGCCATCCGAATCCTGTTCATAACGAGTCTTGGACAAATCAAACTTCACGCTGGGTGAAGGATGGGAAGCCAGCAAGGAGGACTTTGAGGAACTTGAGCCTAGAGGCATGGATTAATGTGTCAGCGGCAGTGAGGCTGAAGTATGGGTGGAGGAGGGTAATGTTGCGGGAATGAAAGAATGTAGACTTGGAGTTGAAGAGGATGTGGAGTTTGAAGCTCAGCTGTGGGTTGAACAGGAAGTCAAAATTTTGCATGGTCTGGTCTGAGCGAGTGGCTGGGGAGAGGGACGGTGTCAATGACAAGGGGATGGAGTTTATGGTGGGGGCAGAAACCATGGCTTCGATCTTCCCAAAAATCAGTTGAACGAAATCAGGACATCCATGATTTGCTGTTGGACAGGCAGTCTGACGGCACAGAGGGGATCATGGGGTTGGAAGGTATTGCTGGGTGTCAGTAGCATACAAGAGGGTGACCAGGAGTGATAACTCACCACAGTCACAGAAAATATCATTTGTGACTTTGGCCAGGGGAGTCTTAGTGTTGTGAGTAGGCCAGACTGAAGAGATTTGTGAGTCTTCATTGACTGTAAAGCACTTTGAGACGTCCAGTGGTTGTGAAAGGCGCTATATAAATGCAATTCTTTCTTTTTCTTTTCTCATGGAAGAGTTGAGTTTTGAGAGCATGGGGGAATTGTAGAGAAACTTTAATGATCACAGCTGGAGTGGGTTAAAGACTGGGGAGGAGAGGTAGTGGACATAACAGCACTGGTTGCTACCTCACCTTCCTTATTTATTCAGTCCTTAATTAAAACCTGATGTGGCCTTCTGTTCTACCAATCCTGCCAGTAATCTGATACACAGTCCTATATCTTCTTACTAAAAAGATGTTGCCTAAATTTCCTATTTTCTTGTTTGATTCTCCTAATCTTACAAGTTTTCCATCTCAACTGCTGTGTCTTCCCGTGGAGAGTGGTCACCTCTTGACAGCTAGTTCAGAACAGTATGAGGGGTAAACCTGAGAGCAGGACTCAGGTGAACAGAAAGATGCAGAAGAGCAAACAGATTATGTAACTTATTTTAGTTACTGCCAGTAGAGAGAACAATGGATTTTGTTGGAACAAAGCATAGAGAGCTTTGCTCTTCATCTGCCCCGTGTATATTTAGAATTACATAGAAATTACAACACAGAAAAAGGCCAGTCAGGCGAACCACTTCATGTTGGTATTTATCCTTCACAGGAACCCATGTGTCTGCCCAGATCACTTTATTCTTTTTTTCTTCAACCACCTTTTGAAAGTATTTTTAAATGTTGACTCTTTCAATCACTAACTCCTTCATAAAAGCTCCATTAAATCTCTTAGCCTCCTCCGCTCCACTGGAAATATTAGCATTTCAAGTCTCTCCTCAGCTATAGTTTCACATTCCTGGCATCATCCTGTTGAATCAATGCTATACTTTCCTTATTCCTTTAATATACTTTCTATAATGGGGCACCCAAAACTGCACGCATTGCTCAAACTGTGGCCTAACCAATGTTTAGGACAAATTTATCATTCTTTCATACTCTCATGCCCCTATTTATAAAACATAAAAAGATTTTGGCCTTTATGGCTTTATCTACTTGCAATTGCACTTTCAGAGAATGATGTATTTGAACCCCTAGGTGTCTCTCTTCATCCATACCCTTGAGTGTCTTTCCATTGAGTGGATGCTCCCATTCATCATTTTCCTCTCAAAATGTATTACCTTGCATTCACCCACATTAAATAGCTTCTGCCACCAGTCTCTACAATCTGCTAACACGCCAATGTCTTTGTGATATTACAAGTCTTTGTCTTCCTGTAATTACAGTCCTAATTACCTTTTGCTAAGCCTCCTACTTTTGTGTCAGAAGCAAATTTCAAGATTGTGTTCCATGTAACCGAGTCCAAATCATCAATATATACTGAGAACTAAAATAGACCTAGCATTGACTCCTGGGTAAACCACCTCCAATGCTTCTCTAATCTGAGCAACGCCCATTTATCTCTTTGTTTCCTGTACGTTAACAAACTTTCCATTCATGCAGCTATGTTTCCTTTTACCACATGCCTAAATTTTTCTAACAAGCCTCTTTATTATTGTCACCAATTGTGCTGATGGTGTCAATGAAGTATCCACTAGTATCTCCAGAACACTCTCTTGTTTTATATCCTCTAGCCTACTGTTGTTAATTTTTGTTTACATTTTTTTATTCATTCATGGGATGTGGCTGTAGCTGGCAATGCCAGCATTTATTGTCCATCCCTAATTGCCCTCGAGAAGGTGGTGGTGAGCTGCTACCTTCAACCGCTGCCATCTGTGAGGTGAAGGTACTCCCACAGAGCTGTTAGGGAGGGAGTTCCAGGATTTTGATACAACACTGGCTACATTTCCAAAGCAATCCAAAGACATAAGGGGCTGGATTTTCATTCAGAAGTGGGGAAGGAGGCGGGACTACAACTTTCGGGTTGTAGTCCCGCCTCCATTGAGATGCGGCCAATCCACGTGATTTTCACTTGATTGACCTTGTTGCGCCCGCCCAGCGGGCTCAGCAGGCCAATTAAGGGCCACCCGGCAACAGGTGATGTCACAGACTGAAATTTCATCTGTCAAGACGTGTTGACAGATTATATATCAGTGTTTCACAACTGTTTGAAGCTGTCAAACACTGACAGTCTTACTTCTAACCTGAGTCCTTCTACGCAGATTCAGTTAGAAATCTCACCGGCACTGAAAGCTGCAGGCTGTCACTTTTGACAGATCGCAGCCATTCTGCTTTCTGTGCCGGCTGAATGATGGACTCCCGAAGCCTAGAGGAAGGAAGACTGTAAAGGTAAGTACAGGTAATTTAAACTCCTTTACACACTTTAGACACACCAAACACACTTACCTTTGCACTCATGCACCCATCACTCACCTGAACACTGACATCTCAACTCCTCCAAGTCCTTCAACCCGACGGCCCGACTCCTCTAACCTGGCGTGGTTTGGAGCCGTCGGCAATCCCACACGACAACCTTCAAAATACAGATTAGGCTAAAAACTGCCTGTTAACTACCTGTTAACAGGCAATTAATTGTCACTAATCCCTTCCCGCCTCGGGTAGGTGGGTCCCAGTGCGGGGCGGGTACCCGCCTCCTTTGAAACTTACATGGAGGCGGGTTTTGGGCGTGATGGTGTCGGGACCCCCGAATTCGGGATTTTAGCCCCCCGCACGCCTAAAAGCCCGTCTCACGGCACACTGAAAATTGACCCCAAAGTGCTTTGAGATATCTTGAGAACATGATAAGGCAAGTTCTTTTTCTTGATGTTCCCGCTGTTTATTTACCTTCCTCAGTCTTATCACCTTGCATTTGTCCATATTAAATGGCAAATATTTGATGCTTACATTTGGATATCAAAATGGAAAAGTAATCCCCAACATTGATGTTCTTCACCTTCATGAGAACAAAATTCACCAAAATATATAAATTCACAGTAAGTTACAGGATTGAACCCAGTTGAGATGTTCAGAAAACATGCTGCTGAGATTATAACCCCAATTATTTTATATATGTGCAGTATATGGAAACACTGTTTTCATGAAAAAGACAACGTTTCTTGGAGTTTTGAAATTGTTCCAGAGCTTTGTTGCCAAATGAAATTTAGAAAAACTATTATATTGTTTCATGGTATCATTAGGAGATGTGAATTGGAAAGTAATTTGCATTACGTTACAGTGGTTGTATTGTGTGAAAATTTAGAACTGAATGATGGGCCCTCAAATTCCCTGAGGGATCTCCCATTCTAACTCCCATGGGAGACTGGGAGATAACAACAGAAAACGCTGGAAAAACTCAGCAGGCCAGGCAGCATCCATGGAGAGAGAAACAGAGTTAACGTTTCAGGTCTGGGACCCTTCATCAGAACTGGAAAAAGCTGGAGATGTAACGGATATTAAGCAGGTGCAGAGACAGGAGGGGATGAAGGAACATACTGCGCTTTTGTAAGAGGCAGGAAAGATAAAATGTTGCAAATGGGAATGGCAAAATCATACAACATGAAAATGGGGGTAGGGGTTATAGTTTGAAATTGTTGAACTCAATGTTGAGGCCAGAAGGCTGGGAGAACCTCCAGAGAAATGCACTAAATGCCATTCTCACCTGTCTCTGAGGGTTCCACTGATTTCTTGTCAAAATTGGTAGAATTTCCAGGTCATGAATTTTCTCTTAGTAACAACACAGTTGGAATACTGTTGGTGATAAGTTTAAGTAGATATTCTTCAGGATTAAAAAAAATGGAAATGATAACATCTCGCAGCTGAGGTTGAGAGCTCTGTGCATTATATCATAGGTATAACCTGCTTCCAGTCATTCCGTAGTTCAGATTGTTGGGCCTCTGGTTTGTTGTGCCAATGCTGCATTCACATTCAGTAAATGATTATTTTCTTGCCTAAAGGACAATAAAGTATTTTAGAACATTATAAAGTCATTTTGGTCAGTTTTTATAATCGGATAGGTGCTCTGCCAGCTATCAATACAGCCATTGATATTTTTGGTGTAATATTCCAGATTATCAATTTTTTTAATTTAAAGAGGTTAATTTTCACACTGACTAATCATACTTCAATCAGGAATTATACTGCAGACTTGATATGTAAAGCACCTTTTCTTCTCTTAAATGAAAAAGATGTTGGAACGGAATAAACAGCATATAAAAGGAGGATGTCCTTGAAGAGGCATTACCCTAGGGAGAATGAAATCCACTTACTATTTTATTAACCACAAAGGCCAGTACAACGATCAATTCAAATTTATTGCTGAATAAAATTCTAACGTGTACCTGACGTGTGAAATGTTGTATTACAGCTCACTGAATGTCCTGTTGCACCTTGGCACTGGTGGCAACAGATGAAAGCATCACATCCATGCTGGTGAATTAGGTGTCTTAAGTTTTTCACACATTATGTAGACCACACTTCATGCCAAAATTTGGAATAAAAGGATTGTGTTTTATGTCCACTTTGTTAACATAACAATTTTTTTTATATTAAAAGCGTTTTTGTAACTTAACCTTTTAAAATTTTGCAATTGACATTATGCTTGAAGAATTAGAAAGAAGCCGTTCCTTTGTTCCAGCTGCAATGCTACATTAATAGTTCTGTTCTTATGAGAACAAATTCACTTATTTTTGAAAAAAAAACGTTGCCTCACTTAGCAAACCAATTTGAGAAGGCGTGCCATAATAATTTCTAATAAATGTTGCAGGCTGAATTCTGCAAATAATTTGTTGTAAGGTCATAGAAAAAAACAATATGTCACAGCTACCTATTACTGTTACACAATTTTAGATTTGTTGGAATTTATAATTGAATACTGTATTTGTGGATTAGAAAATTTATCAGACATTTTTGAGAGGAAATAGAGGGATAAATCCATGTCTTAAAGCTATTATTCAGAATTTTTCGTGAGATTTTTTGTAATCCTTTTTCTCTGAATACATGTATGTCTACCACATAAAATATGTGATTCCTATAGAGTGTGAAATGTACTCTGGCAGTGCAAAGGTGTGAGTGGAAGGTGCTATTGTTGCTGCAGGGAATAATATTAGGAACTGAACATCCCAGATAAACATTACACATTATGTAGTCCTCCTATCTGAGCCAATCACAGAATTTCAAAATGAACTGACCCAAACAATTTATGTGGAGATCATCTGCCAGCGATGTTTCCTTTCTCAGCTGAAGAAAATTATGACTCATTAGCATATAGCGTTGGCGTTGGGATCCTTTTTAGATGAGTTCCTGAGGAAATAGAAAAAACTTAACATTACAATTCAAAAATACAAAGAAACCCAATTAATGATTTGAATATATAAAAATGTGATTAGTAGTTCAATAGAAATTCATATTATCCTTAAACAAGCTCAGAGATGCCAAACACCCATAAAATGTTCTTATCGATTACTCAATCAATCATGGAAACAAAACACAACTAAACATTTTCTCTCTGGCTCGTGTGGAGCATGAACACTGGCGTAGACCAGTTGAGCCAAATGGCCTGTTTCTGTGCTGTAAATTCTATGTAATATTGGAACATTTAATTGAGAGTGGTTAGCAGCAGACCTATTTAACGCAGAGACATTTACTTATGCCACTTATTTATTTTCCTCTTCCTCTTTAATTCACCCATGCCCATTTCATCAATACCCAGATGAAACTGGACACAGACACTCTGGCCAAAACCTCTCTTGATGCCTTTCCATAGCCTACTACTAAAGATATTAGACTATTAGTAATTATTGTTTTGTTGTAGTCTGCGAGGTATTACCTGGTCGCTGCTCTCATTTTAGATTAGGAACTGTCTTTTAGATATCAACTGTAAGCAATTTAGTTCTTTTTTTAAAGTTGATTGTGCTCATGTTGAGCAGATAATGCATATAAAGATGGATAACATAATTATTTGGCATCTTCAGCATTGCCTCAAAACTCCTACTTAAAATCAGTTATGCCATGCAATTTATCGGTGCCCTCTTTTAACTTTGCTGTTTCTTTTATAATTCCTGTTAAATAATATGTTTCTAACGCAACTAATATGTTTCTAGCACTTAGGAGAAGTAATCTATCTGTCTAGCCTTTTCTATTGTTTTTGGTATTATTCATCTCTTCCCTCTGTCCTTTGTCTACTTTTGGTGTTATAGGTGGTGGAGCAGAATCCAATGCAGTTATCCGTTATAGTAAGGAACAGCGGCCTACTACGTTGCCTATTCAACCTTTTATTCTTCACCATCCATTGAGCAAGCAGCTTCCCAGAGTTCGCCCAATGCAAAACCACAGTGCATCTTCTGTCTCATATATGTACAGTATTCCAAGTAGTCAGCTGACAACAAATGAACATTCAACTGGTACATCCAGTTCTTCTGGTGGTATGGTGTCATTGGAAAATATAGCAACAGTAGGCCAGTCACAGAATGGATTCAGTACAGTTGAGAGTGAGAAACAGGGAAACTCTTTTCCCATAAACGAGTACTGTTTACGGAGACCTGTACCAGATGCAATTAGGCCGTCGCCACTGGGCAGTTACTCACCAGTGAAAGATGATGCACCCGTCTTGCAGAGTGTAGACTCGTCATCTTCTGCTGTCTCACCAGAAAGAAATTATGGTAGCCACCCTCCAAGAAGTAGATCCTGTCCTTTATCTGCTAATCTCCTTCCAATACGATCATCCCCAGCAAAAGTTGTTGCTTCACCTAACAAAAGCCACCTTCAACAGATCAGAGATGAAAGTAAGGAGGAGAGAAAGAGTCCCAAGGCAGCTCAGAAGAAAGAGCAAGGATACTTTCAAACTGCACAGAACTCCAGCTATTGTTCCCACCAAATTGTATTACCAACATCAGCTAACGTAAGAGCAAATGGTGTCAGCAGTCATCTGGACCATCAAAGGGATAACCGAGGCAGAGGTGGAAAACCAGCACTACTTAACCATGTGGTATCGGGCTTCACTGCTGGTATACGTCTGACCTTTCTTCTTAAAAATAATACAGTGGAATGGAGCTATAATCTGAAATACTTCATTGGGTTATTATCTAGCTCCAATCATAGTGTTTAAATTATTTTCCTAATGAGAAACCAAGCTAATCTTCTTTTCAGAATTTGACCCAGCAGAGTTGGTTATGACTTGTACTGCCAGGATATCAAAAGAAGTAAAACTACCTTTCTCATTCTTTTCAAAAGAAACAAAATACTGTTCTTAACTATAATGGTGTTTGATATATATCCATTTTTGGAGTTAAAACAGCAAAGAATCATAAACATTTTGGCAGCCAGGAACAAGTGCATTTTAAATGTGATTGCTTGGTTTCTCTCAAAATGGACATGGGGCAGAATGATTTAAACTAGTACTGCAGCCATATGAAATTGAGTCTCAAAATCACTGATTTTGACTTAATATTTGTTCTTCTATCTTTTCCAAGAATATTTTTGCTTAAGCAATGAATGCTAATGACTTCATTGGGGGAGGTTGGATTAATTTGGCAGACCACTAGAACAACAGAACTACATTAAGATGCAGTTATAGCGGTATGAGCGTTGGTGCATTGATTTTAATTCATTTCTCCCTGACCACTGGTTTTAGAAATTTTTCCAAGCTAGTTTTCCTCCATGATGTAAAAAAACGCAGGAAGAAAAATAAAAGAATATTAAAACCTTAAACTATAATTCTATATACTATTATTGATTTTAAAATGATTATTGATCGTGAAATTCCTTCTTTTGAAAAGCCTTTCTATGAAGCAGAACAAGTTAATTTTGAATTTGAAAGCATTAATTTCTCAATTGGATTGTCATGATTTCTTGTTGCTCAGATCTGCTAACCTACAGCCATTCTTAACCAAGCATTGTACTTTGGAGACAGCTTATCCATTTTGCCCCACTTTATTGATTTATTAGGCTGCATTGCTAGTGGTCAGAGAAGTTACTGGCTTAGATTTCACCCCCATTCATCCACAAACTATTGCTGAAAGAAGCAAGGGCCCCGATCTAGACGGGGCGGGTCTCGTCGGGGGTGGGGGGGGCCGAGGTGGGATGAGTGTCGGTCGGGAAACCTAGACGTTCAGGTTTCCCCGCCTGCTGTGGAGTTTTGACATTAGCATTAGCACATTACATCTATCACATTCTCATTTGTAGGGTGAGACTGCCTAGCTCACAGAAATCTTCATGGACTCATCCATGTTTCATGTTTTGAGTTGAAACAGGCATTCCAACCTGTTTGCTATAAAGCAATGACCTTTTCGCTAGATACTGACAGAGGTATTCCTAGTTACTGATGGCAATTGTAGCTTACTTATCTGCAGAAGTTTCATTGGCATCAAAATTTGGAAGGGATCACATTTCTCATGGAAGAAAAGAGGAAATCCAAAGTAAAAATATATGTGGATAAAAATAAATTCTTATGTTACGAGGCACACGTCATTTTCCAGTCATTGGAAGAAGATCTTTCAAAAAAAGGTACCTAAAAAGGGGGAGCAGGAAGTAAAATTAGGATGTTTCAAATCTCATACCTCTGTAACTGCATAAATAATGTTACTAGTGTATGCATAACTCGAGCTCGGGAAGCTGATTATTCTACAAACCATAACAACTTATTCTTATTATGTTGGCTGATGTAATTGAGGGACATATTAGTTTAGTGCAAAGGTCTTGTATTAGAGAAAGGCTCTTTTGAATATTACTTAAGCATTCTGGAATGTACATTTTAATTCACTAAATCTCTCTTGCTCTTCTATGTTTTTCATCTACTATGCATTCTAGCTAATCACCTTTCACCTCTGACATTGAAATGGAGGGAATATCGCAGAAGAAATCCCCTTGGTCATGACCGTATAACAGGATTTGGCTGTAATTTGGAGCCTAAACAGTCAGGTCCTGAGTTGACCAAGAAGAATGCCCATCTGGAATTTTCTGGCACAAGTGGTGTTAACCATATTCGCTCAAGGCTATATGGTGCAGTTCTGTTTTGTGCTTTCAGAATATGTAACAATATAGTTTGTAAAATTTGATATTTATTTATAGCTCTGTCCCAGTACCTTTGCTTAATACTTTTTTATACTATTTTTCTTTCTGCCTACTACTTTATCTGTTCAAACAATATTTTTGGAAAGTAGTTTAATTCAATGTGTACATATTAACATTGCTTCATGATAATGATTTTAGAACCGGAGAAAGAAATATTTTTTAAATGTTTGAGGGATTGTTAAGACTATATTACTGCTGGTTTGGGTGTTGATGCAAATGGCATTTTGGTAAGAGTTACTGCTTGTTTTAAGTTCTGTAAGATGTAACCCAGTAGTAGTAGCCTCACTCATAATAGGAACAGTGTCAACCTAGGCAGATCAGTGGCCCAATAAACAGATGTACCAACATGCTACTTAGGACATAGATTCATGGTCATGATTCCTCAAACATGCAATTTCCTGAGTGGAGGCAAGAAGACAGATAGTTCCACAAGGAGATGAAGATAATTATCAAGCAAGTCACCCTTGGCAGTTTCCATGTTTCTCCAAGTCCTCGGTTACAAACTGACAATGATGAATGTCCTGGAAAAAGATACCCATGTTATCTCTCAACCAAAGAATAATTTAGGGAGAGGGAATACGTATGACTGTTAATACCCAAGTCCTCAAGGAACTGGTCACAGCAAGCAGAAAATCTTTGGATATTAACTACTGTTGTACAATACAGTCCCCACTACTTATACCAGCCACGCTTATCGCGGGCAGCCGCCAGGACCATTGAATTCGATTACAAAGGTTTTGCTTATAACACATTAAGCACATTTCGGGCCATTGCAGATCTAACTGTGGTTATTGCTGTTGTGATATTGGAGTATGTGGTCAGAGACAAGATATGGGAGATGGAAGCTTTGTCATTAAATATTAATAATCTGCCCTTTATCACCTCTTTTACATTGTATGTTTCACAGGGTCGGCACTCTTACAGCTCAGGAAAATACTACAAATAGCTTCCATTTACTGCTACAGTAAAGCCATTTACAAGCATGGTTGCAATTCGATTTAAACAATGAGGAAAAACTGATATTCTGGAAAGAAAACAAAGAAGCATTTTTAATTAAAAAGAATATTCAACAGTGAAAATTTCAGTAATTTCTGAGTGACTCTGCTTATAGAAACATAGAAGATAGGAGCAGGAGTAGGCCATTCGGCCCCTCGAGTCTGCTCCGCCATTTAATGAGATCATGGCTGATCATCCAAATTCAGCACCCTGTCCCTGCCTTGTCCCCATATCCCTTGGTCCCTTTAGCCTTAAGAAATATATCTAACTCCTTTTTGAATATATTTAATGAATTGGCCTCAACTGCCTTGTGTGGTAGAGAGCTCCACAGGTTCACCACTCTCTGGGTGAAGAAATTCCTCCTCATCTCAGTCCTAAATGGCATCTCTGGGCGGTTATTTGCATCCTCCTTTGTGAAGACAGAACCAAAACATGTATTTAATTGGTCTGCCATTTCTTTGTTCCCCATTATAAATTCCCCTGATTCTGCCTCAGTCTGTCTAGTCCTGTTAGAATTTTATAAGTTTCAATGAAATTCCCTCTCATTCTTCTAAAACTCTAGTGAATATAAACCAAATCGACCCAGTCTCTCCTCATATGTCATTCCTGCCTTCCCAGGTATCAGTCTGGTGAATCTTCGCTGCACTCTCTCCATGGCAAGAACATCCTTTCTCAGATAAGGTGACCATAACTGCACACAATACTCAAGGTGTGGTCTCACCAAGGCCCTGTACAACTGCAGCAAGACATCCTGGTACTTGAATCCTCTCGCTATGAAGGTCAACATACCATTTGCCTTCTTAACCGCCTTCTGCACCTGCATGCTTACCTTCAGCGATTGGTGCACAAGGACACCCAGGTCTCGTTGCACTTCCCCTTCTCCCAATCTATTGCTGTTCAGATAATAATCTGCCTTCCTCTTTTTGCCACCAAAATGGATAACCTCGCATTTATCCACATTGGGCAGGAGCATGGCAAATGCAGTATAATCAGCCAACCTGTCCAAATCATACTGGAGTTTCGCTGCATCCTCCTCACAGAACACATGCCCACCCAGCTTTGTGTCGTCTGCAAACTTGGAGATATTACATCTAGTTCCCTCGTCTATATCATTTATATATATAATTGTGAATAGCTGGGGTCCTAGCACTGATCCCTGCGGTACCCCACTAGTCACTGCCTGCCACTCGGAAAAAGACCCGTTTATTGCAACTCTTTGCTTCCTGTCTGCCAACCAGTTCTCTATCCAAGACAGTACCTCACCCACAATCCCATGTGCTTTAACTTTGCAAGCTAATCTCTTATGCGGGACCTTATCGAAAGCCTTCTGAAAGTCCAAATACACCACATCCACTGGTTCTCCCTTTTCTATTCTACCAGTTACATCCTCAAAAAATTCCAGTATATTTTCCCACTACCGATGTCAAGCTTACCGGTCTATAATTCCCCATTTTCTCTCTACCACCCTTTTTGAATGGTGGGGTTACATTAGCTACCCTCCAATCCATGGGAACTGTTCCAGAGTCTATAGAATTTTGGAAGATGACCAGCAATGCATCTACTATTTCTAGGGCCACTTCCTTAACTACCGTAGGATGTAGATTATCAGGCCCTGGGGACTTATTGGCCTTCAATCCCATCAATTTCCCTAACACCATTTCCCTACAAATACTGATTTCATTCAATTCCTCCCTCTCATTAGACCCTATGTTCCCCGACATCTCTGGGTGGTTATTTGCATCCTTTGTGAAGACAGCACCAAAACATGTATTTAATTGGTCTGCCATTTCTTTGTTCCCCATTATAAATTCCCCTGATTCTGACTGCAAGGGACCTACGCTTGACTTCACCAATCTTTTTCTCTTGACATATCTATAGAAGCTTTTACAGTCAGTTTTTATGTTCCCTGCAAGCTTACTCTCAATCTATTTTCCCCCTCTTAATTAATCCCTTTGTCCTCCTTTGCTGAATCCTAAACTGCTCCCAATCCTCAGGTTTGCTGCTTTTTATGGCCAAATTATATGTCCTCTCCTTGGATCTTATGCTATCCCAAGTTTCCCTTGTTAGCCACGGTTGAGTCACCTTTTTTGTTTTATTTTTATGCAAAACAGGGATGAACAAATTCTGTAGTTCACCCATGCGATCTTTAAATGTTTGCTATTGCCTATCCACCATCAACCCTTTAAGTAACGTTCCCCAATCCATCCTAGCCAACTCGTGCCTCATACCATTGTAGTTTCCTTTATTTAAATTCAGGACCCTAGCCTCTGAGTCAAATACTTCACTCACCATTTTAATGAAGAATTCTATCATATTATGATCGCTCTTCCCCAAGGGGCCTCGCACAACAAGATTGCTAATTCTTTCTCATTACATAATACCCAGTCTAAGATGGTCTGATCTCTAGTTGGTTCTTCGACATATTGGTCCAGGAAACCATCCTGTATACACTCTAGTAATTCCTCCTCCACAGTATTGTTACTAATTTGGTTAGCCCAACCTATATGTAGATTAAAGTCACCCATGATAACTGCTGTGCCCTTATTGCACGCATCTCTCATTTCCCATTTATTGCCATCCCCAACCTCAGCATTAGTGTTTGGGGGTCTGTATACAACTCCCACTAACGTTTTCTGCCCCTTGGTATTTCTCAGCTCTGCCCATACAGATTCCACATCATCAGAGCTAATATCCTTCCTTACTATTGTGTTAATCTCTTTAACCAGCAATGCTACCCCACCTCCTTTTCCCTTTTTCCTGTCCTTCCTGAATATTGAATAACCCTGGATGCTGAATTCCCAGTCTTGGTCACCCCGGAGCCATGTCTCCGTAATCCCAATTATATCATATCCGTTTACATCTATTTGCGCAGCTAATTCATCCACTTTATTAAAAATGCTCCTCGCATTAAGACACAAAGCATTCAGGCTTGATTTTTCAACACTCTTAGGCCTAGAAATTCAGTATCGCCACGTTTGGGGTGCTATAGTCGAGCGTGGGCTAAATTTAGCGCCCGGTGCAACTTAGCGCCACCTTCAGCGAAATTGAGTTGCTTCGCCCCAAGAGGTTCTTGCTGTGCTAAAGCAGGCGCTGCACGACCATCCTAAGGCGCTAAGCCGGAGAGGCGAGGCGCTACCACCGAGGGTGGGCGCAGCGCAGGTGCGGCCAGTTAGCGATTGCAGGCAGACACGTTGGCACCGGTCACCTCTTAAAGGGGGAGGGTCGATTTGGCTTGCAGCCACACCCTGCACATTGGAGCCCTGATTCTCGGCCTGGACAGACCTGCTGCGCCATCGTTACGCCTACGACTATTTAGAGGGCCAGGGAGTGAGCGCAGCGCTTCAGTGAGGGGGCCCTGAAGGTGCTGGTTGGCGCAGTGGAGTGCAGGCGACCTATCCTCTTTCCGGACTGTGGCAGGAGGCCGCTGCCCAACGAATATCGAAAAGCTTGGAAGGAGGTGGCACACAGACTGACCTCCAGCAGCATGGTACCTAGGACCCCTGTGCAATGCAGAAAGAAGTTCAACAACCTCACTCGGGTTGTCAGGGTGAGTACCCTTTCCAGTATCCTCTTCATCCCTGCATGTGCACCTCACTTTATGGCCAAAGGGTCCTGAAAGCCCCAATGCCCAGCCCTCATCCAACACCTATGGGCCTCTCATGAAAATCACATGCCCATTCAGCACTTTACACACTGTAAGGGCTATTCGACCATGGGAGGCAGTGCAGCCAAGATCAGGGCTTGACACAGTAAGGGCTATTCGACCATGGGAGGCAGTGCAGCCAAGATCAGGGCTGCACACTGTACTCAGAGCCTGTCCTTTCTCTTGCAGGGCAAGCTGGCCCACAATAGGAGGTAGCAGCAACGGACCGGGGGAGGCTGTCCTGACCTTAAAGACCTCAGCGATCTGGAGCAGCGAGTGGAATGGATTAAGGCAGGCCGGCTGATTGGCTCCATCGCCACTGGAGATGCCGACCCCGTTCTGGATAGCAATGATAAGGTCATCACCTTTTTGACCTCTCTCCACTTGTGCCTCACACCAGCATCCTTTGCGACTATCGAACCAATGCAGTGCATTGCAGCACTCATGCCTCCCTTGCTGCTGCCCTGTCCTCACGCTAAAGCAACTCTTGTACCTCCCTGCTTTCAGATGCTGATTCGCGAGGTGAGGAGGCGGGCCCTCAAGCTGCCACTGTGAGTGAATTGGAAGGCGAGGAGGAGGAAGAGGAAGCCGGAACATCAGTGCCACCCTCAGCCGAGGCAGCCCGTGGCCATAATGGGGACACGTCTTCCCTTGAGGGGAGCAGGGGGGAAGAGTCTGAGGAGGGTGAAGTTCCGGGGCCCAGCGGGCTGCAGCAACACGGGGGGGGCGGGTAGGGAAGCTCGGCGGCTTTCTCCCCGGAGGGAGAGTGTGGCCTCCAGTCCTGCTACAGTAAGCGCAGAGGAGGTGCGGGCTCCTTGCTGAAATGGGCGCCCAGGCGGAGCGCAGGCACACTGAGCTCATGGCTGCAGTGGCAAGGATGCCTGACTCCATAGAGTCACTGGCAAGGAGTGTACAGGAATTCAGGGCAGCACAGGCAAGGAGTCTGCAGGACTTCGGTGCAGCACAGGCGGCTTCCAGCCAAGTGCTTAATTGTGCCATGCGGTCACTGGCTGGTCTGATGCAGACACAGATCAGGGCCACACGAGCACTAACTGCTGCCACCCTTGCTGGATCGAGCAGGATTCGCCGGGGCCCTCGCCGCGCCGCAGCAGGCCAGCAGTCTGTGCTTCAGGAGATTGCTGCGCATGGTTCAGTGCTGCCCCGTGCGAGTGCCAGTGTCTCGTCCGACCAGGGAATGCCTGTGCTCTGTCAGGTTGGCAGCATTCCTGCTGCCAGCACTGTCACTCCTTCACTGCAGCTGCCACCACCCGTAGGACAGACTGCTGCCGCCCAAGCAGAGTTGGAGCAGTCAGCAGCCGGGCCCTCCAGGCTCAGAGCTGGTCCAGGCCGTCCCCCAAGGGCATCTACCGACTCACTATCTGACCGTCAGCAGCCTTCCCCCAGCCTTGCTGCAGCCACTGGGGTCCCATTGCGGAGGAGCTGCAGGGCGGAAAGGGGCCAATCTCGCAAGCGAGGCAGACCACCCTCGCAGGCCAAAAGGTAGGAGGTGTGGCAAAATGCTGTGGTTTTTTTTTGTGAAGGCCGAGGATCATGGTCATTTTTGTTTATCTCTTTTGTTCATTGTCTCCAGGTTGTGAGAGCCAGTTATGTGTCTGACTGTTTTTTGGGGGGTTTCTCTGTATTTGTTTGCCATGCGGGAAGGGCACAGAGTTTGTTAAATAAATAATTGTCTTTATTCAGATTGTGCATGTTTGCACTTTGAACTATTTGTTGCCTTGACCGGCTCAGGGTTTGCGGAGCGGGTCCATTCATGTTCTTTCAATGGCACAAGCCATTCCCTGAGAGGGGGCCTAGAACCAACTTGCAATAAGCCGCTGACGGACAGCCCTTGCACTTTGTGCCTCCCTCCCATCTTGGTGCTCCTCCTCCTCCTCCTCCTCTGGTGGTCCTCCAATGTCTGCTGGCAGTGGCTGAGTCCTGAGGATAGCCAGGTTGTGCAGCATGCAGCACACTACAACGAAATGGGAGACTCGCTCAGGCGAGTACTGAAGGGCTCCCCCGGAATGGTCCAGACAGCGGAACCGTTGCTTTAGCACGCCGATTGTGTGCTCAATGATGTTCCTGGTTGCTTGATGGCTGTCATTGTATCGCTCTTCAGCAGGGGTGCTGGGCGCACAGAGCGGGGTCATCAGCCAGGTGCACAAAGCATAGCCCTTGTCCCCGAGAAGCCAGCCTCCTGGGTGAGCCGGGGCTTCGAAAAGGTCTGCCACAGAAGTCTGGCGCAGGATGAAGGCGTCGTAGCTGCTGCCTGGAAAGCGGGCATTGACAGCTAGTATCAGCTGCCTGTGGTCACACACCAACTGCACGTTCAACGAATGGAACCCCTTCCGGTTGCGGTAATCCTCGGCATTCTTTAGAGGCGCCCGCAAAGCCACATGCGTGCAGTCAATGGCGCCCTGGACCATGGGGAAGCCCGCTATTCTTGCAAATCCCATTGCGCACTCCTGCTGCTTGTCCAGGGTCATGGGGTAGGAAATGTACTGACGTCTCCTTTTGAAGAGGGCATTCATGACTTGGTGGATGCAGCAATGCACCGTGAACTGGGAGACATTGGCAATGTCCCCAGTAGCCGATTGGAAGGAGCCGGTGGCATTGAAGTTGAGAGCCACTGTCACCTTCACTGCCACCGACAGAGACGTCCTGCTCCTCAGCTGAGGCTGCAGATCTCTCTGAAGCAGGTGGCAGATCTCAGTGACCACCTCCCTTCTGAATCAAAGCCTCTGAATGCACTGCTCCTCAGACATGTTGAGGTAGGAGAACTACTGGTGGTATACCCTGGGAGGATAAGACCTCCTGTGCTGACGCCTGTTGGCCCTCCTCCATCTGGCCATGATTGGCACTCTCTCTCGGCGTCTCTGAGCCCTCTCAATGCAATGGAGAAACCCAACGTTTCCACCCATTGCAGCCCCCATTATATGTGGCCACTCAAGGCTATGTCACTGAGAAATCAATCCAACTGCAAAGCTCTGGGCTGAAGCCAGAAGTACCTGTGCGAGCGCTGAGTCAAAGCAGAAAGCTCTCTCCCTTTGTCTCTCTGCAAATCACTCTCTCTCACACAAGAGGAGTGGTCCAAAATGGCTACCACTAAGAAGGCAGGAAGATACCCCTTTAAATAGCGCCCCCCCAGCCCCACAGCAACTGGGAACCGTTCCACTCAACCAGTCGCTGGGAGCGCCAGGCGGAAAGAAGGGGGGCGCCACTGAAGTTCCGGTTCGGGGCGCACCAAGGGCGTTGCACCATGAAATGACATCAGGATCTGCGCACGCAGCTGAGTGGGCATTGCGGTTTTGCACTGCCGCTAAATGTCCACGCAAGTTTGCAAGAGGCACAGATTGCGCTGCGCCAGGGCGGTAGCCGCTTCGCGCCCCACTTATCGCCCTCTTAAGGCGCTAGCGGCTGGCGCTACCAACTGAATTTCTAGGCCTTAGTCCTTTTAGGATTATTATTTAATGTGGCCCTGTTTGATTTACACCCTTGCTTTCTCTGCCTTCCACTTTTGCTTTTCTCCTTCCTGTCTTTTGTTTCTATCCTTGCTTCCCTTTCCTCTGTCTCCCTGCACAGGTTCCCAACCCCCTGCCATTTTAGTTTAAACCCTCCCCAACAGCACTAGTAAACACTCCCCCCTAGGACATCGGTTCCGGTCCCACCCAGGTGCAAACCGTCCAGTTTGTACTGGTCCCACCTCCCCCAGAACCGGTTCCAATGTCCCAGGAATTTGAATCCCTCCCCCTTGCACCATTCCTCTAGCTACGTATTCATCTGAAATATCCTTCTAGTTCTACTCTGACTAGCATGTGGCACTGGTAGCAATCCTGAGATTACTACCTTTGAGGTCCTATTTTTTAATTTACCTCCTAACTCCCTATATTCAGCTTTTAGGACCTCATCCTGTTTTTTACCTATATCATTGGTACCTATATGCACCATGACAACTGGCTGTTCATCCTCCCCCCTCCAGAATGCCCTGCAGCCGCCCTGAGACTCCCTTGACCCTTGCACCAGGGAGGCAACATACCATCCTGGAGTCTCGTTTGCGGCCGCAGAAACGCCTATCTATTCCCCTTACAATATGCAATTTTTGTACTAAATTGATTAGTTCAAAGTACTATAACAAAAACATGCAACACGTACTCCAAAGTGTTCTTTCTCTCAATTTACCATCAACTTCTTATAGCGGGCAAATCACGTTAACACCAACACAACAACTATAAGTAGTGGGGATTGTACAACATCAGATTCTAATAAATAGCTTTATTGCTGGCATCAGTTTACAAATATACAAAAAAGCATAAGTAAAGACCAGATGCTCCACTGAGCCTGTTCCATCCTGGCATGCTGTCACCTCTGCAGACTATGGCCCCCATTTTCCCCATGTAGTGTCCTAGGTGA
This sequence comes from Somniosus microcephalus, assembly GCF_052327205.1. Lineage (NCBI taxonomy): Eukaryota > Metazoa > Chordata > Chondrichthyes > Squaliformes > Somniosidae > Somniosus > Somniosus microcephalus. Next base: position 283,300,068 of record NC_140988.1, on the reverse strand, counting down.
GGCAAAGAACCTTAGTCCAGTTTAATTCCTCAACAATCCCTGAAGCAATCAGGCAAGCTCCAGGAGACCACAGTGTCAACCCCCAATGGCCCACATAACTTCCACATGTAGATATGTTGGCCAATCTCAGGAACTCGTCCTTTTAAATGCTTGCAGTGAATCTGCACTCGCTGCATGTGCCGGCAACTTATTCCAGAGGTCTGCGAAGAAAGGAGCATCTCCTAGCATGTAACTTAGTTCTATGCTTTTGAAACTTATATTTATGTCTCCTGGTCCTCCCTAAACTATCCAGCTCAAGTAGCTATCCACTTAGATCGAGTCCATTTCTTTCATTATTTTAAAGACCTCAATTAAAATCTCCTCGAGGTCTACAGTTTTCTACATGACAAAGCACTAGCTATCTTAATCTATGATGATAGCTCGGGGCGATTAATCTAGTGGCCCTTCTCTGAACCTTTTTCAGGGCTTCTTTATTTCCTGTTGTGTGAGGAGACTAGGACTGGATACTAATACTGAAAGGATAGAATTTCTAGATTATTTAATTGTCCTGGCAATATTTGTTTTTACAATAGCTTTGTGGCATTGGCCATGGACCTTCAACAACTTGTGCACTATTAACCCCAGGTCCTTCTTCCACTCAGCAATCTTAAGCAGACAACCCTGCATGGTATCAACGTGATTGGCGTTGCCCCTACCCAAGTGCATCACACTGTATTTATCTGTATTAAAAGACATCTGCCAGATATGGGCCTATTCATTTATCACATCTAGATCCACCTGTAATGTATTTTTAGCACCCCACATAACCTTGCAGGTAGTTTCCCCAACGCCTTCATCCAGATCATTGATAAAAATGAAGAGCCACAGTCCTAACACAGAAATATCTTGAGTATGAAACTTTCCAATGCTGCTGAGTTCAATTGGACATTGCATGTCACTTAAATCTGTGGGTAAAATAGGGTACACAGGATATCAGTGAATTCTTGGATTGTGGTGGGTGGAGGGGCAGGGAGAGATTGAGTTTGGTTGGAGAACGTTTTACAAAGTATGTTATTTGTCTAAAAAAATTGAATTTAAGTTAGCTATGGTTTACATAATATGGTCTCCCTTATTGTAGGCCAATCTGTAAAGCAACTTCAGAACTATTACAGTGATTTCTTTCCGGATTATTTTTCACTGGCTGAGAAACCCCCTGCTGAGTTCTGTTTATCACCTGATGGAACCACCGAAAATATCTCCATAGACTTGCTACAGAAAAAGGGTAAAAGTCAGCTTTTGATATCAGCAATATTGCATGCACATTATTGAAAGTAGCCAAGCTGGGGATATGCACAACTGTTTTAAATTTAATATTTTTAAGGTATAGCACATTTCAAATATATTTATTAATATGTAGAACTCTCTTTTTTGACCAGATTCCAAAAATTAGCATGTTAAGCATTTTGTGTTTGCTGAGTTGCACTGATATTAGGGCTATCATTTCTACACAACTCATGTGTGAAAATGAATGTAATTTTTAATACATTTTCAATAATTTGGTCGCAAGCTAAATTATATGCCAAGCATTGTCAACTATAATCTGTAAAGAAATTCAGCTTGTATATTTTAGGCCAATAGGCTGAAGCCTTCCTCCTTGCAGTACATTTTAAGTGAATGACACCACTGGCAGCCCAAATATTTTATGTGGGTACTGTGCAAGGAAACAGATTACCACAAATTAAATTGTATAGATTGAAAAATTCTAAAGTTGGAGGATTGTGAGATCTGTAGTATTTAATACTTGTATGCCATTTGTCACATGAGACTTTCTGTTCCAATGGTTATTACAAGTGAGTTTTTCAAAGGAGGTGTATTGAAACGAATTTCAGTTTTTAAAAAAAGCAATACAAGAGCTTGGCAATATGAAATCCACTGCATTACTCATATACTTTTTTTTGTTATGATAGGTCTTGTTAAGGCTGTGAATACTGCTGTTGATCTAATTGTTGCACACTTTGGAACAAGTAGAGATCCAGGTGTAAAGGTAAGATGTATGTACTAATGGCTTAATGTGTCTATGATCTGATTTGGTTTAGGTATTAACATGTTCCTATGCCATTTTGTAATTTGTTTAAACGAAAATTGGGGGGAAAAAAGTAACACAGCGGTGTTTTATCTCTTCCGCCAACAATTTGTTTTCAACTTTTCAACTTTTTCTGGTTTGTTACAGTCAAGTGATTGTTTGCTGCAGTGAATCAGCCAAATCTTTATTGTTGCTGAAGAGAATCAGCACATTGTTTGCACCCGCAATCTCTGATTGTTTGTTTGTAATTAGGGTAAATTTTCATTGGTTACATATGGTGCGTGGAGCATCACTAGTAGCGTGTGTGGGTCAGAATATTAGTTCTTTTAGGTCTTTGACCTTTCATGCTTCCTCTTGTGCACTATTTCCTAATAGCCATTTTTGCCAGCAAAACCGAGTCCTTTGCTGTGGGCCTGTGGAACCCTTGGGAAATTATGTAAATTAGATCCAAACTGGATTTGACCAGATAGACCCTGCTGTGAGGATTGGGCAGGTTAGCGACGAAATGAAGGATCATGACGAATGGAGACTCCAAATGTGCCTGCTCCAGTGCCTTCCCCAGCTCCTGGGGCACAAGGAGCAAGTGCCATCTCCTCGTAGGTGGTCAGCTGCTGCAGGAGGACTGGCCTTGTCCTGCTCTCAGTCACTGCCCATGACTGTGGCCATTCTTGACCTGTAAACGAGCACGTTGATAAATGTTAGTTTGTGAATGAATGATGGACACAGCACCCCTATACATTGAGCACTTCCCTTGTTTGCCCAAACCCCTTTCAATAATTTGCTTGTTTCTCTTCCTGCCAATTCTCTTATCTGAATGACCTCTGAAGAGCTCTGTGCGTGTCAACGTGCCATTCTACTTATGTACAGTGAATGTGTAGCGCCATACAGTGTGGAAACTTAACAGCTGTTTATGCAGAAAGTCCAGCAAATGGACAGTTACATTGGGGCAATGCTTTTATGAAGGACGAATATACGTGTATGCTTCAGTGAGTACACTGACCTTGGCACTTCTTCTGATGCCACAGAATCTGACCTGGAATACAGCATTAACATGTTGTACTGTCTCCTCTCAAGCAGCTTGAGCCTCTTTTTCTCAGGAGGAGGCCTTCTGCCCTGAAAGGGAAATCCACCTTGGCCTCACATTCCTCATTAGCACCCTCAAAACACTGGGATTGATGCTTGCATTGCCTCCATGGACATCTGCTCAATTACTCTAACCAGTGTGCGACAGTTCCAAGAGTCCACAGAAATTAAGTCTGCGCATGCCCATGAAGGTTCTGTCAGCTCCAAATTCCAGGTAAATGGTTAAGGCTCAGCAGCTGCCCTTCAAAATGTGTTGCTTGGCCCAATTGTCCTATTGGCAGGAAAAGTCAATGAAGCCCGATGCCATGTGCACATTTTCCTTGTGCAGGAAGCACATTTTACAGGAAACTTTGTGATATCCGGCACCGACGGGACCGAGCTGTTGCCGTCCCATCAAAACTGCCGGACAAACCAGCGCTAATGTTGAAACATACGGAGCTTTGAGCTCCGTATCTGGCAACAAACCCTGTTGCAACAGCTTCTAAACAGTCAGCCGTACCTTGCAAGCATCTCTGTAGCTTAGCAACAGCTTCAGCGAGACCTTGCAGAGCCTGACTAGTGAAAAAAAAGCAACGAAAAGAAAAAAAAACAAATGAAACGGCTCCTGATTTTTGCCAGTGGATCGAGCATTCTGGACAGTTAACCTCCGGATAAACCAAAGTTTCCTGTAATGATGGGCCGAAGCCAAACAGAAGATTTGGCCATGCAGGGGTGCACATGCACACCGCTAATATTCGTGGACTCGTAAAATTCGGGCCATTGTGTACTTTTGGAAAATATGGAGTGCTTTCCTTTATTTCCTTTTTAGACAATTCACTTTTTAAAACTTTTGTTTATTTAAAGTAATTAAATAGTTATAATAATTTAAGTTCTACAGTCCAAAATTATAAAAATCTAATTTTGTCTTCATACACCCAAATACTTTTGAACGTTCACTTCATAATTTTACTTTTCATTATTGGCCACAGTTTTTCCTCTTGCCTTGTACTGTACTAGTATTTTTAGCATGATGCAAACTGTGAACAGTTGCACTTGCACACCAAGTTGTTTTCTTTTCCAGCATTATGAACAGGAAAAAAACATATTGTTCTTGGTACTTTTCCTTAAATTTATATCGCAACACATATGGTTGGAACCAAGTGCTGTTTGAACTCTTCTGCAGCCTGCCTTGCACAAAGATGGGCTTTGCTGCCCCAGTCTGCCTCCACTGATTCAGTGATATTTCATAATACTGATGCTAGAAAGGAGAAAGTGGAAGTCTTGCTAATAGCAAATTATTTACCTCGTCTATGGGCACAAGTCCCATTTGCACTGGCACAACTGGTATTTACAACTGTGTTGGAAAATGTTTTTAAAACATTGCCTTGTACCATAACAAATATGAAGTGTGATAAGTAGCACTTTTTTTTACAGGCCAAGCTTGGGAACAGTTCAGTCAGTCCCAATGTGGGCCACCTTGTACTTAAGTACCTGTGCCCAGCAATGAAAAATATTTTTCAAGATGGTTTGAAGGCATACATTCTGGATATGATCGTAGGACAAAGGAAAAATCTACCATGGACTGTGATTGAGGCTTCCACTCAGCTTGGTATGACACATCACTTTTAGCAATCGCTATATAAGGTCTTAATGCACTCAGTGCTCAGATTACAGGTTGTAATTTAGGTAGGACTTCCAACAATATCGAATAAGGTCTTGATAAAGACTGGTAGTTTAGGCAACCAGCAGTCTTGTATTCTCTTTGGGGAACAAGACAAATTGGTAGCTCTGAAGCAGATAAATTGATGGAATAATAACCATAACTCAACTTTAAACTTAGGATCAAATCAAATCTTGTAACATAGAAACATAGAAGATAGGAGCAGGAGTAGGCCATTCGGCCCTTCGAGCCTGCTCCGCCATTCAATGAGATCATGGCTGATCATCCAAATTCAGTACCCTGTCCCTGCCGTCTCCCCATATCCCTTGATCCCTTTAGCCTTAAGAAATATATCCAACTCTTTTTTGAATATATTTAATGAACTGGCCTCCACCGCCCTCTGTGGCAGAGAATTCCACAGGTTCACCACTCTCTGGGTGAAGAAATTCCTCCTCATTTCAGTCTTAAATGGCTTACCCCTTATCCTTAGACTATGACCCCTGGTTCTGGACTCCCCGGCCATCATAAACATCCTTCCTGCATCTAGTCTGTCCAGGCCTGACAGAATTTTATAGGTTTCGATGAGATCCCCTCTCAATCTTCTAAACTCCAGTGAGTATAAGCCCAATCGACACAATCTCTCCTCATACATCATTCCTGCCATCCCAGGTATCAGCCTGGTAAATCTTCGCTGCACTCCTTTCATGGCAAGAACGTCCTTCCTCAGGTAAGGCAACCAAAACTGCACACAATACTCAAGGTGCGGTCTCACCAAGGCCCTGTACAACTGTAGCAAGACATCCTTGTTCCTGTACTCGAACCCTCTTGGTACGAAGGCCAACATACCATTTGCCTTCTTAACCGCCTGCTGCACCTGCATGCTTACCTTCAGCGACTGGTGCACAAGAACACCCAGGTCTCTTTGCACTTCCCCTTCTCCCAATCTATTGCCATTCAAATAATAATCTGCCTTCCTGTTTTTGCCACGAAAGTGGATAACCTCACATTTATCCACATTATAGTGCATTTGCCATGTTTCTGCCCAATCACCCAACCTGTCCAAATCGTACTGGAGTTTCACGACATCCTCCTCACAGCTTACCCTCCCACCCAGCTTTGTGTCGTCTGCAAATTTGGAGATATTACATCCAATTCCCTCGTCCAGATCATTAATATATATTGTAACAGTAACCCAATAGCTCTCAAACTTTTGGGAGCAGACCCCATCAAAAAATTATATTCTCTCATGGTTGGCTAGCTATGGAATTCTGATAAGTCTGTTTAAAAAAAAACCTGCAAAACGAACAGTCATTCTTGCTCTATTCCTTGACTGCTGTTCACTCTTTTCGTTTTCTCTTTTTTCCCTTTCCTCTCCCCCTTTCATTTCTCTTCACTTCACCTTCCATCCTTTCCCCCTTCGCCCCCCCTTTCCCCCTTTTTAACATTTGCCACCCCCTTTTCCCCTCTACCCCTTATTTTCCTCTTTTACCTTCTTCTTTTCCCTAACTTCCCATTTCCCTTTCCCCATCTTCCCTGCCTTTCTCTCCCTCTTTCCCGCTCTTCTGAGGATGTTGGAATTGTGGATGGCTGCACAGGTGAAATGCAATTCAGAGCTCCTTAGTAGCGGGGTCTTTTTTAACCTTGTGGAGTGATGCAAATGGAGATGCATTACACAATTCTATGCACTCTATTTCTATTTGGCATGAAGTGGGCCATAAATAAATTAACATGCAAATGCAATTTTAAAATGTCGCTACTGCACTTCTGTGTTGTTATTACTATATACATGCATTAGGAGATAACTTCACACAATGTGGGCCTGGTTAAAGAAGTCACTTTTTCCCTAGTCAGAGAGCAGCCACTTGATTCTAAGAAGCCACTTGATTCTGTTGGAAGCCTATGCTGAGATCTACAAATTTAGTTTTTAAATATATTTGCATGGTGATTAGGTGGAAAAGGTGGGTTAATACACTGTCCTTTCACCTCTGACAGTCTCCTTGCTCAGCTGAATATCTAAGGGTCCTATGTGAAATGTGTGTGGGCTCTCACAATGCAGTTCTTAGTGTTTGTGGACCCATGGCTCTTCCCAAATGATAAGTACAAATTAACAGTCATAAGGAGGCCATAACCTTGGCTGGTGTGGAAAATGGGAAAATTCATACAAGGTAGTAGGGGTTTTCATGAGGTTAGGGTCAAGGCCAATTTGGCTAGCAATTTCTCCATGTGTTACACTCACCCACTGGAAAAATCATAGTGAGTATGTGGCCCCGATATTTATTCGGAACCCGGAAGAGAGCAGGGGGAAATTTTCAGACAGGTAATGCAGAAATAAGGGTTTCTCGCACTCGGCAGGATGTCTTTCAATTTTTTTGAACAGGTTTCCCGCCTGACGGCCTGTCTGCTTGACAGTCTGTCGGGCTGGAGAGCAGCCAAGGAGCGGGTGTCAGGTAAGTCCGACATTGTCGGGGGTTGGGCGGTGGCAGTGTAAGCTTGTCGGGCTTGGGGGAGACACTCCCGCTCCTCCTGATCCACAAGCAGTGCAGTCAAGGCACTTCCCTCAAGGATCCGACCCTCCTCGCCTCCTTTTACCTGCTGGGATGGGAATCCTGACCGCCATACGTTAAAAGTAAAAATTCAGCTAAAATGGAAGCACACAGCCTCCCTAAAAGATTTTCATGACCGGCCCACCTCCTGAAAGCAGTTTGTCGCCCGCCCTCCGACCCGCCTCCGTTAAAACCGGAACTGGGTTTGTTGGGGTCTGGTTTGAGAATTTTACATTTTTATCTTCCCACCCACCCCCAACCAACCCGTCCTTGGGGGTTAAAACTCCTCCCCACACACGACATGGCTTTCTGTCTTGAAGCCAGCTAGCTATCCATTCTGCTACTTGTCCTGTCTCCACATGCTCTACCCTTATTCATCAGTCTATTATGTGGTACCTTATTGAAGGCCTTTTAGAAATCTAGATATATTACATCTATTGCATTACCCTTGTCTACTCTATATGGGGTGGATGATGTCATGTAGATGGAAGTAATTGGTCTTTGTGTTGGAGAGGATATGGGTCAGAGCTCAGTTGACATTCGAATAAGATGCTGAGGTTGCGAATAATCAAGTTTAGCCTGAGACAATGGCTTGGGAGGGGGATGAAATCGGTGGCAAGTGTTTTGAGTTTGTGCCAAGGGTCAAAGACAGTTTGTTTACGAGTGAGCATTCTGGAGAGAAATGGGTAGAGGGGCAATTTATTCATCAGCCTAGTCCAATAAGGCAATGGTGGGTAGAATAATTGACATGGGAAGGAGGTTGATGAGGTTATCTCCCAGGGTGGAAACGTAGGCGAGAAATGAGGATGGGACCTTTGAGATTGCTGTTCATAAGGAGGCAGTAATGGGTGCTCCAATTTGGAGATGCACAAAGGGTAATAACTGTGGGCTTACTAAAGGAGGATTTATGTCTTGGATGTGGATCTCTGGATTACGCCCAGCGCCACATGCTAGTGAGAGTAGAAATAAGAAGATATTGTAAGTTAATGCGTGGCTAGAGACATAGCGCAGGAGGTAGGGCTTCAGATTGCTGGGACATTGGAACCAGTTCTGTGGCAGGAGGGACTTGTTCAAGATGGACGGGTTGCACCTGAACAGAGCTCAGACCAATATCCTTGCGGGCAGGTTAACTGGTGCTGTGGGAGTGGGTTTAAACTAATTCACCAGTTTGTTGGGCACCAGGATGTAGTATTAAAAAGTAGAAACAAGGTGCACAAAGGACTGGGAGAGACAGTTAGCGTTAGAAATAGTACAGAATTAGGTGGGATAATAGAAAATACAAAAAGGTCTAAGTTAGGTTTGGAGTGCATGTGTGTAAATGCACAGTGTGGTTAATAAGGTTGGTGAGCTGCAGGCGCAAATAGCCACGTGGGAATATGATGCAGTGGCGTTAACTGAGAACTGGCTCAAAAAAGGGGCGGATTGAATGCTTAATATTCCTGGGTACAAGCTATTCAGGAAGGATAGGGAAAGAAAAAAAGGAGGGGTAGCAGTTTTGATTAAGGAAAATATTACAGTGCTAGAAAGAATGTCCCTGAGGGATCAAAGAATCTATTTGGTTGGAGTTGAGAAACAATAAAGGAGCTATTACACTACTTGGTGTATATTATTGGTCACCAAATAGTGGGAAGGAGATGGAGGAGCAGATTTGCAAAGAAATTGCTGAAAGGTGCAAGGACTTTGGAGTAGTGATAATGGGAGACTTTAACTACCACAATATTGAATGGGGCAGTGATTGTGTTAAGGGCAGAGAAGGGGAGGAATTTCTGAAGTGTGTTCAGAAGAATTTTCTTGATCAGTATGCTTCCTGCCCAGCAAGGAAGGCAGCATTGCTGGATCTAGTCCTGGGGAATAAAGTGGGTCAAGTGAAAAATGTCACAGTTGGAGAGCATCTCGGGAATAGAGTCACAGTGTCATTATGGCACAGAAGGAGGCCATTCGACCCATCGAGTCCATGTAGAGCAATCCAGTCAGTCCTATTCCCCCGCTCTATCCCCGTAGCCCTACAAGTTTATTTCCCTTAAGTGCCTATCCAAGTTCCTTTTGAAATCATTGATCGTCTCCGCTTCCACCATCCCTGTCGGCAGCGAGTTCCAGGTCATTACCACTCGCTGTGTAAAAAAGTTCTTCTTCACATCCCCCCTGTATCTCTTGCCCAAAACCTTAAATCTGTATTCCCTAGTCCTTGTACCATCAGCTAATGGGAACAGCCTTTCCTCATAGCTAAGATTCTCTACTCCAGGCAACATCCTTGTAAATCTCCTCTGTACCCTCTCTAGTGCAATCACATCTTTCCTGTAATGTGGTGACCAGAACTGCACGCAGTACTCTAGTTGAGGCCTAACTAGTGTTTTATACAGTTGAAGCATAACCCCCCTGCTCTTGTATTCTATGCCACGGCTAATAAAGGCAAGCATCCCGTATGTCTTCTTAACCACCTTATCTACCTGGCTTGCTACCTTCAGGGAACTGTGGACTCCAAGGTCCCTTCGTTCCTCTACACTACTCTGTGTCCTACTATTTAATGTGTATTCCCTTTCCTTGTTAGCCCTCCCCAAATGCATTACCTCACACTTCTCTGGATTGAATTCCATTTGTCACTGTTCTGCCCACCTGACCAATTTACTGATATCTTCCTGTAGTCTACAGTTTCCTTCTTTAATATCAATCACGCAGCCGATTTTAGCATCATCTGCAAACTTCTTAATCATACCCCCTATATTCAAGTCTAGATCATTGATATATACCACAAAAAGCAAGGGACCTAGTACTGAGCCCTGTGGAACCCCACTGGAAACAGCCTTCCAGTCACAAAAACACCCATCAACCATTAGCCTCTGCTTCCTGTCTCCGAGCCAGTTTTGAATCCAACTTGACACTTTGCCCTGGATCCCATGGGCTTTTACCTTCGTGAGCAGTCTGCCAAGTGGAACCTTATCAAAAGCCTTGCTAAAGTCCATATACACTACATCAAATGCACTACCCTCATCTACCCTCCTTGTTACCTCCTCAAAAGATTCAATCAAGTCATACACGACCTTCCCTTAACAAATCCGTGCTGACTATCCTTCATTAATCCGTGCCTTTCTAAATGAAGATTTATCCTGTCCTTCAGAATTCTTTCCAATAATTTTCCCACCACCGAAGTTAGGCTGACTGGCCTGTAATTATTTGGTCTATCCTTTTCTCCCTTTTTAAACAAGGGTACCACATTAGCAGTCCTCCGCCACCACACCTGAAGCCAGAAAGGATTGAAAAATGATGGTCAGGGCCTCTGCTATTTCCTCTTTTGCTTCGCTTAACAGCCTAGGATACATTTCATCCAGGCCTGGGGATTTATCCACTTTTAAAGCTGCTAAACCCCTTAATATTTCCTCTCTCACTATGTTTATTTCATCTAATATTTCACACTCCTCCCCCCTGATGGCAATGTCTGCTTCGCCCCTCTCCTTTGTGAAAACAGACGCAAAGTATTCATTAAGAACCCTACCGACATCTCCCGCCTCCACACATAGATTACCCTCATGATCTCTAATAGGCCCTACCCTTTCTTTAGTTATCCTCTTACTCTTAATATATTTATAAAACATCTTTGGGTTTTCCTTGATTTTACGTGCCAAGAATTTTTCATGCTCTCTCTTTGCTTTCCTAATATCCTTTTTAATTGCACCCCTGCGCTTGCTGTATTCCTCTAAAGATTCTGGAGTATTTAGCCCTCGGTATCTGTCATACGCCTCCCTTTTTTTCTTTATTCTACCCTGTATGTCCCTGGACATCCAGGGGGCTCTAGATTTGTTAGTCCCACCTTTTTTCTTTAAGGGCACATATTTGGTCTGAACCCTCCAGATCTCCTCCTTGAATGCCTCCCACTGCTCTGACACTGATTTACCTTCGGGAAGCTGTTTCCAGTCCACTACGGCTAAATCCCCTCTGAGCTTAGCAAAATTTGCTTTTCCCCAATTTAGAATTTTTATTCCTGGTCCATCCTTGTCCTTTTCCATAACTATCTTAAATCTAACAGAATTATGGTCACTAGCACCAAAATGCTCCCCCACTGATAGGCTTTCTACCTGCCCAGTTTCATTCCCTAAAACTAAGTCCAGAACTGCCCCCTCCCTTGTTAGGCTTGCTACATACTGGCTAAAAAAGTTCTCCTGGATACATTTTAGGAATTCCGCACCCTCTATACCCTTCACACTAATTTTATCCCAGTTAATATTGGGGTAGTTGAAATCCCCTACTATTACTACCCTATAGTTTTTGCACTTCTTAGAAATTTGTCTACATATTTGTTCTTCTATCTTCCTCTCACTGTTTGGGGGTCTGTAGTACACTCCCAGCAGTGTGATCGCCCCTTTTTTGTTTTTCAATTCGACCCATATGGCCTCGTTTGATGACCCCTCCAACATATCATCCCTCCTCACAGCTGTAATAGTTTCTTTAATCAATACCACGACCCCCTCCCTTTTTACTTCCCTCTCTATCCCGTCTGAAAATCCTGTAACCAGCAATGTTGAGCTGCCATACCTGCCCCTCTTTCAGCCACGTCTCTGTAATAGCTATTATATCATAGTCCCAAGTATCTACCTGTGCCCTCAGCTCATCTGCCTTGTTCGCTATACTCCTTGCATTGAAGTATATACCATTTAGTACAGGCAAATCTCCTTGTTGACTACTATCTAGCCCTTGATTCCTCTGTCCTTCCAATTTACTTTCTACGTTTTTGTTTTCCAATTCCAGTTTTTCTTCCCTCCCTATTGACTCTATACTTAGGTTCCCATCCACTCTAAGCATATCCAGCCTTTCCAGTACATCCTGCCTATCAATTTTCACCCCATCCATTACCTCTACAATCTCAGCATCCTCTTCCTTTGTAAACACCAATACAAAGTACTCATTAAGTATTCTAGCCTTACCCTGCGCCTCTAAGCATATATCACCTTCTTTGTACCTAATAGGCCCCATCCCGCCTCTAGTAATCATAGTATCATAAAGTTTAGATTAGTTATGGAGAAGGACAAGGAGCAATCTAGAATAAAAATACTTAACTGGAGAGGGCTAATTTCAGCGAATTGAGGAGGGATCTGGCCCAGGTAAATTGGAGTCAAAGACTGGCAGGCAAAAATGTAATGGAGCAATGGGTGACGTTTAAAGAGGAGATGGTTCGAGACCAGTCTAAGTACATTCCTACAAGGGGAAAAGGGAGGGCAACCAAAGACAGAGCCCGCTGGATGACGAAGGAGTTGGAGAGTAGGATGAAGCAGAAAAAGGGGGTGTATGACAGATATCAGCTTGATAATACAAGGGAGAATCAGGCTGAATATATAAAGTACAGAAGAGAAGTGAAAAAGGAAATAAGAGAGGCAAAGAGACTAGATTGGCAACTAACATAAAGGGGAATTCAAAGTTCTTCTATCGACATATTAACAGTAAAAGTGCTGTCAGAGGACCAGTGGGACTGATTAGGGACCAAAATGGAGATCTATTGGTGGAGGCAGAAGGCATGGCTGAGGTACTAAATGAGTACTTTGCATCAGTGTTTACCAAGGAAGGGGACTTTGCCAAAGCTATGGTAAACGAGGAGGTTGCTGGGATACAGAATGAGATAAAAGTAGTTAAGAGGAGGTACTAGACAGGCTGGCGGTAATTAAAGTGGATAAGTCACCCGGTCTGGATGGGATGCATCCTAGATTGTTGAGGTAAGTAAGGGTAGAAATTGCGGAGGTACAGTACTGGCCACAATCTTCCAATCCTCCTTGGATACAGTGGTGGTGACAAAGGACTGGAGGATTGCAAATGTTGCTGCCTTATTCAGAAAAAGGGAGAAGGATAAACCTGGCAATTACAGGCCAGTCAGTTTAACGTCGGTGGTGGGGAAACTTTTAGAAATAATAATGCGGGAGAAAATTAACAGCCACTTGGGCAAGCATGGACTAATAAACGAGAGCTAGCATGGATTTGTTAGGGCAAACCTTGTTTGACTAACTTGATTGAGTTTTTTGGTAAGGTAACAGAGAGGGTGGATGAGGGCAGTACATTTGTATATGGACATTCAGAAGGTGTTTGATAAAAGTACCACATACTAGGCTTGTTAGCAAAATTGAAGCCCATGGGATAAAAGGGGCAGTAGCAGCACGGATACAAAATTGGCTAAGGGAAAGAAAACCGAGATTGTGGAGAATGGCTGTTTTTTGGACTGGAGGGAGGTATACAGGGGAGTTCCCCAAGGTTCAGTACCAGAACCACTGGTGTTTTTGATATGCATTCATAACTTGGACTTGGGGGTACAGGGCACAATTTCAAAATTTGCAGATGACATAAAACTTGGAAGTGTAGTAAACAGTGAGGAAGATAGTGATAGACTTCAAGAGGACGTAGACAGGCTGGTGGAATGGGCGGATACACGACGGATGTAATTCAACGCAGAGAAGTGTGAGGTGATACATTTTGGTAGGAAAAATGAGGGAGAGACCATACACACACTACAATTTTAAAAGGGGTGCAGGAACAGAGAAACCTGGGGTGTTTGTGCACAAATCTTTGAAGATGGCAGGACAGGTTAACAAAGCAGTTAATAAAACATATGGGATCCTGGGCTTTATAAATAGAGGCATATAGAGTACAAAAGCCAGGAAGTTATGTTAAACCTGTACAAAACACTTGTTCGGCCCCAGCTGGAGTATTGTGTCCCATTCTGGGCACCACACTTTAGGAAGGACGTGAAGGCTTTGGAGAGATTTCAGAAGAGATTTACTGGAATGGTTCCAGTGATGAGGGAATACAGTTTCATGGATAGAGTGGAGAAGCTGGGGTTGTTCTCCTTAGAGCAGAGAAGGCTAAGAGGAGATTTGATACAGGTGTTTAATATTATGAAGGATTTAGATAGAGTAAATATCCAAAGGCTGAAGGGTCAATAACAAGAGGGCACAGATTTAAGGTGATTGGTAAAAGAACCAGAGGCTACATGAGAAAAAACTTTTTCATGCAATGAGCGGTTAGGATTTAGAATGCACTACCTAATAGATTGGTGGATACAGATTCAATAGAAGCCTTCCAGAGGGAATTGGATAAATACTTGAAGGAGAAAAATTTGTAGGGATATGGGGAAAGAGTCAGGGAGTGGGACTAACTGGATTGCTCTTCGAAAGAGCCAGCAGAGATTTGATGGGTCTTATGGCCTCTTGTGCTATTCTATGAGTCTGTGAAACTAATTTCATAGGGAACACTTAACAAATGTCAAAGAAGAGAGACTGAGATTGCTTCAGCCCAATCTTGGCACAGTTTAATTCAATCCAAAGTCCCAGAGGTGAAAGGGCAATGTTCTAATCCACCCAGTTAGCATCGAGAAATTCCTGATAACAGCTCATCTTTCAAATAAAATGTGTTGTCCTTTCATTGTTGTTTTGATACTTCATCTTTTTTTCTCTTCAGGTCCTTCTACCAAGGCACTTAACAATCTTTATTGCAAGATAAGTCACTACTCCGAGTTAACGAGCCACATCACAAGATTTAACGCATTCATCTTTGGCCTTCTGAAGTAAGTTGTGACTAATTGTCAGAACTTGAAAACAAAGTTAGTTGCATTAACGGTGTTCAAAATGAAGACAAGAATTTCATGGGGTGTATTTTAAGACCATTGGTAACTTCAGTTGAATAGAACTTTTCTACAGAATTTTGTTGAGTCCTCAATTTTTAAATGGTTATTTAAAGTATCAACAGGCCAGATAAAATTTTGCAGTAAATCTTATTTTTGTAACCCACACTTAGATTTGACCACTAATTTTTACATATTCTCACATGGTAATCTGATTCATGCCAGCCTAACTGTAACAGTTCCCTTTTATGAGACACCCAGGTTTAGTGACCACTATCGTCATTCACGTTATCTTAAGTGATAACTCTTTTACTTGCAGAAAAACCCATATAAGTAGGAGAAACCATTCAATAACTTTATCTTTTAAGTACTGCAAATAAAGTTTAAGCCCTCGATTTTAACTGATCCGTGGAGTCAGGATTGGAGGCGTGCGGGGGTTAAAGTCCTGAATTCGGGGGTCCCAACACCATCCCGCCCCAAACCCGCCGCCATGTAAGTTTCAAAGGAGGCGGGTACCCGCCCCGCGCTGGGACCCACCTACCCGAGGCGGGAAGGGATTAGTGACAATTAACTGCCTGTTAACAGGTAGTTAACAGGCAGTTTTTAGCCTAATCCCTATTTTAAAGCTTGAAGTGTGGGATTCCCGACAGCTCCAAACCACGCCAAGTTAGAGGTGTCGGGCCGTCGGGTTGAAGGACTTGGAGGGGTCGAGATATCGGTGTTCAGGTGAGTGATGGGTGCATGAGTGCAAAGGTAAGTGTGTTTGGTGTGTCTAAAGTGTGTAAAGAAGTTTAAATTACCTGTACTTACCTTTTTAGCCTTCCTTCCTCTAGGTTTCGGGAGTCCATCATCTAACCGGCACAGAAAGCAGAATGGCTGTGAACTGTCAAAAGTGACAGCCTGCAGCTTTCTGTGCCGGAGAGATTTCTAACTGAGTCTGTGTAGAAGGACTCAAGTTAGAAGTAAGACTGTCACTGTTTGACAGCTTCAAACAGCTGTGAAACACTGATATTTCATCTGTCAAAATGTCTTCACAGATAAAATTTCAGTCTGTGACGTTACCTGTTGCCGGGTGGCCCTTAATTGGCCTGCTGAGCCCGCTGGGTGGGCTCAACAAGGTCAATCAAGTTAAAATCGTGTGGATAGGCCGCATCGCGATGGAGGCGGGACTACAACCCCGAAAGTTGTAGTCCTGCCTCCTTCCCGACTTCTGAGTGAAAATCACCCCCTAAGACTTTCAGGCTGGAATTGTGTTCGGTGAGGTGGGATGGGGTGGGGTCCAAGGCGGGCGGGAAACCTGGGAGGCTGGGTTTCCCGTAGTCCCTGCCGATTTTACCAGCAGGGCCTAATTTAAATATCAGGCCTCGGTTTCCCTCTCGCAGCCAGCCAGCCAGCCACTGTCAGGCAGTGCATTCCAAAACCTAACCACTCATTGGATTAAAAGTTTTTTCTCATGTCACCTCTGGTTCTTTTGCCAATCACCTTAAATCTGTGCCCTCTTGTTATTGACCCTTCAGCTTGAGAGGTTGGCTGGCTGCGGGCAGGTAGGCCTCAGTGGCGAGGGATCGGTGGGAGTGGGCGGGGTCAACAACCAGGAGGGGGAGTCGACAATCGGGAGGCGGGAGAGGATCGGAGGGGCTCAGCAATCGGGAGGGTGGAGAGAGGATCGGAGAGGCTCAGCAATCGGGAGGGGAGAGAGGATCGGAGGGGCTCAGCAATCGGGAGGGGGGAGAGGATCGGAGGGGCTCAGCAATCGGAAGGGGAAAGAGGATCGGAGGGGCTCAGCAATCGGGAGGGGGGAGAGGATCGGAGGGGCTCAGCAATCGGGAGGGGGGAGAGAGGATCGGAGGGGCTCAGCAATCGGGAGAGGGGAGAGAGGATCGGAGGGGCTCGGCAATCGGGATGGGGAGAGAGGATCAGAGGGGCTCAGCAATCTGGAGGGAGGAGAGAGGATCGGAGGGGCTCAGCAATCAGGAGGGGGGAGAGAGGATCGGAGGGGCTCGGCAATCGGGATGGGGGAGAGAGGATCGGAGGGGCTCAGCAATCAGGAGGTGGGAGAGGATCGGTGGGGGGGTGTTTTCAGGATCGGCAGGCGATTAGGCGGAGTGGTCGGGGATTGGCAGGCAAGCGGGGATCGCGGAAGGGGGGATCAGATATCGCGGGGAGGGGGGTGGTGGGGGGCCGGAGGATCGGGGATGGCCTCCGGAGGATCGTGGCCGGCCTCATCATCGTTGTGGGGGGAGGCCTGGGAAGGCGATCGGAGGCCTTGTTGAGGGGGGGGGTCTTCGATCGCAGGTGGGTGGGTATGGTCAGGACCCTGGATCCAGGAGTTAGGTATAAAGCCACTTACCTCCTGGATGCATAAGTCCCCACCTTGGTTTAACTGCCGGATTTCACGAATTGTGTGAAACCCGTCCACAGGCAGTTAAAAACAAAATGGAGGGGAAAATAGAGGCTTCCAGCCTCATTACAGTACTTAAATTACGGTACTGCCCCCTGGCAGCGAGTTAGCTGCCCGCCCTCCGGCAAAACCGGAAGTGAGCAGGTTGGAGGTGGGATCAGGTCGGGATTCACATTTATAACAATTTAACTGCCCTCACGCTCCAAACCCACCTGTCTTTTGATGGGAAGATTCCGGCCTCAGTCTCCATTACATAATAAACTAGCTGGGGGGGGCCTGGCGTTGCCAAGGGTTTTTTGGGCCTGGTCGATGTCTGGGCCGGGAGCCTGGGACTGGATTTGGGCTGTCGACAGTTGGAGAAGCCTAGGCCTCGGGGCCTGGGGTATTTTCCACTGTTTTTTAACCTAAACATTTCTAGCTTTTAATACCTTCAAAGATGAAAGTTAAAGTACTTATAAAACATTTTTGGTAAATGTTATTTTTTTTGAAAAAGATACTGACCTCGATTATCATATTTTTAGCTTGAGGCCCAGCTGGTGTTTAATGGCTGCCAGATCCCTGAGCTGAGAATGATTAGTCCCGCCCACACACGCACCGATTGGTCAACCATCAGGTGACTGAACTGTAGGATTGGTCAATCATCACGTCATAGGATTGGTCAACCTTCACGTCACTCAATGCTAATGAGTGGATAATGAGTGGAATTTTGAAGGGTTTTTGTATACTGCCTGAACAATTTTTGTCTGAGCAAAAAGTAAATACGCTTATGAGGTTTCGATAATTATAAGCTTTCTTTCGATATAACACATGTGTAGGTACGCTCTATAACATTTGATTGTATAGCCGGACAGACAAAAATGCAACGTACTGTAGATCGATAGATAGATAGATTATTATGGAACGATAAAGGACAATAAAACCGGTTCCTTCTACAAACCATTTGCTTTTTGACCTGGCATGGACTGTACCCAACCCATTCAATCTCCTAAGGGAGGTGACCGACCACAGTGGAAATCTCCAAAAAGATCCGGTCTGTGAAATTTCTCCTTGAAGGCAGTGGGTAGCCGAGGGAAAACTCAGAGATGAATATTGAATGGCTGAAAGGGAGGAAGCAGTGCGTACCAGTCAGGGGAGCGATATCAGGCTAGAGACTTTACTCCACTAACTAGTACTTGCTGCTTCTCTTTCAGTCAATACTGAGTGAAGTACCCGGTGATCAGTACTGTTTCTAATCTACATAAACAACCTGGATTTAGAAATTCAATGCAAGTTAGTCACATTTGCAGGTAATACTAAACTGGGGTGGGGGCAGGGGGCAAGGAGAGGCCATTTTACCTAATGAAGCACGAAAGGAATTACAGATTAACCTAGATAAAATTGCAAGTGGGCAGAGTTATGACATTCAGTACAGATAAATGGATGACGTTATACACTGGGGAAAAATATGGAGATCATACTGAATGAATAGTGCTAGACACCTATTGAGAGGCTGAGAGAGAACTGTGGTTATTGCTCCACAATGGCTGGATATAGTGAGGGAACACTTGCCATATTCAGCCATTGCAGAATAGCAATCAACAAAGCAAACTGAATGTGGAATTATAATGGCCCGTATTTTCCGATGACTACGGGTGTGTACGGACTGTGTACACACCATAAAATGAAATTTAGGTCCAACATTTAGAATTATAGTTACTCAACAGGGTCCTCACGACCTATCAGGTCAGCCCACTTGGGGAATATAAACCATATCCCGCATTGAAAACCGGTATTTCCGATCTGTCAAGAATGCTCTTGACCGATCGGACGCTTGCCTCTGCGGGCGGATAGTTCCGCTTTCTGGAGAACCTCCACCCACAGAAAACCATTAGAAACCTTACGTCTGGTAAAAACAGGCATAAGGCCTGCTTTTACCAGCATAAGAGTTGAAAAAGTTTTTTGAAAATTCACTCATTTATCATTTAAAAATACTTTTTTTACAAAAGAGGTAAGTTTATTTTTAGCCCCGTAAAAAATGTCAATTATTTTTTTCAAAAAATTACATTTTTGTTTAAAATATTTAATTTATTGTAATTTTAACTCATTTTAAAAACGTGATGGTTTTGTTAAAATTTATTTTTGGTGTGATCTCCATTCATATATTTGACAGGTCTATCTGTCAAAAGTATGAAGGGAGATTCCCTTCTCCTATTGGTTGGCCTGGCCCACATGATCCCAGGGACGCTTGCGAACTGCATGCGCCCCTGGGATACGTGGGCCCTGTGCATTTTGACTGTGGAGAGGCCCAGGAACGGAAGTGTCTGGACCTCGGGAGCCCTCGGGTAAGAGCGTAGATTTTTTTTTCAATAGGAGGTCTCCGCACGCAGGAAGCCTCCTATCGGAAATTACGGGCCATTGTCAAATTGGTAGAGTTTGAAGGCATAATTCTGAATCTGTATTCTGTTCTGCTCAGGCCTCTCTTGGAGTACTGGCCATTGAGACACAAGGGAAATAACCAAGCCCTGGAAGTGGCATAGAGCAGGGCCACGGGGCTGATCCCTTGTGTCAGAGGACTGAGTTTTGAGGAAAGATTTTAAACACTTGGAGGGCGAACTTTGGTTACGCCCCGTTTGGGGGCGGTAACCAAATTAGCGCCTCACATTTTCCACCCCGACCGCTAGATTGGGCTTCCCGCTCTGGCGAGGAAGCGGAGCGCTATCTCGGGTGCTCCAGTTCCTCTCTGGATGGGGCGGAAAGCGTGGTAGCGCGGAGCGCTCTGTGTAGCGCTGACGCGTTTCAGCGCCCTTCCCTTCCGTTAAAGGGGAGGGCCACTGCACACTCTGCAGGCTGTTTGACGGCCTCCAATAGCCCACCAGGGTGGCGTGGTGCCGTGGCCGCAGCCCGGCACCGAGACGCAGTGCTGGACAGCGCAATGGCGGTCACAGACCCCGCCAAGAGGAGCCAACCTGGAGGTTGGCCAAAATTTAAAATGTCCCCGCGGGGCACAGCAGGACCGCCCCTTTAATTAGCGCCCTGCCAGCTATCGGCTAGTGCCTCAATAGCGCTCTGCCGAATTTCTCGGCAGGCACTATTAGCGTCCCCGCCTGGGCGCTAAGCCCTTTGCCCCCGGAGGCGCTAACGGCGGGCGCAAAGGTGGTGAATTTTGCCCCCTTAGATTCTTCAAACCAGAAACCAGGTGAATGACAGAGGGCTTTATCAAGATACTAGGTGGAAAAAGAAAAGTTAATTTGGAGCACTATTTCACGTTAAACCATGGTTGTAATATAAGGGGCATGGTACAAATTGGGAAAAGCTAAGCTCAGGATTTATATCAAGATGTTCTTCATGTAATGACTGATTAACACTTGAAATAGTCTTCCAGGTAGGTTAGTGGAGGCAAAAAATTATAGACATTCATATGGCAGGGTAGTTTTGCGTGGAGAATGGGTGGCTGGCCCAGAGGGCATTGGAGTGATCGAGTCTAGAGGTAGATTTCAGCAGCAGGTGGGCTGAGGTAGGACTGGAAGTTGGCAATGTTGTGAAGTTGAAAGTAAGTGATCTTTGTGATGGAGAAGATATATGGGCTCAATTTTGTCAATGGGGAGCTTTCGGAGGCGGGACTTCCACTTTTTGGGTTGTAGTCCCGCTTCCATCGACTTGTGGCCAACCCACGCTATTTTCCCTTGATTGACCTTGTTAAGCCCGCCCAGCGGGCTCAGCAGGCCAATTAAGGGACACCTGGTTACTGGTGATGTCAGCGATTGACATTTCATCTGTCAAGAGCTCTGTGAAGCGGTCAAACACTGACAATCTGTCTTCTAACTAGAGTCCTTCTACTCAGACTCAGTTAGAGAGCTCTCCAGACCAGAAAGCAGAGGCTGCAGCTTTTGACAGTTCAGCGGCCATTCTGCTTTCTGTGCCGGTGAACTGAGGGACTCCCGAGAACTGAAGGAAGGAAGCCTGCAGGAGAAAGTAAAGGTAAGTAAAACTTATTAAAACACTTTACACTTACCTCACACACTTACCTCTGCACACATGCATCCATCACTCACCTGCACAATGGACATCTCGACCCCTCCAACCCCTGCAGACCGACAGTCCGCCTTGCTAACTTGGCGTGGTTCAGAGCCGTTGGACAGCCCACACTTCAGGGCTAAAAATAGGGATTAGGCAAAAAACTGCCTGTTAACTACCTGTTAACAGGCAGTTAATTGGCACTAATCCGCTTCTCGCCTCGAGGAGGCGGCTCCCAGCACAGGTCGGGTACCCGCCTCCTGGGACATTGGCACGGAGGCGGGTTGGGGGCAGGATGGGTTCCTGCCCCCCCGATTCTGCAATTTTCCCACCACTCCCGCCCCCAAACCCGCCTCCTTGGGGCTTGGAAAATCGAACCTGTAGAGTCGGAAGCTCAGCTATGGTTCGAATAGAATACTGAGGTGGCAAACAGTCTGGTTCAGCCTGAAACAGTATCCAGTTTCTGCTGGGGGCCATAGACATTGGTATTAGCTGATTCCAACTCCCAAGCGTAGTTACTCAATGAGGTAGAACCAGGCTGCACGCAACCTTAGCATCCTGTTTGACCAAGAGCTGAGCTTCAAATCCCATATCTTATTCATTACCAAACCAGCTGAATTTAAGTTTTGCAAGATTGCACGTCTCTGTCACTGCTTCACTCCTATTGGTGTTGAAACACCGTTGACATCAGCGGCCTCATTGCTGGCATCCTGATCTTCGTCCTTCATAAACTCCAATTCATCCAAAATTTCACTTCCCACATCCTGTCCCACACTAAACTTTGCTCGACCATCACCCTTCGTTGCGAATCTACACTTGGCGCCCTGTCCTCCAACACATCAAATTTACAATCGTCTTCCTCCTCTATAAATCCCTCCGGAGCCTGGCACCGCCATCTAGTGCACTGAAGAAAGATTTTTTAATACTTTATTCTTTCTAAAGACTTTTGCATTCATGCCCTTGAATTCCTTGATCAGAATGTTAAAAATTTAATTAGTTCTTACATTGATATTATCCATGTGTTTTGTAACTTTAAAGACCTGGATCTTGATCCTGCTCAATTCTTGTTTCTCCAGTGAAATAAATTCATGTTGTGAGTCACTCTATATAACTTAGCCTCTCAAATCTTGGAATCATCCTTGCTGCTTTTCTTTGACCTACCTATATCCAAAGAATTTGCCTGAATTTGCACATGAACTCCTAAGTTTGGCCGTATAAAATTGGCTGGGTACTTCCTCTTTGTCCTTTTTATTGTATTTCTCCCCTCAGTACCAGATATTATGAATTCTCTAGTTTGGCTTAAAATTAATTTTTATTGGTTTCAAATGATTTTTTTAGATGTTTTATCTGCTGTAGTTATATGTTGAATCATAGAATCCGTGGAAAAAATACAATGACCCTGAAATTATGGTGCCTTCGCTAGCGTATGCTCAGCGTGCGCCATCATAATCCTGCTGAAAGGCCCTGGGACTTCCGGGTTTCCGCATGTGCAAAAACCCGGAACTTGCGATCTGTCAAAGTTCGCCTTGACAGATCTACTGAACCGAAAGTAAAATCAGCTTCACTGGCGCAGAGTTGGGTTATTTGCCCAATAATTGCCCACAAAACTTACTGGTAAAAGCAGGGTTATTATAAATCATAAATTAAACATTTAAAAATAAAAAATGAATACGCAAACACAAAATTAGTTTATGCAAATATTGGCCCAGATTAAAATGTTTAAAATTCTTTTTCAAAAAATTTAATTTTTATTGCATTTGGTGTCATGAAGGGACTTTTAATTAAAATTGAAAATCAGAACATTTATATTTATTAGAATTATGTAAATTGTTTAATTATTTGGGGATTCCATTGCATGTCATTAGGGGATTCAATCGGAAATGACTGCAATGGAATCCTCCTTTGTGATCGGAGGACGAGGCCCAATGTGATCCCAGGGACGCTTCCGAACTGCCTGTGTTCCTGGGACCAGTGGGCCCGGGTCCTGAACTCTCCGTTGCCTGGGAACCTGGAGGTAAGTTCGGAAATGTTTCGTGGGTCGGAGGCGTACTCCGGAGGTACGTCTCCGACCGCAATTTCAAGGCCATTGTGACAACCCTGTTAGTCATGGTATAAATAAACTACATTCCTAGACTAAGAATTTATGAAGTGACTGCGAGAACATGAGCATAACATTTTACTATACTTATATAATTTATTTTATGTTCTTTGCAGTATCAGATCCTTGGAGTTTTGGCTTAATCACTTATATAATCATGAAGGTAAGACCAAGTTATAATTACTGTTGCTAGAATGTTTCTACTAATTAGTTTACTTGTACAACAATAACAACCCTGGACTAGAAATTCCTGGTGAGCCATTATACTACTAGAAGTACGACAGGATGGGACTTCCATCTGCTAATCACCCCTGGTGCTGACCCCATTCCATATCCCATGGATGGAGTCATTAGCATAAAAGAGGAGGCACCCATGCCATTCATGGTTTGGAATTTCGAAGCAGCGCCTTGTTGCTCCATTGGGGTGGAGGAAAACCTCGCTGGCCTAACTGGAAAAAAAATTCATCCCATCCTCATGCTTGGTGTACTTGCCACCTTCATAATGGTGTTGATCTCTCTGAAATCACTTGCCATTGGTAAATGGCGTTGTGGATCCTACTTATGCCTGTTGTATGGCAACTATACCTGTATGATGCAGGCATACTACACTGGCCATGCAGTAGGCGAAAATGGTGGGATTTCACATTTGGAGGTAGCACTTACCCGTTTCATACCCGTTAAAATTCTGCATCAGGCAAGAAAGGCTCTCCACACCCCACCTTCAGGCCCAGATTGCATGATTTCCAAAAATGATAATCCCAAATTAGGGGCACGGGAAACTGTGAGGAAGAATCCAGGGCTATGGTCAGGTTGGCAAAGTGGGCAGATAAATGGCAGATACAATTCAATGCAAAAAAAAGTGCAGTACAGTTTAGGAAAAGTGGAAAAGATAAATACCTTAAATGGTACGATTCTTAACAGTGTAGGATCAGATAGATCTGCAGATATAGAAAGGTAGGAGCATCGGTAGAAATATCCATTAAAAATTCAAAAGGTGGATTGAATATTCAAGCATGAAAGTGGTGTTGAATATGCACAAGATATTGATTTCAAGATATTGATGCAAGATTTCAAGGATCGCAAGCTTCATCAACTCTTGAACACCAACGCCCCTCCGGAACCACCTTCTCCTTCACTTTCCTCTGACCCCCCCTTCTCCCAATCTCGCCCCCTGCCACATCTTCACTATCCCCTCTGACCTTCCCCTCTCTGACCCCGAACGATCAGTCCTCAGCAAAGGCCTGAGCTTCATCCCCTTACGCCCCCACCTCAATGAATTTCGAGCTCGGCACGATGTTGAGCTCTTTTTCCGCCGCCTTCGTCTCCGTGCCCAC
The DNA here is from genome assembly GCF_052327205.1 of Somniosus microcephalus. Classification (NCBI taxonomy): domain Eukaryota; kingdom Metazoa; phylum Chordata; class Chondrichthyes; order Squaliformes; family Somniosidae; genus Somniosus; species Somniosus microcephalus. Next base: position 283,275,321 of record NC_140988.1, on the reverse strand, counting down.
TTCTCTGGCCAGGAGTCTTCCCCCCGCACGGCTGACCCTTTCTCCCGCTTTCAGAATTCACGTTCTACCTGGACCCCTCCCCCTGGCCTCTTACCCTCGCTAGATCTTTTCATCGCTAACTGCCGCTGTGACATTGGCCGTCTCCATTTCTCTGCTCCCCTCACTCACTCCAACCTACCTCCCTCTGAACTTGCAGCACTCCATTCTCTTAGATCCAACCCTGACATTGTCATTAAACCTGCTGACAAGGGTGGTGCTGTTGTTGTTTGGCGCACCAACTCTCCAACATCGCCTCCTACCAACACCTGGACCATGACCCCACTACCGAACATCAAACCACCGTTTCCAAGACTGTCACTGACCTCATCTCCTCTGGAGATCTTCCCCCCCGCGGCCACCAACATCATAGTTCCTCAACCCCGCACAGCCCGCTTCGACCTACTTCCCAAGATCCACAAACAGGACTGCCCTGGTAGACCCATCGTTTCAGCCTTGCTCCACCGAACTTATCTCTTCCTATCTCGACTCTCTTTTCTCCCCTTGTCCAGTCTCTTCCCATCTACATCCACGACTCTTCAGACGCTCTCTGCCACTTTAACAGTTTCCAGTTTCCTGGCCCCAACCGCCTCCTTTTCACCATGGACGTACAATCCCTCTACACCTCCATCCCCCACCAGGATGGCCTGAGGGCGCTCCGCTTCTTCCTTGAACAGAGGCCCGACCAATCCCCATCCACCACTACCCTCCTCCGCCTGGCTGAACTTGTTCTCACATTGAACAACTTCTCCTTTGACTCCACTCATTTCCTCCAAATTAAAGGTGTTGCTATGGGTACCCGCATGGATCCTAGCTATGCCTGCCTTTTTGTGGGATATGTGGAACACACTTTGTTCCAGTCCTACTCGGGTCCCCTCCCTCACCTCTTTTTCCAGTACATTGATGACTGTATCGGTGCCGTTTCCTGCTCTTGCCCTGAACTAGACAATTTCATTCACTTTGCCGCCAATTTCCACCCTTCCCTCACCTTCACATGGTCCATCTCCGACTCTTCCCTTCCCTTCCTCGACTTCTCCGTCTCCATCTCTGGGGATAGGTTACTGACCAACAATCACTACAAGCCCACTGACTCCCACAGCTACCTGGACTACACTTCCTCCCACCCCGCCTCCTGTAAGAACTCTATTCCATTCTCCCAGTTTCTCCGTCACCGCCGCATCTGCTCTGACTATGCCACCTTCCACACCAGTGCTTCCAACATGTCTTCCTTTTTCCTCAACCGAGGATTCCCCTCTACCGTGGTTGACACGGCCCTTGACCATGTCCGTTCTATCTCCCTCACTTCTGCCCTCACCCCTGCCCCTCCCTCCCGGAACCACGATAGGGTTCCCCTTGTCCTCACCTTTCACCCCACCAGCCTCCACATTCAATGGATCATCCTCCGCCATTTCCGCCACCTCCAAAGTGATCCCACCACCAAACGCATCTTCCCCTCCCCTTTCAGCATTCCGTAGGGACCGCTCCCTCTGAGACACCCTAGTCCACTCCTCTAACACCCCCAGCACCCCTTCCCCTTCGCCCAGCACCTTCCTGTGCAAGCGCAGGAGATGCAACACCTGCCCTTATACCTCCCCCCTTCCCACTGTCCAGGGCCCCAAACACCCCTTCCAGGTGAAACAGCGATTTACTTGTACTTCTTGCAATCTAGTATACTGTATTCGCTGCTCACGATGTGGTCTCCTCTACATTGGGGAGACCAAACGCAGATTGGGTGACCGTTTTGCGGAACACCTCCATTCAGTCCGTAAGGATAACCCTGAGCTTCCGGTCGCCTGTCATTTTAATTCACCGCCCCATTCCCACTCAGACCTCACTGTACTCGGGCTCTTGCATTGTTCCACGGAAACCCAGTGTAAGCTCGAGGAACAGCACCTCATCTTCCGATTAGGCACTTTACAGCCTTCCGGACTCAATATCGAGTTCAACAATTTCAGATCATAACCTCGGCCCCCGTTACATTTTTACTTATTTTTTATCCACACCTTTGATTTGGCCCTTCCCCCCCCCCTTTTTTTCTCTCCCACATGGCAGCTGTCTCCCATTCTGCCAGCGCATTTCACACCTAATCTAGAGCTGTCTTTTGTCTCCACTAGTCCTATCACCATCTCGTCTCGTTTTGAATACCTCTTAATGTCTCTTCACTTCTCTTTTGTACTCTCCCAGCCTGGCCTTCAGTCTTGACAAAGGGTTTGACCCGAAACGTTGACTCTATTTTCTCTCCACAGATGATGCCTGGCCTGCTGAGTTTTTCCAGCATTTTCTGTTGTTATTTCAAGATATTGAATGTGTCCTAGTTGGAGTATTGTGTGCAGTTCTGGGCATGTCATTTTCAAAAGAAGCTTAGAGCCATGGAGAGTATAACAAAAGTTCACTAGAATTAAGCTAGGAACAGTTGTAAAGAAAAGCTTGAAAAATGGTGCTTTTTTCAGTGGAAGAGAATATTAAGTGGATCTGATAGAGGTTTTCAAAATGATGAAATGTTTTGAGAAGGTCCACTGATTGGTGAATTTCTTACATGGGGGCTAGACTCTTGATTATCATTGGAAGCTTTTTTTTTTGCAGACAACATGGAATGTTTTACCGCTACTATGGTCTCTATTTTAACCCCCCTTCCCCCCACCGCCGACTGACAAGGTCAGACGAGGGGCTAAAATATCAGAAATGCTAATTCTGCCGCATTCCTGGACAATGCAATATTAACAGCGGCAATTATCGGGGTCACTGCGCCTCATGTTATAGAGAAGCGGGCGGCTCATAAATATATGTAAATTGAGGTCCTATGATGCAATTAGGACCCCAATATGCTTTTAACTAGCAGGTCAGCGAGATCACTAGGGGAACCCTGGCAGCATAGGGTCCTGACTGATCATTGGGCTGAATGTAAAAGGGCCACGATGTGAATAAAGCTGCAACATTCACTGGTGCTCTTTTACTTCATTGTGGGCTGTGATTCTGTGATCACTGTTTGCTTTGGCTTGCAATTTGGAGAATCATTACAAAAAAATGGAGCAACTGATCATGGGTGCTGCTTTAGGTGCACTCTATTGGAGTGAAGAGGAAAAGGAGCAGCAGCAGCAAAGGGGTGATGAAGAAGGAGCTGTAGGAAGGCTACAGAGAAGGCAGCAATGTGCACAGAAGGCCTTATCCACCTCACAGAGTCTACAGACAAGGGGCTCAGCTTCCTTGATCTGTCTGAGGAGCAGTGCTTCAGGAGGCTCCGATTGTCAAGACAGGTCATCGCGGACCTCTACAGCCTCCTGGAAGAAGACCTACTGCTTGCTGGCAGTGAAAGTGACCACCGCCCTCAACTTGTATGCCTTTGGATCCTTCCAGGCTGCTATGGAGGACATATCAAGGGTGTCACAGTCAGCCACCCACAAGTGCATCAGGCAGGTCACGGATGCCTTATTTGCCAATTACATTTCCTTTCTAACTGACGTCAGCAGTCAGAAAGAAAGAGCATTATGGTTTGCAGCTCTGGCTGGCTTTCCACAAGTGCAGGATGCGATAGACCTCTCCCTCTGACCAGCCAGGAGCCTTTGTGAACCACAAGCGTTTCCACTCCATCAACGTGCAACTCATGTGCATCCACAAGAAGAGGTTCATGCAAGTATGTGCCCAATACCCAGCCAATACTTGTGGCAGTCCAATATATCCAGCCTTCACCACCACCCCCCCACCTCCTCCATGTTTCGACCTGGCACCAGTGTTAGAGGATTGCTTGGGGACAAGGGATGCCTCCTTCTACCATGGCTGATGATGCCTCTTTGGAACTCACAACAGAACAAGATCAACAGCAGTCACATCACCACAAGGTGCATCATGGAGCAGGCCATTGGGATGCTCAAATTGAGGTTCAGGTATCTTGATAGGTCAGGAGGCTCCTTGCAATACTCGCCAGCTAGCGTCTCCAGAATAATTGTGGCACGCTGTGTTCTACATAACATCATTCAACAAAGAGCACTGATGGTGCAGGAGGAAGAAGACCTGCAGGACTCATCATCTGATGAGGAAGAAGATGTTGAAGGATATGACGCATGGCGTGAGGAGCATCTTGTGGCTCGAGATGCATGGAATCTACTCATAGCACAGTGCTTCACCTCGAGATTTCTTAATCCTACCATTCTTATGTGACCAGACCTCCTTGGACGAACAGTCCTGCAACCTTCACTCCATTGCTTTATAATCGTCCAATTTGTCACTGTGAAAAGATTGAACCGGCTTCCACATCTATGACATAATGACAGGCAGACACAGAAATTGCCTTGAAATCAAAGGGCACACGAGAATGATAAAAATGTGAGGTTTTAATGTGCACCAGAAAACAAGTCTTCCCAAATCAAGTACTCAAACACCCAAATGTGAACCTTAAGTGCCTAGGCTGCTGTGTATCTTCCCTCAGACTCCTGAGATGCTCACAGCCGACAACCTTGAATGCTAGAGCCAGTAAGGGCCCTGCTACTGACTGCTGCTCCTGGACCTCTGCCGGGGTAGTCTGGGCTAGGAGGACTTCAGACACCATGTCAGGTATTGGTTGAGGGGGTGGCAAGGGAGGAGACGTGCTGACGTCCTGTGAGAGGTCTGCATATACTGTTCTGCCAATTTCCCTCCCTTGAGGCAGCGGCCACATTAGTCCTGCTGATCTGCGGGAGTGCAGTGGAGGAGATGAGTGATGCCTTGGAAGTCTGCATCAACTCGATCCACCACCTTCTCTAACGTGGAACAGACTTGGAGCCCAATGTCTGTATTACAGTCGTTGGAGCCTCCGCAAAGGCTGGTAGCATTGACTCCTGCTGTGAGGGCCCGGCAGCAGTGTCCCTGGAGGTGGCCACACACTCCAAGGTAGATTGCAGAGTTGAGAACCCCTGCGAAAGCACCCCACAAATGGTGAAGTTGGACTCCTCCATCTTCCCTGCCACAGTGGATAGAGTTCCTGGCAGGACTGCCAACACCTCACACATTTGTTCCTGTTCCTCAAGTATTCTCCTTTTCATGACTGGCCCCCAGAGTTCTACATCTCTATTCAGCTGAACAGAGCTTGGAGAGGATGGCTCCCTCCGGCGCCAATTCTTCTCGGCTATCTTTACCACTACTATCTGCTCCTGTTCACTTGTGCTGTGAGACTCACCTTATGCCGGCCCATCTATCAGACTAACATGCCCACTCAATGTGCCAGTTTCTGCGTTGCTCCCTGCAGTGCATGTAACGTATGATGGTGTTCCCCACGAGGGATAAGTTCCTCTGAGGAGCCTTCTTCCTCTGTGGGCAGGGACTTGTGCTCTTCATGTGAAGTCCCTAGAGGAAAGAAGAAAGGGTGAAGATTTAGTAACGGTAGCTAGAAAATGTAAATGTCCATATGAAGCACTTCACATACTGGTTGATATGTTGAAGTAGGCTGAAGATGTGGTTGGTTGAGAGAGTGTGTTTAAGTTGAAATCAGTCACCTTGTTCTGCAGATCCACCAACCTCTCCATCACCAATACTTGAGGGTATTACTGGTTTTGCTTATTTCAAGGGCCTCCTTCTCCGCTGGAGTCACTTCCACAGAATCTGGGGATCCTCTGCCTGTCCTGGCACATGCCCTGAAATTCTGCACTCTCTTCTCCTGCAAAAGGGGTGGGACAGTGGTATGAGTGGCTAGTGAGGATGTGTGCTTCCTCTGGATGTAGGGCATAAGGTGGAAGGAAGAATCAGGCAGATGTCATAGGAGTGAGGATGTCATGCGTTTGCGGAAAGTGGCTCCAGTGCCAATTAGGGAGGTCTGCCAAGGGTAGGTGCAGGTCGAGCAGCTCAATTCGATAAGATGAGGATGGGGTTATTGGCAGCAGTGAAAGGAGGAAGCAGGAATTGCACATGTGTAAGGAGTGAGGATGAGAATTTGTGGGTGGAAATTGGTAAAATAACAATGATAATGGTCCCTAAATATAAAACAGTTTTATAAACTACTGTAGTATTACCATTCTCCAGCAAACTGCACTTTTAAATGTATTGAAACTTCACATATCCTGGTTCCTTACTGTGTTTTTAGGTCGTAACAAAGAATAAACAGCCAAATAGCTAGCTGTGCATAAAAAATTACATTTCTCATGAATAGCAAGATATTAATATTCATTCAAGAAGGTAATGAGATAAGATTGTACTTGAACTGATGTACAACAGGCTGCCAATGAACAGTTCTGCCATAAAATTTTGATTTTTTTTTCAAATATTTTGTAAAATATTCACCTCGCATATTGGACCCATAGATTTGAATCTCAGCTGAAGACATAATCACCTTGGACTCATAATGTGTGGTGAAGTTGTCAGATTTATCATCTAGGTTCTTCATTGGGGAAGGCATCTATATATCAAAAACTAGCAGTCCATGTTAGTACCCTGTAATGAATCAATCTGGTTTTGCATACACTTATGTATTATTCAAGCCTGCAGAGAAACTGCTGGTATTGTTGAATTTTGGCTTATGGGGTGCCTGTGTGCATACTTATGTAGCAGTATTTTCCCCCTCCTGTGGAGTGCTTTATATTTAAATAACTAAACTGTAACACTAATTGTTTCTTCTCTTTGGTTAGATATTATCGGCGTTCACTATCTGCCCACTGGTTTTCTAGCACTGTCGCACAGTGTTTGCCAGCCACTGTTTGAGGAGCTCCTTCTTTTACTGCAGCCTCTTTCGCTGCTGCCCTTTGATCTAGATTTGATGTTTGAACACCATGTTATTCAAATGAATAAGGAACAACAAAAGAAGAAGGAACAGCTCAAGGTCAAGCAGGACCTCTTGCAGTCCGTGCACTCCACCTTCCAGCTGATGAGAACCAATGGCAGTAATGTGAGTTTGGGACCTGGACAGAACAGGGAGGACAAATCGGAAAGAATCACACGAAGTGCAGCTACACCAAAGGGTGCCACAGCAAGAGATGCAGTATTACTGGATAAGCAAGATGAAGATGTGGAGAGTGTAGAAAGAACGAGAAAGGAGAAAGTAACTGAGATGAAAAAGGACAAGCAAGCAGGATGGTGGTACCAGCTCATGCAGAGCTCGCAAGTATACATTGAAGGGTCTTCAGAAGAATCAAAGTTTGTAAAATGGGAGAAGAGAAAGAAGCAAAGTACAGCTGCTGTACCTCTACGATTAAGTATAGGTATGGAGAAAGAGTCACTTCGAGAGGGTGTTACAGAAGGAGCAGAGAATGTGTCTATATCTGAATTACAAAATTCGAACATTTGCAATGTGATGTCCAGTCAGACTGAGTTAAATGGAGAGGCAGCAGCCACAGAACTCTTAAAGAAGACTCAGCCTGAGTATTCTAAAAATGAAGCCAAACCTTCTTGGATGGGGAGTCCTCCAGAATCTGTGTTACATGAACTTAAACATAGCAAGGTGAATGAAAGCATGGCTTCACATGATCATGCTGCACAACCAGAAAAAAAGCCAAACCTGGAGCATACTGAAGGCAAACAAGGAATGTGGCTGGGCCGATTGTTTGGTGCAAGTGTAAATCAGACTAGAAAGGAAGAGTCACGGCTGGTCAAATCACAGAAAAGCAGGTGAGACTTTTGTTTTTACTTGTTCTCGGGATGTTGGCAACATTGGCAAGGCCGCATTTATTTATTCCCTGATTGCCCTGAGAAAATGGCCTTCTCCTTGAACCGCTGCAGTCCTTGTGGCGGGAATCTCGAGCGGCAGCAGCGGGGCTATAAAAGGCCCCAGAGACCAGGTAAGGCCTCAGAGCGTCGGCGGGAATCTCGAGCGGCAGAGCGGGGCTATAAAAGGCCCCAGAGACCAGGTAAGGCCTCAGAGCGTCGGCGGGAACTCAGCGGCAGAGCGGGGCTATAAAAGGCCCCAGAGACCAGGTAAGGCCTCAGAGCGTCGGCGGGAACTCAGCGGCAGAGCGGGGCTATAAAAGGCCCCAGAGACCAGGTAAGGCCTCAGAGCGTCGGCGGGAATCTCGAGCGGCAGAGCGGGGCTATAAAAGTCCCAGAGACCAGGTAAGGCCTCACAGCGTCGGCGGGAATCCTGAGCGGCAGAGCGGGGCTATAAAAGTCCCAGAGACCAGGTAAGGCCTCACAGCGTCGGCGGGAATCCTGAGCGGCAGAGCGGGGCTATAAAAGTCCCAGAGACCAGGTAAGCTTTACCAGTCTCCAGTCTGGGAACTCGGAGGGAAGGAGAGAGGTAAAAAGTAATCCAAGTGTGACGTCACCAGAAAACGGGTAAGTGATTGGTTGGTAAGTATTTCTCCCTTTTTAAGCTTAAATCTCTTTGGTTTATAGTTTCTAAGGTGTGATATTCACCATCTAGAATCGAGGCAGAGGCCATTTAAGAATAATATCAATAAATTTAATTAATTACATAGAATGGGCGATCAGGTGATGTGTTGCTGCTGCAATATGTGGGAGCTGGTGAACACCATCGATGCTCACGGTTATCACATTTGCAGTAAGTGTTGGCTGCTCGAGGAACTCCGGCTCCGTGTTGAAGAGCTGGAGTCCGAGCTTCAAACACTGAGACACATCAGGGAGGGGGAGAGTTAACTGGACTCTGTGTATCACGAGGTATTCACACCAATTAGATTAATTAATTCAGATGTAGTCCGTGGCCAGGGTCAGGATGGTGTGACTAGAAGTGAGGCAGGTACGGGGATCCAGGAGGTAGTGTTGGAGGAGCCGCAGCCCTTGCACTTGTCCAACAGGTTCGAGGCTCTTACTCCCTGTGAGGATGGGAACAGGGACTGCGGGGAGGATGAGCAACCTGACCACAGCACCGTGGAGCAGGGGGCCATTCAAGTGGGGGGAGTTAAAAGAAATGTTGTAGTGGTAGGGGATAGTATCGTTAGGGGGATAGATAGAGTTCTTTGCAGCCGAGAGCGAGAGTCCCGAAGGCTGTGTTGCCTGCCCGGTGCCAGGGTTAAGGACATCTCCTCTGGACTGGAGAGAAACTTGGAGTGGGAGGGGGAGAATCCAGTTGTCGTGGTCCATGTTGGTACCAACGACATAGATAGGACAAGGAAGGAGGTTCTGCTGAGGGAGTTTGAGCAGCTAGGGGCCAAATTAAAAAGCAGAACCACAAGGGTAATAATCTCTGGATTATTACCTGAGCCACGAGCGAATTTGGCTAGGACAAATAAAATTAGAGAGTTAAATGCGTGGCTCAAAGACTGGTGTGGGAGAAATGGGTTTTGCTTCCTGGGACACTGGCACCAGTACTGGGGCAGGAGGGAGCTGTTCCGTTGGGACGGGCTTCACTTGGCCAGTGCGGGGACTAGAGTTCTGGCGGATCATATAACTAGGGCTGTAGAGAGGGCTTTAAACTAACTAGTGGGGGGGGGGCTCCTAGAGAGCAAATAATAAAAATGACAACAGAGAAGGTCATAGACTTAGGTAGCAGTGGGGAAATTAAAAACCAGAGTGTGTCAGGAAGGGGCACAAGGTATGGAGTAAAAGGTAAAGTAATAAAAAGGGCAAAAGCAGGAACTAAGTGTCACAAAACATATTTGAAAGTTCTCTATCTGAATGCACGTAGCATTCGTAACAAAATAGACGAGTTAATGGCACAAATAACTACATATGGGTATGATCTTGTGGCCATTACAGAAACATGGCTGCAGGGTGACAATGCCTGGGAATTAAACATACCAGGTTATTTAACGATCAGGAAGGACAGGCAGGAAGGAAGGGGAGGTGGGGTGGCTATGTTAATAAAGGAAGGAATCACTGTAATACAGAGAAATGATATTGGGTCAAAAGATCAGGATAATGAAACAGTTTGGGTGGAGGTAAGGAATAATAAGGGGAAAAAAACACTAGTGGGCGTAGTCTATAGGCCTCCGAACAGTGGCAACTCTGTTGGACGGAGTATCAATCAGGAAATAGTTGAGGCTTGTAATAAGGGAACATCTATAATTATGGGGGATTTTAACTATCATATTAATTGGACAAATCAAATTGGGCAGGGCTGCCTTGAGGATGAGTTCATTGAATGTATTAGGGATGGGTTTCTTGAGCAGTATGTAACTGAACCGACCAGGGGGCAAGCAACCTTAGATCTGATCCTGTGTAACGAGACAGGATTAATTAAAAATGTCCTAGTAAAGGATCCCCTTGGAATGAGTGACCATAACATGGTTGAATTCCATATTCAATTAGAGGGTGAGAAGGTTGGATCTCAAATAAGCGTGCTAAGCTTGAATAAAGGAGACTATGAAGGTATGAGAGCGGAATTGAGTAGAGTGGATTGGGAAAATAGATTAAAGGGTAAGACGATACACGATCAGTGGTGTACATTTAAGGAGTTATTTTACAACTTCCAAAAAATATATATTCCACTGAGAAGAAAAGGGTGTAAAAGAAAAGACAGCCATCCGTGGCTAAGTAAAGAAATTAAGGATAGTATTCGACTAAAAACAAGGGCATATAAGGTAGCCAAATCTAGTGGGAGGATAGAGGATTGGGAAAACTTTAAAAGACAGCAAAAAATAACAAAAAGATTGATTAAGAAAGGGAAGATAGATTATGAAAGTAAATTAGCAAAAAATATAAAAACAGATAGTAAGAGTTTTTATAGTTATATAAAAAGAAAAAGGGTGGCTAAAGTAAATGTTGGTCCCTTAGAGGATGAGACCGGGAAATTAATGGTGGGAAATATGGAGATGGCAAAAACACTGAATGAATATTTTACATCAGTCTTTACAGTAGAAGACACTAAGAATATCCCAACACTGGACAAACAGGGGGTTAAAGGGGGGGAGGAGCTAAACACGATCAAAATCACTAAGGAAATGGTACTCGGTAAAATAATGGGACTCAAGGCGGATAAATCACCTGGACCTGATGGCTTACATCCTAGGGTCTTGAGGGAAGTGACGGTAGGGATTGTGGATGCATTGGTAATAATTTTCCAAAACTCCCTGGACTTGGCAAAGGTCCCGGCAGACTGGAAAACTGCTAATGTAACACCCTTATTTAAAAAGGGCAGTAGACAGAAGGCTGGAAACTATAAACCAGTTAGCCTAACATCTGTGGTAGGTAAAATTTTGGAGTCCATTATTAAGGAGGCAGTAACAGGACATTTGGATAATCATAATTTAATAGGACAAAGTCAGCATGGTTTTATGAAGAGGAAGTCATGTTTGACAAATTTGCTGGAGTTCTTTGAGGAAGTAAAGTATAGGGTGGATAAAGGGGAACCAGTGGACGTAGTGTATTTAGACTTCCAAAAGGCATTTGACAAGGTGCCACACAAAAGATTATTGCTTAAGATAAAAAATCACGGGATTGGGGGTAATATTCTGGCATGGATAGAGGATTGGCTATCTAACAGAAGGCAGAGAGTTGGGATAAATGGTTCATTCTCAGACTGGCAATCAATAACTAGTGGTGTTCCGCAGGGGTCAGTGCTGGGTCCCCAACTCTTTACAATCTATATTAACGATTTGGAGGAGGGTACCGAGTGTAACATATCAAAGTTTGCAGATGATACTAAGATGGGAGGGAAAGTAATGAGTGAGGAGGACATAAAAAACCTGCAAGGGGACATCGACAGGCTAAGTAAGTGGGCAGAGATTTGGCAGACGGAATACAATACTGGAAAGTGTGAGGTTATGCACTTTGGCAGGAAAAATCGTAGAGCAAGTTATTATCTTAATGGCAAGAAACTGGAAAGTACTGAAGTACAAAGGGATCTGGGGGTCCTGGTGCACGAAACTCAAAAGGTTAGTATGCAGGTGCAGCAAGTGATTAAGAAGGCCAATGGAATGTTGGCTTTCATTGCTAGGGGGACAGAATATAAAAATAGGGATGTATTGCTTCAGTTGTACAAGGTATTGGTGAGACCGCACCTGGAATACTGCATACAGTTTTGGTGTCCATACTTAAGAAAGGACATACTTGCTCTCGAGTTAGTACAAAGAAGGTTCACTTGGTTAATCCCGGGGATGAGGGGATGGACATATGAGGAGAGGTTGAGTAGATTGGGACTCTACTCATTGGAGTTCAGAAGAATGAGAGGCAATCTTATTGAAACATATAAGATTGTGAAGGGGTTGGATCGGGTGGATGCGGGGAAGATGTTCCCGATGATGGGTGAAACTAGAACTAGGGGGCATAGTCTTAGAATAAGGGGCTGCTCTTTCAAAACTGAGATGAGGAGGAACTGCTTCACTCAGAGGTTGGTAGGTCCATGGAATATGCTGCCCCAAAAAGCTGTAGAAGCTACATCATTACATAAATTTAAAACAGAAATAGACAGTTTCCTAGAAGTAAAGGGAATTAAGGGTTACGGGGAGCGGGCAGGAATTTGGACACGAGTCTAGGTTCGGATCGGTCATGGCCCTGTGGGTAGCGGAGCGGGCCCAGGGGCCGTGTAGCCTGATCCTGCTCCTATTTCGTGTGTCTAACTCTGTTAGATTCAGGAGATGGTTCTGTGATAGTTGATTGGCGGTTAGGATCAGATCAGCCATGATCTTATTGAATGGCGGAGCAGGTTCGAGGGGCCGATTGGCCTACTCCTGCTCCTATTTCTTATGTTCTTATGTATGGTGCTCTGAAAATGACGTTAGGTAGTGAATTCCAGGATATTGACCCAGTGACAATGAAGGAACAAAAATATATTTGTCCAAGTCAGATTGGTATGTGACTTGGAGGGGAACTTGTAGATGACGGTGTTCCCACAACATTGTTACTTTTGCTCTTCTCGGTGGTAGAGGTCACAGGTGCTATTGATGTAACCTTGGTGAGTTGCTGCAGTGCCTCCTGCATATCGTACATGGGGGATGGAGGGGTGGATATTGAATCCAGTGGAGGGGCACCAATGAAGTGAACTGCTCTGCCCTGCATGGTATTGATCTTCCTGAGTGTTGCTGTAGCTGCACCTATCCAGGCACGTAGTGACTATTCCATCACACTCCTGACTTGAAACTTGCAGATGGTGGAGAGGTATTAAGGGGCGCTACAAACTATTGAAAACCCCACCTTATTGCAGCCTTTCATAAAAGAATGTCACAATTTGAGATGAACTGCACATTTGTTTTCATAGGTTGTAGTAAATCTATTTTTAGTCATCAAACAAATCTAATTTTCTGGTCTGCTGCAAAACTTATTTAGCACTCAAGTTTTTTTTTGTACATTTTCCTTCTTTCCATTTATAGGGCTTCTGGCCAAATTATTTGCACTGTTCCCCTGTAACTGCTGAATTGTGAGCCAGTGCTCAGTTGGAGTTGGGTTAATCTGCCCAAATTCAGAGAGATGAGGGCCTAGAAATTGACTATAACCTCGTTTCCCCGTTTGGGGCGCCAGCCTTGCCAAGGTGCTTAAAGTAGCGCCCCGGAAGCAGTCGCGGCCGCCCGCCGGAAATTCAGTTTGAGCGCCCAGAGGGAAGCGCGGCGCTCCGGGGGGCGCCCCGCATCCCTCTTGGGGCGCTGCAACTGAATATCACTGCGCAACGTGCCGCGGCGCGCTGCGGTACTGCAGGCCTTCCCTTCTTAAAGGGGAGGGGCCTTGTGCAGCGCGATCGAGGATCGCGAGTGCTGGCAAAAGAGCTCGGCACCGAGGAGAAGTGCCGGGCTCTTGGAACGCAGTCGGCACTCGCGGGGGGGGCGGGGGCGCTCAGGAGGCCGGGGACGGCAGCGTGGAGAGGTGCTGGCAGGCGGCCAGCAAAAAAATGGCCACCCCGCACCTCTCCTTTAATTAGCGCCTCTATCGCCGCAGGTAGGCCCCCCTGAACCGGTTGCACATAGCGTCCGGCGCTAAAGCAGGGGGCGCATCTAAATATCGCGATCGGAGCGTCAGCGGGGCGCTGCACACACCGATTACGTCATCGGTAGCGGTGCAGCGCTAACAGCTGGCGCCGCCATTAGCGTCCCGCTGAATTTAGCGGGAGGCGTGGCCAGTGGCTTCCAACCCACTTAGCGCCCTCGTAAGGCGCTAACGGGTGGCGCAGCCCACTGAATTTCTAGGCCAAGATATTCATCATTATTCTGGGCTGGATTGAAACCCATGTACCAGAAGTGACAAACACTGTGTTTAATCCTCTGTGCCACCCTCCTAATTGCCAACTTTGAATCAGATGTAACAAATGATTCAGAGTGACTAGCTTTTTAGAGTTTTCACATTCTTCCTGGTGGAGGAAGCGCTTGGCTTCGGACAGCATGGCTGAGATTTTCAACTTGGCATGTGAGGAAACACTGGAGTAAATCGGCATCCCACTGGTCTGTGGCACAGCTGCTCTGAATACTGGAGTGCTGTGTCCCTGCACCATCCCCATCAGAAAATATCTGACTAGTGTCCCAGTTACTGTAAACATGTTTCCATTTCACGTACTCTTTTCTATAAATGTTTTATGTTTGGCGCTCTGATTGGAAAAATCAATGAAGGTTTTATATGGATGTACTAATAGATCTTTGTTTCAAAAAATGCACATATTTCTGTCACATCTGTCAGTGTGATTCTGTAAATGTCTAATAAGTGAAATTTGAGAAATATGTGACACGTTTCTTCAAATTCTAGGATTTTTGCATCAAAATTTATAATTTTATCGTTATTTCCTAGCTTCAGTTACAGGACATTTGTAACCTGGTTACAAACTAGTATAGCACCATGACAGTATTTCACCAGATTTCAAATCCTTTTCATAAGTGCTCGCTCTTTGTCAGATTGGACACTAGTGGAAAATGTGCTGGTGTGAAAACCTTAGTTATGAAGCTTGCCTATGGTGAGGTATGGGTGGAATTTTCTGGCTCTAGTACAGCAATGTTTTTAAAAGCACTGACATATTTGTTTTTTTAATTAGTATTTTCCATTCCTTTTTCTCCAGATTACCTTCTGGCTGGCTAGGACTTGATAAATCAGTGTATGATCTAATGGTGCAGACAGTGGGAACTGGAAAATGGAGAGGACCTCAGCACATAGCAGAACAAATCAACCCACAGTCTGGAGGTAGTCAGCCAGAATCTCGAGAAACAAAAGCTCAGCATGAGCGGTAGTAGTATTTACATTATTTTCCTGAATCTAGGTATTTACGCATTCTGTGTATTAAATAGTTTCACTGGTTGGATTTGTTACTTAAAGTAACAAGACTAGCTTCTCTGATGTCCTGGTGGGTAAAGGCCATGTTCAGTATAGCACTAAGCCATACAAATCGGAAGGCCCCAGATTTGATGCTCAGTCTGTCTTGAGTTAGCTGATTTCAATGAGAACCGTAGTTGGGATGCTTTATTTGCCCGGTCTTTCATCATAACTCAATTCTCTAACACCAAGTTGTCAGCCTTGTGACTTTTTTCTGAAGAATTGTTGCCTTAGGCAAAGGAAATGAGGAAACAGTAAGAGAGAACATTGTAGGACCAAAAAGTAACAGTTTAGCTGCTTGGGTTACTGAAGTTACTGTATGTAAATTACATGCTGGTGGGACAAAAAAAATGCACTTGGAGTACCTGTAAAAATTTAAAATAATTTCAGTATATTTGTTTGTTTCACTAATAAATTTAGAGCACTTACTTTCGGATTTTGTTCTGCACCATTTTCCCAACTTATTTTCGCACTTGTTTCCTCAGCTCATACACTATTCTCCAGCCAAGACAGGACAGACATGTGATCTGTTTTAAGGCCTCTGGCAATGTCAGTCAGAAACAGATTTACCAAAGCATACCAGATTGTCCCCTCTGTCCTTTCCTGTGAGGAAGCAGTTTAGTTCCTCCCAATGACACTACGGTTGAGATCAAGAACTGGCCATGTGAGGAATTATAGCCATTGACCCTTGGTACAGCAGGTGTGCTGCACTGCAACATTATCCTTAAGATTTTTAAAGTAAAAGTTTTTGTGTGTGGGTGGGTGGATTATTAATCCCATTATTTTTCTGATTGATCCAAAAACATATTTGCATGCATAAACTCACAAATTCATTTAATTTTAAATGTTTCCAAAGTAACCCTATTGTTTTTAAAAGGACCAGCCTTTACATTAGCCACAATTCTAGGTCGCCAGTTATCCTAAAAATTTATACTTAAAATTTTGACACTTGTGCTGTTGGCTTATTGAATCACAATAATTATGCATTTCTTGGCATCAACCTTTATAGAGGTTGTATAGTATAATGAATTGCCTTGTAATCTTAAATCTTATGAAAGGTGATATCTGCGCACTTGGCAGTATGCCTTAATTACTTCTTCTTGCTCTGTTTCATACTCTAGAATTACTGACTAGTTGTAGTTTAGGAGCAAACATTTTGTGCAGATTTCCACCTGTTTTGAGACTATGAAAGTTCAACTTCAGTGAATCATGAAGGAGTGCTGACCACAACTAACTATCTAAGGCTGGGGATGCTGGTGTACCCCAACTGAGATTAGCTAACTCAGCACAGAGTGAGAACCACATTGGGTCCTTCCATATGACTGATGATGCATTTGCTCACTGAGCAATATGGGGAGATCGTATAATTTTTTTCAAATTGTTGATAATCAAAAATATAATTGGACAGTAATTTTAGCTGAGAATCATTAACCACAATTTGAAAATCTGTTTAATTGATTAGATATAACAATATAAAGTTTAGTTAATTTGTTGATCTGTAAAACTGTCAGCTATGCTGGCATGACTTCGATCGCAGGCTGCAGGGGCCAGTGGTCCCCATCACACATAATAAAATCATAAATATAGTAATGCCAGTTGGTACTGCAAAGCAGCTTGGCTGCACATAAAAACATAAAAATCCTATTCCTAATGCTGAGCAATTTTTAATACCCTTTCCCTCCTATATTTTTCATTTTATTAAACTTCATCTGCCACTTATATTCACCATGATCTTGCTTTAGATTTGTTGTGTAAAGCAACCTTTAGCCACCTATTCAGCTTAATACTGTTGTTACATTTTCTGTTTTAACACTAAAGGTTTTCCTCAAGTACGGCATCACAGGCTATCTATGTAAATGAGCACTCTCTCCCGATGACTGAGTGCGCCTTTTACATACCCAATATCTAGGCCACTGTAGTGAGCCCAAATGTCACAGAAACATAGAAGATAGGAGCAGGAGTAGGCCATTCGGCCCCTCGAGCCTGCTCCGCCATTTAATGAGATCATGGCTAATCATCCAAATTCAGTACCCTGTCCCTGCTTTCTCCCCATATCCCTTGATCCCTTTAGCCTTAAGAAATATATCTAACTCCTTCTTGAATATATTTAATGAATTGGCCTCAACTGCCTTCTGTGGTAGAGAATTCCACAGGTTCACCACTCTCTGTGTGAAGAAATTCCTCCTCATCTCAGTCCTAAATGACTTACCCCTTATTCTTGGACTGTGACCTCTGGTTCTGGACTCCCCCGCCATCGGGAACATCTTTCCTGCATCTAGTCTGTCTAGTCCTGTTAGAATTTTATAAGTTTCAATGAGATCCCCTCTCATTCTTCTAAACTCTAGCGAATATAAACCTAATCGACCCAATCTCTCCTCATACGTCATTCCTGCCATCCAGGGTATCAGTCTGGTGAATCTTCGTTGCACTCTCTCCATGGCAAGAACATCCTTCCTCATATAAGGCGACCAAAACTGCACACAATACTCAAGGTGTGGTCTCACCAAGGCCCTGTACAACTGCAGCAAGACATCCTTGCTCCTGTACTCAAATCCTCTCGATATGAAGGACAACATACCATTTGCCTTCTTAACCACCTGCTGCACCTGCATGCTTACCTTCAGCGACTGGTGCACAAGGACACCCAGGTCTCGTTGCACTTCCCCTTTTCCCAATCTATTGCCATTCAGATAATAATCTGTCTTCCTGTTTTTGCCACCAAAGTGGATAACCTCGCATTTATCCACATTATACTGCATCTGCCCAATCACTTAACCTGTCCAAATCATACTAGAGTTTCTCTGCATCCTCCTCACAGCACACATGCCCACCCAACTTTGTGTCGTCTGCAAACTTGGAGATATTACATCTAGTTCCCTTGTCGAGATCAGTAATATATATCGTGAATAGCTGGGGTCCTAGCACTCATCCCTGCAGTACCCCACTAGTCACTGCCTGCCACTCGGAAAAAGACCCGTTTATTCCAACTCTTTGCTTTCTGTCTGCCAACCACCTCTCTATCCAAGTCAATACCTTACCCACAATCCCATGTGCTTTAACTTGGCACGCTAATCTCTTATGCGGGACCTTATCGAATGCCTCCTGAAAGTCCAAATACACCACATTCACTGGTTCTCCCTTATCTATTCTACCAGTTACATCCTGAAAAAATTCCAGTAGATTAGTCAAGCATGATTTACCTTTTGTAAATCCATGTTGACTTTGTCCGATCCTGTCACTGTTTTCCAAGTGCTCTGCTATTACATCTTTTATAATGGACTCTAGCATTTTCCCCACTACCGATGTCAGGCTTACCGGTCTATAATTCCCCATTTTCTCTCTACTATCTTTTTTAAATAGTGGGGTTACATTAGCTACCCTCCAATCCATGGGAACTGTTCCAGTGTCTATAGAATTTTGGCAGATGACCAGCAATGCATCTACTATTTCTAGGGCCACTTCCTTAAGTACCCTAGGATGTAGATTATCAGGCCCTGGAGATTTATCGGCCTTCAATGCCGTCAATTTCCCTAACACCATTTCCCTACAAATACTGATTTCATTCAGTTCCTCCCTCTCATTAGACCCTATGTTCCCTGACATCTCTGGGAGGTTATTTGTGTCATCCTTTGTGAAGACAGAACCAAAGTATGTATTTAATTGGTCTGCCATTTCTTTGTTCCCCATTATAAATTCCCCTGATTCTGACTGCAAGGGACCTACGCTTGACTTCATCAATCCTTTTCTCTTCACATATCTATAGAAGCTTTTACAGTTAGTTTTTATGTTCCCTGAAAGCTTACTCTCATACTCTATTTTCCCCCTCTTAATTAATCCCTTTGTTCTCCTTTGCTGAATCCTAAACTGCTCCCAATCCTCAGGTTTCCTGCTTTTTCTGGCCAATTTATATGTCCTCTCCTTGGATCTTATGCTATCCCTAATTTCCCTTGTTAGCCACGGTTGAGCCACCTTTTTTGTTTTATTTTTATGCCAGACAGGGATGAATAAATTCTGTGGTTCATCCATGCAATCTTTAAATGTTTGCCATTGCCTATCCACCGTCAACCCTTTAACTAACATTCCCCAATCCACCCTGGCCAACTCATGCCTCATACCATCGTAGTTTCCTTTATTTAAATTCAGGACCCTAGTCTCTGAGGCAACTACTTGACTGTCCTATCATATTATGATCGCTCCTCCCCAAGGGGCCTCGCACAACAAGATTACTAATTAATCCTTTCTCTTTACATAATACCCAGTCTAAGATGGCCTGATCTCTAGTTGGTTCCTCGAAATATTGGTCCAGGAAACCATCCCGTATATACTCTAGGAATTCCTCCTCCACAGTGTTGTTACTAATTTGGTTAGCCTAATCTATATGTAGATTAAAGTCACCCATAACTGCTGTGCCCTTATTGTACGCATCTCTAATTTTCCGTTTATTGCCACCCCCAACCTCAGCATTACTCTTTGGGGGTCTGTATACAACTCCCACTAACGTTTTCTGCCCCTTGGTATTTCTCAGCTCTACCCATACAGATTCCACATCATCAGAGCTAATATCCTTCATTACTATTGTATTAATCTCCTTTTTAACCAGCAATGCTACCCCACCTCCTTTTCCTTTTTGCCTGTCCTTCCTGAATATTGAATACCCCTGGATGTTGAATTCCCAGCCTTGGTCACCCTGGAGCCATGTCTCCGTAATCCCAATTATATCATATCCGTTTACATCTATTTGTGCAGCTAATTCATCCACCTTATTACGAATGCTTCTCGCATTAAGACACAAAGCCTTCAGGCTTGTTTTTTTTAACAGTCAAACGGAGAACCCTTATCCCTCTGTTTTGACTTGCATCATGCACTGCCATGTGCTTTCTTTAACTTCAGAAAGTAGAAGATAACTGCTAACAGGTTGTGATTTGAGCAATAAACTATTAGTCAGTAAACCAATAAATGAACAGTATTAAATACAAAAAGTAGATTTACAATAATTAAAGTCTGTACTATTCTCAGAATATCGAAAACCGCAAAGTACTCAACAAAGACACTTTCCATGTACCAACACTCAACATAAAACTGACCCTTGAGACACAGTCCCTTATGTCTGTTTGCTCCCAAGAAGTCTCTGTCTTGCCTGTAAGCTTGATGCCTTCAGAATGACTAACGGTCAAAATCCTTTGAAGGTGTATCCGAACAAAGGATATTAAGAATGTCTGCCTAATAACTACATTAGGTAGTCTGCCATTCAGAGGATTCAAAGTGGCATTTGCCCATTCAAATACACCTGTCAATCAAACATGTACTTAAAAAAGATATTTTGGATCTTAAAGTCTGTGAACTGAATGACTTGTCATGAGGCCAAACTATCCTGTCCCACTTGATTGCTACTGTGGCAAGCCAATTGTTTGCAACAGAATTGTGAAACACAATGGACCAGGCGATCGACCAATGAATTATGTCCCATTTATACCCATGGAGAAGAACCCGTTTTATGTCCTGAGCTGTTGTCTATCGAAAGGGCTGATCAGTTTCTGTAAATGAATCTAGATTTTTCACCCCACATGTGCCATGATGAAAGAAAAGAAATATAATAATACACTGTAGACAAAAATGCTTCATTTTTCTCATATTATCCTCTTCATATTCACTGTCCTCCCTTCTGTTGGCATATCATCAGCTAAAAAGTGCAACTGTAACAGAATTTTATAACAGATCAAATTGCATAGGAAACATTACAATTCCACAAGTGCTTCACTTGAGAAAGACACAAATATTCCTAAATGCATTGACTCAAATATTTGTAGAGGTCATAGTTTTTCTTGCATGGCTTTGTGATTTACTGAAAAGTTTTAAAACAAAAGTGCAGAATGGGGTGGGATAGTAGAAGGTTAACATGAAAAAGCCATTAATATTGAGCACTGTGTTATGCGTTCAGCTTTTCAGACACATTTTTACTTTTATTCCTTCAAGAGAAGTGAAAGCACTTTGCCATCACATAGCGACCGAAAAAGGACAACTCAGCTTTAAAAAAGGTGATATTCTGAGAGTGATGTCAAAAGTGGATGCAGACTGGCTGCTGTGTGGCCTTGGTGCTGAATATGGATTAGTACCCTTTACATACGTGACTCATCCAGAAGATGAAGATTATTAATCTGAATGCTCGATAGACTGTGCAATTTTAACTGAGGTGGGTGGGGGAGGGAGAAAAAAAGTAAAATTTGTTGACTTCAGCAAGATTAAGTTGAGCAGAAGAAGCACTAAATTGCCAATATTTCTTTGCTTATTACTTTATTCTTCATTGAGTGTATTCAGTATGCAATTTAGAACCCCAACTAAATAGAATATATTGCTCATCAACTAATTCTCCTTATAGCATTGGTGACTATAAAGCATGCATAGCACACAAACATTTGTTCTAATTTTCACATGCCCTTAGTAGTAAGCAGCTTTATATTGACAGACTTCCAAGTAAGCGGTACAGAACTAGTAAATATATATATAATATATGTTACAGTTTATATTATTTAATAATGTATATCAAATTTTCATTTAAAATGGTGTAAATCGCATGAATTTGTGAAGTACAAATAACAGGCAGTATTTCTGTTTGTGAAAGACAGTATTGGTGCCTTGATTGGATCTTGTAGGGCGACTTAGCTGCCTACCCTTGCACAGCCATTCTAAGAGAATGTTTAATGTTTGAGGTAGTGTAGGAATCAATGAAAATATAACAATTTGTAGTAATACATACCTCTGGCTTGTATATATGCAGTCGAAGAAGGTACACCACATTTAGTTTTATTTCCAGACATTCTTTCAATGTGTATTGTATTATTTATTTATTTTGCATATTAATAAAAAGTGCTGAAATGATGGCTTGCGATATAGTGGGTGTATTGTAATCCTTTGCAAGAAATTCTTGGTAAGTGAATAACTTATTTACTTTAAACATTATGCTCCCATCAAAATTTAACATTTAAATTGGTCAGTGAAATTTAAAGAGCTATCCACAGTAATTAAAAATCATTAATATATCCAGACTTTGCTTCAATATTCTCTGTTTAAAAAAAAAATCACTTGCAGTTTTTAAAGATTCCCAGCTTTATGCAGTAAGATCTCCAAGGAGCGAGTCTATGCCTACATACATTTAGGGGGTGATTTTGCCAATGGGGACATGATGCAGGTGGGACCGCTGCTTGTTGGGTTTTAATCCCGCCTCCATCGACGTCCGGCCAACCCACGCTATTTTCCTTGTTAAGCCCGCCCAGCGGGTTTAGCAGGCCAATTAAAGGAGAGCCGGTGATAGAGAACGTCAGCATATGACATTTCATTTTTGACAGATAAATTGTCATCGTTTGACAGCTTTGAGAAGCTGTCAAACACTGACATTCTCTGTTGTTTGGTGAGTCCTTGTATTCAAGACTCACCAAACCTATTTCCTGAGCAGAAATCAGATGGCTGTTGCATCGGAGAATGCAGCAGCCAATCTGTCATCTCTGCCGTGGAGATGCTGGAGCCTCCAGATCCCCAACGATTGAAGCCTGCAGGAAGAAACAAAGGTAAGGAAACTTTTTCTAAGACTTTTCACTCAGCTCACATACTTACCTCTCCACACTTGCACCCATCACTCACCTTCACAGCGCACTTTTCAAACCCTCTGACCTCCGCTGACCCTGGCGGGGTTTCCCGACGTCAGGAAGCCCGAACTTGTGTTGGAAAAATGGGGATAATCCTCTTAACTGCCTGTTAACTACCTGTTAATGGTCCCAGCGCAAGTCGGGGACCCACCTCCGGGGAAGATGGCACGGAGGCGGATTGGGGGCGGGTTCGGTACCTGCTCCCAGTTTCTGCCATTCTCCTGGCAGTCCCGCCTCCCCGGGGCTGGCAAAATCGCCCCCATAGTGTTGTAACCGATACCCTTCTATCTTTTTATAAATATACATAGAAATCTTGCGTATAGTATGCATCTGTAGTGCATCACAACTCAAAAGCGGTGGTCACATCTCAAGGTGTCATGTTTGAAAAATGTTGGTACGCTTGGTTGAAATAACAAATATGTGTTAATTGCATTGATTGGCTGAAATACTTCACTGAGCACCTATTGATGTGGGATAAGCTGACCTCTACGCCTGAATTCACATTATGTGCTCCTGCCACCCGAAGCACTAATTCATATAATCCATCCCTATAGTAATTGGAACAGAAGTAAAATTAGTACTAAAAAGGAGAGTGTTGTATCCGTGTGTTAATAGAGACACGGAAGGCAGGAGTAGGTTTCACAGGTGTTTACTGAACAAAGTCTGGAGGTGAACTAACAGATACAAGACAATATACAGGCTTATATAGCCCGAGTGGCCATTACCGGCATTACAGTACACAGGGGGCTCTTAAAGGCACATACACCACAATTCCTCCCCTTTTAGACAACCAGTACATAATATTTTAAGTAATCATTAATTAACATGTTACAAGAACAATAATCTACACATTGCTGCAGTTAATCAATTATAAGTCAGTCTTTCTGGAGGCTTCCTGACTCGGTCCGGATAACGCCTCGGTGGTGTAGTAGTTTCTGGTGGTGTAGTAGGTTCTTTTGGCAAGGCTGATTCGGCTTGAATGCCAGTGTCGGGTTCATCTGGTTCCAGTATCACCGGATCGGAGGTAGATACTATGGGTATCTCTGCTTCATCATTAGGCGTATAAAGTTGTGGTGTAGGTTGTCCCTTTTCGGATGACTCTATGATCTTGTCAGCATGGTGCCTTATTATGCTTTCTCCAATGTCCACGGTATACATCAGCGGTCCTAGTCGTGTGCAAATAGTTCCAGGCTGCCATTTCTCGGTACGGTAGTCCCGGGCCAAAACTTGTTGACCTATCTGGAAGGTTCTAGTTGGCCTTTCATTCATGCCTTGAAATTGCCGGTTCTCCACGTCCCTTCTGATGTTTGGCTTGCTCAAATCCAGCCGGCATCTTAGGTTTCTATTGAAGAACATCATGGCGGGAGTTTGGTTTGTAACCACATGTGTTGCATTCCTGTATGCAAACAAGAAGTTATCTACCTTATGCTGAAGTTTAATGCCTTCATTACCCATGGCCTTTATAGCCTTCTTGAAGGTCTGGACAAACCTTTCAGCCAATCCATTGGTGGCAGGATGGTGTGGGGCGGACGTGTAGTGCTTAACCCCATTGATTTTTAAGAACTTCCTGAATTCTTCGGACACAAATTGCGGTCCATTATCAGAACAGATCTGTTCAGGCAGCCCATTCCTGGCAAATATGGTCCTTAATACTGTGATGGTTTTTTCCGTGGTGGTGGAGGACATCTTTATTACCTCCGGCCACTTGGAGTGTGCATCAACCGCGATTAAGAACATTGAGTCCATAAATGGACCAGCAAAGTCGATGTGTACCCTTTGCCATGGAGATGAGGGCCACTCCCATGGATGTAGAGGGGCTTGTGGTGGGGCGTTTTGGACCTTCTGGCATCCTAGGCAGCTCTTGGTCATTTCTTCGATGTCTCCATCGATACCTGGCCACCACACAAACGCTCTGGCTAGGTTCTTCATTTTCACTCCACCCAGATGCCCCTCGTGAAGCTCCTTTAGCACTTTATCCTGGAGTTTGGGTGGAATCACCACTCTGGATCCACACATCAAGGTTACGCGGCACACTGACACCTGTTCTCTTCTTTGCGAGAATGCTGGCAACAGTGGTTCGCCATGTGCTGGCCATCCCTTCACCGTTAAATCGTAGACTCACAGAATCACAGAATCACAGAATCACAACAGTGCAGATAGAGGCCATTTCGGCCCATCGAGCCTGCACCGACACATAACCCACCCGATCCCCATAACCCCTACACATATCCCACCCTATCCCCGTAACCCCATGTATTTAATCCCCCTAACACTAAGGGTCAATTTATCATAGCCAATCAACCTAACCTGCACATCTTTGGACTGTGGGAGGAAACCGGAGCACCCGGAGTAAACCCACGCAAACACGGGGAGAATGTGCAAACTCCACACAGACAGTCGCCCGAGGCCGGATTCGAACCCGGGTCCCTGGCGCTGTGAGGCAACAGTGCTAACCACTATGCCACCGTGCCCCCCCTCGTGAGAGAGTCGGGTCATTTCTCGTTTCCTTTTCAATGGCAGAATTTGTTACTGGTAGACATTCCACTATGGTTGAGTGGAACATCTCCACTGGGTCTACTGTAGGTGCCTCTTCTACCGTTGGCAACGGTAGGCGCGATAAACCATCGGCATTCCCATGCTGTTTTGATCCTTTGTATTCTATGTCATATTGGCGTGCCCCTAGGAAAAGGGACCACCTCTGTAGCCTTTGCGCTGTCATAATAGGAACACCCTTTTTAGGGTTGAATATGGAGACGAGGGGTTGATGGTCAGTCAACAAGGTAAAAAAATTTCCGTGTAGGTAATGGTTGAATTTCTTCACTCCCCATACCAGGCTGAGTGCTTCCCTGTCAATCTGGGCATAGTTACGCTCAGCTGAGTTCAATGAGCATGACGCAAAAGCTATCGGCCGTTCTGAGCCATCAGGGAATCTATGTGATAATACCACTCCTACGCCGTAAGGGGATGCATCGCACGCCAGTCTGATTGGCAGTGATGGGTTGTAATGAGCCAAAACTTCCTTGGACGTGATCAAGCCTTTACATTTATGGAAGGCACGTTTACAGTCCTCGCTCCATTCCCAAATTACTCCCGTTTGTAGCAGTTCGTTAAGAGGGTGCAGAACAGTTGACAAGTTCGGTAAAAATTTATGATAGTAATTTATCAATCCCAGGAACGACCTTAATTGTGAGACATTTTCAGGTGCTGGTGCTTTTATGACCGCTTCAATTTTCTCAGGGGACTTATGCAACCCTTCTTCATTAATTATGTGGCCACAATATGATATTTGTTTCTGGAAAAATTCGCACTTGGGGCGGTTTGCTCGTAGGCCCCGTTCTCTCAGCCTAGTGAGTACCTTCTCCAAATTGGCATGGTGTTCGTTGTCGTTTTCTCCTGTTACAAGGATGTCATCTAGGTAGCATTGAGTCCCAGGAATCCCTTGCAGGACTTGTTCCATAGCTCTTTGCCAGATAGCTGGAGCTGATGCTATTCCGAAAACCAGTCGATTGTACTGGTACAGGCCTTTGTGTGTGTTTATTGTGAGATACTTTTTAGAGGCCTCCTCAACCTCCATCTGTAGATATGCCTGTGCCAAGTCAATTTTTGTGAAACGTTTCCCTCCGGATAGTGAGGCGAAAATATCTTCTATCCTCGGAAGAGGATACTGTACCGTGTGAAGGACTGGGTTTACAGTCACCTTGAAGTCCCCACAGATGCGAATTTTTCTCTGTTCTTCAGATTTATCATTATTTAACGTTTTCTTCATGACCGGGATGATGGGTGTTGCCCACTCGCTCCAATCTATCTTGGATAACACGCCTGTCTTTTCCAAATTCTCCAGCTCTGCCTTGACTGCTGGATGAATTGCATATGGCACCGGCCTTGCCTTAAAAAACTTGGGAGTTGCCGCATCTTCCACCTTTATTGAGGCGGTGATGCCTTTCAAGGTTCCTAGTTCCTGTTGGAACACTTCTTTGGCGTTGGCCAAGATGTCTTTTAATCGTTCAGGTATGATGTCATCATCATTTTTTTTCTTACTGGTCACCGTCAGTGCCTGAATGGAGTGCCAGTCCAAACGTATCTTCCTGATCCATTCACGTCCCAACAGCGGTGCACCACCATCTTGCAGAACGTATAAATACAACTTCTGTATTTCCTTGCCGTTGTATACAACAGGCACCTTTATTTTCCCTTTGGGGTATACTTTCTGCCCCGTATATGTTTTCAAGATAATGGATGTGCCTTTCAAAGGTATATGCGGAAATAGCCGCTCGTAATCCCGTCTACTTATGACGGTCAGAGCTGATCCTGTATGTAGCTCCATTTTAACTGGGGACCCCGCTATCGTGAGGGTAACCCAACTGGTCTGGTAATCTTCTTTGGCAATTACATTATGTAATTTGAGAGAGAGTCTCTTGTTTCCGGAGTCGCTATCACTCTTCTGGTCTTCGGAGCTACTGTCCGTCATCATTTGTACCTTTCTGTACTTTTCTTTATTGATTTTTTTTCTGTCAGTGGATGTTTTCTTTCCAGATCGGCATACACGTGTAATGTGTCCCATCTTTCCGCATTGCCTGCATGCTTTGTCCTTGAACCAGCAGTCCCTCTGGTCATGGGTGGATCTGCCGCAGCGATAACATCTCTCGAAACCCCGTGTCATTTCATGGGTGCCGAAGTCCTGTGGCTTTTGCTGTATCTTTGCAGCTCCTCTTGCTGCTGCTTCGTATGATACAGCCACACTGAAAGCCTTGTCCAGTGTCAAATCTTTCTCAGAAAGTAGCTTTTTTTGTGTTCCTTCACTTAGGAGACCGCAGACGAATTTGTCTCGTAGAGAATCTGCCAGTCCTGTCCCGATTTGGCAGTGTAGGGTATCAACAATCTCCTTAAAATTCTTGTCCATCGGTTTGGCTGGAGTGATTAAGTTTCGTAACAGCCCGTATGTCCTTGCGCCCATTAGATTTAGAAGTACCGATGCCTTTTTATCATCTTTTATTTCATTCGCTGTGCAATATTTCTCCACTCTTTCCACATATGTGGTCCAATCCTCTATATCGTTATCAAAAGCATCAATATTGCCAGCCTTAGGCATCCTGGAAAAAAAATGGCACTTCCCGCATTTATCTTTCTTTCCTGCAGAAAAGATATAGCGCTTTCCCGCCGCTGCTGCTGCTGACAACGCTGTTTTCCGCGTTTTTTTATTTATTTTTTTATTTTAATTTTTTTATTTACAGGTGGAGACTCGTTCCCGCCGGACTCTCTGGGACTTTTCCCCCCCTCTGCTAGGTCCCATCGCCGACCTGCTTTTCAGCGCCGGCCGTCTCCCGAGTGCTCCCCCCCGTCTGTTTCTGTTTGCCTCCGCCTTCGCTGCTTGGCCTCGCTGCAGAGCCAGCCGATGGAGCCCCAGCCCGCCGCCCAGGAAGGATTATTGCAGTACCTGCCACCAGCTCGGCTAGTTGGTGAAACCACAGCTTTTTTTTTTCTTGCTTTTCTTCGACTTTGGACGTCTGAGGAATCGATGTCCTTGAGGTGCTGCCGAATTGCAGGTAAGTCCGTTTCCAATTCGTCGCCACTGTTGTATCCATGTGTTAATAGAGACACGGAAGGCAGGAGTAGGTTTCACAGGTGTTTACTGAACAAAGTCTGGAGGTGAACTAACAGATACAAGACAATATACAGGCTTATATAGCCCGAGTGGCCATTACTGGCATTACAGTACACAGGGGGCTCTTAAAGGCACATACACCACAGAGAGTGACCTAGATTTTTATAATACTTGCATTTACATTGCACAAACTCCATTTCCTAGCCACTGACTCCATCGCTCTCCCTGGGAACTGTCTGAGGCTGAACCAGACTATTCACAAAACCTTGGTGTCATATTTGACCCCGAGATGAGCTTCCGACCACATATCCGCACCATTACTAAGACCGCCGATTTCCACCTCTAACATCGCCGACTCTGCCCCTGCGTCAGCTCATCTGCTGCTGAAACCCTCATCATGCTTTTGTTACCTCTAGACGTGATTATTCCAATGCACTCTTGTTAGGCCGCCCACATTCTACCCTCTAAACTTGAGGTCATCCAAAACTCTGCTGCCCATGGCCTACCTCGCACCAAGTCCTGTTCACCCATCACCCCAGTGCTCGTTGACCTACATTGGCTCCCACTTAAGCAACGCCTCGATTTTAAAATTCTCATCCTTGTTTTCAAATCCCTCCATGGCCTCGCCCCTCCCTATCTCTATAATCTCCTCCAGTCCCACAGCCCTCCAAGTTATCTGCACTCCTCTAATTCTGGCCTCTTGAGCACCCTCATTTTAATCGCTCCACCACTGGTGGCCATGCCTTCAGCTGCCAAGGCCCTAAGCTCTGCAATTCCCTCCCCAAACCTCTCTACCTCTCTTTCCTCCTTTAAGACACTCCTTAAAACCTACCTGTTTGACCAAGCTTTTGAACATCTGCCCTAATATCTCCTTTGTGGCCTGGTGTCCAATTTTGTTTTATAATGCTCCTGTGTGGGACGTTTTACTACATTAAAGGCACTATATAAATACAAGTTGTTGTTATGTCAAAATGTTTAAAATCGCATCACAAAATGAACTACTTTGGAAGAGCAGTGACTGTTGTAATGTTGGTAAATGTGGTAGCAGTGTCTTACAAACAGCAAAGTTATGAATAACCAGTTAATGTTCAACTGAAATACATGGAGCCAATAGATGGGACCTCGGTTTAATGTTTCTTCTAAAGGGTGGCAGTTCCAACGATGCAGCAATCCCTCAGGAGAGTGGCGGCGGGAAACTCAGCAGCGGCGGCGCGGCTTTAAAAGGCGGCGGAGAACAGGTAGGCCTCAGAGCGTACCAATCTCAGAGGGAGAGAAGTAAAAAGTAATCGAAGTGTGACGTCACCAGAAAGCAGGTAAGTGATTCGTTGGTGAGTATTGCTCTCTTTTTAAACTTTAACTCTGTGGTTTATACTTTCTAAAGTCTCGGTGGTGTAGCGGGGACTGTTTGTAAACCAGAGCCCTTAAATAAACCATTTAACTGTACTGTAATTGGTGGGATTGATTTGATTTAACTTAATTGCAATTAATTGGTGGGTAAGTCATGGCAGGACAGCCCGGTGCTGTGGTATGCTCCTCCTGCACTATGTGGGAACTCAGTGACACTTCCTGTGTCCCTGACAACTATGTGTGCAGGAAGTGTGTCCAGCTGCAGCTACTGGCAGACTGTATTGCGGCGCTGGAGCTGCGATTGGATACATACTGGACCATTCGCGAGGCTGAGGACGTCGTGGATATCATGTTTGATAAGTTGGTCACACCGCAGGCAAAGGTTGGACAGGCAGAAAGGGAATGGGTGACCAACAGACAGAGTACTAGGCAAAGGCAGGTAGTGCAGGGGGCCCCTGTGGACATTCCCCTTTCAAACAGATACACCACTTTGAGTACTGTTGGGGGGGATGGCTTATCAGAGGAAGGCAGCAGCAGTCAACTTCCTGGCACCAGGGTTGGCTCTGCTGCACAGGACGGGAGAAAAAAGAGGGGTAGAGCTATAGTAATAGGGGATTCTATTGTAAGGGGAATAGATAGGTGTTTCTGCGGCCGCAAACGAGACTCCAGGATGGTGTGTTGCCTCCCTGGTGCAAGGGTCAAGGATGTCTCCGAGCGGCTGCAGAACATCTTGGAAGGGGAGGGTGAACAGCCAGTTGTCGTGGTGCATATAGGTACCAACGATATAGGTAAAAAAGGGGATGAGGCCCTAAAAGCTGAATACAGGGAGTTAGGAGGTAAATTAAAAAATAGGACCTCAAAGGTAGTAATCTCAGGATTGCTACCAGTGCCACGTGCTAGTCAGAGTAGAAATAGAAGGGTGTTTCAGATGAATACGTGGCTAGAGGAATGGTGCGAGGGGGAGGGATTCAAATTCCTGGGACATTGGAACCGGTTCTGGGGGAGGTGGGACCAGTTCAAACCAGACGGTTTGCACCTGGGCAGGGCCGGGACCGATGTCATAGAGTCATAGAGTCATAGAGTAATACAGCACGGATAGAGGCCCTTCGGCCCATCGTGTCCGCGCCGGCCATCAAGCCCTGTCTAATCTAATCCCATATTCCAGCATTTGGCCCGTAGCCTTGTATGCTATGGCATTTCAAGTGCACATCCAAATGCTTCTTAAATGTTGTGAGGGTTTCTGCCTCCACAACCCTTTCAGGCAGTGAGTTCCAGACTCCAACCACCCTCTGGGTGAAAAAGTTCTTTCTCAAATCCCCTCTAAACCTCCCGCCCTTTACCTTGAATCTATGCCCCCTAGTTATCGACCCCTCTACTAAGGGAAAAAGCTCCTCAGCATCCATCCTATCTATGCCCCTCATAATTTTGTACACCTCAATCATGTCCCCCCTCAGCCTCCTCAGCTCCAAGGAAAACAAACCCAACCTGCCCAGTCTCTCTTCATAGCTGAAGCGCTCCAGCCCTGGTAACATCCTGGTGAACCTCCTCTGCACCCTCTCTAACGCGATCACATCCTTCCTGTAGTGTGGCGACCAGAACTGCACACAATATTCCAGCTGTGGCCTAACCAGTGTTTTATACAGCTCCATCATAACCTCCTTGCTCTTATATTCAATGCCTCGGCTAATGAAGGCAAGTATCCCATATGCCTTTTTTACCACCTTATCCACCTGTTCCGCCGCCTTCAGGGATCTGTGTACTTGCACACCCAGATCCCTCTGACCCTCCGTCTTGCCTAGGGTCTTTCCATTCATTGTGTATTCCTTTGCCTTGTTAGTCCCCCCAAAGTGCATCACCTCGCACTTTTCCGGGTTAAATTCCATTTGCCACTGTTCCGCCCATCTGACCAACCCATCTATATCGTCCTGCAGACTGAGGCTACCCTCCTCGCTATTTACCACCCTACCAATTTTTGTATCATCCGCGAACTTACTGATCATACCCTTTACATTCATATCCAAGTCATTAATGTAGACCACAAACAGCAAGGGACCCAGCACCGATCCCTGTGGTACCCCACTGGCCACAGGCTTCCAGTCACAAAAACAACCTTCGACCATCACCCTCTGCCTTCTGCCACTAAGCCAGTTTTGTATCCAATGTGCCAAGGCACCCTGGATTCCATGGGCTCTTACCTTCTTGACCAGTCTCCTGTGCGGGACTTTATCGAAGGCCTTACTGAAATCCATGTATACCACATCCACTGCGTTACCCTCATCCACACACCTAGTCACCCCCTCAAAAAATTCAATCAAATTAGTCAGACATGATCTTCCCTTGACAAAGCCATGTTGACTATCCCTGATTAATCCTTGCCTCTCCAAGTGGAGACAAATTTTGTCCCTCAGGATTTTTTCCAATAATTTTCCTACCACTGATGTTAGGCTCACTGGCCTGTAGTTCCCCGGTTTTTCCCTACTACCCTTCTTGAATAATGGTACTACATTAGCGGTTCTCCAGTCCTCTGGCACATCCCCTGTGGCCAGAGAGGTCCTGAATATATGTGTTAGAGCCCCCGCAATCTCCTCCTTTGCCTCACACAGCAGCCTGGGATACATTTCATCCGGGCCTGGGGATTTATCCATTTTTAGGCCAGCTAAAACCGCCAATACCTCCTCCCGCTCGATGTTAATATGTTCGAGCATATCACAGTCCCCCCGCCCTATTTCTATGTCTACATCGTCCTTCTCCATAGTGAAAACAGATGCAAAAAATTCATTTAGAACCCCTCCTACATCTTCCGGCTCCACACACAGATTGCCACTTTTGTCCCTAATGGGCCCTATTTTTTCCCTAGTTATCCTCTTACCCTTAATATACTTATAAAACATCTTCTGATTTTCCTTTATTTTGCTTGCCAGTGTTATTTCATGGCCCCTCCTTGATCTCCTAATTTCTTTTTTAAGTATCCCCCTGCACTTTTTGTACTCCTCTAGGGCTTCCTCCGTCTTTAGCCTTTTGTATCTACCAAAAGCCCTCCTTTTTTTCCTAATCCATTCTCGTATATCCCCTGTCATCCAAGGTTCCCTGTGGTTTTTGGAACCACCCTTGACCTTTACGGGAACATGTTGCCATTGTATGATCTCAATCTCCCTTCTGAAAGCCTCCCATTGCTCCGATGCGGGGAGTGTTTGCTAGTGCTCTGGGGGAGGGTTTAAACTAAAATGGCAGGGGGTTGGGAACCTGAGCAGGGGGACAGAGGAAAGGGAAACAAGGATAAAAGCAAAAGATAGGAAGGAGAAAAACAAAAGTGGCAGTCAGAGAAATCAACGGTTTAAATCAAACATGGCCACAGTAAATAATAATTCTAATAGGTCTAAGAGTGTTAAAAAAACAAGCCTGAAGGCTTTGTGTCTTAATGTGAGGAGCATTCGTAATAAGGTGAATGAATTAGCTGCGCAAATAGAGGTAAACAAATATGATTTGATTGGGATTACGGAAACATGGCTGCAGGGTGGCCAAGGCTGGGAACTCAACATCCAGGGGTATTCAATATTCAGGAAAGATAGGCAAAAAGGAAAAGGAGGTGGGGTAGCATTGCTGGTTAAAGAAGGGATTAACACAATTGTAAGGAAGGATATTAGCTCTGATGATGTGGAATCTGTATGGGTAAAACTGAGAAATACCAAGGGGCAGAAAACGTTAGTGGGAGTGGTATATAGACCTCCAAACAGTAATGCAGAGGTTGGGGATGGCATTAAAAGGGAAATTAGAGAAGCGTGCAATAAGGGCACAGCAGTCATCATGGGTGACTTTAATCTACATATTGATTGGGCTAACCAAATTAGTAACAATACTGTGGAGGAGGAATTCCTGGAGTGTTTACGGGATGGTTTCCTGGACCAATATGTCGAGGAACCAACCAGAGATCAGGCCATCTTAGACTGGGTATTATGTAACGAGAAAGGAATAATTAGCAATCTTGTTGTACAAGGCCCCTTGGGTCGGAGTGATCATAATATGATTGAATTCTTCATTAAGATGGAGAATGAAGTGGTTGACTCAGAGACTAGGGTCCTGAATTTAAATAAAGGAAACTACGATGGTCTGAGGCGCGAGTTGGGGAGCATTGATTGGGGAATGTCACTCAAAGGGTTGACGGTGGATAGGCAATGCAAACATTCAAAGACCGCATGGATGAACTACAGAAATTGTTCATCCCAGTTTGGCATAAAAATAAAACAAAAAAGGTGACTCAACCGTGGCTAACAAGGGAAATTAGGGATAGCATAAGATCCAAGGAGAGGGCATATAAATTGGCCAGAAAAAGCAGTAAACCTGAGGATTGGGAGCAGTTTAGGATTCAACAAAGGAGGACAAAGGGATTAATTAAGAAAGGGAAAATAGAATATGAGAGTAAGCTTGCAGAGAACATAAAAACTGACTGTAAAAGCTTTTATAGATACGTGAAAATTAAAAGATTGGTGAAGTCAAGCGTAGGTCCCTTGCAATCAGAATCAGGGGAATTAATAATGGGGAACAAAGAAATGGCAGACCAATTAAATACATATTTTGGTTCTGTCTTCACAAAGGAGGACACAAATAACCTCCCAGAGATGTCAGGGAACATAGGGTCTGATGAAAGGGAGGAACTGAAAGAAATCAGTATTTGTAGGGAAATGGTGTTAGGGAAATTGATGGGATTGTAGGCCGATAAATCCCCAGGGCCTGATAATCTACATCCTAGGGTACTTAAGGAAGTGGCCCTAGAAATAGTAGATGCATTGCTGATCATCTTCCAACATTCAATGGAATCTGGAACAGTACCCATGGATTGGAGGGTAGCTAATGTTACCCCACTATTCAAAAAAGGTGGTAGAGAGAAAACGGGGAATTACAGATCGGCAAGCCTGACATCGGTAGTGGGGAAAATGCTCGAGTCCATTATTATAAAAGATGTAATAGCAGAGCACTTGGAAAACAGTGACAGGATGGGACAAAGTCAACATGGATTTATAAAAGGTAAATCGTGCTTGACTAATCTTCTGGAATTTTTTGAGGATGTAACTGCTAAATTTGATAATGGAGAACCAGTGGATGTGGTGTATTTGGACTTTCAGAAGGCATTCGATAAGGTCCCACATAAGAGATTAGCGTGTAAAGTTAAGGCACATGGGATTGGGGGCAAGGTATTGACTTGGATAGAGAACTGGTTGGCAGACAGAAAGCAAAGAGTTGGAATAAACGGGTCTTTTTCCGAGTGGCAGGCAGTGACTAGTGGGGTACCGCAGGGATCGGTCCTTGGACCCCAGCTATTCACAATATATATTAATGATCTAGACAAGGGAATTGGATGTAATATCTCCAAATTTGCAGACGACACAAAGCTGGGTGGGCGTGTGTGCTGTGAGGAGGATGCTGAGAAACTACAGGATGATTTGGACAGGTTGGGTGATTGGGCAGAAGCATGGCAGATGCAATATAACGTGGATAAATGTGAGGTTATCCACTTTGGTGGCAAAAACAGGAAGACAGATTATTATCTGAATGGCAATAGATTGGGAGAAGGGGAAGTGCAACGAGACCTGGGTATCCTTGTGCACCAGTCGCTGAAGGTAAGCATGCAGGTGCAGCAGGCGGTTAAGAAGGCAAATGGTATGTTGGCCTTCGTAGCGAGAGGGTTTGAGTATCGGAAAAAGGATGTCTTGCTGCAATTGTACAGCTCCTTGGTGAGGCCACATCTTGAGTATTGTGTGCAGTTTTGGTCACCTTATCTGAGGAAGGATGTTCTTGCCATGGAATGAGTTCAGCGAAGATTCACCAGACTGATACCTGGGATGGCAGGAATGACGTATGAGGAGATATTGGGTCGATTGGGCTTGTACTCGCTGGAGTTTAGAAGAATGAGAGGGGATCTCATTGAAACTTTTAAAATTCTGACAGGACTGGACAGACTAGATGCAGGAAGGATGTTCCCGATGGTCGGGGAGTCCAGAACCAGGGGTCACAGTCTAAGGATAAGGGGTAGGCCATTTAGGACAGAAATGAGGAGAAATTTTTTCACCCAGAGATTGATGAACCTGTGGAATTCTCTACCACAGAAGTCAGTAAAGGCCAATACATTAAAAATATTCAAGGAGTTGGATATATTTCTTAAGGCTAAAGGGATCAAGGGGTATGGGGAGAAAGCAGGGACCGGGTACTGAATTTGGATGATCAGCCATGATCGCATTGCATGGTGGAGCAGGCTCGAGGGGCCGAATGGCCTACTCCTGCTCCTATCTTCTCTGTTTCTATTATGTTGCATAGAGTTACATAGAATTCACAGCACAGAAACAGGCCATTTGGCCCAACTGGTCTATGCTGGTGTTTATGCTCCACGCGAACCTCCTCCCACCCTCTTCATAAGAACATAAAAATTAGGGGCAGCAATAGGCCATACGACCCCTCAAGCCTGCTCCGCCATTCAATAAGATCATGGCTGATCTTTGACCGCAACTCCACTTTCCTGCCCAATCTCCATACCCCTTGATTCCCTTAGAGTCTAAAAATCCAACTATCCATTTCAGCCTTGAATATACTCAGTGATTCAGCATCCACAGCCCTTTGTGGTAGAGAATTCCAAAGATTCATCTCATCCGATCAGCATTTCCTTCTATTCCTTGCTTCCTCATGTACTTATCTAGCTTCCTCTTAAATGCAGTTATGCTGTTCACCTGAACCTCATGTGGTAGCAGTGTCAGCTTAGACTATGAGTTGAAACCCCGATGTGCGGGTGAATGCACAACCTTTCTGACCCAGTAATGAGCCAGGCTGACCCTTTTACTATGCTTCAGGGAAAATTAGGATTTCAAAAAACGAGTTTTAGGAGTACAAAAAGAAAAAAAAGATCTCAGCTGTACAAGAAAAAAATCCCATAAAACAAAGTTGAAAATCTTGATAAATTCGCCTGGAAAACTCAGGAAAAAGTGAATCAATAGCAGGAATAACTAATAAAATAAAGTGCGAAAATTCTGGAAATTGTAGTTTCAGAAAAGAAATCCCATAAAATCAATAAATGTTTTCCCTTCTGAGATGAAATAACCTCATTCTAAAAGCAGCAGACAGAACTTGGGCCTTCCTTCATTCATGATGCTGAAGGAAACACCAACACACACTAGAGAAAAGCTGAAACATCCTCTTTGATTAGGACTGACTTAGTTGATCATATTTTTGATATTTATAATGCATACAAAATTTTGATATATTAGTCTTGTAGAATTGCTCATGGGAAGTTGGAGGATCTGGTGTTTATAAAGAAGTAGTTGTGTAACGTTGCCGATGGTAAGTGAGAAGATATGTTTGGGAAGGGTGCTGGGTTTGTAAGGATTTATGATGGGTTGTGGAAGCTGTTACCGGGGCTGGGATGGGGAAGTGAGGAATTTGGGGAGAAAAAGCAGTAAGGATTTGGGTGGATTGTTGTAGGGCAGTAAATAATAGAGGGTGAAGTATAGACCACTGAGGAAGTGAGTATTTGGAGAGGAGATTGGGATAGTGAATACTTGGAGAGGGGCACATGGGGTAGGGAAAATTTAGATTGGTGGCTGGGGTGTTCTGGACTTATCACATGCAGATAGCACCCTCTGGTGGTGGTTATTGTGTTAGCAGTGTTAGTATACAGCAGAGGTCAGTTGACCTTTCTTCCTGTTTGACCCTGGAAGTAGTTTCCCAGAAAGAACCTGGCAGAGTAATGGAGAATCTTCCATGAGGGATTCCATTCTCAATCCAGTTTCATCTCATCTCATATGATAGGCCAGACACAATATCTGTGAGTATCTTTGTTTGTTAACATGATAGCAACTTTGTCAGTGTAGTATTTGACAATACTTTGTTTATAAAAAGTTAATAGTTGGTAGTTACAGAAGTCCAGCTCAAATGTTAGTTAGTTATACAATTAGTCTATTCTATTGTTATAAATATGTATATATCTTATGTAATATCTAATGTATAGTACTCAGTTCTATGTACAAAACATACTTTGTCTTTGTTTACAGTTTCACAAATGTGTTCAAGTAAAGCTTCAAAACAGCAAACCGGCTTCTCGAGGAATTATTTTAATAAGTGTTTAACTTGCTGGATAACTAGATAGGAGCACGTCTAGCGAGACCAGTACATGGGGCAAGTGAGCATTTGAGGGATAGTAAGTAACTGTGTAGTTGGTATTAGCAGGGAGTGTTGTGGGTATGAGTAGATGATGGTGGGGGGGGGCGGTCATTAGGTATTTGGAACTGTTGGCACTTGGGGAAGTGAATAGTTGGGAGATGAGCATTGGTGGGGGGAAGTATGTACTGAGGAAAAGTGAGTGAAAGCAAAATGTTTCAGTTCCACACAGGTAAAGAGGAGCAGTCTGGGATTGGGAATGGTTAAGAACATAAGAAATAGGAGCAGGAGTAGGCCATTCGGCCCCTCGAGCCTGCTCCGCCATTCAATAAGATCAAATGTTTATAGTTTTACATTACTTAAATTATAAATTATATTCCCACCTTTGCTTAATTAGCTGGCTGAAGAAGAGTGCTAGCTGAAAACAAGGAAACATTATGGAGATAAAGTGTCCGAGCATAAGTATTATAACAGAATGGGTTTATTGAAAGAGTTGTGCTACAGAATGCAAGAAAGCTAGTGAAAACATGATTCTGCCATCACTAAGACCGCCTATTTTCACCTCCGTAACATCTACAACCCTCCAAGTTATCTGCGCTCCCCCAATTCTGGCCTCTTGCGCATCCCTGATTTTAGTCACTCCACCATTGGTGGCCGTGCCTTCAGCTACCAAGCCTCTAAACTCTGGAATTGCCTCCCTAAACCTCTTCACCTCTCTTTCCTCCTTTAAGATGCTCCTTAAAACCTACCTGTTTGACCAAGCTTTCAGTCATCTGCCCTACTAGCACCGTACGTGGGTTGTGTCAAATTTTGTTTGGTAACGCTCTGTGAAGCACCTCGGGATGTTTTCTTAGGTTAAAGCTGCTATATAAATACAAGTTGTTGTTGTTGTACAAGAGGGATGAGTGAAAATATATTAATGCTACATCTGCACTGCTGCCAAGTAGAAACTCATAGTGAGGCAAGTGAGTGCTTGCTTTCACAGCCTGCTTACATCATGGGAATTCAGAGCTCCAGATATGGGCCCAGAAATTCGGGTCGTGGGCTTCCCGCGGGTGCAAGCCCCCGACCTGTACTTCCCTTGTGCGCCGGCAGTTGAGCTGTAGGGCCCCGTGGAATTCCGCTCCGGGGCCTGGCCCAGCTGCCGGTGCGCTGTGCTTGCGTATCCCAGGGGCGTAGTTAGTGCGATGCATCCCCTGGGATCACGTGAGTCATGGGCAGCCAATCGGAGGAGGGAAAAGCCCATTCATAAAATTGACAGGAAGACCTGTCAAAACTTATGAATACTATGGGCCCCAAAATAGCAGTAAACCTTCAAATAATTTTTTTTTTTAATTATTTTTTAAATAAACTATAAATTACATTAAATAACTATTTTAAACAATAATTTAAATTTTTGAAAAAAGTATTTTATAAAAAATCGGGGCTAAAAATAAACTTACCTTGCTTTAAAGTATTTAAAAATCATAAACTTGTGGAAAAAATGTTTTAATTTTAATTAATTGACCACTTACCTTGTAAAAAGCAGGCCTTACGCCTGCTTTTTAAATGATTAAATTCTGCAGGCTTAACTTCGCGTGAAAACCTGCAACAAAAAAAACGAAGTTCAAAGCGCACGCGCAGCCTCCCCTGTGCGCGCGTTCGACCTCTGAACCCCTTCGTTCAGAGGATCGGAAGTGCCGGTTTCCCGCGCATGCGCAGTGCATGCAGAAAACCCGCACTTCCATTCGGCCTACGGGTGAGTACCCAGCGCGTACTCACCCGCGGAGAGCCGAATTTCTGGGCCCATGGTGCTCAAAAAGATAAATAGAGTGTTGCACAGTAGCCTCCAGCTACCAGGGTGGGCTTCACAGACTACAGACAATGACCATCTTCTTCAGAGTGAGACCAAGTCAGAAATGATGTTACATAGGTGATTGACTAAAAATCACTTCTCGTAGTTGCCAGGATACCAATGCTGTAACAAATGAAGAAAATCAGTAACTCAAAGTAGCCACACGTATAACAGGACTTCAAACTTGGATTAAAGCAGGAATAGGCTGTCGCCTTTAATGTGTATGAGAGATGAACCTTGCCACTATTTTGGTGCAAGACAGCACCTTGGCATATTGTACTTTCATGACTGAAAATGTCAAAACTATGATTTGCCAGATGTTGAAATCTCTGTCAGTTAGGTACACATAGGCAGCACGGTCTCACATCGAAGGGCCATAATTCCAAGTTTTTGCTACTCATGGGTAACCATACCCACTAACCACACATACAGTCCCCACCACTTAAAACGTCCATGTTTAAAATGGGCAGTCGCT
Organism: Somniosus microcephalus; assembly: GCF_052327205.1. Classification (NCBI taxonomy): domain Eukaryota; kingdom Metazoa; phylum Chordata; class Chondrichthyes; order Squaliformes; family Somniosidae; genus Somniosus; species Somniosus microcephalus. The sequence goes on along the minus strand of NC_140988.1, from coordinate 283,235,173 downwards.
TGTATCAGTCAAAAAGCGATAACCACTATCCACTTGCATTACCATAAATTTCAAAGTTATAGGTTATAGTGTGTTAATTGCGCCGTTTATTTTGGGCAGAAATAGCTGTGCTTACTCACCAGTTTGCACCTCGTTAAGGTGCACTGAATGTTCAAATAAAATTAGCACCCCATATTGTAGCAGTAATACTAATTAAGAAGTTATATCAGCAAAGAAATCTTTGCTCGTCATTTACATCATGCACTGCAAATTATGGTTGGCATAATTAGCACAATGATAAATGTGCTGTATGTTTTTTTAATTATGTTGTCTTCTAACAAGCACATAACAGTGGCTTTCGAGTCAAAGTAGAAGGCTCTGGCAGCTGTGGCAACATCCACTTTAAATGTCCTTCAGACAATACCATCTTATTAAAAGTCATGCTCACCTGCCATAAAGTCTGTCAAATTGTCAGTCATAGCAGGTCAACCCTATATAGGAAAAATCGCCAAGGCAGTCACTTTGCAGTGTTGGGCAAAACCGGCTCAAGACTGAGTTAAATTCTACCTGTGAATTCAGGTCACTCAACTACTCACCTTTGCAACAAAAAAGAGGAAGAATAACAAGATCTTTAAGTAATTTTTTTCTTGATTGTATGCCGTGTTAACTAATCTTGCAACGTAGGAACGTATTGATGAACCCACTATACAGTTTCCTGTTTGAAACCCTCCACTCACAGCACTGAAATAGCCCTGACCAAAGTCGCAAATGACATTTTTTGCGACTAAGCGAGGAACACCATCTCTCCTCATGCCCCCAACTTCCCTGCAGCCATTGACATTATCCTCCTCCAATGCCTTTCCGCTGTTGTACAGTTCGGTGACTCTTGCGTATCCATTACGTAGCCAGAGTTTCTCTACCAATGGCTTCTGTTTTCTCTCCTGCACTGTCACCTATAGAATTCCCCAAGGATTCATCCTTGGCTCTCTCTTCTTTGTCATCTACATGCCGCTTCTTGGTGACATCTGCATACATGCGGTCAGCTTTTGCATGTATGCTGAGGATACCACTCTCAACCCCTCCAATTATTGTCTGTTGGATGAGCTGCAATTTAGTTAAGCTAAACATTGGAAAGACCAAAGCCATCATCTTCGGCCCCTACCACAAACTCCATGCCTCCATTCCTCTCACTGGCCACAGACTCGGGCTGAATCAGAGTGCTTGAAATCTCAGCATTATAATCAACTCAAAGCTGAGCTTCCGACTCCATATCCTCCATATCACATAGAAAAATAGGAGCAGGAGTAGGCCATTCGGCCTTTTGAGCCTGCTCCGCCATTCAATATGATAATAGCTGGTCCTCTATCTCAATACCATATTCCCGCTCTCTCCCCATACCCCTTGATGCCTTTTGTGTCTAGAAATCTAGCTATCTCCTTCTTAAATATGTTCAGTGACTTGGCCTCCAGAGCCTTCTGCGGTAGAGAATTTCACAGGTTCACCACCCTCTGAGTGAAGATATTTCTCCTTATCTCAGTCCTAAAAGTCCTAACCCGTATCCTGAGACTGTGACCCCTCATTCTAGACCCCCCAGCCAGGAGAAACATCCTCCCTGCATCCAGTCTGTCTAGCCCTGTCAGAATTTTATACGTTTTAATGAGATCCCCTCTCATTCTTCTAAACTCTAGTGAATTCAGGCCTAGTCGACCCGATCTCTCCTCATACGACAGTCCTGCCATCCCAGGAATCAGTCTGGTGAACCTTCGCTGCACTCCCTCTATGGCAAGTATATCCTTTCTTAGGTAAGGAGACCAAAACTGCACACACTACTCCAGGTGTGGTCTCACCAAGGCCCTGTATAACTGTAGTAAGACATCCTTGCTCCTGCACTCAAATCCTCTTGCAATGAAGGCCAACATACCATTTGCCTTCCTAACTGCTTGCCGCACCTGCATATTTGCTTTCAGTGACTGGTGTACAAGGACACCCAGGTCCCTTTGTACATCAATATTTCCCAATCTATCACCATTTAAATAATACTCTGCCTTTCTGTTTTTCCTACCGAAGTGGATAACTTCACATTTATCCATGCTATACTGCATCTGCCATGTATTTGCCCACTCACTCAACTTGTCTAAATCGCCTTGAAGCCTCTTTGCATCCTCCTCACAATTCACAATCCCTCCTAGTTTCATGTCATCAGCAAACTTGGAAATATTACATTTGGTTCCCTCATCCAAATCATTGATATATATTGTGAATAGCTGGGGCCCAAGCACTGATCCCTGCGGTACCCCACTAGTCACCTCCTGCCACCTCAAAAAAGACCCATTTATTCCTACTTTCTGTTTCCTGTCTGTTAACCAATTTTCAATCCATGCCAGTATATTACCCCCAATCCCATGTGCTTTAATTTTGCACACCAACGTCTGATGTGGGACTTTATCAAAGGCTTTCTGAAAATCCAAATACACCACATCCACTGGTTCTCCCTTATCTATTCTACCAGTTACATCCTCAAAAAACTCCAGTAGGTTTGTCAAACACTATTTCCCTTTCATAAATAAACAGTGTCTTGTTATCACATCCTTTATAATAGACTCTAACATTTTCCCTACTACTGATGTTAGGCTAACCGGTCTGTAGTTCCCTGTTTTCTCTCTCCTTTTTTAAATAGTGGGGTTACATTTGCCACCCTCCAATCTGCAGGAACTGTTCCATAGAATTTTGGAAGATGACAACCAATGCATCCACTATTTCCATGGCTACTGTGATAAAAATGATAACTTCCGGGAAGTTATGTCATCACTTCCTGTGAACTATGAACTATGAACTGTGTACATACCTCACTTCCTGTCATATGTCACTTCCTGTTGGACTGGTATAAATACTGGTCTGTTCAGTATTGTAAGAGGCTTCTACCAGAGGCATGGTAAAGACCTCTCTTGTGTATATAGTGTGTTTATAAGTTACTTAAAACTTACTTTAAAGTTACTTGATGGTAAGTCTCCTTTTTCTTACATCAATTTAAGTAACTTAAATATTTACACTGACAAATACTAGACCTTCAGACAAACTCGGAAGTTAAGGATCCAGGGAACCACCCATCATGGAGAAAATCCTTAGACCTATTCGTCTGGACTTGGACCCGAATACACCAGCAGCTGGCAGGGTATGGAAGCATTGGTATCGTACTTTTGAGAATTTTCTGGATGAATGTAAAGCGGATGCTCCTGCTAAATTGAAGATACTTGTCAATTATGTGACCCCAAAAGTGTTTGAATATGTTGATGAATGGGATAATTATGAAGAGGTGATTCGGGCACTTAAGAAACTGTATGCGAAGACCCCAAATGAAGTCTATGCTAGACATCTACTGGCCACAGCCCGACAAGGGCCAGGGGAATCAATTGACGAATTCCTGCAAGAACTTCGCAGGCTCAGCGTAGATTGTAACTTTCAGGCAGCCTCAGCTGAGCTGTACCGCCAAGAAATGATTCGTGATGCTTTCATCTGCGGGATTGCCTCTCCATTTATACGCCAGCGTCTACTAGAAAGTAAAACATTTGAGCTACAAAAAGCTTTTGACCTAGCTTGTTCACTGGATTTGGCAAAGAGAAATGCAGACCTCTATCAGCTGCCCAGATCTCGATCTGCTGTTGTAGCTGCAACCAGACAATTCAAGCGGTCTCAGGTGAACCCTATCATGGGGGAATCTAATTCTGATAATTCTGATGAAGAAGAGGAGGACGACCCCACTTTAGCAGCCTCTTGGCAATCTAGGAAGGAATGCTTCTTTTGTGGAGATGCTTTTCACCCTAGGAAAACCTGCCCTGCTCGCAATGCAATCTGCAGTTATTGCGGGAAAAAAGGACACTTTGCTAAAGTTTGCCTATCAAGGGCCTCTACGAGGGCCAATCCAGTTAAGGCCTACCGAACTGCCCCAATTAGGGCCTATCAAGATGCTCCAGCTAGGACCTATCAAGCTTCCTCTCGAGCTCTCTCCCGAAGAAGCACACCGAGAGTTTTAGCCACTCTCTGTGCAACGACACCAATTACAGCTGCTTGCCCACAGAACCTGTCTCATGCAGCCACAAAAATTTCAATTAAAGGGCATACCTTAGATGCCTTAATTGACTCAGGAAGTACTGATAGTTTCATTAAGGAACATATTGTTGCAAAATTGAAACTACATGTCTTCCCATCGGACCAGGCAATTGCGATGGCCCAGTCATCACTTAATACCAGAATCTCCGGCTTTTGTGTTGTTGATATGACACTTCATGGTCGTATGTATCCCTCCACCCGACTTTCGGTGCTCAAGGGCTTATGTAGTGATCTCCTCTTAGGGCTGGACTTCCAAAAACAGCATAAGAAACTCACCATTGAGTTTGGTGGATCCAAACCCGGACTTACTATTTCTAATATACCGTCTAAATTACCATTTTGTGCATTATCAGCAGCTTCACTTGATGAACTCTCATTATTTGCCAGTATTCCGCCTCAATGCAAACCGATAATAACGAAATCGCGGCGCTTTAATCAGGAAGACCAATCTTTTATTGCGGCTGAAATCTCTCGACTTCTAGCAGAGGATATCATTGAACCATGTTCGTCGCCCTGGCGGGCTCAAGTCGTCATTGTCAAGAACCCTCTAAAACCTCACAAACAGCGACTATGCATCGATTATTCGCAAACCATCAATCAATATACCGACTTGGACGCCTACCCATTGCCACGCATTGATGATATGGTTAATAAACTGGCCGAATACAAAGTGTTCTCAACTTACGATTTAAAAGTGCCTATCATCAGTTACCCTTGAAGGTCTCAGATAAGCAGTACACAGCCTTTGAGGCTAATGGACGGCTGTACCAATTTCGTCGCCTCCCATTCGGGGTTACTAATGGAGTGGCTGTCTTTCAACGGGCAATGGATGGCCTGGTTAAGCAGGAAAACCTAAGGGACACTTTTCCCTATCTTGATAACATTACCATTGCAGGTCACGATCAACAGGAACACGACTCCAACCTCCAAAAATTTCGGGATGCCCTCCATCGCCGTAATTTGACCCTGAATGAATCCAAATCTGTTGAGTCGCAACCGACCATCAACATCCTTGGCTACTGCGTAGGCAATGGTATCATTAAGCCAGACCCAGAAAGACTTCGCCCGCTCCAAGAGCTCCCGTCACCTAAGAATCCTGCTTCTTTACGTCGGGCTCTCGGTCTGTTTGCATACTACGCTAAATGGATTCCTCATTTTTCGGACAAAATCCAACCCTTGCTGCATGCTAGATCTTTTCCACTGGGAACAGCGGCTGTTGCAGCCTTTAACCTTCTCAAAAAACAGTTGGAGAAAGCGGCTCTTCACTCCATTGATGAGAATCTCCCTTTCGTGGTTGAATGTGATGCCTCGGGAGGTGGCGATCTCGGCTACTCTGAATCAGGAAGGTCGTCCTGTAGCATTTATGTCCAGGACCTTACAAGGTGCCGAGCTACATTATCCTCCGGTTGAGAAAGAAGCCACAGCCATCATAGAGGCAGTACGGAAGTGGAACCATTTTCTAGCTCGCCAGCACTTTACATTGATCACGGACCAACGATCAGTCGCCTTCATGCTTGATAATCGAAAACGAACCAAAATTAAGAATAATAAAATACAACTTTGGAGGATGGAACTGGCCTCTTTTGGTTATACCATTCTCTATCGGCCTGGCAAGGAGAATGTGGCCCCAGACACCCTCACACGGGCATTCTGCTCCACTATGTCATCCTCCACTCTCATGGATGTCCACAATGGTTTGTGTCATCCTGGCGTTACGCGCATGCTACATTTCGTACGATCACGGAATCTCCCTTTTTCCACTGGAGATGTAAAGAAAATATGCTCAGAATGCCGGCTTTGTGCGGAATTAAAACCTCAGTTCTTCCGCCCCTCAGATGGTATACTCATACATGCAACCCAACCGATGTAACGACTTAGCATCGATTTTAAGGGCCCAGTGCCCTCTTCAACTCGGAACACATATTTGCTCACCATGATCGACGAATATTCACGTTTTCCGTTTGCCTTCCCCTGCTCCAATATGCTGGCGTCCACAGTAATCTGCTGCCTTGAGCAGGTATTTTCTCTCTGTGGCATGCCGGCTTATATTCACTCAGATCGGGGTCCATCCTTTATGTCAAGGGAACTCAAGGACTACCTCTCAGAACGGGGAATTGCTACAAGCAAAACAACAACATACCATCCCATCGGAAATGGGCAGGTAGAGAGGTATAACGGTATCATCTGGAATTCCGTACGTCTTGCTTTAAGATCTCGGGGCCTACCAGACCAGCAATGGGAAACAGTGCTTCCGGATGCATTGCACTCTATACGGTCCCTGCTTTCTACAGCCACAAATACTACACCTCATGAGCGGTTCTTTGGATTCCAGCGTCGCTCATCTCATGGGACATCACTCCCGTCATGGCTAACTACTCCTGGACCTGTATTACTCCGAAGATACGTTCGGACGTCTAAACATGACCCTCTTGTAGACGAGGTCGAACTAACCGATGCCAACCCCACCTATGCAAACATACGATATTCCGACGGCCGAGAATCTACCGTATCATTACGGGATCTGGCTCCCTGCCCACCAGGACCTAGTGGGACATCGGGTGATGGCATTTCACCAGGAAACTCTTGGGACCTATCGGGTACCCCTCTCCAGGATCCTGATCGGACACCAACTAGCTTGGTGCCGGTAGAACCCCGTGCTCAAGGTTGCGACCCTCCCAGTACCGCGCATGAAAGTACTGATCCGCCACAGACCAGCTCTGCACCTCCCTCTGAACAGAGGCAGTCCGACTTTGAACCTATTGGGGCTCGTACTCGAAGCCATGATCTCCCCGACCCTTCACAGGGCAATCCAGGCCACACAGACTCTGACCAATGGCCAACCGCATGTAAGCGGACCAGCGACCCTCTACGACGGGAATCCAAACGGGTGCGACTCTTCCTTGTTCGGCGGCTGCAGACCAAAAGGTAGACCACAGCCTCCTAATCCTGCAGGAGGGAAGAATGTGATAAAAATGATAACTTCCGGGAAGTTATGTCATCACTTCCTGTGAACTATGAACTATGAACTGTGTACATACCTCACTTCCTGTCATATGTCACTTCCTGTTGGACTGGTATAAATACTGGTCTGTTCAGTATTGTAAGAGGCTTCTACCAGAGGCATGGTAAAGACCTCTCTTGTGTATATAGTGTGTTTATAAGTTACTTAAAACTTACTTTAAAGTTACTTGATGGTAAGTCTCCTTTTTCTTACATCAATTTAAGTAACTTAAATATTTACACTGACAAATACTAGACCTTCAGACAAACTCGGAAGTTAAGGATCCAGGGAACCACCCATCATGGAGAAAATCCTTAGACCTATTCGTCTGGACTTGGACCCGAATACACCAGCAGCTGGCAGGGTATGGAAGCATTGGTATCGTACTTTTGAGAATTTTCTGGATGAATGTAAAGCGGATGCTCCTGCTAAATTGAAGATACTTGTCAATTATGTGACCCCAAAAGTGTTCGAATATGTTGATGAATGGGATAATTATGAAGAGGTGATTCGGGCACTTAAGAAACTGTATGCGAAGACCCCAAATGAAGTCTATGCTAGACATCTACTGGCCACAGCCCGACAAGGGCCAGGGGAATCAATTGACGAATTCCTGCAAGAACTTCGCAGGCTCAGCGTAGATTGTAACTTTCAGGCAGCCTCAGCTGAGCTGTACCGCCAAGAAATGATTCGTGATGCTTTCATCTGCGGGATTGCCTCTCCATTTATACGCCAGCGTCTACTAGAAAGTAAAACATTTGAGCTACAAAAAGCTTTTGACCTAGCTTGTTCACTGGATTTGGCAAAGAGAAATGCAGACCTCTATCAGCTGCCCAGATCTCGATCTGCTGTTGTAGCTGCAACCAGACAATTCAAGCGGTCTCAGGTGAACCCTATCATGGGGGAATCTAATTCTGATAATTCTGATGAAGAAGAGGAGGACGACCCCACTTTAGCAGCCTCTTGGCAATCTAGGAAGGAATGCTTCTTTTGTGGAGATGCTTTTCACCCTAGGAAAACCTGCCCTGCTCGCAATGCAATCTGCAGTTATTGCGGGAAAAAAGGACACTTTGCTAAAGTTTGCCTATCAAGGGCCTCTACGAGGGCCAATCCAGTTAAGGCCTACCGAACTGCCCCAATTAGGGCCTATCAAGATGCTCCAGCTAGGACCTATCAAGCTTCCTCTCGAGCTCTCTCCCGAAGAAGCACACCGAGAGTTTTAGCCACTCTCTGTGCAACGACACCAATTACAGCTGCTTGCCCACAGAACCTGTCTCATGCAGCCACAAAAATTTCAATTAAAGGGCATACCTTAGATGCCTTAATTGACTCAGGAAGTACTGATAGTTTCATTAAGGAACATATTGTTGCAAAATTGAAACTACATGTCTTCCCTTCGGACCAGGCAATTGCGATGGCCCAGTCATCACTTAATACCAGAATCTCCGGCTTTTGTGTTGTTGATATGACACTTCATGGTCGTATGTATCCCTCCACCCGACTTTCGGTGCTCAAGGGCTTATGTAGTGATCTCCTCTTAGGGCTGGACTTCCAAAAACAGCATAAGAAACTCACCATTGAGTTTGGTGGATCCAAACCCGGACTTACTATTTCTAATATACCGTCTAAATTACCATTTTGTGCATTATCAGCAGCTTCACTTGATGAACTCTCATTATTTGCCAGTATTCCGCCTCAATGCAAACCGATAATAACGAAATCGCGGCGCTTTAATCAGGAAGACCAATCTTTTATTGCGGCTGAAATCTCTCGACTTCTAGCAGAGGATATCATTGAACCATGTTCGTCGCCCTGGCGGGCTCAAGTCGTCATTGTCAAGAACCCTCTAAAACCTCACAAACAGCGACTATGCATCGATTATTCGCAAACCATCAATCAATATACCGACTTGGACGCCTACCCATTGCCACGCATTGATGATATGGTTAATAAACTGGCCGAATACAAAGTGTTCTCAACTTACGATTTAAAAGTGCCTATCATCAGTTACCCTTGAAGGTCTCAGATAAGCAGTACACAGCCTTTGAGGCTAATGGACGGCTGTACCAATTTCGTCGCCTCCCATTCGGGGTTACTAATGGAGTGGCTGTCTTTCAACGGGCAATGGATGGCCTGGTTAAGCAGGAAAACCTAAGGGACACTTTTCCCTATCTTGATAACATTACCATTGCAGGTCACGATCAACAGGAACACGACTCCAACCTCCAAAAATTTCGGGATGCCCTCCATCGCCGTAATTTGACCCTGAATGAATCCAAATCTGTTGAGTCGCAACCGACCATCAACATCCTTGGCTACTGCGTAGGCAATGGTATCATTAAGCCAGACCCAGAAAGACTTCGCCCGCTCCAAGAGCTCCCGTCACCTAAGAATCCTGCTTCTTTACGTCGGGCTCTCGGTCTGTTTGCATACTACGCTAAATGGATTCCTCATTTTTCGGACAAAATCCAACCCTTGCTGCATGCTAGATCTTTTCCACTGGGAACAGCGGCTGTTGCAGCCTTTAACCTTCTCAAAAAACAGTTGGAGAAAGCGGCTCTTCACTCCATTGATGAGAATCTCCCTTTCGTGGTTGAATGTGATGCCTCGGGAGGTGGCGATCTCGGCTACTCTGAATCAGGAAGGTCGTCCTGTAGCATTTATGTCCAGGACCTTACAAGGTGCCGAGCTACATTATCCTCCGGTTGAGAAAGAAGCCACAGCCATCATAGAGGCAGTACGGAAGTGGAACCATTTTCTAGCTCGCCAGCACTTTACATTGATCACGGACCAACGATCAGTCGCCTTCATGCTTGATAATCGAAAACGAACCAAAATTAAGAATAATAAAATACAACTTTGGAGGATGGAACTGGCCTCTTTTGGTTATACCATTCTCTATCGGCCTGGCAAGGAGAATGTGGCCCCGGACACCCTCACACGGGCATTCTGCTCCACTATGTCATCCTCCACTCTCATGGATGTCCACAATGGTTTGTGTCATCCTGGCGTTACGCGCATGCTACATTTCGTACGATCACGGAATCTCCCTTTTTCCACTGGAGATGTAAAGAAAATATGCTCAGAATGCCGGCTTTGTGCGGAATTAAAACCTCAGTTCTTCCGCCCCTCAGATGGTATACTCATACATGCAACCCAACCGATGTAACGACTTAGCATCGATTTTAAGGGCCCAGTGCCCTCTTCAACTCGGAACACATATTTGCTCACCATGATCGACGAATATTCACGTTTTCCGTTTGCCTTCCCCTGCTCCAATATGCTGGCGTCCACAGTAATCTGCTGCCTTGAGCAGGTATTTTCTCTCTGTGGCATGCCGGCTTATATTCACTCAGATCGGGGTCCATCCTTTATGTCAAGGGAACTCAAGGACTACCTCTCAGAACGGGGAATTGCTACAAGCAAAACAACAACATACCATCCCATCGGAAATGGGCAGGTAGAGAGGTATAACGGTATCATCTGGAATTCCGTACGTCTTGCTTTAAGATCTCGGGGCCTACCAGACCAGCAATGGGAAACAGTGCTTCCGGATGCATTGCACTCTATACGGTCCCTGCTTTCTACAGCCACAAATACTACACCTCATGAGCGGTTCTTTGGATTCCAGCGTCGCTCATCTCATGGGACATCACTCCCGTCATGGCTAACTACTCCTGGACCTGTATTACTCCGAAGATACGTTCGGACGTCTAAACATGACCCTCTTGTAGACGAGGTCGAACTAACCGATGCCAACCCCACCTATGCAAACATACGATATTCCGACGGCCGAGAATCTACCGTATCATTACGGGATCTGGCTCCCTGCCCACCAGGACCTAGTGGGACATCGGGTGATGGCATTTCACCAGGAAACTCTTGGGACCTATCGGGTACCCCTCTCCAGGATCCTGATCGGACACCAACTAGCTTGGTGCCGGTAGAACCCCGTGCTCAAGGTTGCGACCCTCCCAGTACCGCGCATGAAAGTACTGATCCGCCACAGACCAGCTCTGCACCTCCCTCTGAACAGAGGCAGTCCGACTTTGAACCTATTGGGGCTCGTACTCGAAGCCATGATCTCCCCGACCCTTCACAGGGCAATCCAGGCCACACAGACTCTGACCAATGGCCAACCGCATGTAAGCGGACCAGCGACCCTCTACGACGGGAATCCAAACGGGTGCGACTCTTCCTTGTTCGGCGGCTGCAGACCAAAAGGTAGACCACAGCCTCCTAATCCTGCAGGAGGGAAGAATGTGATAAAAATGATAACTTCCGGGAAGTTATGTCATCACTTCCTGTGAACTATGAACTATGAACTGTGTACATACCTCACTTCCTGTCATATGTCACTTCCTGTTGGACTGGTATAAATACTGGTCTGTTCAGTATTGTAAGAGGCTTCTACCAGAGGCATGGTAAAGACCTCTCTTGTGTATATAGTGTGTTTATAAGTTACTTAAAACTTACTTTAAAGTTACTTGATGGTAAGTCTCCTTTTTCTTACATCAATTTAAGTAACTTAAATATTTACACTGACAAATACTAGACCTTCAGACAAACTCGGAAGTTAAGGATCCAGGGAACCACCCATCATGGAGAAAATCCTTAGACCTATTCGTCTGGACTTGGACCCGAATACACCAGCAGCTGGCAGGGTATGGAAGCATTGGTATCGTACTTTTGAGAATTTTCTGGATGAATGTAAAGCGGATGCTCCTGCTAAATTGAAGATACTTGTCAATTATGTGACCCCAAAAGTGTTCGAATATGTTGATGAATGGGATAATTATGAAGAGGTGATTCGGGCACTTAAGAAACTGTATGCGAAGACCCCAAATGAAGTCTATGCTAGACATCTACTGGCCACAGCCCGACAAGGGCCAGGGGAATCAATTGACGAATTCCTGCAAGAACTTCGCAGGCTCAGCGTAGATTGTAACTTTCAGGCAGCCTCAGCTGAGCTGTACCGCCAAGAAATGATTCGTGATGCTTTCATCTGCGGGATTGCCTCTCCATTTATACGCCAGCGTCTACTAGAAAGTAAAACATTTGAGCTACAAAAAGCTTTTGACCTAGCTTGTTCACTGGATTTGGCAAAGAGAAATGCAGACCTCTATCAGCTGCCCAGATCTCGATCTGCTGTTGTAGCTGCAACCAGACAATTCAAGCGGTCTCAGGTGAACCCTATCATGGGGGAATCTAATTCTGATAATTCTGATGAAGAAGAGGAGGACGACCCCACTTTAGCAGCCTCTTGGCAATCTAGGAAGGAATGCTTCTTTTGTGGAGATGCTTTTCACCCTAGGAAAACCTGCCCTGCTCGCAATGCAATCTGCAGTTATTGCGGGAAAAAAGGACACTTTGCTAAAGTTTGCCTATCAAGGGCCTCTACGAGGGCCAATCCAGTTAAGGCCTACCGAACTGCCCCAATTAGGGCCTATCAAGATGCTCCAGCTAGGACCTATCAAGCTTCCTCTCGAGCTCTCTCCCGAAGAAGCACACCGAGAGTTTTAGCCACTCTCTGTGCAACGACACCAATTACAGCTGCTTGCCCACAGAACCTGTCTCATGCAGCCACAAAAATTTCAATTAAAGGGCATACCTTAGATGCCTTAATTGTCTCAGGAAGTACTGATAGTTTCATTAAGGAACAGATTGTTGCAAAATTGAAACTACATGTCTTCCCATCGGACCAGGCAATTGCGATGGCCCAGTCATCACTTAATACCAGAATCTCCGGCTTTTGTGTTGTTGATATGACACTTCATGGTCGTATGTATCCCTCCACCTGACTTTCGGTGCTCAAGGGCTTATGTAGTGATCTCCTCTTAGGGCTGGACTTCCAAAAACAGCATAAGAAACTCACCATTGAGTTTGGTGGATCCAAACCCGGACTTACTATTTCTAATATACCGTCTAAATTACCATTTTGTGCATTATCAGCAGCTTCACTTGATGAACTCTCATTATTTGCCAGTATTCCGCCTCAATGCAAACCGATAATAACGAAATCGCGGCGCTTTAATCAGGAAGACCAATCTTTTATTGCGGCTGAAATCTCTTGACTTCTAGCAGAGGATATCATTGAACCATGTTCGTCGCCCTGGCGGGCTCAAGTCGTCATTGTCAAGAACCCTCTAAAACCTCACAAACAGCGACTATGCATCGATTATTCGCAAACCATCAATCAATATACCGACTTGGACGCCTACCCATTGCCACGCATTGATGATATGGTTAATAAACTGGCCGAATACAAAGTGTTCTCAACTTACGATTTAAAAAGTGCCTATCATCAGTTACCCTTGAAGGTCTCAGATAAGCAGTACACAGCCTTTGAGGCTAATGGACGGCTGTACCAATTTCGTCGCCTCCCATTCAGGGTTACTAATGGAGTGGCTGTCTTTCAACGGGCAATGGATGGCCTGGTTAAGCAGGAAAACCTAAGGGACACTTTTCCCTATCTTGATAACATTACCATTGCAGGTCACGATCAACAGGAACACGACTCCAACCTCCAAAAATTTCGGGATGCCCTCCATCGCCGTAATTTGACCCTGAATGAATCCAAATCTGTTGAGTCGCAACCGACCATCAACATCCTTGGCTACTGCGTAGGCAATGGTATCATTAAGCCAGACCCAGAAAGACTTCGCCCGCTCCAAGAGCTCCCGTCACCTAAGAATCCTGCTTCTTTACGTCGGGCTCTCGGTCTGTTTGCATACTACGCTAAATGGATTCCTCATTTTTCGGACAAAATCCAACCCTTGCTGCATGCTAGATCTTTTCCACTGGGAACAGCGGCTGTTGCAGCCTTTAACCTTCTCAAAAAACAGTTGGAGAAAGCGGCTCTTCACTCCATTGATGAGAATCTCCCTTTCGTGGTTGAATGTGATGCCTCGGGAGGTGGCGATCTCGGCTACTCTGAATCAGGAAGGTCGTCCTGTAGCATTTATGTCCAGGACCTTACAAGGTGCCGAGCTACATTATCCTCCGGTTGAGAAAGAAGCCACAGCCATCATAGAGGCAGTACGGAAGTGGAACCATTTTCTAGCTCGCCAGCACTTTACATTGATCACGGACCAACGATCAGTCGCCTTCATGCTTGATAATCGAAAACGAACCAAAATTAAGAATAATAAAATACAACTTTGGAGGATGGAACTGGCCTCTTTTGGTTATACCATTCTCTATCGGCCTGGCAAGGAGAATGTGGCCCCGGACACCCTCACACGGGCATTCTGCTCCACTATGTCATCCTCCACTCTCATGGATGTCCACAATGGTTTGTGTCATCCTGGCGTTACGCGCATGCTACATTTCGTACGATCACGGAATCTCCCTTTTTCCACTGGAGATGTAAAGAAAATATGCTCAGAATGCCGGCTTTGTGCGGAATTAAAACCTCAGTTCTTCCGCCCCTCAGATGGTATACTCATACATGCAACCCAACCGATGTAACGACTTAGCATCGATTTTAAGGGCCCAGTGCCCTCTTCAACTCGGAACACATATTTGCTCACCATGATCGACGAATATTCACGTTTTCCGTTTGCCTTCCCCTGCTCCAATATGCTGGCGTCCACAGTAATCTGCTGCCTTGAGCAGGTATTTTCTCTCTGTGGCATGCCGGCTTATATTCACTCAGATCGGGGTCCATCCTTTATGTCAAGGGAACTCAAGGACTACCTCTCAGAACGGGGAATTGCTACAAGCAAAACAACAACATACCATCCCATCGGAAATGGGCAGGTAGAGAGGTATAACGGTATCATCTGGAATTCCGTACGTCTTGCTTTAAGATCTCGGGGCCTACCAGACCAGCAATGGGAAACAGTGCTTCCGGATGCATTGCACTCTATACGGTCCCTGCTTTCTACAGCCACAAATACTACACCTCATGAGCGGTTCTTTGGATTCCAGCGTCGCTCATCTCATGGGACATCACTCCCGTCATGGCTAACTACTCCTGGACCTGTATTACTCCGAAGATACGTTCGGACGTCTAAAAATGACCCTCTTGTAGACGAGGTCGAACTAACCGATGCCAACCCCACCTATGCAAACATACGATATTCCGACGGCCGAGAATCTACCGTATCATTACGGGATCTGGCTCCCTGCCCACCAGGACCTAGTGGGACATCGGGTGATGGCATTTCACCAGGAAACTCTTGGGACCTATCGGGTACCCCTCTCCAGGATCCTGATCGGACACCAACTAGCTTGGTGCCGGTAGAACCCCGTGCTCAAGGTTGCGACCCTCCCAGTACCGCGCATGAAAGTACTGATCCGCCACAGACCAGCTCTGCACCTCCCTCTGAACAGAGGCAGTCCGACTTTGAACCTATTGGGGCTCGTACTCGAAGCCATGATCTCCCCGACCCTTCACAGGGCAATCCAGGCCACACAGACTCTGACCAATGGCCAACCGCATGTAAGCGGACCAGCGACCCTCTACGACGGGAATCCAAATGGGTGCGACTCTTCCTTGTTCGGCGGCTGCAGACCAAAAGGTAGACCACAGCCTCCTAATCCTGCAGGAGGGAAGAATGTGATAAAAATGATAACTTCCTGTGAACTATGAACTATGAACTGTGTACATACCTCACTTCCTGTCATATGTCACTTCCTGTTGGACTGGTATAAATACTGGTCTGTTCAGTATTGTAAGAGGCTTCTACCAGAGGCATGGTAAAGACCTCTCTTGTGTATATAGTGTGTTTATAAGTTACTTAAAACTTACTTTAAAGTTACTTGATGGTAAGTCTCCTTTTTCTTACATCAATTTAAGTAACTTAAATATTTACACTGACAAATACTAGACCTTCAGACAAACTCGGAAGTTAAGGATCCAGGGAACCACCCATCATGGAGAAAATCCTTAGACCTATTCGTCTGGACTTGGACCCGAATACACCAGCAGCTGGCAGGGTATGGAAGCATTGGTATCGTACTTTTGAGAATTTTCTGGATGAATGTAAAGCGGATGCTCCTGCTAAATTGAAGATACTTGTCAATTATGTGACCCCAAAAGTGTTCGAATATGTTGATGAATGGGATAATTATGAAGAGGTGATTCGGGCACTTAAGAAACTGTATGCGAAGACCCCAAATGAAGTCTATGCTAGACATCTACTGGCCACAGCCCGACAAGGGCCAGGGGAATCAATTGACGAATTCCTGCAAGAACTTCGCAGGCTCAGCGTAGATTGTAACTTTCAGGCAGCCTCAGCTGAGCTGTACCGCCAAGAAATGATTCGTGATGCTTTCATCTGCGGGATTGCCTCTCCATTTATACGCCAGCGTCTACTAGAAAGTAAAACATTTGAGCTACAAAAAGCTTTTGACCTAGCTTGTTCACTGGATTTGGCAAAGAGAAATGCAGACCTCTATCAGCTGCCCAGATCTCGATCTGCTGTTGTAGCTGCAACCAGACAATTCAAGCGGTCTCAGGTGAACCCTATCATGGGGGAATCTAATTCTGATAATTCTGATGAAGAAGAGGAGGACGACCCCACTTTAGCAGCCTCTTGGCAATCTAGGAAGGAATGCTTCTTTTGTGGAGATGCTTTTCACCCTAGGAAAACCTGCCCTGCTCGCAATGCAATCTGCAGTTATTGCGGGAAAAAAGGACACTTTGCTAAAGTTTGCCTATCAAGGGCCTCTACGAGGGCCAATCCAGTTAAGGCCTACCGAACTGCCCCAATTAGGGCCTATCAAGATGCTCCAGCTAGGACCTATCAAGCTTCCTCTCGAGCTCTCTCCCGAAGAAGCACACCGAGAGTTTTAGCCACTCTCTGTGCAACGACACCAATTACAGCTGCTTGCCCACAGAACCTGTCTCATGCAGCCACAAAAATTTCAATTAAAGGGCATACCTTAGATGCCTTAATTGACTCAGGAAGTACTGATAGTTTCATTAAGGAACATATTGTTGCAAAATTGAAACTACATGTCTTCCCTTCGGACCAGGCAATTGCGATGGCCCAGTCATCACTTAATACCAGAATCTCCGGCTTTTGTGTTGTTGATATGACACTTCATGGTCGTATGTATCCCTCCACCCGACTTTCGGTGCTCAAGGGCTTATGTAGTGATCTCCTCTTAGGGCTGGACTTCCAAAAACAGCATAAGAAACTCACCATTGAGTTTGGTGGATCCAAACCCGGACTTACTATTTCTAATATACCGTCTAAATTACCATTTTGTGCATTATCAGCAGCTTCACTTGATGAACTCTCATTATTTGCCAGTATTCCGCCTCAATGCAAACCGATAATAACGAAATCGCGGCGCTTTAATCAGGAAGACCAATCTTTTATTGCGGCTGAAATCTCTCGACTTCTAGCAGAGGATATCATTGAACCATGTTCGTCGCCCTGGCGGGCTCAAGTCGTCATTGTCAAGAACCCTCTAAAACCTCACAAACAGCGACTATGCATCGATTATTCGCAAACCATCAATCAATATACCGACTTGGACGCCTACCCATTGCCACGCATTGATGATATGGTTAATAAACTGGCCGAATACAAAGTGTTCTCAACTTACGATTTAAAAGTGCCTATCATCAGTTACCCTTGAAGGTCTCAGATAAGCAGTACACAGCCTTTGAGGCTAATGGACGGCTGTACCAATTTCGTCGCCTCCCATTCGGGGTTACTAATGGAGTGGCTGTCTTTCAACGGGCAATGGATGGCCTGGTTAAGCAGGAAAACCTAAGGGACACTTTTCCCTATCTTGATAACATTACCATTGCAGGTCACGATCAACAGGAACACGACTCCAACCTCCAAAAATTTCGGGATGCCCTCCATCGCCGTAATTTGACCCTGAATGAATCCAAATCTGTTGAGTCGCAACCGACCATCAACATCCTTGGCTACTGCGTAGGCAATGGTATCATTAAGCCAGACCCAGAAAGACTTCGCCCGCTCCAAGAGCTCCCGTCACCTAAGAATCCTGCTTCTTTACGTCGGGCTCTCGGTCTGTTTGCATACTACGCTAAATGGATTCCTCATTTTTCGGACAAAATCCAACCCTTGCTGCATGCTAGATCTTTTCCACTGGGAACAGCGGCTGTTGCAGCCTTTAACCTTCTCAAAAAACAGTTGGAGAAAGCGGCTCTTCACTCCATTGATGAGAATCTCCCTTTCGTGGTTGAATGTGATGCCTCGGGAGGTGGCGATCTCGGCTACTCTGAATCAGGAAGGTCGTCCTGTAGCATTTATGTCCAGGACCTTACAAGGTGCCGAGCTACATTATCCTCCGGTTGAGAAAGAAGCCACAGCCATCATAGAGGCAGTACGGAAGTGGAACCATTTTCTAGCTCGCCAGCACTTTACATTGATCACGGACCAACGATCAGTCGCCTTCATGCTTGATAATCGAAAACGAACCAAAATTAAGAATAATAAAATACAACTTTGGAGGATGGAACTGGCCTCTTTTGGTTATACCATTCTCTATCGGCCTGGCAAGGAGAATGTGGCCCCAGACACCCTCACACGGGCATTCTGCTCCACTATGTCATCCTCCACTCTCATGGATGTCCACAATGGTTTGTGTCATCCTGGCGTTACGCGCATGCTACATTTCGTACGATCACGGAATCTCCCTTTTTCCACTGGAGATGTAAAGAAAATATGCTCAGAATGCCGGCTTTGTGCGGAATTAAAACCTCAGTTCTTCCGCCCCTCAGATGGTATACTCATACATGCAACCCAACCGATGTAACGACTTAGCATCGATTTTAAGGGCCCAGTGCCCTCTTCAACTCGGAACACATATTTGCTCACCATGATCGACGAATATTCACGTTTTCCGTTTGCCTTCCCCTGCTCCAATATGCTGGCGTCCACAGTAATCTGCTGCCTTGAGCAGGTATTTTCTCTCTGTGGCATGCCGGCTTATATTCACTCAGATCGGGGTCCATCCTTTATGTCAAGGGAACTCAAGGACTACCTCTCAGAACGGGGAATTGCTACAAGCAAAACAACAACATACCATCCCATCGGAAATGGGCAGGTAGAGAGGTATAACGGTATCATCTGGAATTCCGTACGTCTTGCTTTAAGATCTCGGGGCCTACCAGACCAGCAATGGGAAACAGTGCTTCCGGATGCATTGCACTCTATACGGTCCCTGCTTTCTACAGCCACAAATACTACACCTCATGAGCGGTTCTTTGGATTCCAGCGTCGCTCATCTCATGGGACATCACTCCCGTCATGGCTAACTACTCCTGGACCTGTATTACTCCGAAGATACGTTCGGACGTCTAAAAATGACCCTCTTGTAGACGAGGTCGAACTAACCGATGCCAACCCCACCTATGCAAACATACGATATTCCGACGGCCGAGAATCTACCGTATCATTACGGGATCTGGCTCCCTGCCCACCAGGACCTAGTGGGACATCGGGTGATGGCATTTCACCAGGAAACTCTTGGGACCTATCGGGTACCCCTCTCCAGGATCCTGATCGGACACCAACTAGCTTGGTGCCGGTAGAACCCCGTGCTCAAGGTTGCGACCCTCCCAGTACCGCGCATGAAAGTACTGATCCGCCACAGACCAGCTCTGCACCTCCCTCTGAACAGAGGCAGTCCGACTTTGAACCTATTGGGGCTCGTACTCGAAGCCATGATCTCCCCGACCCTTCACAGGGCAATCCAGGCCACACAGACTCTGACCAATGGCCAACCGCATGTAAGCGGACCAGCGACCCTCTACGACGGGAATCCAAACGGGTGCGACTCTTCCTTGTTCGGCGGCTGCAGACCAAAAGGTAGACCACAGCCTCCTAATCCTGCAGGAGGGAAGAATGTGATAAAAATGATAACTTCCTGTGAACTATGAACTATGAACTGTGTACATACCTCACTTCCTGTCATATGTCACTTCCTGTTGGACTGGTATAAATACTGGTCTGTTCAGTATTGTAAGAGGCTTCTACCAGAGGCATGGTAAAGACCTCTCTTGTGTATATAGTGTGTTTATAAGTTACTTAAAACTTACTTTAAAGTTACTTGATGGTAAGTCTCCTTTTTCTTACATCAATTTAAGTAACTTAAATATTTACACTGACAAATACTAGACCTTCAGACAAACTCGGAAGTTAAGGATCCAGGGAACCACCCATCATGGAGAAAATCCTTAGACCTATTCGTCTGGACTTGGACCCGAATACACCAGCAGCTGGCAGGGTATGGAAGCATTGGTATCGTACTTTTGAGAATTTTCTGGATGAATGTAAAGCGGATGCTCCTGCTAAATTGAAGATACTTGTCAATTATGTGACCCCAAAAGTGTTCGAATATGTTGATGAATGGGATAATTATGAAGAGGTGATTCGGGCACTTAAGAAACTGTATGCGAAGACCCCAAATGAAGTCTATGCTAGACATCTACTGGCCACAGCCCGACAAGGGCCAGGGGAATCAATTGACGAATTCCTGCAAGAACTTCGCAGGCTCAGCGTAGATTGTAACTTTCAGGCAGCCTCAGCTGAGCTGTACCGCCAAGAAATGATTCGTGATGCTTTCATCTGCGGGATTGCCTCTCCATTTATACGCCAGCGTCTACTAGAAAGTAAAACATTTGAGCTACAAAAAGCTTTTGACCTAGCTTGTTCACTGGATTTGGCAAAGAGAAATGCAGACCTCTATCAGCTGCCCAGATCTCGATCTGCTGTTGTAGCTGCAACCAGACAATTCAAGCGGTCTCAGGTGAACCCTATCATGGGGGAATCTAATTCTGATAATTCTGATGAAGAAGAGGAGGACGACCCCACTTTAGCAGCCTCTTGGCAATCTAGGAAGGAATGCTTCTTTTGTGGAGATGCTTTTCACCCTAGGAAAACCTGCCCTGCTCGCAATGCAATCTGCAGTTATTGCGGGAAAAAAGGACACTTTGCTAAAGTTTGCCTATCAAGGGCCTCTACGAGGGCCAATCCAGTTAAGGCCTACCGAACTGCCCCAATTAGGGCCTATCAAGATGCTCCAGCTAGGACCTATCAAGCTTCCTCTCGAGCTCTCTCCCGAAGAAGCACACCGAGAGTTTTAGCCACTCTCTGTGCAACGACACCAATTACAGCTGCTTGCCCACAGAACCTGTCTCATGCAGCCACAAAAATTTCAATTAAAGGGCATACCTTAGATGCCTTAATTGACTCAGGAAGTACTGATAGTTTCATTAAGGAACATATTGTTGCAAAATTGAAACTACATGTCTTCCCTTCGGACCAGGCAATTGCGATGGCCCAGTCATCACTTAATACCAGAATCTCCGGCTTTTGTGTTGTTGATATGACACTTCATGGTCGTATGTATCCCTCCACCCGACTTTCGGTGCTCAAGGGCTTATGTAGTGATCTCCTCTTAGGGCTGGACTTCCAAAAACAGCATAAGAAACTCACCATTGAGTTTGGTGGATCCAAACCCGGACTTACTATTTCTAATATACCGTCTAAATTACCATTTTGTGCATTATCAGCAGCTTCACTTGATGAACTCTCATTATTTGCCAGTATTCCGCCTCAATGCAAACCGATAATAACGAAATCGCGGCGCTTTAATCAGGAAGACCAATCTTTTATTGCGGCTGAAATCTCTCGACTTCTAGCAGAGGATATCATTGAACCATGTTCGTCGCCCTGGCGGGCTCAAGTCGTCATTGTCAAGAACCCTCTAAAACCTCACAAACAGCGACTATGCATCGATTATTCGCAAACCATCAATCAATATACCGACTTGGACGCCTACCCATTGCCACGCATTGATGATATGGTTAATAAACTGGCCGAATACAAAGTGTTCTCAACTTACGATTTAAAAGTGCCTATCATCAGTTACCCTTGAAGGTCTCAGATAAGCAGTACACAGCCTTTGAGGCTAATGGACGGCTGTACCAATTTCGTCGCCTCCCATTCGGGGTTACTAATGGAGTGGCTGTCTTTCAACGGGCAATGGATGGCCTGGTTAAGCAGGAAAACCTAAGGGACACTTTTCCCTATCTTGATAACATTACCATTGCAGGTCACGATCAACAGGAACACGACTCCAACCTCCAAAAATTTCGGGATGCCCTCCATCGCCGTAATTTGACCCTGAATGAATCCAAATCTGTTGAGTCGCAACCGACCATCAACATCCTTGGCTACTGCGTAGGCAATGGTATCATTAAGCCAGACCCAGAAAGACTTCGCCCGCTCCAAGAGCTCCCGTCACCTAAGAATCCTGCTTCTTTACGTCGGGCTCTCGGTCTGTTTGCATACTACGCTAAATGGATTCCTCATTTTTCGGACAAAACCCAACCCTTGCTGCATGCTAGATCTTTTCCACTGGGAACAGCGGCTGTTGCAGCCTTTAACCTTCTCAAAAAACAGTTGGAGAAAGCGGCTCTTCACTCCATTGATGAGAATCTCCCTTTCGTGGTTGAATGTGATGCCTCGGGAGGTGGCGATCTCGGCTACTCTGAATCAGGAAGGTCGTCCTGTAGCATTTATGTCCAGGACCTTACAAGGTGCCGAGCTACATTATCCTCCGGTTGAGAAAGAAGCCACAGCCATCATAGAGGCAGTACGGAAGTGGAACCATTTTCTAGCTCGCCAGCACTTTACATTGATCACGGACCAACGATCAGTCGCCTTCATGCTTGATAATCGAAAACGAACCAAAATTAAGAATAATAAAATACAACTTTGGAGGATGGAACTGGCCTCTTTTGGTTATACCATTCTCTATCGGCCTGGCAAGGAGAATGTGGCCCCAGACACCCTCACACGGGCATTCTGCTCCACTATGTCATCCTCCACTCTCATGGATGTCCACAATGGTTTGTGTCATCCTGGCGTTACGCGCATGCTACATTTCGTACGATCACGGAATCTCCCTTTTTCCACTGGAGATGTAAAGAAAATATGCTCAGAATGCCGGCTTTGTGCGGAATTAAAACCTCAGTTCTTCCGCCCCTCAGATGGTATACTCATACATGCAACCCAACCGATGTAACGACTTAGCATCGATTTTAAGGGCCCAGTGCCCTCTTCAACTCGGAACACATATTTGCTCACCATGATCGACGAATATTCACGTTTTCCGTTTGCCTTCCCCTGCTCCAATATGCTGGCGTCCACAGTAATCTGCTGCCTTGAGCAGGTATTTTCTCTCTGTGGCATGCCGGCTTATATTCACTCAGATCGGGGTCCATCCTTTATGTCAAGGGAACTCAAGGACTACCTCTCAGAACGGGGAATTGCTACAAGCAAAACAACAACATACCATCCCATCGGAAATGGGCAGGTAGAGAGGTATAACGGTATCATCTGGAATTCCGTACGTCTTGCTTTAAGATCTCGGGGCCTACCAGACCAGCAATGGGAAACAGTGCTTCCGGATGCATTGCACTCTATACGGTCCCTGCTTTCTACAGCCACAAATACTACACCTCATGAGCGGTTCTTTGGATTCCAGCGTCGCTCATCTCATGGGACATCACTCCCGTCATGGCTAACTACTCCTGGACCTGTATTACTCCGAAGATACGTTCGGACGTCTAAAAATGACCCTCTTGTAGACGAGGTCGAACTAACCGATGCCAACCCCACCTATGCAAACATACGATATTCCGACGGCCGAGAATCTACCGTATCATTACGGGATCTGGCTCCCTGCCCACCAGGACCTAGTGGGACATCGGGTGATGGCATTTCACCAGGAAACTCTTGGGACCTATCGGGTACCCCTCTCCAGGATCCTGATCGGACACCAACTAGCTTGGTGCCGGTAGAACCCCGTGCTCAAGGTTGCGACCCTCCCAGTACCGCGCATGAAAGTACTGATCCGCCACAGACCAGCTCTGCACCTCCCTCTGAACAGAGGCAGTCCGACTTTGAACCTATTGGGGCTCGTACTCGAAGCCATGATCTCCCCGACCCTTCACAGGGCAATCCAGGCCACACAGACTCTGACCAATGGCCAACCGCATGTAAGCGGACCAGCGACCCTCTACGACGGGAATCCAAACGGGTGCGACTCTTCCTTGTTCGGCGGCTGCAGACCAAAAGGTAGACCACAGCCTCCTAATCCTGCAGGAGGGAAGAATGTGATAAAAATGATAACTTCCTGTGAACTATGAACTATGAACTGTGTACATACCTCACTTCCTGTCATATGTCACTTCCTGTTGGACTGGTATAAATACTGGTCTGTTCAGTATTGTAAGAGGCTTCTACCAGAGGCATGGTAAAGACCTCTCTTGTGTATATAGTGTGTTTATAAGTTACTTAAAACTTACTTTAAAGTTACTTGATGGTAAGTCTCCTTTTTCTTACATCAATTTAAGTAACTTAAATATTTACACTGACAAATACTAGACCTTCAGACAAACTCGGAAGTTAAGGATCCAGGGAACCACCCATCATGGAGAAAATCCTTAGACCTATTCGTCTGGACTTGGACCCGAATACACCAGCAGCTGGCAGGGTATGGAAGCATTGGTATCGTACTTTTGAGAATTTTCTGGATGAATGTAAAGCGGATGCTCCTGCTAAATTGAAGATACTTGTCAATTATGTGACCCCAAAAGTGTTCGAATATGTTGATGAATGGGATAATTATGAAGAGGTGATTCGGGCACTTAAGAAACTGTATGCGAAGACCCCAAATGAAGTCTATGCTAGACATCTACTGGCCACAGCCCGACAAGGGCCAGGGGAATCAATTGACGAATTCCTGCAAGAACTTCGCAGGCTCAGCGTAGATTGTAACTTTCAGGCAGCCTCAGCTGAGCTGTACCGCCAAGAAATGATTCGTGATGCTTTCATCTGCGGGATTGCCTCTCCATTTATACGCCAGCGTCTACTAGAAAGTAAAACATTTGAGCTACAAAAAGCTTTTGACCTAGCTTGTTCACTGGATTTGGCAAAGAGAAATGCAGACCTCTATCAGCTGCCCAGATCTCGATCTGCTGTTGTAGCTGCAACCAGACAATTCAAGCGGTCTCAGGTGAACCCTATCATGGGGGAATCTAATTCTGATAATTCTGATGAAGAAGAGGAGGACGACCCCACTTTAGCAGCCTCTTGGCAATCTAGGAAGGAATGCTTCTTTTGTGGAGATGCTTTTCACCCTAGGAAAACCTGCCCTGCTCGCAATGCAATCTGCAGTTATTGCGGGAAAAAAGGACACTTTGCTAAAGTTTGCCTATCAAGGGCCTCTACGAGGGCCAATCCAGTTAAGGCCTACCGAACTGCCCCAATTAGGGCCTATCAAGATGCTCCAGCTAGGACCTATCAAGCTTCCTCTCGAGCTCTCTCCCGAAGAAGCACACCGAGAGTTTTAGCCACTCTCTGTGCAACGACACCAATTACAGCTGCTTGCCCACAGAACCTGTCTCATGCAGCCACAAAAATTTCAATTAAAGGGCATACCTTAGATGCCTTAATTGACTCAGGAAGTACTGATAGTTTCATTAAGGAACAGATTGTTGCAAAATTGAAACTACATGTCTTCCCATCGGACCAGGCAATTGCGATGGCCCAGTCATCACTTAATACCAGAATCTCCGGCTTTTGTGTTGTTGATATGACACTTCATGGTCGTATGTATCCCTCCACCCGACTTTCGGTGCTCAAGGGCTTATGTAGTGATCTCCTCTTAGGGCTGGACTTCCAAAAACAGCATAAGAAACTCACCATTGAGTTTGGTGGATCCAAACCCGGACTTACTATTTCTAATATACCGTCTAAATTACCATTTTGTGCATTATCAGCAGCTTCACTTGATGAACTCTCATTATTTGCCAGTATTCCGCCTCAATGCAAACCGATAATAACGAAATCGCGGCGCTTTAATCAGGAAGACCAATCTTTTATTGCGGCTGAAATCTCTCGACTTCTAGCAGAGGATATCATTGAACCATGTTCGTCGCCCTGGCGGGCTCAAGTCGTCATTGTCAAGAACCCTCTAAAACCTCACAAACAGCGACTATGCATCGATTATTCGCAAACCATCAATCAATATACCGACTTGGACGCCTACCCATTGCCACGCATTGATGATATGGTTAATAAACTGGCCGAATACAAAGTGTTCTCAACTTACGATTTAAAAAGTGCCTATCATCAGTTACCCTTGAAGGTCTCAGATAAGCAGTACACAGCCTTTGAGGCTAATGGACGGCTGTACCAATTTCGTCGCCTCCCATTCGGGGTTACTAATGGAGTGGCTGTCTTTCAACGGGCAATGGATGGCCTGGTTAAGCAGGAAAACCTAAGGGACACTTTTCCCTATCTTGATAACATTACCATTGCAGGTCACGATCAACAGGAACACGACTCCAACCTCCAAAAATTTCGGGATGCCCTCCATCGCCGTAATTTGACCCTGAATGAATCCAAATCTGTTGAGTCGCAACCGACCATCAACATCCTTGGCTACTGCGTAGGCAATGGTATCATTAAGCCAGACCCAGAAAGACTTCGCCCGCTCCAAGAGCTCCCGTCACCTAAGAATCCTGCTTCTTTACGTCGGGCTCTCGGTCTGTTTGCATACTACGCTAAATGGATTCCTCATTTTTCGGACAAAATCCAACCCTTGCTGCATGCTAGATCTTTTCCACTGGGAACAGCGGCTGTTGCAGCCTTTAACCTTCTCAAAAAACAGTTGGAGAAAGCGGCTCTTCACTCCATTGATGAGAATCTCCCTTTCGTGGTTGAATGTGATGCCTCGGGAGGTGGCGATCTCGGCTACTCTGAATCAGGAAGGTCGTCCTGTAGCATTTATGTCCAGGACCTTACAAGGTGCCGAGCTACATTATCCTCCGGTTGAGAAAGAAGCCACAGCCATCATAGAGGCAGTACGGAAGTGGAACCATTTTCTAGCTCGCCAGCACTTTACATTGATCACGGACCAACGATCAGTCGCCTTCATGCTTGATAATCGAAAACGAACCAAAATTAAGAATAATAAAATACAACTTTGGAGGATGGAACTGGCCTCTTTTGGTTATACCATTCTCTATCGGCCTGGCAAGGAGAATGTGGCCCCGGACACCCTCACACGGGCATTCTGCTCCACTATGTCATCCTCCACTCTCATGGATGTCCACAATGGTTTGTGTCATCCTGGCGTTACGCGCATGCTACATTTCGTACGATCACGGAATCTCCCTTTTTCCACTGGAGATGTAAAGAAAATATGCTCAGAATGCCGGCTTTGTGCGGAATTAAAACCTCAGTTCTTCCGCCCCTCAGATGGTATACTCATACATGCAACCCAACCGATGTAACGACTTAGCATCGATTTTAAGGGCCCAGTGCCCTCTTCAACTCGGAACACATATTTGCTCACCATGATCGACGAATATTCACGTTTTCCGTTTGCCTTCCCCTGCTCCAATATGCTGGCGTCCACAGTAATCTGCTGCCTTGAGCAGGTATTTTCTCTCTGTGGCATGCCGGCTTATATTCACTCAGATCGGGGTCCATCCTTTATGTCAAGGGAACTCAAGGACTACCTCTCAGAACGGGGAATTGCTACAAGCAAAACAACAACATACCATCCCATCGGAAATGGGCAGGTAGAGAGGTATAACGGTATCATCTGGAATTCCGTACGTCTTGCTTTAAGATCTCGGGGCCTACCAGACCAGCAATGGGAAACAGTGCTTCCGGATGCATTGCACTCTATACGGTCCCTGCTTTCTACAGCCACAAATACTACACCTCATGAGCGGTTCTTTGGATTCCAGCGTCGCTCATCTCATGGGACATCACTCCCGTCATGGCTAACTACTCCTGGACCTGTATTACTCCGAAGATACGTTCGGACGTCTAAAAATGACCCTCTTGTAGACGAGGTCGAACTAACCGATGCCAACCCCACCTATGCAAACATACGATATTCCGACGGCCGAGAATCTACCGTATCATTACGGGATCTGGCTCCCTGCCCACCAGGACCTAGTGGGACATCGGGTGATGGCATTTCACCAGGAAACTCTTGGGACCTATCGGGTACCCCTCTCCAGGATCCTGATCGGACACCAACTAGCTTGGTGCCGGTAGAACCCCGTGCTCAAGGTTGCGACCCTCCCAGTACCGCGCATGAAAGTACTGATCCGCCACAGACCAGCTCTGCACCTCCCTCTGAACAGAGGCAGTCCGACTTTGAACCTATTGGGGCTCGTACTCGAAGCCATGATCTCCCCGACCCTTCACAGGGCAATCCAGGCCACACAGACTCTGACCAATGGCCAACCGCATGTAAGCGGACCAGCGACCCTCTACGACGGGAATCCAAACGGGTGCGACTCTTCCTTGTTCGGCGGCTGCGGACCAAAAGGTAGACCACAGCCTCCTAATCCTGCAGGAGGGAAGAATGTGATAAAAATGATAACTTCCGGGAAGTTATGTCATCACTTCCTGTGAACTATGAACTATGAACTATGAACTGTGTACATACCTCACTTCCTGTCATATGTCACTTCCTGTTGGACTGGTATAAATACTGGTCTGTTCAGTATTGTAAGAGGCTTCTACCAGAGGCATGGTAAAGACCTCTCTTGTGTATATAGTGTGTTTATAAGTTACTTAAAGCTTACTTTAAAGTTAATTGATGGTAAGTCTCCTTTTTCTTACATCAGCTACCTCTTTTAGTACTCTGGGATGCAGATTATCAGGCCCTGGGGATTTATCGGCTTTCAGTCCCATTAATTTCTCCAGCATTGTTTTTTTTATTAATACTAATTTCCTTTAATTCCTCCTGCTCACTAGACCCTTGGTTCCCTAGCATTTCTGGGAAGTTATTTGTGTCCTCTTCCGTGAAGACATAACCAAGGTATTTGTTTAATTGCTCTGTCATTTCCTTGTTCTCCATTATAAGTTCTCCCATTTCTGACTATAAGGGACCTACATTTGTCTTCACTAATCTTTTTCTTTTTACATACTTGTAGAAGCTTTTACAGTCCGTTTTTATGTTCATTGCAAGTTTACTCTCATACTCTATTTTTCCCCTATTAATCAATCTCTTGGTCCATTTTTGCTGAATTCTAATCTGCTCCCAATCCTCAGGCTTGCTACTTTTCTGCCAACTTTATATGACTCCTCTTTGGATCTAATACTATCCTTAATTTCTTTGTTAGCCTTGGTTGGGCCGCTTTTCCTTTTGTGTTTTTGCGCCAGAAAGGAATGTATAACTGTTGCAATTCATGCATTCGTTCCTTAAATGTTAGCCATTGCCTATCCACCGTCATGCCTTTTAATGAAGCTCCCCAATCTATCATAGCCAACTCACCCCTCATAACTTCGTAGTTTCCTTTGTTTAGATTTAGGACCCTAGTTTCAGATTGGACTACTTCCCTTTCCATCTTAATGAAGAATTCTATCATGTTATGGTCACTCTTCCCTAAAGGACACCGCAGAACAAGATTATTAATTAACCCCTTCTCATTGCACAGTACCCAATCTAGGATAGCCTGTTCCCTAGTTGGCTCTTCAACATACTGGTCTAAAAAACCATCTTGTACACACGGCAGGAATTCATCCACCACAGTATTATTGCTAATTTGGTTTGGCCAGTCTATATTTAGATTAAAGTCACCCATGATTACTGTCGTACCCTTGTTACATGCATCTCTAATTTCCTGTTTGATGCCATCCCCTGCATTACCACTACTGTTTGGAGGCCTATAGACAACTCCTACCAATGTTTTCTGCCCCTTGGTGCTTCTTATCTCCACCCAGACTGATTCTACATCTTGATTTTCTGAGCCAATATCCTTTCTCACTATTGCTCTGATTTCATCCTTTACTAACATCGCAACCCCACCTCCTTTTCCTTTTTGCCTGTCCTTCCTAAATATCGAATATCCTTGGATATTCAGCTCCCAGCCTTGGTCACCCTGCAGCCTCCGTAATCGCAATTATATCGTATCCGTTTACATCTATTTTCACTGTTAATTCGTCTACCTTATTCCGAATGCTTCGTGCATTCAGATACTGTGCCTTTAGGTTTGTCTTTTTAACATTTTTAGACATCTTAACTTTTTTTTGTATTCTGGCCCTATTTGTCGTATTACCATTTTTTCTTACCCGGACCCTATTTGTTAGTGCACTCCTTTGTTTGTATACTCTGTCCCTTCCTGACACAATCTGGTTATCCTTACCCCAATCACTTTCCTGCACTGCTTCCTTGTCTTTTCTCTTTAGCATTCTAGATTTCGCTCCACCGGCACCCTCTTTCTCCCCCCCCCTATTTAGTTTAAAGTCCTATCTACCTCCCTAGTTATTCGATTCACTAGAACTCTGGTCCCAGCATGGTTCAGGTGTAGTCCGTCCCAACGGAACAGCTCTCTCTTTCCCCAGTGCTGGTGCCAGTGCCCCACGAATCGAAACCCACTTCTCCCACACCATTCTTTGAGCCATGCATTCATCTCCCTGATCCTATTGACCCTATGCCAATTTGCTCCTGGCTTCGGTAATAATCCAGAGATTATGACCTTGTGGTTCTGCTTTTTAATTTAGTCCCTAGCTGCTCAAACTCTCTCAGCAGAACCTCTTTCTTTGTCCTACTTATGTTGTTGGTACCTACATGGACCACGACAACTGGATCCTCCCCCTCCCACTGCAAGTTCTTTTCAAGCCCGGAGGAGATGTCCTTTACCCTGGCACTGGGTAGGCATCATAGCCTTTGGGACTCATGCTCCTGGCTGCAGAGAAGTGTCTACCCCCCTAACGAAACTGTCACCTACTACAACCACCTTCCTTTTTACTCCCCCCACTTGAACGGCTTCCTGTACCACGGTGTTGTGGTCAATTTGCTCATCCTCCCCACAGTCCCTGCACTTGTCCACAAGGGTTACAAGAATTTTGAATGTATTAGACAAGTGCAGGAACTGAGGCTCCTGCAATATTACCTCCTGGATTGTTGTACCTGCCTCACTCGCAGTCACACCCTCCTGTCCCTGACCACGTGTCAATTCTAAAGTATTTAATCTAAGGTCCAGGTAACTTTCTCTCTCCCTGATGTGTCGCAATGTCTGCAGCTCAGACTCCAGCTCCTCAACTCTGAGCCAAAGTTCCTCGAGCCACAGACACTTACCGCAGATGTAGTCACCCTGGACAAAAATGTCCACAAGCTCCCACATATTGCAGCAGCAACACATCTCCTGTTCTCCCATTATTTAATTTATTTTAATTAATTAATTAGTTTAGTGTTAATCAAATTATTTACCTTGTTTAGTTTATTAAATTAATTAAATTAAGTTTAGTTTTTAAAATTTAGTTATATGTTATATGTTACCTTAAAACTTAGCCCACAGTCACTACCAATCACTTACCTGCCTTACCTGTGACGTCACACTGCTATTTTCTCTTGTTGATGCAGGTCTGCTACTGCTTTTATCCCCGCTCTCGGGCCTCCGTCTGCTCCTGCTCAGGTCCGCCGCCGCTCTGTGGGAGAAGTTAGGAAAAGCAAGCACCTCCTTCCGCCACTTCACCGAATTCCCACACTTACCAAACTCCCAGTAGTTCACTCTGCATACATGCGGTCAGCTTTTGCATGTATGCTGAGGATACCACTCTCAACCCCTCCAATTATTGTCTCTTGGATGAGCTGCAATTTAGTTGGAAAAGACCAAAGGCATCATCTTCGGCCCCTACCACAAACTCCATGCCTCCATTCCTCTCACTAGCCACTGACTCAGGCTGAACCAGAATGCTTGAAATCTCAGCATTATAATCAACTCAAAGCTGAGCTTCCAACTCCAAATCCTCTCTATCACAAAGATCGCCTACTTCCACCTCTGTAACATGGGCAGCCACCCTACCTCAAGCCATCTGCTGCTGAAATACTCAACTGTGCCTTTGTCACCTCCAGACTCGACTATTCTAATGCTCTCCTGGTCGGCCTCCATTAGTCCCCCCCTCTGTAAACTTCAGCTCATCCAAAAAGCTGAGCCTGTATCCTATCCCGCACCAAGTCTCGTTCACCGATCATCCCTGTTCTTGCAGATCTACGTTGGTTTAAATTCCTTCATTGGCTTGCACCTCCCTATCTCTATAACCTCTGCCAGTGCTACAACACCTCCCTCACCAAATTTTCTATTCCATCTGACTCTGGCCTTTTGAGCATATCTCGTTCTTTGCCCCTCCATTGATGGCAATGCTTTCAGCAGCCTGTGCCCTACTCTCTCGAATTCCGATACTAAACTTCACCAACCTCTCCTCCTTTGAGACCCTCCTTAAAAGCCACTTCAAAACCCACCTTTTTGACCAAACATTTGGTCACCCTTCCTAATATCTCTTACTTTGCTGTGGCCTCCATTTTTTCCTTCTGCCTATGTCAATCAACATGGGATGTTCTTCTCCGTTAAAGGCGCTATGCAAATACAAGTTGTTTAAATGCAAGTCATTCATAGAATATTAGTCGGAGGTTAGAAAAAATTTTCAGGCAGTTAGAATGTTTTGGATACAATTATCAAAAGATCCTCCCTGACTTGTTTTACATTTAGGTGTCAGCCTTGGCTTAGTGGTCGCACTCCTGCCTCTTAGTCAGAAGGTTGTGGGTTCAAGTTCCACTGCAGGGACTTGAGGATATAATCTAGGCTGACATTTCAGTGCAGTACAGATGGAGTGCTGCACTGTCTGAAGTGCCGCCTTTCGGATGATACGTTAAACCGAGGCACCTTCTGCCCCCTCAAGTGGATGTAAAAGATCCTATGACACTATTCAAAGATGAGTAGGAGAGTTCTTCTGGTGTCCTGGCCAATATTTATCCCTCAACCAACATCACTAAAACGGATGACCTGATCTTTTGTCTTGTTGTTTGTGGGAGCTTGCTGTGCACAAATTGGCTGCTGCATTTCCCACAGTTAAAGGTTGGGAACTAAATATTCCAGGATATTTGACTTTTAGAAGAGACAGGCAGAATGGAAAAGGAGGAGGGTTAGCCCTGATAATAAAGGAGGGAATAAAGACAGTAGAGAGAAAGGATCCTGGCTTGGAAAAACAAAATGTAGAATCATGTAATAGCAAAATACTGCGGATGCTGGAAATCTGAAATAACAACAGAAAATGCTGGAAATACTCAGCAGGCCAGGCAGCATCCGTAGAGAGAGAAACAGAGTTAACGTTTCAGGTTCGGGACCCTTCAAGGGTCCCAGACCTGAAACGTTAACTCTGTTTCTCTCTCTACGGATGCTGCCTGGCCTGCTGAGTATTTCCAGCATTTTCTGTTGTTATTTAAAATGTAGAATCAGTTTGGGTGGAGCTAAGAAACAACAAGGGGCAGAAAACACGAGTGGGAGTAGTCTATAGGCCTCCTAATAGTGGTTGTAGTGTCAGGCAGAGTATAAATCAGGAAATTAGTGATGCATATAACAAAGGTAATACAGTAATCATGGGGGATTTTAACTTTCAGATAGATTGGGCAAACCAAATTTGCAGAAATAGTGCAGAGGAAGAGTTCATGGAATGCATTCAAGATAGTTTTCTATATCAGTATGTCAAGGAGACAGGGTTAATTAATAACCTTGTAGTAAAGGAGCCTCTGGGGAAAGTGATCATAATATGATAGAATTTTATGTTGAGTTTGAGCATGATTTAGTAAAGTCCGAAACTAGGGTCCTAAATCTGAACAAAGCAAACTACGTAGGTATGAGAGGCGAGTTGGCTAAGTTAGGTTGGGAAACTAGATTAAAAGATATGATAGTAGAAAAGCAATGGCAAACATTTAAAGAAATAATTCATAATTCTCAACGAATATACATTACCTTAAGAAATAAAAACACCACGGGAAATATTATGTCCGTGTGTAATTGAGACACGGACTGCAGGAGTTGGTTATAACAGGTCTTTACTGAGTGGAGACAAACGGGAACTAACTATGCAAAGTTACTACACAGGCTTATATACAGGGGTGGTCACTACTGGTACTGCCGTATACAGGGGCTGCAGAATATAGTTCCTTCTGTAAAGTACATACACTACAATTCCTCCCCTTTTAACTAAACAGTACATAACATTCGATTAATAATTAAAAAACATATTTACAATTACAGTTGTCATATACATTAGCTGAAGTTAAGCAATTATAAGTTCAGTCTTTGAGGAGGCTTCCTGATTCTGTCTGGATAACGCCTCTTTGGGGTATCAGGTTCTTCTGGCAGAGTTGATTCGGAATCAACGTCGTTGTTGGGTTCGTCTGCTTCCAATATTCCCGATTCTGAGGTAGACGCAATTGGTACTTTGGTTTCATCACCAGGTGTATCGGATCGTGGTGTAGATTTGAAGTTTTCCAGTGACTCCAGAATCTGGTCAGCATGGTGTCTTACAATGCTCTCTCCAACGTCCACGGTATACATTAGAGGTCCTTGCCGTGTGCAGATCGTTCCTGGCTGCCATTTCTCTGTGCGGTAGTCCCGGGCCAAAACTGGTTGACCTATCTTAAAACTCCTGGTCGGCCTTTCATTCATATTCTGAAACTGCCTGTTCTCCACATCTCTTCTGATGTTTGGCTTAACCAAATCCAAGCGGCATCTTAGTCTTCGATTGAAGAACATCATGGCTGGAGTTTTGTTGGTAACCGCATGTGTTGCATTCCGGTAGGCAAACAAGAAGTTATCCACCTTGTGTTGTAGGGGTATGTCTTCATTACACATTGCCTTGATGGCCTTCTTGAATGTTTGAACGAACCTCTCAGCCAATCCCATTGGTGGCTGGATGATATGGGACGGATGTGTAATGCTTAACACCATTGTTCTTTAAGAACCTCCGGAACTCTTCAGACACAAACTGTGGTCCATTGTCAGAGCAAATCTGTTCAGGCAGCCCGTTTCTGGTGAATATGGTTCATAAGACTGTGATAGTTTTTTCTGTGGTGGTTGAGGACATTTTTATTACCTCTGGCCACTTTGAATGTGCATCCACCGCAATTAAAAACATCGAGTCCATAAATGGACCAGCAAAATCAATGTGCATCCTTTGCCATGGAGATGAGGGCCACTCCCATGGATGTAGAGGGGCTTGTGGTGGGGCGTTTTGGACCTTCTGGCATCCTGTACAGCTCTTGGTCATCTCTTCGATTTCTCTATCGATTCCCGGCCACCACACAAAAGCTCTGGCTAAGTTCTTCATTTTTACCCCTCCCAGATGACCCTCATGAAGCTCATTGAGCACTCTATCCTTCAATTTGGGTGGAATTACTACTCTGGATCCACACATCAAGGTTCCTCTGCACACTGACAGCTGTTCTCTTCTCGGCGAGAATGCTGGCAGCAGTGGTTCGCCGTGTGCTGGCCATCCCTTCACCGTTAAATCATAGACCCAGGAGAGTGTCGGGTCATTTCGTGTTTCCTTTTCTATGTTTGCATTCGTCACAGGGAGACATTCGATTATGGTCGAGTGGAATATCTCCACTGGATCCACTGCAGGTGCTTCTTCCACCATCGGCAACGGTAGGCGCGACAATCCATCAGCATTCCCATGCTGTTTAGTTCCTTTGTACTCGATGTCATATTGGTGTGCCCCTAGGAAAAGGGACCACCTCTGTAGCTGTTGTGCTGTCATTATCGGTACGCCCTTCTGAGGGTTGAAAATGGAGACAAGAGGTTGATGATCAGTTAGTAGAGTAAATTTCTGACCGTGCAGGTAGTGATTGAACTTCTTCACCCCCCACACCAGGCTGAGGGCCTCTCTGTCAATCGTGGCGTAGTTACGCTCGGCTGAAGTTAACGAGCGTGATGCAAAAGCTATCGGCCTCTCTGAACCATCAAGGAATTTATGTGACAGTACCGCTCCAATGCCGTAGGGAAACGCATCACACGCCAGTCTTATCGGTAGTGATGGGTTGTAGTGAGCCAATACTTCTCTTGAAGTGATTAGATCCTTACTCTTCTGAAAGGCCCGCTTACATTCATCGCTCCATTTCCATGCTACTCCCGTTTGTAGTAGGGCGTTCAGTGGGTGCAGAATTGTGGACAAATTCGGCAAAAACTTATGGTAGTAATTCACCAATCCGAGGAATGACCTCAGTTGCGACACATTTTCAGGCGCTGGAGCCTTAACTACCGCTTCAATTTTGTCAGGGGACTTATGTAACCCCTCTTCATCAATCACGTGGCCACAATACGATATCTGTTTCTTAAAAAACTCGCACTTGGGGCGATTGGCTCGTAGCCCATGTTCTCTTAGTCTAGTGAGCACCTGCTCTAGGTTGGCAAGGTGTTCACTGTCATCTTCACCTGTCACTAGGATGTCGTCCAAGTAACACTGAGTCCCCGGAATCCCTTGCAGGACTTGTTCCATCGCTCTTTGCCATATCGCCGGAGCTGATGCTACTCCGAATACCAGTCGATTATACTGGTAAAGACCTTTGGGAGTGTTTATCGTGAGATACTTCCTAGAGGATTCTTCAACCTCCATCTGCAAATATGCTTGTGCTAGGTCAATTTTTGTAAAACGCTTCCCTCCAGATAGTGAGGCGAAAATATCTTCTATCCTCGGAAGAGGATATTGTACTGTGTGAAGGACTGGGTTCACCATCACCTTGAAGTCCCCACAGATGCGAACCTTCCTTGGCTCCTCAGACTTATTGTTTAACGTTTTCTTCATGACAGGAACGATGGGTGTCGCCCACTCGCTCCAGTCTACCTTAGATAACACGCCTGCATTCTCCAGATTCTCCAGCTCTACCTCGACGGCTGGGCGAATTGCATATGGTACCGGTCTTGCTTTGAAAAACTTGGGAATTGCATTCTCTTCTATTTTTATCGAGGCGGTTACGCCTTTAAGAGTTCCCAATTCTTGTTGAAATACCTCTTTGGCGTTAGCTAAGATTGTTGACAATCGTCCAGGAGTGACGTCGTCATCCTTTTTACCAGCCACCGTCAGTGCCTGAATGGAGTGCCAGTCTAAACTTATCTTTCTGATCCATTCACGTCCCAATAACGGTGGTCCACCATCTTGCAGTATGTACAGATACAATTTCTGTATTTCCTTGCCGTTGTATTCGACAGGCACCCTTATTTTTCCTCTGGGGTATACTTTTTGCCCCGTATACATCTTCAAGACAATGGATGTCTCTTTCAAGGGTATGTGTGAGAATAGCCGCTCGTAGTCTCGTCGATTCATGACGGTCAGAGCTGATCCTGTATCCAATTCCATTTTGACTTGGGACCCTGCTATCGTGAGGGTGACCCAAATGGTTCGGTGATCCTCTTTTGCAATTACGTTGTGAAGTTTGAGACAACTTAGTCTCTTGTTCCCGGATTCACTATCGCTCATCTGGTCTTCGGAACTACTGTCCGTCATCTTTTGTACTTTCCTGTACTGTTCCTTAGTAGCCTTTTTGTTGTCGTTGGTCTTCTTCCCAGACCTGCAAACTCGTGCAATGTGTCCCATCTTTCCGCATTGCCTGCATATTTTGTCCTTGGACCAGCAGTCCTTCTGGTCATGGGTTGTTCTGCCGCAGCGATAACATTTTTCAAATCCCCGTGTCATTTCGTGGGTGCCGTATTCCTGTGGCTTTTGCTGTATTTCCGTAGCTCCCCTTGCTGCTGCTTCGTATGATACTGCCATGCTGAAAGCCTTGTCTAGCGTCAGCTCTTTCTCTGAGAGTAACCTCTTCTGGGTTCCTTCACTCAGGAGTCCACAGACAAATTTGTCCCGTAGGGTATCTGCCAGTCCTGCTCCAAACTGGCAGTGCTTTGATAGCTTGCGTAGTTCCGTAAGGTAATCAGCATTGCTCTCATCTTTATGCTGATTTCTCCTGTGGAATTTACATCTTTCTGCTATCAGCAGCGGTGTAGGATTTAGGTGTTCCTGTAGGATATCAACAATTTCGTTAAAACTCTTCGCCTTCGGTTTGGCTGGAGTAATCAGGTTCCGCAATAGGC
Source organism: Somniosus microcephalus (assembly GCF_052327205.1). Lineage (NCBI taxonomy): Eukaryota > Metazoa > Chordata > Chondrichthyes > Squaliformes > Somniosidae > Somniosus > Somniosus microcephalus. The sequence continues at coordinate 283,197,176 of NC_140988.1, read as the reverse complement.
CGTACGTTCTTGCGTCCATTAAGCTTAGTAGTACCGATGCCTTTTTCTCATCGGCTACTTCGTTTGCCTCGCAATATACCTCGACTCTTTCCACATACGTGGTCCAGTCTTCTATTGCATTATCGAAGGCAGTGATATTGCCAGTCTTCGGCATCTTGGAAATCTAAGATGGCGCCTCCCGTGCTTTGCCTTCTTCCCCGATTTAACAAAATGGCGCCTCCCGCGCTTTGCCTTCTTCCCTGCTGGATTAAGATGGCGCCTCCCGCGCTTTCTGTCTTCTCCGCTGCTGCTAGCGCTGTTGCTGGCGTTTTATGCCTTGATGGCGATGCCCTATGGTCTTCGCTCACTTCCCCCCGCGCTGCTGCTAACGCCGCTCTCCGCGGTTCCCGTAGCAACTGTAGCTCCTCGCGGCTTTCTGCGCTTCTAATCTTTATTATTTCCCCGTCGTCGGAGCAACCCTGCGGAACACTTGCCTCCCTCTTCTCGGGTCTGTACGCTGCCCGGCTTCGTAGCACCGGCCGCGCCCTGTGTGCTCCACCCTCTCTCTCCTCTTCCCGACAACGCTGCTCGGCCCCGTTGAAAAGCCACCCGATCGAGCTGTAGACCGCCGTAGCCCAGGAAGGATCAGTGTATTACCTGCCACCAGCCCGATTAGCTGAAACACCATCGACAGGATAACCAAGCCCCGCTCTCAACAGCCTCTCCTGCAAATCTTCAATCCCGATGAATCAGAGGCAGATACCCACGGTCGACGCCCGTTTCTTCTGTTCGTTTTTTTTTCTTTCTTCCTTCTGGCCTCGACCTCTGATAACTTCGCTTCGGGGATGGATCCCCATGAGGTGGTGCAGACTGTGGGTAAGTTCGGATCTGCTCGTCGCCAGTATTATGTCCGTGTGTAATTGAGACACGGACTGCAGGAGTTGGTTATAACAGGTCTTTACTGAGTGGAGACAAACGGGAACTAACTATGCAAAGTTACTCCACAGGCTTCTATACAGGGGTGGTCACTACTGGTACTGCAGTATACAGGGGCTGCAGAATATAGTTCCTTCTGCAAAGTACATACACTACAGGAAATATGGTCCAACCGTGGCTAACAAGAGAAAATAAGATAGTATTAGATTAAAGGAAGAGGCTTATAATGCTGCCAAAAAGAGTAGCAAGCCTGAGGATTGGGAGGATTTTAGAATTCAGCAAAGGAGGACCAAGAAATTGATAAAGAAATGGAAAATAGAACATGAGAGTAAACTAGCGAGAGACATAAAAACAGACTGTAAAAGCTTCTATAGGTATGTAAAAAGGAAAAGATTAGTGAAAGTAAATGTAGGTCCCTTACAGGCTGAAACAGGATAAATTATAATGGGGAATAAGGAAATGGTAGAGAAATTAAACAAATACTTTGTGTCTGTCTTCACGGAAGAAGACGCAAAAAAACTCCTGGAAATAGTGGAGAACCAAGGCTCTAGCGGGAATGAGGAACTGAAAGAAATTAGTATTTGTAAAAAAGTAGTACTGGAGAAATTAATGGGTCTGAAAGCCAATAAATCCCCTGGACCTGTTGGCCTACAGCCTAGGGTTTTAAAAGAGGTGGCTATAGAGATAGTGGATGCATTGGTTGTCATCTTCCAAAATTCCATGGATTCTGGAACAGTTACGGGGATCGGGTGGGATATGTGTCGGTGCAGGCTCGATGGGCCGAAATGGCCTCTATCTGCACTGTGGGGTTTCTGTGATTCTGTGATTGGAAGGCAGCAAATGTAACCCCACTATTTAAGAAAGGAGGGCGAGAGAAAACAGTGAACTACAGACCAGTTAGCCTGACATCAGTTGTAGGGAAAATGCTAGAATCTGTTATTAAGGATGTGGTAACAGGGCACTTAGAAAATAATAATAGGATTAGGCAGAGTCAACACGGATTTATGAAAGGGAAATCATGTTTGACGAATCTGTTAAGAATTTTTTGAGGTTGTAACTAGCAGAATAGATAAGGGGGAACCAATGGATATGGTGTATTTGGATTTTCAGAAGGCATTCGATAAGGTGCCACGCAAGAGGTTATTAAACAATATTTGGGCTCATGGGATTGGGGTTAATATACTTGCATAGATTGAGGATTGGTTAACGGACAGAAAACAGAGAGTAGGAATAAACGGGTCATTTTCGGGTTGGTAGGCTGTAATTAGAGGGGTACCACAAGGATCAGTGGGCTTCAACTATTCACAATCTATATCAATGATTTGGATGAGGGGACCAAATGTAATATATCTTCTTAGGCAGTCCCTTGGAACCGAGGATGACTTGCTTCCACATTAAAAATGAGTTCTCAGGACTGATGAGTTCAATGCGGGACTTACAGTCTCTGTCACAGGTGGGGCAGACGGTGGTTGAAGGAACGGGTGGGTGGGGTGCTTGGGTTGACGAGTGTTCCTTGCGCTGCTTGCGCTTGGCTTCAGCTTGCTCCTGGCGAAGAGACTCAAAGTGTTCGGCACCTTCCCGGATGTTTCTCCACTTTTTGCGGTCTTGGGCCAGGGATTCCCAGGTGTCAGTGGGGATGTTGCACTTTTTCAAGGAGGCTTTGAGGGTGTCCTTGAAGCGTTTCCTCTGCCCACCTGGGCTTTCCTGCCGTGCCGGAACTCCGAGTAGAGCGCTTGTTTTGGGAGTCTCGTATCGGGCATGCGGACGATGTGACCTGTCCATTGGAGCTGATCGAGCGTGGTCAAAGGTTCGATGCTGGGGATGTTGGTCTGAGCGAGAACGCTAACGTTGGTGCGCCTATCCTGCCAATGGATTTGCAGGATCTTGTGGAGTCAGCATTGGTGGTACCTCCCCAGTGCTTTGAGGTGCCTGCTGTACATGGTCCATGTCTCTGAGGCATACAGCAGGGTGGGAATCACTGCTGCTCTGTAGACCATGAGCTTAGTGCCGGGTTTGAGGTCCTGGTCTTCAAACATTCTTTTCCTCAGGCGACCGAAGGCTGCACTGGCACACTGAAGGTGGTGTTGGACTTCGTCATCGACGTCTGCCCTTGTTGATTGTAAGCTTCCGAGGTATGGAAAGTGGTCCACGTTGTCCAAACCCTTGTCATGGATTTTGATAATCGGAGGGCAGTACTGTGTGGCGGGGGCAGGTTGGTAGAGGACCTTTGTCTTACGGATGTTTAGTGTAAGGCCTATGCTCTCGTACGGTGAAGGTGTTATCGATGGTTTGAGGTTCGGCCTCGGAGTGTGTGCAGATGCCAGCGTCGTCTGCATACTGTAATTCAACGACAGAGGATGGGCCGACCTTTGATCTGGACTGGAGGCAACGGAGATTTAACAGTTTCCCGTTTGTTCTGTAAATTAGCACCACTCCAACGGGGAGCTTACTGAGGATGAGATGGAGCATTGCAGCAAGGAAGATCGAGAAGATTCATAAAAAATGTGAGCATAAAAAAAGCCTGAGGGTTTTATACCTTAATGCGAGAAGCATCAGGAACAAGGTAGATGAATTAGCTGTGGAAATAGAGGTTAATAATTATGATCTAATTGGGATTACGGAAACATGGTTGCAGGGTGAGCAGGGCTGGGAGCTTAACATACAGGGGTATTCAGTATTTAGGAAGGATCGACAAAAAAGAAAGGGAGGAGGGGTAGCATTGCTAGTAAAAGAGGGGATAAATGCAATTGAAAAGAAGGATATTAACTCAGTTAATACAGAATCTATATGGGTGGAGCTAAGAAATAGCGAGGGGCGAAAAACATTAATAGGAGTGGTATATAGGCCTCCAAATAGTAAAATAGAGGTTAGGGAGGGCATCACGAGGGAAATTAGAGAAGCGTGCAATAAGAGCACAGCTGTCATCATAGGTGACTTTAACTTACATATAGATTGGACTAGCCTAATCAGTAAAAATAATGAGGAGGAGGAATTCCTTGAGTGTTTAAGGGATGGTTATCTGGATCAATATGTCGAGGAACCAACTCGGGAACAGGCTATATTGGACTGGGTACTGTGCAATGAGAAGGGACTAATCAGTAATCTTGTTGTACGGGGACCCTTGGGTCAGAGCGATCATAACATGATCGATTTCTCACTCGAAATGGAGAGCGAAGAAATTGACTCAGAGACTAAGGTCCTGAATTTAAACAAGGGGAATTATGATGCCATGAGACGGGAACTGAGTAGGTCTGATTGGACAACGTTCCTGGGAGGACTGGAGGTAGATAAACAATGGCAAACATTTAAAGATAGAATGACAAAATTGCAAAAATTGTTTATACCAATCTGGCATAAAAGGAAATCTAAAAAGGTGACTCAACCGTGGATAACAGGGGAAATTAGAGACAGCATAAAATCCAAAGATAGGGCGTATAAAATAGCCAAAAAAAGCGCCAGAGCGGAAGATTGGGAACAGTTTAAGATAGAGCAAAGGAAGGCAAAGGGCATGATCAAGAGGGGCAAAATAGCTTACGAAAACAAGCTGGCGGAAAATATAAAAACTAACTCCAAAAGCTTTTATAAATATATCAAAAGGAAAAGACTGGTGAAAACCAAAGTTGGTCCATTGCAGTCAGATACGGGGGAATATATAATGGGAAATAAGGAAATGGCAGATCAACTAAATGCATACTTTGGGTCAGTCTTTACGAAGGAAGACACAAAAAACCTCCCTGGGATATCGGGAAAAATAGGGACATTGGCAAAGGAGGAACTGACGCAAATCAATATCTCTAAGGATATGGTGTTAAGGAAGCTAAAGGGATTGAAGGTGGACAAATCCCCAGGGCCTGATAACATGCATCCTAGGGTACTGAAGGAGGTGGCCCTAGAGATAGCGGATGCACTAAGGATGATTTTTCAGAATTCATTAGACTCGGGAACAGTGCCGATGGATTGGAGGGTAGCTAACGTTACCCCACTATTCAAAAAGGGGGGTAGGGAAAAAGCAGGTAATTACAGACCTGTAAGCCTTACATCAGTTGTGGGCAAAATGCTGGAGTCCATCATTAAGGATGAAATAGCGGAGCACTTAGCAAATGGGGACAGGATAGGACAGAGTCAACATGGATTTACAAAGGGTAAATCGTGCTTGACTAATCTATTGGAATTTTTTGAGGGAGTAACTGGTAGAATAGATGGGGGAGAGCCAGTAGATGTGGTGTACCTGGACTTCCAAAAGGCCTTCGATAAGGTCCCACATAAAAGATTAGCATGGAAAATTGAGGCTCATGGGATAAAGGGGAAAGTTTTGGCGTGGATAGGGAACTGGCTGTCAGATAGAAAACAGAGAGTTGGAATAAACGGCTCATTTTCTGAATGGCAGGCAGTAACAAGTGGGGTACCACAGGGATCTGTCCTGGGCCCCCAGCTGTTCACAATTTACATTAATGACCTGGATCAGGGAGTCGGATGCAGCATTTCCAAATTTGCAGACGACACTAAACTAGGAGGGGGGGTGGGCTCAGAGGAAGAGACCAGGAAGCTCCAGAGCGATTTGGACAGACTGGGCGATTGGGCGGATAAATGGCAGATGCACTATAATGTGGACAAGTGCGAAGTTATCCACCTTGGGTGCAGGAACGGGAGGGCAAATTATTATTTAAATGGCAATAGATTGGGAGAGGGGGAAGTACAGAGAGACCTGGGTGTTCTTGTACACCAGTCACTGAAGGCGAGCATGCAGGTGCAACAGGCGGTCAAGAAGGCAAACGGTATGCTGGCCTTCATAGCAAAAGGGTTAGAATACAGGAACAGGGATACCTTGCTGCAGCTGTACAGGGCACTGGTGAGACCACACCTCGAGTACTGTGTACAGTTTTGGTCGCCTCATCTGAGGAAGGATGTTCTTGCCATGGAGGGGGTGCAGCGGCGATTCACCAGGCTGATACCAGGAATGGCGGGAATGACCTATGAGGAGAGACTATGTAGTTTAGGGATGTACACACTGGAGTTTAGAAGATTGAGAGGGGACCTCATAGAAGTGTATAAAATTCTGACAGGTCTAGACAGACTGGATGCAGAAGGAATGTTTCCCTTGGCGGGTGAGAACAGAACTAGAGGACATAATTTAAGGATAAGGGCTAAACCATTTAGGACAGAGATGAGGGGGAATTTCTTCACTCAGAGAGTGGTGAACCTGTGGAACTCATTGCCACAGAGGGCAGTGTACGCCAGCTCATTAAATATATTTAAGAGGGAATTAGATATATTTCTACGGGCAAAAGGGGTTAAGGGTTACGGAGAGAAGGCGGGGACGGGATACTGAATTAAAGGATCAGCCATGATCTCATTGAATGGCGGAGCAGGCACGAAGGGCCGAATGGCCTACTCCTGCTCCTATCTTCTATGTATCTATGTATAAGAGCGTTGGTGCGATGACATAGCCTTGCTTGACCCCGGTCCTTAGGTGAATTGGGTCTGTGGTGGATCCGTTGGTCAGGATCACGGCTTGCATGTCGTCGTGAAGCAGGCGGAGGATGGTGACAAACTTTTGAGGGCAGCTGAATGTAATATATTGTAGGAATGGTTAGATTCCTAACTAAAGGACTGAGGTCGAGTCAGTCTATCAAACAAACAATGTTTAATACTATTGAACAGAGTTTAGCACGAAAACACAGGAGAACTACATTACAGGTCTGTACGCTTTGCTGGCTCCACGAGGACTGGCTAGGGCGGCTTCCCAGCCCGACGTCATGACGTCATCACGTTTTCCCGCCGTTGGAGGATCACGTGATCAACGTGATGACGTCATCACGTTTGGTCTCGTTCTTAAAGGGACCGTGCTATGTACATGCAATGATATGAACAAAGATACAGATTCATTCTGTAGCTAATAATTTGTTAAAGATAATTATGTACATTAGATCAGAGTCCCCTGGTGGCCTCGCCACATGCGCCCCCCCCAGAATTGTCTTTAATAGTAAAAGTCAATCGACTAGGAGGTCTGACAAGCCTGTCAGAGCAACTCCTGTATTCTTGGAGTGGACGTTGTTGAACAGCGGGCGGGCTGGCGGATGGAAGCCCTCGGTCTGGCGTGGATGCAGCGGGAGGTCGACCACGTCGTGTTGGCTGCACGGTCTCTACTGGCCGGTCGATGTCCAGGTGTGCCGGTTTGAGACGGTCAATGGATATGTGGTCGGTTTTACCACCGATTTCTATCGAGAAACTCTTGTCGCCTGTTTCCAGTACGCGAAAAGGGCCCGTGTAAGGGGCCTTGAGTGGATCCCTATGGGCATCATGAAGAATGAATACATATTCAGCAGTCTTTAGCTCCGCTGGTACGTGTGAAGATGGAAAGCCGTGATGCGAAGTTGGGATAGGCGCAAAAGCCTTGGCTGTTTCCCGGTGGCTGCTGAGTTGGTCGGCTGCGGACCATGGCTCAGTTGGAAGCGGCAGGAAATCTCCCGGTACGCGGAGTGGCTGGCCGTACACGAGCTCCGCGGCGGACGATTGCAGGTCCTCTTTGGGTGCCGTGCGGAGACCCAACATGACCCACGGAAGCTTATCCACCCATCCGGCGCCTTGGAGGCTGGCCTTCAGCGATGCCTTTAACGATCTGTGGAAACGTTCGCACAAACCGTTTGCTTGCGGGTGATAGGCCATGGTGCGGTGAAGCTTGGTGCCGAGACCCTGGGCCACAGCGTTCCAGAGCTTGGAAGAGAACTGTGGACCGCGATCTGAAGAAATATCCGCCGGAACGCCGAAACGTGCGACCCACGAGGAGAGGAATGCTCTGGCGACATCAGCGGACGTAGTAGACGCCAGAGGAACTGCCTCTGGCCATCTAGTAGTACGATCGACCATGGTGAGGATGTGTGTGAACCCCTGTGATGGTGGAAGCGGCCCGACGAGGTCCACGTTGACATGGTCGATCGACGTTTTGGTACTGCGAACGTGGCCAATGGGGCCTTAACGTGACATTGCACCTTAGACGTTTGACAGACGATGCAGGTGTTAGCCCAGTCGCGGATATCCTTACGCATTCCTCTCCAGATGAACTTAGCCGGCATTAATTTTTGAGATGCCTTCACGCGACTGGAACGATCGGGCGGGGATCTCCCATGGAGACATCGCAGAGTAACGGGGTGCCTGCAGTGTGGAATTGCACATCGACCGGTTGGAGGCTAGAGGTGTTGGTGCGATACGCCTGTGTTTCAGGGTTGGATGCCTGATCGGTAGCCATGAGGGCATAATCGATGCCCAGCTGGACCGCCCGTGTGGTCGCGCGAGAAAGGCAATCAGCTACCAAGTTGTCCTTGCCAGCTACGTGTTGGGTGTCTGTCGTGAATTCTGAAATGAAAGTTAGCTGTCGCTGCTGTTGAGCCGACCACGGTTTGGCGGTCTTGGCCATGGCGAAGGTCAGTGGTTTGTGATCTACAAACGCAGTGAAGGGACGTCCTTCTAACAAAAAACGGAAATGGTGGATAGCCAGGAACAGCGCCAGCAACTCCCGGTCGAAAGTGCTGTATTTGCGTTCGTTGCGCCGGATTTGGCGGCTGAAAAACGCCAGTGGTTGCCACGTCCCGTTGACCCACTGTTCCTGTACAGCGCCTATGGCATAGTCGGAAGCGTTGGTGGTAAGGGCGATGGTGGCACCTGGCAGAGGGTGCGCCAACATAGTTGCATTGGCTAGAGCGGTTTTTGTGTTGTCGAAAGCGTTGTCCATTTCGCCCGTCCAAGCTATTGTATCCTTTCCGGCCTTGCCTTTGAGGGCCTCGTAGAGGGGCTGCATGAGTCGTGCTGCCTTGGGCACAAAGCGGTGGTAGAAATTCACCATGCCCAGGAATTCTTGAAGAGCCTTGGTGGACTGCGGCCTTGGGAATGCCGTAATTGCGTCGACCTTTGACTGCAGCGGAATTGCACCCTCGGAAGTAATGCAGTGGCCCAAGAAGTCAATGTGTTGTAGGCCGAACTGACACTTGGCCGGGTTGAGTATGAGGCCATGTTGGCTGAGGCGCCGAAAGAGGGTGCGGAGATGTCCGACGTGTTACTCTTTGGTAGAGCTGGCTATCAGGATGTCGTCAAGGTAGAGAAATAAAAACGGAAGACCCGCAGGACCGAGTCCATCAGTCGCTGAAAAGCCTGTGCGGCGTTCTTGAGCCCAAATGGCATCTGTAGAAACTCGAACAGTCCAAAGGGAGTGATGACTGCAGTGTTCTGGACGTCCTGCGGGTGAACGGGGACTTGGTGGTAGCCATGGACGAGGTCGACCTTGGAGAAGATTGAGTTTCCCGCCAAATGGGCGGAGAAATCCTGTATATGCGGGATCGGGTACCGATCGGGAGTAGTGGCGTCATTAAGGCGTCGGTAGTCTCCGCATGGCTGCCATCCACCGCCGGGCTTCGGGACGATGTGGAGAGGCGAGGACCAGGGACTATTCGACCGGTGTAATGAAATCTGTATTCGTTCTTGCCTGTATTCGTTTTGCACTCATGTATATTACCCTCCCCCACACGGTGTATAGTTTCACTTCCTCTTTCCTGACTAACCTGGAAGGTTCCAGGTCTTGGCTCTTGGCTCCGCCCCTGACTTCTCTTACATAAAGATCCCAGGATCTGTATGACTCATTCCTGCGAGCCAGTCAGTGTGTTGAGATGTTAGCTCTGATCTTAGTGATTAAAAGCCAACTTGTTAAAGTCTATAACTTCTAGTTTTGTGGTTATTGAAGGCACATCAATTTTAATCACTAAAGAATACTGGATGGATCGACTCCTAAAACCAGAGCGTCTGGACTTGGATCCACATTCTGCTGAAGCATCAAATCAATTTGGACACTGGTTCAAATGCTTCGAACTCTTCGCGAGGGCCTCATCCGCTAGCGAGGTAGATAAACTGAGTCTACTGACTACTCGCGTTAATCATCGGATTTATTCGTTCATCCGGGACGCCACCTCTTACACGGAGGCCATCACTATCCTGAAGGCCCAATACCAGAGGCCAGTAAACGAAGTGTACGCCAGACATCTGCTGGCTACACGCAGGCAGCGACCTGAGGAATCAATGGACGATTTCTTACAGGGCCTAAAGGACTTGGTCCGGGACTGTAACTGCAAGGCCGTGACGGCCAACGTGTACTCTGACGAATTGGTCCGCGATTCCTTCATCACGGGCCTCCAATCGAATTATATCCGGCAGAGACTGCTGGAGAAGGAGGTCCTGGACTTAAAAAAGGCAGTGGCCACTGCGCGATCGCTGGACGTGGCCCAGAAAAACTCTGACTCTTATTCTTCCGGCCATGCGGCCCTCACCGCCTCGTGCGCGCCGAGCGGGCCGCCATCTTGGAATCAGCCATCTTCCCCATCCAGGTCTCAGACCAGCTCTACACCGCCGGAGTCCCCACACAGAAGTTCACCCAGGAGTCCTACTACAGCGGCAATGTCTCGAGGCCCGAAATGCTACTTCTGCGGCCAGGCCAAGCACCCCAGACAACGATGCCCAGCGAAGGACGCTACATGCTTCAAATGTAAGAAAAAGGGGCATTTTAGCAAAGTCTGCAGGGGGGAACCCGATTTCCAACTCCGTCACCGCCTCGTGCGTGCTGTGCGGGCCGCCATCTTGGGATCCGCCATCTTTTCCCGACTCAACGGCCGCCCAGGGCCCAACAGTGGCTTCGATCACGGTGGATCAATCCAGGCCACACCCGTTGACAAAATCCATGATGGACATACAGGTAAACGGGAATTTAACGAAATGTTTAATTGACTGTGGGAGTACCGAGAGTTTTATCCACCCTAGCCTGGTACGGCAGCACTCATTAACGGTAACCCCTACACGGAGCAGAATTGCTATGGCTGCTAAGCCCCACACTTCGGACATTTTGGGCTACTGTGTGGTAACACTGACTGTAAAAGGCATGGACTACAAGGATTTTAAACTCCTCGTGATGCCAGAACTCTGTGTTAATGTAATCTTGGGCCTGTACTTCCAGTGCCACCACGAAAGTGTCACGCTAGCATATGGCGGGTCCCAGCCGCCACTCACAGTCTGTGGCCTATCAACCTTAAAAATCAGCCCGCCCTCTTTATTCGCTAATCTCGCTCCGAACTGTAGGCCCATAGCGACCAAAAGTAGACGGTACAGTCTGGAAGACAGACACTTTATCAAGGCGGAAGTGGACAGACTCCTGCGGGAAGGCATTATTGAATGCAGTACCAGTCCGTGGCGTGCCCAAGTAGTCATAGTTAAAAATAGCGAAAAGAAATGGATGGTAATTGACTACAGCCAGACTGTTAATATTTATACCCAGCTGGACGCCTACCCTTTACCCCGCATATCAGAAATGGTCAACCAGATCGCGCAATACCGAGTCTTCTCGACTATCGACCTCAAATCCGCGTATCACCAGCTCCCCATTAGAATGGAGGACCGCCCATACACCGCCTTTGAGGCGAATGGACGCCTCTACCATTTTCTCAGAGTGCCCTTCGGGGTAACAAATGGGGTCTTGGTCTTCCAATGTGAGATGGACCGCCTGGTTGACGAGAATAAACTACAAGCTACCTACCCCTATCTGGACAATGTCACTATCTGTGGGCACAACCAGCAAGACCACGATCTAAATCTTGCGAGATTTTTAAAAACTGCCCTAAAGCTGAATCTAACCTACAACGAAGACAAATGTGTCTTCAACACAACCCGTCTCTGTATCCTCGGCTGTGTGGTGGAAGATGGGGTAATTGGACCGGACCCTGACCGATTACGCCCCCTAAAGGAACTGCCCCTGCCACACAATCCCAAAGCTTTAAAAAGGTGCCTGGGATTTTTTTCGTATTATGCCCAATGGGTGCCCAATTACTCTGATAAGGCCCGACCCCTCATTAAATCGACGTCCTTCCCACTATCAGCTGAAGCTCGGGAGGCTTTCACCAGTATCAAACAGGACATTGAAAGGGCTGCACTGTGTGCAGTGGACGAAAGCATTCCCTTTCAAGTCGAAAGCGATGCGTCAGACTTTGCTTTAGCTGCGACCCTCAATCAGGCTGGGAGACCTGTGGCCTTCTTCTCCCGAACCCTTCAGGGACCTGAAATCAGGCACTCTTCTGTCGAGAAGGAGGCACAGGCTATAGTGGAGGCAGTGCGGCACTGTAGACACTACCTAGCCGGCAAACATTTCACCCTGCTCACCGACCAGCGGTCGGTGGCTTTCATGTTTAATAACAAACAAAGGGGGAAAATCAAGAATGACAAAATACTCAGGTGGAGGATCGAACTATCCACGTTCGACTATGATATTATGTACAGGCCGGGAGCCCTTAATGAACCCCCAGACGCCCTATCGCGGGGAATGTGTGCCAGCATTCATACGGACAAATTACAGGGTCTCCACAACGACCTCTGTCACCCAGGGGTCACCCGACTATACCATTTTATAAAGTCCCGCAATCTGCCCCACTCCATCGAGGAGGTCAGGGCAATGACCAGAGCCTGCCGCATCTGTGCGGAATGCAAGCCTCGTTTCTACAGGCCTGACCGTGCACACCTTATCAAAGCCACACGGCCATTCGAGCGCCTAAGTCTGGACTTCAAGGGACCCCTTCCCTCTGCCGACCGTAACGTATACTTCCTCAATATCATTGATGAATATTCCCGCTTCCCCGTCGCCATTCCCTGCCCAGACATGACCAGTGCCACGGTCATCAAGTGTCTCGGTAATCTATTCTGCATGTTTGGCATGCCGAACTACATACACAGCGATAGGGGGACGTCATTTATGAGTGACGAACTGCGCCAGTTCTTGCTCTCAAAGGGGATAGCCACTAGCAGAACCACTAGCTACAACCCCCGGGGTAATGGGCAAGTGGAAAGGGAGAATGCTACTGTTTGGAAGGCTGTCATGTTAGCCTTAAAGTCAAAAGGCCTTCCGACCTCCCGCTGGCAGGAAGTCCTCCCAGACGTGCTCCACTCCATAAGGTCTCTGTTATGTACAGCCACTAACGCTACCCCTCACGAAAAGATGTTCGTTTTCCCCCCGAAATCGACCTCTGGCATATCTCTACCCGCGTGGCTGACGTCTCCGGGGACAGTACTATTGCGGAAGCACGTGAGAGGCCATAAAACGGACCCCCTTGTGGAAAAGGTACAGCTCCTCCATGCAAACCCTCAGTACGCCTATATCGAATACTCTGACGGGCGAGAGGACACTGTTTCCATAAAAGACCTCGCTCCCTCGGGGAGCGGAGAGAACGATGAGAGACTACCCGAGGAAGACCTACACCAAAAAGAGACAGGACGCCCAGAGGTATCAATACCCAACTTTAACCTGGAGGACACTGCAGATAACCTGGAAGACACTGCGGAGGCCCGGACAGCGGAGGAACCAGAATCCACTCCCCTAGAGGCACCCCAACCGGCTTTGCGCCGATCACTGAGAACTGCAAAACCTCCTGACAGACTCACTTATACCAACTTTTAAGAAACATCACCCCGATGGACTAAATCTAAAGAAGGGGTGAATGTAATGAAATCTGTATTCGTTCTTGCCTGTATTCGTTTTGCACTCATGTATATTACCCTCCCCCACACGGTGTATAGTTTCACTTCCTCTTTCCTGACTAACCTGGAAGGTTCCAGGTCTTGGCTCTTGGCTCCGCCCCTGACTTCTCTTACATAAAGATCCCAGGATCTGTATGACTCATTCCTGCGAGCCAGTCAGTCTGTTGAGATGTTAACTCTGATCTTAGTGATTAAAAGCCAACTTGTTAAAGTCTATAACTTCTAGTTTTGTGGTTATTGAAGGCACATCAATCAGCAAATAATCCCCAGCCATTCCATCGTGGCAAACTCTGCCTTCGCAGCCGCGAGCTTGCCGGGTTCCAGGCGCCGAGCTCGCGCGTAAACCGGAAAGCCAGTCGTAGTAATGTGGTGTTCGACACCGTGCTTAGTGGCCGAAGAGGAGAAAGTGGGCTTGGTCAGCTCCGGGAATTCACCTAATAGGCGAGTGAACTCGTCCGGCGAGGACAACACGCAGGAGACAGTGTGCGACGTTGCAGAACTGCGGAAGCAAGGGATGGAGTGGAAGGTGGCCGCGTTAACCAATCGACGATTTCTTACATCCACCAAGAGGCTGTTGGCGCATAAGAAATCCGCGCCGAGGATGGCTTGCGAAACCTTGGCTGTAATAAATTCCCACTGAAACTGTTGCCCGCCGAAGCACACCTGGACCCGCCGTTTGCCAAAGGTACGAATGGCCCCGCCATTAGCTGCCTCGAGGGAGAGGCCGTGCCTTCCAGACTGAATATCGAGTGCTGAGGCAGGAAGGATGCTACACTGTGCCCCGGTGTCGCATAAAAAGCGCCGGCCCGAGAGGGAATCTGTAATGTAGAGGAGCTCCCTGGAATTTCCAATCGCCATCGCGGCCGCGGAACGTCCCTCAGACTCTGTCCTCCTTTTCTGGAGTTGCTGCTGGTGTTGATGGTGGTTTTTATTTTTAGGCGCGAAACTGCAGGGAGGGCGGCAGCCTCTGGCTTTCACGCTGAAACGGGCATGGAGGCGTCGGGGCGGCGTTTGCGTGGGAGGGGTGCCTCGTGGCGGCGCAGTTTTGCTGCGTGACCACATAAATCGTATCTGCTTCTGCAGCAAGTGCTGCACAATCTGTGGCTTCCGATCTGGCGAGGGCAGCCTGAACCTGCTCGGGTAGTTGACTCAGGAATAACTCCCGAAAGAGGAAACATTGTGGTTCCGAGCCAAGGAGCGTGAGCATCTGGCTCATTAACTCAGGTGGCTTGGAATTGCCAAGCCCGGGCAAAGCGAGTAGCCAGCGGGCACGCTCCGCCTTCGTGAGCCCGAAGACCTGTATTAACCGCGCTTTAAGAGTATTATACTTGCCGTCAACTAGGGGGTTTTCGAGCAGGCTGATGATACCATAAGAACATAAGAAATAGGAGCAGGAGTAGGCCAATCGGCCCCTCGAGCCTGCTCCGCCATTCAATAAGATCATGGCTGATCTGATCCTAACCGCCAATCTACTATCACAGAACCATCTCCTGAATCTAACAGAATTAGACACACGAAATAGGAGCAGGATCAGGCTACGCGGCCCCTGGGCCCGCTCTGCTACCCACAGGGCCATGACCGATCCGAACCTAGACTCATGTCCAAATTCCTGCCCGCTCCCCATAACCCTTTAATCCCTTTACTTCTAGGAAACTGTCTATTTCTGTTTTAAATTTATGTAATGATGTAGCTTCTACAGCTTTTTGGGGCAGCATATTCCATGGACCTACCACCCTCTGAGTGAAGTAGTTCCTCCTCATCTCAGTTTTGAAAGAGCAGCCCCTTATTCTAAGACTATGCCCCCTAGTTCTAGTTTCACCCATCATCGGGAACATCCTCCCCGCATCCACCCGATCCAACCCCTTCACAATCTTATATGTTTCAATAAGATCGCCTCTCATTCTTCTGAACTCCAATGAGTAGAGTCCCAACCTACTCAACCTCTCCTCATATGTCCATCCCCTCATCCCCGGGATTAACCGAGTGAACCTTCTTTGTACTGACTCGAGAGCAAGTATGTCTTTTCTTAAGTATGGACACCAAAACTGTATGCAGTATTCCAGGTGCGGTCTCACCAATACCTTGTACAACTGAAGCAATACCTCCCTATTTTTATATTCTATCCCCCTAGCAATGAAAGCCAACATTCCATTGGCCTTCTTAATCACTTGCTGCACCTGCATACTAACCTTTTGAGTTTCGTGCACCAGGACCCCCAGATCCTTTTGTACTTCAGTACTTTCCAGTTTCTTGCCATTAAGATAATAATTGCTCTACGATTTTTCCTGCCAAAGTGCATAACCTCACACTTTCCAGTATTGTATTCCATCTGCCAAATCTCTGCCCACTTACTTAGCCTATGTCCCCTTGCAGGTTTTTTATGTCCTCCTCACTCACTACTTTCCCTCCCATCTTAGTATCATCTGCAAACTTTGATATGTTACACTCGGTCCCCTCCTCCAAATCGTTAATATAGATTGTAAAGAGCTGGGGACCCAGCACTGACCCCTGTGGAACACCACTAGTTACTGATTGCCAGTCCGAGAATGAACCATTTATCCCAACTCTCTGCCTTCTGTTAGATAGCCAATCCTCTATCCATGCCAGAATATTACCCCCAATCCCGTGATTTTTTATCTTAAGCAATAATCTTTTGTGTGGCACCTTGTCAAATGCCTTTTGGAAGTCTAAATACACTATGTCCACTGGTTCCCCTTTATCCACCCTATATGTTACTTCCTCAAAGAACTCCAGCAAATTTGTCAAACATGACTTCCCCTTCATAAAACCATGCTGACTTTGTCCTATTAAATTCCCGCCGCTAGAGGATCACGTGATCAACGTGATGACGTCATCGCGTTTGGTCTCATTCTTAAAGGGACCGCGCTATGTACATGCAATGATATGAACAAAGATACAGATTCATTCTGTAGCTAATAATTTGTTAAAGATAATTATGTACATTAGATCAGAGTCCCCTGGTGGCTCCGCCACAATATCCAATATATCCAAGTTTGCTGATAATACAAAACTAGGTGGGAGGGAATGTAAGTTGTGAGGAGGATGCAAAGAGGCTTCAAGGGGATATAGACAAGCTAAGTGAGTGGACAGGAACATGGCAAATGGAATATAATGTGGAAAAATGTGAAGTTACCCACATTGGTAGGAAAAATAGAAAAGCAGAGTATTTTTTAAATGGAGAGAGATTGGGAAATAACAACAGAAAATGCTGGAAATACTCAGCAGGCCAGGCAACATCCGTGGAGAGAGAAACAGAGTTAACGTTTCAGGTCTGGGACCCTTCATCAGAACTGGAAAAAGCCGGAAATGTAACAGATATTGAACAGGTGCAGAGACGGCGGGGGGTGGGGGTGGGGGTGGAGGGGGCGGGGGGCGGGGGTGGTTAGGAGGGGAGGAAGGAATTGAAAGAACATACTGTGAAAATGTTGCAAATGGAAATGGCAAAATCATACAGCATGAAAAATGGGGGCAGGGATTATTATCTGAAATTGTTGAACTCGATATTGAGTCCGGAAGGCTGTAAAGTGCCTAATTAAAGTGACAGGCGACTGGAAGCTCAGGGTCACCCTTACGGACTGAATGGATGTGTTCCGCAAAGCAGTCGCCCATCTACATTTGGTCTCCCCAATGTAGAGGAGACCGCATTGTGAGCAGAGAACACAGTATATTAAATTGCTTAAATTAATTAAAATACAGTATATTAAAAGACCCTGAGCATCTGGTCGCCTGTCACTTTAATTCTCCGATTCACTCCCACTCTGACCTCTCTGTCCTCGGCCCATTACATTGTTTCAATGAAGCTCAACGTAAGCTCGAGGAACAGCACCTCATCTTTTGATTAGGCACTTTACAGCCTACCGGACTCAATATCGAGTTCAACAATTTCAGATAATAATCCCTGCCCCCATTTTTTATGCTGTATGATTTTGCCATTCCCATTTGCAACATTTTCACAGTATTGTGGCGGAGCCACTGAGTGACTCTGGGCAACTGTACATAATTCCCTTTAACGATGTCTAACACCAACCTAAGCCCGTACCATTGTGTTAGACATTACTTTGTTTTGTATATAGTGTTTGTATGCACGGGGCGTGGCCCCTTTAAGAGTGCGGGAAAACGCGGGCAAACACGATGACGTCACGTCGCAAACCACGTGACTGCCCTGGCAGTCCTCGTGGAAGCTCCATCTTGTACAGACCTGTTTTCGTGGTTCTCCTGTATCGATCTCAACAAACCGTTTGAACTCGTTTAGTTTTACATTAAAGACCTGTTTGTTTGATCGCCTGAGTCGACCTCAGTTGTTAGTTAGGAATTCGTCAATTCCTACATTGGTGACCCCGTCTTTTGTGAACGTTTTTCGCAAAAAGAACACAGCATGGAGGCCAACGCCGTTTCGTTGAAGTTGCCGCAGTTCTGGGAGCAGCAAGCGACCTCGTGGTTCATTCAGGTCGAAGCTCAGTTCGCCCTGAGGGACATCGTTGCGGATCAGACTAAATATCTCTATGTTGGCTCCGCACTCGACGGCTCTACCGCCTTGCGGATCATCAGCCTCCTCGAGAACCGTCCTACGGAGCGCAAGTATGAAGCCCTCAAGGCACGGTTGCTGCAAGTTTTCGGGCTTACTAAATCGGAGCGCGCCCATCGACTGCTCACTATGCCCGGGCTCGGGGACTCCAAGCCTTCGGAGTTAAAGAGCCAAATGCTCGCTCTCCTTGGCTCTGAACTGGAATGCTTCCTATTCTGGGAATTATTCCTCAGCCAGCTACCGGAACAGGTGCAAGCTGCCCTGGCCAGATCCGATGCTGAGGACTGCGCAGCACTCGCGGCAGAGGCGGACAAAATTTTCGCCGTTACTCAGCGTTACTGTGCCACCACGAGGCGCCCATCCCCCACAGACACCGCCCCAGCTTGTCAACCTGCTGCGCTGTGTTCCTGCCACGCGCAGTTCGGCGCGAAAGCGAGACGTTGCTGCCCTCCCTGCAGTTTCCTCCATAAAAAAAAAAGCTACGACCACCGAGGAATGGGTCTAACGGGCGCCCCGCGGCCGCGATGGCAATCGGCAACGCGGGCAAGTTAATGTTTATCACCGATACTCTCTCCGGTCGTCGTTTTCTGTGCGACACCGGGGCGCAGTGCAGCATATTACCCGCGTCCGCCCTCGATGTACAGACCGGGATTCACGGCCTCGCCCTTGAAGCGGCCAATGGCGGAGAAATTCGGACCTTCGGCAGACGGCGGGTGCAGTTGTGTTTCGGGGGCCAACGTTTCCACTGGGAGTTTGTGACGGTCAAAGTTTCGCAACCCATTCTCGGCGTGGATTTCCTGTGCGCCAACGGCCTCCTGGTTGACGTGAGGAACCGGCGGTTGATCAACGCGGCTACTTTTCATTCTATCCCTTGTTACCGCAGTAATGCCACGTTGCGCACCGTCGCCTGTGCTTTTCCGGCTCCGGATGAGTTCTCTCGCCTGCTCGGCGAATTCCCCGACCTCACAAGACCCACGTTCTCCTCCACGGCCACGAAACATGGTGTGGAACACCACATCACCACCAATGGCCCCCCGGTCTACGCGCAGGCCCGGCACCTGGAACCTGGCAATCTGGTGGTCGCAAAAGCGGAGTTCGCGACCATGGAACGGTTAGGGATTATTCGCCGGTCGAATAGTCCCTGGTCTTCACCCCTCCACGTCGTCCCGAAGCCTGGCGGCGGATAACGGCCATGCGGCGACTATTGACGTCTAAACAACATCACCACTCCTGATCGGTACCCGATCCCCCACATCCAGGATTTCTCCGCCCATTTGGCAGGGAACACTGTCTTCTCGAAAGTCGACCTTGTCCGGGGCTACCACCAGGTCCCCGTTCATCCCCAAGACGTTCAGAAGACCGCCGTCATCACCCCATTCGGACTTTTCGAGTTCTTAAGAATGCCGTTTGGCTTAAAGAACGCCGCCCAGGCTTTCCAACGCCTGATGGACTCCGTGCTGCGGGACCTCAAGTTCCTCTTCGTCTACCTGGACGACATTCTCATTGCCAGTCCCACCAAAGAGGAACACATCTGTCACCTACGCACCCTTTTTCAGCGTCTCAGCCAACACGGCCTGATTATCAACCCAGCCAAGTGTCAGTTTGGCCTGCAACAAATTGATTTCCTGGGGCATCGCATCACTTCAGAGGGAGCGGTTCCTTTACAAGCGAAGGTAGAGGCGGTGACATCCTTTCCACGCCCGCAAACCATTAAGGCCCTACAGGAATTCCTAGGCATGGTAAACTTTTACCACCGTTTCGTGCCTAAGGCAGCACTACTCATGCAGCCCCTGTACGAGGCCCTCAAGGGCAAGACTGGCAAAGATACGGTAGACTGGACGGAGGATATGGCCCGGGCATTCGCCGACACAAAAAGCGCCTTGGCCAATGCGACTATGCTGGCGCACCCGCTGCCAGGAGCCACCATCGCCCTCACCACCGATGCGTCAGACTACGCAATCGGTGCCGTGCAAGAGCAGTGGGTGAACGGGACCTGGCAGCTGTTGGCATTCTTCAGCCGTCAACTACGGCGGAACGAGCGGAAGTATAGCACGTTCGACCGGGAGTTGCTCGCTCTTTTTCTGGCCATCCGCCATTTTCGCTTCCTCCTGGAAGGACGTCCCTTCACCACCTTCGTGGACCATAAGCCGCTCACTTTCGCCATGGCCAAGACCGCCGAACCGTGGTCATCCCGACAGCAACATCACCTGACCTATATATCCGAATTCACCACGGATATACAGCACGTGGCCGGTAAGGACAACCTGGTGGCCAACTGCCTCTCCCGCGCGACCATCAATACGGTTAATTTAGGCATCGATTACGCCCTCATGGCAGCGGACCAAGCCTTGGACCCAGAAGTCCAAGCTTACAGAACCACCGTCACTGGCCTCCAGTTGGCCGACGTCAAGTTCCATGCGGCAGGTACCACGCTCTTGTGTGACGTCTCCGTTCGGGACCCTCGCCCTGTCGTACTGGCCGTCTGGCGCCGCAAAGTGTTCGACGCCATACATGGGTTGTCACATCCAGGAATGAAGGCCTCCCAGAAGCTGATGTCAGCGAAATTCGTCTGGCACAGCATGCATAAGGATGTCCGCGACTGGACGAACACCTGCGTGGTCTGCCAAAAGGCCAAAGTACAGCGTCACATCAAAGCTCCGTTGGCCACCTTCACAGTGCCGGAGCGGCGATTTGACCACGTCAATGTGGACCTGGTGGGTCCACTCCCACTCTCCCATGGTTTTTCACACATCCTGACCATGGTTGACCGCACCACCAGATGGCCGGAGGCAGTTCCCCTGTCATCCACTACTTCGGCGGACGTGGCCAGGGCGTTCATTTCCACCTGGGTCGCTCGTTTCGGAGTGCCCACCGATATTTCTTCCGACAGAGGACCGCAGTTTTCCTCTGAACTCTGGAACGCTGTGGCCCAAGGACTCGGTGTCAAACTACACCGCACCACAGCCTACCACTCACAGGCGAATGGTCTCTGTGAGCGTTTCCACCGCTCACTGAAAGCCGCCCTGAGGGCCAGCCTCCAAGACGCGGGATGGGCAGACAAGCTACCGTCGGTCATGTTGGGCCTTCGCACGGCCCCCAAAGAAGACCTTCACTGTTCCTCCGCGGAGCTGGTGTACGGGCAACCGTTGCAAGTCCCAGGGGATTTCCTACCAGAATCGACGAAACCTTGGTCCACGTCTGCCCAGCTTACTAGTCACCAGGAGGCGGCCAGATGTTTCACGCCGGTTCGGGCTGCAGAGTTTGCATGTTCCAACGGAGCTTCACACGGCAGAATACATCTTTATTCGCCACAATGCTCACAGGGATACACTCAAGGCCCCGTATACTGGTCCCTTCCGCGTGTTGGAGGCAGGGGACAAAACCTTCAAGGTAGATGTCGGTGGTAAGCCGGATCACATTTCAGTTGCTCGATTAAAGCTGGCACATCTGGACCTCAACCGCCCCGTCGAGACAGCACAACCGCCGAGACGAGGTCGACCACCCATCGCCGTTCCGGCAGCCCAAGCGCAACCACCCGCCAGACCGCCAGCCGCCCAGCAGCCTCCACCTCAGGTGTACAGGAGCCGTTCCGACAGGCTCATCAGACCCCCTCGCCGTTTGACTTTGTCTGTTAAAGCGAATTCTGGGGGGCGCATGTGGCGGAGCCACTGAATGACTCTGGGCAACTGTACATAATTCCCTTTAACGATGTCTAACACCAACCTAAGCCCGTACCATTGTGTTAGACATTACTTTGTTTTGTATATAGTGTTTGTATGCACGGGGCGTGGCCCCTTTAAGAGTGCGGGAAAATGCGGGCAAACGTGATGACGTCACGTCGCAAACAACGTGACTGCCCTGGCAGTCCTCGTGGAAGCTCCATCTTGTACAGACCTGTTTTCGTGGTTCTCCTGTATCGATCTCAACAAACCGTTTGAACTCGTTTAGTTTTACATTAAAGACCTGTTTGTTTGATCGCCTGAGTCGACCTCAGTTATTAGTTAGGAATTCGTCAATTCCTACAGTATGTTCTTTCAATTCCTTCCTCCCCTCCTAAACCACCCCCCCCCGTCTCTGCATCTACTTAATATCTGTTACATTTCCAGCTTTTTCCAGTTCTGATGAAGGGTCCCAGACCTGAAGGGTCCCAGACCTGAGAAACTCTGTTTCTCTCTCCACGGATGCTGCCTGGCCTGCTGAGTATTTCCAGCATTTTCTGTTGTTATTTCGGATTTCCAGCATCCGCAGTATTTTGCTATTGTATTAGAGATTGGGAAATTTTGGTGTTCAGAGCGACCTGGGTGTCCTTGTATACGAATCACTGAAAGTTAACATGCAGGTACAGCAATTAGGAAAGCAAATGGTATGTTGGCCTTTATTACAAGAAGATTTGAGTATAAGAGTAAAGACATCTTACTGCAATTATACAGGGCCCTGGTGAGACCACACCTGGAGTATTGTGTACAGTTTTGGTCTGCTTACCTAAGGAAGGACATACTTGCCACAGAAGGAGTGCAACAAAGGTTCACCAGACTGATTCCTGGGATGGAGGGGGGGGGGCGGGATTGTCCTATGTAGGGAATTAGCACACACGCTAGTGGGGCTGGGGTTATTTGTCTCTGGCCAGTCAGAAGCCTCTGAGCTGCTCCAGGGACCCCCTTGCGGTTTCAAAGCACTCCCCTATTCCTGAGTTCTGACCCCCGGACTTATTCGGTGGCGATATAGACAGAAAACAACGTGACTCGTGGTTTGGGTGCAAAACAGAGCAGTATTTATTGAAAACAAAAGAAAGAAACTTAAAATAATCGATATGGCTCTTATGCCTGGTACAACACTTTTGCTTAAACGCAGTACACTTAGTGTCCACTAGAGGGCTCCCTGCTCAGTGCAACACTGCTTTTATTTTAAATCCAGTACCTTTTACTTAAAAGACCCTTTACTCACTACAGCACCTTAGCTTAGTGGCTTTTACTTAAAAACACAGCACTTTAATGCAGTTACTTTAAAAACAGCTAACAGCGTTCACCACAGCACTCCTTTGCTTGGTGCAACATCCCTTTTAATACAGTTTTAAATACAGTACTTTAAAACAGCTACTCCCTTTTAATACAGGTTTAAATACCGAATCCAGTGTTCACTATAGCACTTCTCTGCTAGGTGCAACACTGTCTTACTTAAATAGGGGAGGAGAAACAGACACAATGAAGGAAATCGACTAAAATACACAATTCTAACGAAATTCCCACTTTACTCCCACCCCTATACCTATTCTAAGTTGCCTTGTGGAAGGCCAGAAAAATATATGCTCACCACTGCAATGCCAGCTCCGTGCCCTGCGAACTTAGATCTTCACTGCCCCGAAGTGAAAAACACCCCAGTGTTTTAAAAGTAAACTGCTGGTGTTTTGCTTCCACAGGCAGACTCCCACGCTGTAGAGGCACACGGAGGCAAGGCCAGAGAGAGAGCTTCTGGGAAGCTATCTTTTATACCCCCATTTGGGGCCCGCCCAGCTCCGGATGTTTCTGGGCTAAAACAAAAGGGATCCAACTGCCCCATTGTCCAGTAATGGGTGATTCATCCAAACCCATTCATTTTAAACTGTTCTTTTTCTCAGTTCAAATGTCTCTTCTGTGCTGAGCTTTGAATGTAAAGCTGCAGTTTAAATGTGTCTTCATTGTGTGTGATGGGCTATTGAACCATTTCCATTCATCCTGCTGGGTTTTGAATGGAGCTGTATTACTATGTAAACAGCTTGGGAGGAGTGTAAACAGAAGGCCATTGTTCTGTGGTCACCCGAAACTGCAGTCTGAAGTGGATAATCCTTTGTGTACACAAAGTAGCAGTTCCTGTAAACAAACATCGATTGTCTCTGCAGGGAGGGAACTCCCCGAACTGCCTTTGATTGGCAGTTTAGTCAGCCATCTTTGATCCTCCTTTTTCATGTTGATTGTCTCTGTGTCCTGACACGAAGTCGGGCAGCCATTTTTGATCACCCCTTTTTCACAGACACACACACAAGCTGCTTCCAAGTCCTTTTGTCTTCAGCCATGCGGTCTGACAGCCATTTTTATCCCTGGAAATTTAAAGGCACATTGCCCAGGGATTCTTTAATCAAAAAAAATTAATCTTCAGAACTGTAAATTATTGTGAATTCTTACACCCATGAGGAGAGATTGAGTAGACTAGGCCAATATTCTCTGGAGTTTAGAAGAATGAGAGGTGATCTCATTGAAACATACAAAATTCTTGCAGGGCTAGACAGGGTAGATGCAGGGAGGATGTTTCCCTTGGCTAAGTAGTGTAGAACCAGGGGTCATAGTCTCAGAATAAGGGGTAGGCCATTTATGACTGAGTTGAGGAAAAATGTCTTCACTCAGAGGGTGGTGAATCTTTGGAATTCTCTACCCCAGAGGGCTGTGGAGGCACAGAAATTGAGTATATTCAAGACAGAGATTGATAGATTTTGGATATTAAGGGAATCGAGAGATATGGGGATAGTGTAGGAAAGTGGAGTTGAGGTAGAAGATCAGCCATGATCTTATTGAATGGCAGAGCAGGCTCGAGGGGCCGAATGGCCTACTCCTGCACCTATTTCTCATGTTATTATTACACTTCAAAATTACTTAATTGGCTGTGAAGCGCTTTGGGATGTCCTGAGGTCGTGAAAGGCATTGTACAAACAACAACAACTTATATACTTATATAGCACCTTTAACATAGTAAAACGTCCCAAGGTGCTTCACAGGAGTTATTATAAGACAAAAAATTTGAGACCAAGCCACATAAGGAGCAATTAGGGCAGGTGACCAAAAGCTTGGTCAAAGAGGTAGGTTTTAAGGAGCATCTTAAAGGAGGAAAGAAAAGTAGAGAGGCAGAGAATTTTAGGCAGGGAATTCCAGAGCTTAGGGCCTAGGCAACAGAAGGCACGGCCACCAATAGTTGAGCGATTATAATCAGGGATGCTCAAGAGAGTAGAATTAGAGGAGCGCAGATATCTCGGGGTTGTGGGGCTGAAGGAGATTAGAGAGATAGGAAGGGGCGAGGCCATGGAGGGATTTGAAAACAAGGATCAGAATTTTGAAATCGAGGCGCTGCTTAACCGGGAGCCAATGTAGGTCAGCGAGCACAAGGGTGATGGGTGAACGGGACTTGGTGTGAGTTAGGACACGGGCAGCTGAGTTTTGGATTACCTCAAGTTTACGCAGGGTAGAATGTGGGAGGCCAGCCTGGAGTGCGTTGGAATAGTCAAGTCTAGAGGTAACAAAGGCATGGATGAGGATTTCAGCAGTGGATGAGCTGAGGCAAGGACGGAGACAGGCAATGTTACGGAGGCGGAAATAGGTGGTCTTCGTTATGCTGCAGACATGTGGTCAGAAGATCATTTCAGGGTCAAATATGACACCAAGGTTGCGAACAGTGTGGTTCAGCCTCAGAGATGTTAGGGAGAAGGATGGAGTCAGTGGCTAGGGAACGGAGTTTGTGGCAGGGACTGGAAACAATGGCTTTGGTCTTCCCAATATTAGAATATAGTATGTATTATAAATAGCTGTTGAAGCTTAGTCAATTATAAGGGGATTAGATAATCAGAGAGTAGCAAAGTAGGATTAGCGTGGATAGATCCAAGGTTGAACTCGCACAGCTGAAATTGTCCAACTACTGTCTTGATGTTCTGAAATATTTATGATTATGAACATACAAAAAAAATGTCCAGTGAGTCTGTCTTATACTGTTCTTCGGTAGTCCCTCGGAACCGAGGATGATTTGCTTCCACATTAAAGATGAGATCGCAGGTGACTGATTAGTCCAATGTGGGACCTACAGTCTCTGTCACAGGTGGGGCAGACACTGGTTGAAGAGGCGGGTGGGTGGGGTGCTTGGGTTGACGTGCGCTCCTTGCGCTTCGCTTCCGACGAAGACTTATACTGTTATGGCACAACTGAGCATCATGATGCTCAACACCCCCACCCACCAGAATCTACATAATCTCCTTATTGAGGGTGAGTGGGCCTTGGATCAGGACAGAATTCAGGCAGCAAAGTTTTGGTTGAGCTGAATTTTATAGAGGGTGTCAGATGGGAGACTTACCAGGTGAGAGCATTGCAATAGTCTGCTCTGGAGGTGACAAAGACATTTGCCTGCAGGTGGGTTGAGGAGGGGTGAGGCCAAAAACTGAGAAATTCGTCTTTGAGCCCAAAGGTGACCTTAACGAGTTCAAGGAGACCACAATGACCTCGTCATTGTCCTCAAATGTTACTGTTACTCAGACCTAAAGCTGCCAGCATCAGTGATATGCAACAAAAGCAAAATACTGTGGATGCTGGAAATCTAAAATAAAAACACAAAATGCTGAAAGCTCTCAGCAGGTCAGGCAAGCATCTGTGAAGAGTGGAACAGAGTTAACGTTTCAGGTCAATGACCTTGTATCAGAACTGACCAGAAAAGCGATCAGTGCGGGGCTACGTACATTTCAAACCAAGAGGAACTGCAGCCGCCACTGCGTTTGGTTGGCCTGGCTCGTGCGGCGGCAGTGAAAACCGGCAGACTGTGTGTAGGGGAGAGGAGCGAGGCTCTCCGCAGATCACCTGCAGACTGTGTGTAGGGGGGAGGAGCGAGGCTCTCCGCAGATCACCTGCTCGCTCAGGGCACGTCTGACGTGTCGCACACTCGGATCATGTGCTGATGACGGCAGCCAGGATTTTGCCTGTTGTCACTTCCGCTTGTTCTCTCAGTCTCGCGCCGCACCAACCAAACGAGGCGTTTCCTGAAATCCCGCCCCCTACACATAAGCTCTCTGAATGGCTGATGTTCGGCATGAAGCGGCGGTTACGGGATGACGCCAGGCTAACGAGCTTGCTGAGTGGCCGGTGCCCCGTCAGTCAATGCAGACGGGCAAAGCAGGTTAGTTTCAGTACCGGCGTGTTGCATCAGCTCAGTGGGCGACAAGCGCAAGTGATGGAGACCGAGCAAGTGGCCGAACGGTTGGAGGCCATGAATGTGGACGGTCAGGTAAGTGTGGGCCCGGAGCCCGGCTGGCCGCCGTTGGTCCTCTGGTTCCCGTGTTCCTGTCGCTGGACCGAGCACTTTCCCCGGGGTTGCCTGCTCCGTCCTGCCTTGTGCTTCCCACTGCGGGGACATTTGCTGTCCGCTCTCCAGTTTATAAATGAAACGTTATTTTCAGTGAACTCTCGAAACATTTGAGCTGCAGTAGCGATAAATTCAGGAGCATCGATATTATCCGCCCCTTGGCCGCCAGGTTTCTGCTCATTACATAGTCAGAGTCATCGAGTCATAACGGCACAGAAGGAAGCCATTCGGCCCATCGAGTCCGTGCCGGCTCTCTGTAGAGCAATCTGGCTGTTTGGACGAGGATTGTCGGTCAGCAGCAGTACAGATCCGGTGCATCCGTGATACTGACCGTAACGAAGTTTCAATACTTTAATGGGTGATAGTCTGGGGACAGTTGTTTCATTTTCCAGTTTGCTCTTCCTTCTGTATCCTTGCTGTGATACCGTCCCGCAGATGCAAACAGCCCTCTCGTACATCATTGTGGAAGCTTTGCTAGGGAGTGGTGATTGTTCACTTGTGTGACACATCACAACTGAACAGTCACCACTCCCCAGCAAAACAACAAAAAATAACAAAAAGATTGATTAAGAAAGGGAAGATAGATTATGAAAGTAAATTAGCAAAAAATATAAAAACAGATAGTAAGAGTTTTTATAGTT
The DNA here is from genome assembly GCF_052327205.1 of Somniosus microcephalus. NCBI lineage: Eukaryota > Metazoa > Chordata > Chondrichthyes > Squaliformes > Somniosidae > Somniosus > Somniosus microcephalus. Next base: position 283,169,435 of record NC_140988.1, on the reverse strand, counting down.
ATATAAAAAGAAAAAGGGTGGCTAAAGTAAATGTTGGTCCCTTAGAGGATGAGACTGGGAAATTAATGGTGGGAAATATGGAGATGGCAAAAACACTGAATATTTTATATAGTGGTTAGCACTGTTGCCTCACAGCGCCAGGGACCCGGGTTCAAATCCGGCCTCGGGTGACTGGAGTTTGCACATTCTCCCCGTGTTTGCGTGGGTTTCCTCCCGGGTGGTCCGGTTTCCTCCCACAGTCCAAAGATGTGCGGGTTAGGTTGATTGGCCATGATAAAAATTGATCCTTAGTGTTAGGGGGGATTAAATACGTGGGGTTACGGGGATAGGGCTTGGGTGGGATGGCTGTCGGTGTAGGGACCGGGTGCTAGGGTTTGGATGATCAGCCATGATCTCGTTGAATGGCGGAGCAGGCTCGAAGGGCCGAATGGCCTACTCCTGCTCCTATCTTCTATGTTTCTATCAGTCTTTACAGTAGAAGACACTAAGAATATCCCAACACTGGACAAACAGGGGGCTATGGGGGGGGAGGAGCTAAACACGATCAAAATCACTAAGGAAGTGGTACTCGGTAAAATAATGGGACTCAAGGCGGATAAATCACCTGGACCTGATGGCTTACATCCTAGGGTCTTGAGGGAAGTGGCGGTAGGGATTGTGGATGCATTGGTAATTTTCCAAAACTCCCTGGACTCGGCAAAGGTCCCAGCAGACTGGAAAACTGCTAATGTAACACCCTTATTTAAAAAGGGCAGTAGACAGAAGGCTGGAAACTATAGACCGGTTAGCCTAACATCTGTGGTAGGTAAAATGTTGGCGTCCATTATTAAGGAGACAGTAACAGGACATTTGGATAATCATAATTTAATAGGACAAAGTCAGCATGGTTTTATGAAGGGGCAGTCATGTTTGACAAATTTGCTGGAGTTCTTTGAGGAAGTAACATATAGGGTGGATAAAGGGGAACCAGTGGACGTAGTGTATTTAGACTTCCAAAAGGCATTTGACAAGGTGCCACACAAAAGATTATTGCTTAAGATAAAAAATCATGGGATTGGGGGTAATATTCTGGCATGGATAGAGGATTGGCTATCTAACAGAAGGCAGAGAGTTGGGATAAATGGTTCATTCTCAGACTGGCAATCAGTAACTAGTGGTGTTCTGCAGGGGTCAGTGCTGGGTCCCCAGCTCTTTACAATCTATATTAACGATTTGGAGGAGGGGACCGAGTGTAACATATCAAAGTTTGCAGATTATACTAAGATGGGAGGGAAAGTAGTGAGTGAGGAGGACATAAAAAACCTGCAAGGGGACATAGACAGGCTAAGTAAGTGGGGTCCCTGGTGCACGAAACTCAAAAGGTTAGTATGCAGGTGAGCAAGTGATTAAGAAGGCCAATGGAATGTTGGCTTTCATTGCTAGGGGGATAGAATATAAAAATAGGGAGGTATTGCTTCAGTTGTACAAGGTATTGGTGAGACCGCACCTGGAACAGTTTTGGTGTCCATACTTAAGAAAGGACATACTTGCTCTCGAGTCAGTACAAAGAAGGTTCACTCGGTTAATCCCGGGGATGAGGGGATGGACATATGAGGAGAGGTTGAGTAGATTGGGACTCTACTCATTGGAGTTCAGAAGAATGAGAGGCAATCTTATTGAAACATATAAGATTGTGAAGGGGTTGGATCGGGTGGATGCGGGGAACATGTTCCCGATGATGGGTGAAACTAGAACTAGGGGGCATAGTCTTAGAATAAGGGGCTGCTCTTTCAAGACTGAGATGAGGAGGAACTACTTCACTCAGAGGGTGGTAGGTCCATGGAATATGCTGCCCCAAAAAGCTGTAGAAGCTACATCATTACATAAATTTAAAACAGAAATAGACAGTTTCCTAGAAGTAAAGGGAATTAAGGGTTACGGGGAGTGGGCAGGAATTTGGACACGAGTCTAGGTTCGGATCGGTCATGGCCCTGTGGGTAGCGGAGCGGGCCCAGTGGCCGTGTAGCCTAATCCTGCTCCTATTTCGTGTGTCTAATTCTGTTAGATTCAGGAGATGGTTCTGTGATAGTGGATTGGCGGTTAGGATCAGATCAGCCATGATCTTATTGAATGGCGGAGCAGGCTCGAGGTGCCGATTGGCCTACTCCTGCTCCTATTTCTTATGATCCCAACATGTGTATTCTTTCAGCAAGGCTTTCTGAATATGGTTCAGGAGTGGAAACTGACTGGTTTTCCTCTTTTTATCTTGGGCATACTGAGGAATTGTAGTGAGGACCGACCTCTGCACTAGCTAGGATTAGGGTTGCCAAAACTCTCTTTGGAGGCAGTCTGAGGTAATGTCTGCAAATGTTATTGCATTCACCTTGTAAAGGTTGGGAGCCCTGTTGTTGAGTACCTTTGCTCGTGGTTTCGTGCCAGCAGTTGTGCGAGAAGTTCTGAGAAATCGTGAGCAGATGAAGAAAGTAAACTCAAGGTGAGGGAGTTATTTGCAGGGGTAAACTCAAGGTGGGAGGCACTTTGGTTCCACTATTGACTTAAGTTATTGAACTAAGGCTGTATGTGCCTGCTCTGATGGCTCAGACAAACATTATCTGACAGCATCTGACCGGCAGAAAGCGCTCTCTGGCCAACGTTCCTCTTTGATTAACTGGTTGATTATCCCATTGCTGTTTATGGAATGTTGCATGCAAAACAGCTGCCAGAATTGCATATATACACCAAAGAAGTCGCTGCAATTCAAAGTAACTCATCGCATTTGAAGTGTTTTGAGACATGCAATGGATACAGTAAGGCGCTATATAAATGCAAAGGTTTATTTATTTTAAAATTATTCTGAAGCTAGTTCTTTCACGAAGTATTGAAAATAGACTGAAATTGTACAAATAATGAAGATATACTGGTAACACTCAGATTCCCCTCATAATCAACAGTAATACAACTAACTGATGGTGTAAGGATTTCAGGGTACTCGGCCAATTAACCCTTCTATCCTAGTTTTGCAATGGATTCGGACCTGACACCAATAGTTTACAATTAGTCTTTTATTTGTGTCACAGCAGAGATCAACATGACAACAGTATCTCAAACAGTAGTTTACAGTACCAACAGTTTTATATTACCACCCAAGTCACTGGGCAGAGTTTGCGTGGGTCGCCTCCCTCTCCTCTCCTAGCCAGGAAGGTGTTGGGCTGAAGCCAGCATGTATTCACCTTGTGCAGGCTGTAGTCGATTCAGGGTGTTCTCCATCTCTGTCGAATGCTTAAGAAACCCCACTTTTTATAATCCTTTTCCTTGACCACCTGATCTTATTCGACCACTCACTAGTTGCCCTAGGGTCTCCATTTCACCTGTTCTTCTTTGCAAGTATCCCCCCCCCCCCCCCCCCAATATCTTGTCTGACATCTTCAGTCTCAATGTCTCTTTCTGTTCCTTCTGGACCCGTGTATGACATAGACTTCGCAAGACATAGCTATTTTGGGTCATTGATTAAAACCTGTGGCCTGCTTTTTGCAAAACTTATTTGCTTTTGCACACAGCTTAGCTTTGCAAAATAAGGATGTAGAAGCGTTCGACCCAATGCTTTTATCTCTGCACAAACCTGATTTAATCTCGTACCCCATTTCTACAGAAACATAGCTGTGCTTTGCACGGTCTTAAAAATCCATAAAGCTTATTTTCTGCGTTAACCCTTTACATTCTTACAACGGTTTATATGTAACTGGTAGTAATAGGTGTAACGCTCTGATATCCTACCTGTAACTAGTAATCCTATAACTTACTGATATTCACCCTGATACTACAGCCAGAAGCCTCCTGTACTGCATAATGTATTTTTCAAATTTTGATTATTTGTTCCGTGCTTTCAGCTTAAAGTTATGTCTGAGAAACATAAAGAAGGAAGTAAGAAGAAAACTGTTAAAGAAGGTGGCGATACAAAGAGAACAGAGGTGAGAATTATTTGTATTTACCTTTTGTACAGAACAAAAACTGGTAGAATGCAGCTGTTGGTAATAATAATGGTTATTGACTATTTTTAGTTTCTGATGCTGGTCTGAAATTCTTTGGAATTTAATTATTTTGTTTATTACATTGGGTGTGCACACACTGCACCACATGCCACAAAGTGATCATCCTCCCTTTATTGCATCAGTCTAGTTTCATACTTTTAGTGAAAGAACTAGCTTCAGAATAATTTAAAAATAAATAAACCTTTGCATTTATATAGCGCCTTACTGTATCCATTGCATGTCTCAAAACACTTCAAATGCGATGAGTTACTTTTGAAGTGTAGTGACTTCTTTGGTATATATGCGATTGTGGCAGCTGTTTTGCGTGCAACATTCCATAAACAGGAATGGGATAAGCAACCAGTTAATCAAGGAGCCAGAGAGCTTCCTGCCATTCAGATGCTACCAGATAATGTTTACCTGAGCCATCAGAGCAGGCATGTACAGCTTTAGTTTAATAACGTAGTTGAAGGATGGCACTTCGCAACAATGTACTACTCATTATTGTAGTTGTCAACCTAGATTATATGCTGAACTAGTGGAAGGGGGCTTAAAGCACTTTCTGACCTGTAACATTTTTACCCACTGACGCAAGCTGGGACTTGAGCTTAAATAGGAGTGTGAAATAGAAGAGCAAGACTGAACAACAGTGTTCATTATCCACACTGGCTATTAACACATTTGCTTAACGCTGAGAATCCTGAATTAGGAAATAAAGCAAAATTACTTGGTGAGAAATTTTGTGCTGAATGATCATGCAGTAAGTGGGTACTACAAACTTTAATAAACATGTAATATATTTGACTCTTCCTGTTTGTTCAGCACTTAATTCCTGTGTCACGATTGACTACGCTAATTCTGTCACGATTGACTACACTACTTGTTTACTAAGGAGGTGGATGCTGACAAAATATCGGTAGAAGTGGAAAAGGTAGAAGCAATGGAAGAGGTGAAAATTGATAGACAGGATATACTAGAAAGGCTGGGTATGCTTAGAGTGTACAAGTCGCCTGGTCCAGATGGCTTGCATCCCAGGTTGCTAAGGGAATTGGGATAGCAGATAGCGGAAGGGCTTGCCATAATTTTCCAATCTTCCCTAGATGCGGGGGAGGTGCCTGAGGATTGGAAAGTGGCAAATGTGACACCATTGTTCAAGAAAGGGTGCAAGGACAACCCTAGTAACTACAGACTGGCCAGTTTAACATCAGTGGTGGGTAAAGTTTTAGAAACAATAATCAAGGAAAAAATTAACGGGCACTTGGAGAGGTTTAAGCTAATTAAGAAGAGCCAACACGGATTTGTAAAAGGCAGATCATGTTTGACTAATTTAATTTTTTGATGAAGTAACAGGATTGATGAAGGGAATGCAATGGATGTTGTCTACATGGATTTTCAGAAGGCGTTTTGACAAAGTACCACATAGAAGGCTGGTTAACAAAATTGAGTCTCATGGAGTAGGTGGGTCAGTGGCAGCTTGGATAAGGAATTGGCTTAAGGGCAGAAAACAGTGAGTTGTGGTAAATGGCTGTTTTTCAGACTGGAGGATGGTAGACAGTGGTGTTCCCCAAGGGTCAGTGCTGGGGCCACTGCTTTTTTTTTTGATATATATAAATGACCTGGATATTGGAATACAGTAGAATTTCTAAATTTGCCAATGACACCAAACTTGGGGACGTGGCAAACCATGATGATATCAATTGACTGCAATGGGACATAGAAAGGCTAGCATAATGGGCAGACAAGTGGCAGATGGAATTGGATACAGAGAAGTGTGAGGTGATGCATTTTGGCAGAAGGAACGGAGAGGCAATATATACTTAATGGCACAGAGTGTGCAGGGACAGAGGGACCAGGGATTTAATGTGCATAGGTCCCTGAAGGTGGCAGGACATATTGAGAGAGTGGTTAGCAAAGCATATGGGATCTTGGGCTTCATAAATAGAGGTATTGAGTACAAAAGTAGAGAAGTTGTGCTGAACCTTTTATAATGCGCTGGTTAGGCCACAACTGGAGTATTGCGTCCAGTTCTGGTCACTACACTTTAGGAAGGATGTGAAGGCCCTTGAGAGGGTGCAGAGGAGATTTGCCAGAATAGTTCTGGGGATGGGGGATCTTGGCTACAAGGACAAGTTGGAGAAGCTGGATTTGTTTTCAAGAGAGCAAAGGAGGTTGAGGGGTGATTTGATAGAGGTGTACGAGATTATGATGTGTTTGGATAGGCTAGATGAGGAAAGGCTGTTCCCACTAGTTGATGGTACAAGGTCTAGGGGACACAAATTTCAGGTTTTGGGCAAGAGATACAGGGGGGATGTGAGGAAAAACTTTTACACAGCGAGTGGTGATGACCTGGAATTTGCTGCTGATGGAAGTGGTGGAAGCGGAGACACTCAATGTTTTCAAGGGGAGACTGGATAGGCACTTGAGAGAAATAAACTTGCAGGGCTACAGGGATTGAGCCGGGGAATGGGACTGACTGGATTGCTCTACAGAGAGCTGGCACGGACTCAATGGGCCAAATGGCCTCCTTCTATGCCGTTATGACTTCTGTCGCACCTCGGTGTTTAAAAAAGGACTTCCATTTGTATAGCGCTATTTACATTCTCAATGTCCCAAAGAGCTTCACAGCATTATTTTCTGAAGTGTAGCTACTATTGTTTTGTACGGGTAAACAGCAATGAGATGAATAACTAGTTAATCTTTTGAGTGGTATTGGTTGAAGGATGAATGTTGGCTAGGACACTAGGTGAGCTCGTAACTTTTTTTTTTTAAAAAGAGCAAGTCATGGAATCTCTTGCATCCACTTACAGGCAGATGGGTCTTAGTTTAACATCTCATCTGAAAGATGCATCTGACAATGCAGTACTCCCTCTGTACTTCACGTGAAGTGTCTACACTCAAGTCCTGGAGTGGAACTTGAACCCCAACCCCTCTAGCAAACTGAGCTGAGAGGCCTGACACTTTACATTTAAGCTGTAAGGTTTGTATACAGGAGACTTTGGTTTATCCGGAGGTTGTACGTCCGGAAGCCTTGATCTACCGGCAGAAATCAGGAGCTGTTTTGTTAGGTTTTTTTTCTTCTCGTGGCTTTTTTTTTCAACGGTCAGGCTCTGGAAAGTCTCTTTGAAGCTGTTGCTAAGCTACAGAGATGCTTCCAAGGTACGGGCTGACTGAAGCTGTTGCTCAGCAACAGTGTTTGTTGTCAGATACGGAGATGAAAACCTCCGTATGCTTCAGCATTAACGCTGGTATGTCCGGCAGTTTTGATAGATTGGCAACAGCTCGGTCCCGTCGGTGCCGGATATAACAAAGTTTCCTGTACTTACTATTGCATTTGGCTTTCAGTCCTGCTAAAGAAGGTGGCACTATGATGCTGCAAGAATAGACTGAGGCTGCAGTCCTCATCTATGTACCAACAATGAGGATGCCAGATGCAGGAATCAAACACTTGCAACTTTATTAAGGGTTACATGAGCATACTCACAGACAACACAAGGTGGTGCTTTGCTGTAGCAGATCGCATGTTAGTTGTTGTGCTCAACATTCTAGACCTCTCTTCTGTTTTATCTTCTAACCTCGCAGTACAATTTTACCATTTTTATAGCTCTCTTACTACATTACTTCATCACCAGCTCATACCAGTCTTTGAAGAAATTCCTGGCTCTCTAAACAACTGTCATGGTCCCAGGGCCTAGCAGGCTGGTTTTTAGTTAAGCAAAACATGGAATGTATCTATCGTGACTACACTATAGATAAGTTAGTCTCTAGGCATGTATGAATTTGTGAGAAAGTTCAGAAATAAATGTGATCTGGTTATTGTTTACCCTCAATAAGGCTGATTGTGACCTCTGCCATTTTGAGCCACGCTCTACAGGCCCGTAGCCTTGGGGCTAATACAAAATGGATTTCTTACCTGCTCTCGATCTCTTAACAGTGCTATGCTTCATATATCTCAACAAATGAATGTACCATAAAGAAGAGTACAAATGCCTGCTTGTTTCTGATTGAGGTGGTATTGGATGGCTACTGGCAAAATTACGTAATTTTCACTCTTCTACCTCCTCCCTTTAGTTGGATCCATGGCCGGCTTATATCAATGAACGCCTTGAACTGTACAACAAACTCAAAGCAGAAAGTGACTCTATTTTAGCAGAACGTGCTTTGAAAGAGAGCAAACAAATAACAATTACTCTACCAGATGGAAAACAAGTACAGGGAGACTCCTGGAGAAGCACCCCTTACCAGATTGCCTGTGGAATTAGGTAGAGTACTTGTGTCTGTACTGTGTTTCTTTTATATATTACTATATTGCAGTAGAACCAGTAAAGATCTCCATTTTAAAGAAAGATATTAGAGCTGTGGAAAGAATACAGAGAAGATATACTAGAATGAGAAGGAAAAGTTGAAGATGGGTGTACAAAATTGTGGCTTTTCTCACTGAAATGGAGAGGGTTAAGAGATCTAATTTCTAAGATCTATGGAATGCATTACTACAATTGGCAAATTGAGGCAAAGACAAGAACATTGTTTAAAAACAAATTTGAAAAGGAAAAATAAAATGATGCAGCAAAGGGGCAGGCTAGGCTAATGATTTAGCTGGCCTGAATAGTCTCCTGTACAGTGAATTCTAATTTGATATGTAAATTTATTGTGGCTGAAACTCTCTTCAAATTTCTTCCACCTGATTTAGTGTACAAGTTTATTAATGGGATTCTAATTTGGTCATGTGCCTATTTCTTGGAATGTAGAAGATGAACTAATCAAATGGCTTCTTAAAGTGCTTAATGTTTTTGTCCACCATTTTTCCCCTTAACCAGCCACCTGCAGGTAGGTAAAAATTATACAATTTATGATGCTACTAATCATTGCTGCTTAGCTTGCCATTCATTCCCAAATTCCCATTGGAAATATGCATATTGGAGTTCGCCCCTGAGGCCCAACCTCTGTCAGGGACCTGGGTATTAGTTTACCAGCCATTCAGACCTGCTGTGACCTGTACTCTGCCATCCAGCTCCTCTCCCTACACCTGATGGTGTTCCTGACTGTCCTGTTCCTGGCTATCAGAGCCACTGTTGAACTGGTTAATTGCCTCATATTTTTATTTGTGGAAATGTTGTTGGCATAGATAATCAGTACATTTCAAAAGGTAATTCATTGTGTGAAGACGTTTCCATATGGAAGGCACTATACTAATGCAAGTATTTTTACTTAATTTAAAGAGACTACTTACTCTTGTACACCATTTTATTTTGTCTGTGTGTGTGTTTTTAATCCAGTCAGGGTTTGGCTGACAGCGTGGTTGTTGCTAAAGTAAATGGAGAGGTTTGGGACCTGGATCGACCACTGGAAGGAGACTGCAGTCTAGCATTGCTCAAGTTTGACGATGAGGATGCTCAGGCTGTAAGTAATGTGTGTTTACAACTATGCTGAAACATCAATGATCAGCCATAATCGACAGGTTTCCCCCTTGGCGAATAACCAAAATTGTCAACTAATTAGGTTATAGGTTACTGCCAATAAAAGTTAAAACCCAGATCTCTGGCCTTACCTGAAGTAGCAATGCAACACTTAAAGAATGCCAACAAAAGGCACAACTCAGCCATACCTGAATCCCTAACCTGACTGACGCAAGAGATTTTGTGCAGCAGGCTTTATTTTGTATGGTTCTACAAAACGTGTTACTCAGCATGAACCAAAGCAACTCAATACTAGCCCTAACTTGAAGTGTGCACAAAATCTTTACTCGGTTTACTTGAATATGCACTTGAAGTACCGTAACCTGCAAGGCTGCGGACCAAGAGCTGGAAAGTGGGATTAGGCTGAATAGCTCTTTTTTTGGCTGGCACAGACACGATGGGCTGAATGGCCTCCTTCTATGCTGTAAATTTCTATAATTGTAGTTGCAGTCCAGCAGTTGAAAGACCTGATTGGCCGGATTTTGTGGTCAGCGGCGAACGACTGGCGTGAGCCGTTCATTACACGTACACTTGACCACACACTTTCTATGGGATTTTGCACTGGAATTTACGGTAAATTCAACAGCCAAAATGACGCGATGCACTCTGCAAGGGATCTGAGACCTGTGAACGGGAGAAGCAACTGTGCATCTCCCTAACCAATCGGATTGAAGAATAGTTAATGAGCAGTGCAGAGTCTCAACCAGCAAGTGTCAGTTAGAATATAGATAGATGTCTGTCATTGCACAATATTTGTTTTATTCCTAATGAAGAACTCTTTTTTGTGTGCTAGGTGTATTGGCATTCTAGTGCCCACATATTGGGAGAGGCCATGGAACGAGTCTTTGGAGGGTGTCTCTGCTATGGACCACCAATTGAAAATGGATTTTATTATGACACGTTCTTGGAAGACGAGTATGTTTCAGTTAATCTATTTTATTCATAGTTTTTAGTTCTGATTATCTGTTCAATAGTAAATAAGATTATGATTTTAATTTTTGCAAAAAATCTTTTTACAACAGAGGTGTCTCCAGCAATGATTTTCCAGCTCTAGAGAATCTATGTAAGCGTATTATGAAGGATAAGCAACCGTTTGAGAGACTTGAAATAAAGAAAGAGACTCTTCTGACGATGTTCAAGGTATATACTGTCTTTTTTTTACCCTTTTCTGGTAATTTATACTATGGTAGAGGTTAGACTGGCAGTCTGTTACCATGCTTCTGCTCATTGTGTTTTGAATTAGCTGGTTGGAAGTGCACAAACAGTTAGTGCATGATGTCCTGATCAAAGATGCTTTAAAGAATAGGATAAGGCAGTGTTCATTGGAATCTCCCCATTCCACTATGGAATAAAGAATTAAGTTTTATCTTTTTTAAGGGAAGTGCCACAAACCTTACTGACCAGAGTCACCAACACCTCCGTGATGCTTCTGAGCTGAAGCATGAGATGGTGATGTTTTATTGTTCAACCCCAGCTTCCATGCCCCATGCACTATTCTAGTGAAATTTGAGGTATTTCTAGAAACTAAGGTTGTTTTGAAGAAATGGTGTTCTTCACCTCAAACTTTAGGACAATGACCTTTCTCTTCACAGGAGGCCAGCCATTGAATGGTGAGTTTATTAAAAAAAAAACTTCAGGCACTTCTTAAATTTATGATGCCTAATTTTCCAATAGGTATTTGAGGGTTAATGATTACATAGGAACAGTAGATCCGATTTCAGTTTCATTTAAAGAAGTTTAATCCAGAGCATTTTTCCCCAGTTAGTTTTGCGCCTGCAACAGCTGAATAAATGAGCACACTTATGCTCTGTAAAATAGACACAGGACTTGGGAAAGTTGCTTTACCAAAAAATAAACTGCCGTTTTCTTGTCTGACAACATGAGCACAATGTGGAAAATAGGTTATGTGGCCTAAAATTGCTCTCTATTTTTGATTTAGCTGCCACTCCTCAATGTATATCCTAATTCATACCCCACTCCTACTCAGAATGTGGGCGTCACTGGACAGGCTGACATTTGACCATTCCTAGTTGACCTGAGTGTATTTTTAATACATGGAGTGGCTTGCTAGGTCACTTCAGAGAGTGGTTAAGAGTCAACCATGTTGGTGTGGGACTGGTCACATATAGGCCAGGTAAGGAAGGTGGGTTTCCTTCCGTAAAGGACATTAGTGAATCAGTAAAGTTTTTATGACAACCTGCCAGCTTCATGTCACTTTTTACTGATGCCGGTTTTTTTTTTAAAATTCCTGTTTTTTAAAAAAAAAAAAAAACAAATCAAATTCTCAAAGTGCCATTATGGGAATTGAACTCCTGGACTCTGGATCTATTAGTCCAGTAACACCGCCCTACATTACCACATGCCGGCAGTGGACTCGTTTATTTGGGGTCGACTTTGAAATAACCACTTCCATGGGGCAGGTGGTGTGCGGAGGGAGCCCATCTCCCGTCCAATGGAAATGGTCCGAGACCCGAACCATTTTCACGGTGTGCTACCAGTTGAAGAGACTGAAATCCAGCAGCTATTCTGCAGAGCCCAGCTGGTCTAAGTTTGGAGGATGGGAGCAGGAGGCAGTGGCAATCGTGAGAGAGGCTTGTGCATAGTGGGAAGGGTGGATTTTTGTGGAGCAATCATTTTTATATTTAAAAAAAGAACCCTTTTCTTACCAGTTATTGAGCGCTGGTTAGGCCACTATACACCAAGTATGGGTGGGGGAAGAGAGTGTGCACAGTGTACTCTTCACTCGTTGGTATTTCAAAATTGATCAGGGTCTTAGTCATGTCATAGGGCCCTGATTTGCATGGGCTAACAAGGCTCCCATCTATTTCTGGCAGGAGATTGATCCACCCATTTCATGGCAGTGACAGACATCAACAGGAATGGGGCAGTAAATGTTACACTACCATTTTCATGCTCTACTGTCCCATTCCTGCATGATGTTAATAGACCCCGTTGTCTTCTGATACTTGCACATATTTCCCAAGGATAATTAAGAGATCAGAAGGAGTCTGTCTGAGAAATAATCTTGATATGGTGTATGTTTAGCTTAATACATTCGCCACTATATCCAAACAAAACTAAGTTATTTAATAGGAATCTTTGACATTTTGGAACTGATCCTGGTTTTCACTATTTGAGAGGATGTAGATATTGAAGCAGAAGTTAGAAGTTCATTCTCTAGTTTTTACTTGGACTTGTCGCTGATTATATTCCACTTCTCCATTTCTTTTCTTTTAACTTTTAGTATAACAAATTCAAGTGTAGGATTCTGAATGAGAAGGTGAATACTCCAACTACAACCGTGTATAGGTAAGGAGCAGAGCTACTGTGGTGATTTGGGAGGTTTTGTTTGAGAATATTAAGGTAGCTTTGAATAAATAAATTTATTCATAAAGCACATCACTTTCTGATGCAAAGAATGCAACATTTTTAGTACAAGGTATATAAAAGAAAATAGGAAACATCAATATTAAGAGATGCTGATCTGGTGACACAGATGGTGATGAGAAATGAGTGATGCAGTGGTTTGACAATGACATTTCAACTCTGAGGCCATCGTTCAAGTTCAGTCCAGGCTCATTTGAATGTATCCTATCTGCTGGCTGTAAATGTCCTACATGAAGTGAGGTTGGGCTCACAGCATAAAACATGACTTGTCAATAAAATGTCAATCTCACTCAGAGGTCATAGGATACATGGTGTTGGAAATGGAAAATTGTCACACTGGTCTGTCTAATGTTTGTATGCCTGACCTGTGGGTGCTTAATGCCGATTTAAATTGGAAAGTACTGTAAGATCTTAATGATCTGAGTTCTTGGACAAGACACCAATAGACAGTAGCCAGTATGTTTGAGCAGTAGATCAAGATTTATTAAGCTTACAGCGTAATCAATACTTAAAAGACGATAGTTTTAATGGGTAGCTCGCAGCCCTTGGTGTCTCGAACCTCTCGGACACAGATAATGTCGTCTTAAGTCTGTTCCTTTGTTCTCGCAGTAAGTTTGTGTAAAGTTGTTCTTTGAGTATCGATGTTTTAACCCTTTTATCAAAAGTTGGTTTGGCCAGTGTCCATATATGGTCTTTAACAAAATCACCTTTTTTAATTGGTTCTAATGGTCAAAATACCATTGTCACTCAGACTAAGGTAGCATTCCTGCCTTTCCAGTATTTTTCTGTCAACCCTATCCTACTGTCTTGTTATCTTGTTTATAGTTTTTCACCCCATTGGAATTTACCAAATCTCTCATTTCCTGCCTCTCTGGTACAAGGCCTTTGTACCAAGGGCCCATTATCAGCGCTGTTTCACTAGTCTGGAGGTATCCAGACTATCTCACTTTAATCTACCAGATAAATACCTCATCTCCATGATCTCTCATTTTATGTCCTTATACTAATTTTTTAATATCTTTGCAATTAGTTTTGTTAAGCAAATTCTAATTTATACTTTGCTTCATATGTTATTTAGCAATTTAACCTTCACTCGCAGCCTGTGGCTGTTTGTTATCAAAACTTAGTCAAAACTGCTTTTGACTTTTTTTGCAGCTGCATTTTGTACAAGTCTTAGCTTTTTAGTTACCCAGGAGTATTATGGGTAATATTATTTGGTCAATGGCTACACTTGAATTTATATGTATATGATACTCGTCTACTAAATATCTCTAAATATCAGCCTTTCGTACAGTGCTTTTATTCTGCAATAATTGGTGAGCGCATATTTTAAATTTAAAGTGATTCAAATTTTTAGCCACAGCACTCCCATTGTATGACTAACATTTAGGCACTTAATCAGCTGGGCTGTATATATTCTCATCTGTTGCCTGAATGCAGAAGTGTGTACTTTATTTTAGTAGCATATGTATTTCCAGTACTGGGAATGAACTGAGTATTTTATTCCTTGGTTTCAGGTGTGGATCACTGATTGACTTGTGTAGAGGACCTCATGTCAGACACACTGGAAAAATAAAGGCTTTGAAAATTCACAAAGTAAGTGCTTTATACCCCATTGTAGAGAACTGGGGATGTTCCCATTTCCAAAAAAAGTCACTCTGCCTCTTTGTGGAAAATTCTATTAAAACAGGCAAAAATGTTCACTTTTTAAAAAAACAAAACAACTTTATTTCAATTTAGCCTTGCCATTTGGCTTGAATCGCTCTGATTATTTCTGTTACTGTGTTGAGCAGAAGTGATATTGTTAATCTAATTTGAAATTGCAGTTTTCTTTTTTGTTTTTAAACTCCAGTCATTTGATCTTTGTTGACAGAATTCCTCCACTTACTGGGAAGGAAAGGCTGATATGGAGACACTGCAGAGGATTTATGGAATTTCTTTTCCAGATTCGAAAATGTTGAAAGAATGGGAAAAATTCCAGGAAGAAGCCAAAAACCGAGACCATAGAAAACTGGGGCGGGTTAGTCTTAAACAATAAATTTAATAAATCATCTTGGCTACTAAATGTATTGAAAAAAATATTCAGCTTAATGTAAAGCTAGTTACTTAGATCCCTTCTATGGAGAACTGTTCTCTTTATTCACAAATCCCATTAAAAGTGTGCGAAACGTCTATAATGTGACTTGCAGGTGCCCAAGATGTCATTAACCTAACTCTTCATCTGATTGATGTAGTTGCGAAGAGGGTGTAAAGCAGGTTTTTTCAGCTCTTTGGGACAGCACAGGAAATTCTGCTAACTCTACATCTATGCATTTAATGTTTCTAATTTGTTTATCCACTAGGGATAACTCTGTTGTGATATTGGGCCAGAAATTCCAGGCCAGAAGCGTGAGTACGGTCGGCTTACTCACGCTTCTGGCCGTTGGAAATGCCGGCATTCAGCATGAACAGCGCATGCGGGGAACGCCGGCATTTCCAGACCTCGAGCGCGTGCGACTGCACAGGCAGCGCTTGCGCAATGAACTTCGTGGATTTCATTCATGAAATCAGTGAGGTTAAGTCCTTAGAAGTTACACTTGGAAAAAGCAAGTGTAAAGTTGTTCATTGGCTGCGGAGGAAGATATATTTTATCGTGGAGCTTTTGAAATGCAATATTTTTGTTTGGGAAAGGGAGGGAAGTTATTTTAAGAAATTTTAAGTAAGTTTAAAAGTTTAAATTTAAAAAAAAAAAGGGTTTTCAGGACGGTAGGTAGAAGGAGCAATTGTGGCTGTGTGAATGGAATGTGAGAATGAGTTATGTATGTATGTCCACATATATTCCTTTACGTATATGTATGTATGTTTTATATTCCTTTACTAATGTGTATGAATGTATGTTTTTAATTATGATTTTCCAATAAGTTACTTTCTCTGAAAGTCATAATTAAATAATACATTCATACACATAAGTAAAGGAATATATACATAACACGCAAAGGAATATATACAGACATACATACTTTCAGAAGCTCCACGATAAGAAATATCTTCCTCCGC
The DNA here is from genome assembly GCF_052327205.1 of Somniosus microcephalus. Classification (NCBI taxonomy): domain Eukaryota; kingdom Metazoa; phylum Chordata; class Chondrichthyes; order Squaliformes; family Somniosidae; genus Somniosus; species Somniosus microcephalus. The sequence continues at coordinate 283,153,552 of NC_140988.1, read as the reverse complement.
AGCCTCTGTAGCAACTGTACCCATGCTTTTTTCATGTGTAAGTTGTAATGACTGGACCTCACTGAAAGCATTAATGAAAGCGGCGAATTATACTGCGCACGCGCTGCCTGTGCAGTCGCACACGTTCTGCCTTTGAACCCCTTCGTTCAGAGGACAGGAAATGCCGGTTTTCCCCACATGCACTGTGCATGCTGAAAACCGGCATTTCATCCGGCCAGATGCGTAAGTACCCCGACCGTACTAGCGCATTTGGAAGGGAATTATTGGGCCAACATTTTACATGTCAATAAAATAAAAAATTTAACAATTGCACGACTTGCCCCCTCGCATCTGCGACTGAGGGTCCAAGGAGGTGCATTGCGCAAGAGGTCATCATCGGACGTATCCTCACACTCTTCCCTTTGGGGAACTGTATGAAGTGGTGGAAGGATTTATGGCTGTGATTAACGCTCATTCCGTGACCGTAACCATCTTTGAACCAGCTATTAGGGTGGTTAGTCCTATGGCGGGAGGGTTTTACGGGCTCCCACAACCCATCTGAGGGGGGGGGTGCCACCAACACCCACGGACGCAAGTATCCCGCTGGATGTCCACCCAGAATTTAAAGTTGGAGCTCCGACTCCACTTGCCGGGACTGTCTGGAGTGGGGTTCAAAACCCTACTCCTTCTGGCCCAGCGGCGGGGATGCTTACTGCTACGCAAAAGGCCCACTCCGCACAAAAGGTGACACCCATACGTTTCCTGCGCCTTTTCCCTCCCCGTGACTGGAGCCCTATGCTGCCATTTCACGTTGCTAATCGGATTGGGCCTTTGTCATAGCGGTAGGATCCCCGCCGCTGGGCCAGATCAGGGTAGGGTTTCGAACCCCGCTCCAGACAGTCCCGGCAAGTGGAGTCGGAGCTCCGGCTCTAAATTCTGGGTTGACATCCAGTGGGATATTTGCGTCCGTGGGTGTGGGTGGCCCCCCCTCCTTGTATAGCTTGTGGGAGCCCGTAAAACCCTCCCGCCATAGGACTAACCGCCCTAATGGCTGGTTCAAAGATGGTTACGGTCACGGAATGAGCGTTAATCACGGCCATAAATCCTTCCACCACTTCATACAGTTCCCCAAAGGGAACAGTGTGAAGACACGTATGACGACGACATTGCTAAATAAATAAATGGAATTAAAAAAATTCTTTTCGGGCTTTTAAAAGTCTTTAAATTGCTTTAATTCTCTTTACATTATTTTGAGTAATCTGAAGTAGTTTTAAACATTTAAAAAAGTTTATAAAAGTTACCAAAATCTTCAAAAAACTTCCAAAAACCTATTTAAACTGCTGCTTTGCATGTAAAAAAGCAAAGCAGCTTGACAGAAACATTGGGGGCGTGTCCAGTGAAACTGAGATCTCAAGGGGCGTGTCTCACTTACACTGCACGCTCCTGGCTCCACGCTGGCTGCACTCCTGGGCGGCGTGACGTCATACGCTGCCCGGGATTCTTCTTTCAGTTTCTGCAAGTGCAGGCGTCCCTGGAGCTGATCGGCAGGAGCGCGGGGTAAGTGCAAATACGGGGCTTGCACACGCTGCAAGCCCCGTTCTGGAATTTCTGGCCCATTGTCTAAGTTTTAAATGGTTCTTGTAAACCAATGGTTTGCTATTGGAATGCAGAATAATCTATCCTTTAGAAAATATTTCTTGTTAACTAGGCTGTAACTGGAGTGGAAAATTGTTAAATATAAAACTGCTTTTACCCTTTAACAATGTGTTTTAAAACCACTACAATAAATGTGGCCAGATTGTTTACATTTTTTAGCTTTTTAAAAAAAAATAATAATAATTCTGAATTTTTACTTCCAGGAGCAAGAATTGTTTTTCTTCCATGAACTCAGCCCAGGAAGCTGTTTCTTTTTGCCTAAAGGAGCTTACATCTACAGTGAACTCATTGAATTCATTCGGGTATGAGTTATTTATTTAAGTTTTTAATTCAGATTTATGTATCTAAACTAATTAATTTCCTGTGAAAGATTTGCAAAATTTTTGGATTTAAAGAAAGAAATTGGGGAGAGGGAACCATGGGCTTTTTATAGCATATGCTGGAGGGGGTGGAGGAAGAGCCATGAGGCAATGTAGTGGGTGAGGGCAACTTAACTCTTGTATTAGTTCATCTGCCACCATCTGGTTACTTCAGGCTGCTGGATATCAATGTCATCCCTTCGTGATAGAAAATTCAAGGTTAACAGATAGAAAGCCATCTTCAAACAAGTTTGCAGGGAAAGGATAAGGAGTTTAATATGTTGTCTCATTCTACCAGGGAGGTGTGCAGTATAACCCATCAGTGACGAGATTCTGAGCAAATTACACTGATGTAATTTATGAATGTAATAAAAATGTGTCCTATTTATTTAGCAAACTTTTTGTTTTATATTTTTAAAGTTTTTGATTTTTGCTGTTCGAAAAGAGCAAGTGATTCCAGATAATGCTGGCATATCGTAGTGATTATATAGATGTGATGGTGATCTCTACATTTTCTGGAATAAGTCCTTTTTTATCTCCTCTATCCCTAGGAGCAAAATGATACTTTGACAGAGACTCTTGATGAAATGTGTAAATTTTTCATTGTCTTTTTCTTGAGTTAATCTGATTTACTGCAAAAACTGACCCTTGTCTGATTTTAGTTGTCCCATCTCCTTGAGCTCTCCCTTGGTTGAGAGGATAGGCAAATAATTCTCTCCCATTTTGCTCTTAGCAGTTGAATATCTATGAGCTGTTATGACTCTATGAATACTAAGAGGTGAGCAAAAGCTCTTCTGCATGATATCCTCCCTGTTGAAAAGTGTCCAGTTTCCATTGGTGCCTCTGTTGTAGGTCTTCTGACAGCAAAATTTACTATGGCACTTGAGCGGTTTTGGGTACAAATACATATTTTAATTAATGTAAATGTATAACTCCAGAAGGTCACTGATACATTCTTTCTGTGCTTTTTATTGTTAAGAGTGAGTACAAGGACAGGGGTTTTACAGAGGTGATCACTCCCAACATTTACAACCGGAAACTGTGGCAAACTTCAGGACACTGGCAGCACTACAGTGAGAACATGTTCTCTTTCGAGGTGGAGAAGGAGATCTTTGCCTTAAAACCTATGAATTGCCCAGGTCATTGGTATGTGATTAAATTCTTGAAACCTCAAACTTTTCAGTTTTCCTCCACTTTAAGTGCCTTCCTGAGACTCTTCCACTCTCGGTCTGTGATTATATTAATTAATTATATGGTAATGGAAGCCTAGTGGTTATGGTACTGGATGAGCAACCGAGAAGTCCAATCCCACCATGATGGTCTAGTAATTTGTGGGCTAACACCAGGAAAAATGACCATGAAAGCTGCTGAATTGTCACAAAAAAAGAGCTGGTTGACTAATGTCCTTCAGCAAAGGGAACTTGTCATCCTTACTCAGTTTGGCCTATATATGATTTGAATCCCTCACTACCTGGTTGACTCTTAATGCTCTCAGGGTAACTAAAGATGGGCAATAAATATTGCCTTGCCAGTGTTGTCCACAACCTAATGAGGTTTTTTTTTTAAAGTAAGGTACAAAAGGTCTTAAAGAGCAGCCCAGTCTCTCCAATTTTACCTCCCTTTTTTAAGGCAGTGCTTTCTCACAATGGTGTAGTTCCATGGTGTAATTATGCATGGCTTCACAGTGCTACTGAAGACGCACTTAAATGTGGAAATAAGTGCGTCTTAGTGCTTGAAGTTTTTTCGCTTACGTTTGCATAATTTTCCACCCCTTCCAAAAATCATGTATTTTTCATTCTGATTTCTTCACCCAGCATTTGTGGGAGAGGAGAGAAGAACCAGCTCGGAGTATTTAGAGACCACTTTAAAACAAAAAAAAAAATTTGGCTATCAAGCCCGTGCACCATGTTAGAATAGGTCCTCATCTCCGACCAAAAGCTGAAATGGCTCCAAGCTGTTTTTGGAGTTTGCCAAATTTGGAGTACAAAGTAAATATTTTTTGTCGTCTTTTAAAAGATAGATTAATATGCAAATTAAATACCAGACTTTAAATGTGCACTGACTCACTCTATTGGTGATTACTGGTTCACTGCTCTTCCCCTCTGTAAGGTTTTGTCTGCCTTGCTACCTTCCTGCTTGTTTTGAAAACAGCCTTAAAACCCATTGCTTTGACTCTGCCTTTGGTTCCCCACCCTAAAGCTCTCCATTTTTCCACTCTGCAGTTTTTTTTAAACTAGAAATTCTGTAAGGTAGAGGCCATTTGGCCCATTGTGATAGTGCCAGTTCTCCCAAAGGAGCTAGTTATCCTAATCCCTTCCCATTTCCCTGTACTACTTAATATTTGGTCTTTGGGGGTTTTACTGCGCACTGGCTAGTTTCCTGATCAACTTTGATGTGTTTGAGTCTGGATGCTGCTTCACTGGATATTGATACAACTTTATGGAATTTTAACTACGTTGAGCGTAAAATTGTTTTTTTTTTAAACGTAAGATGCTTTCATAATTTCTCCATATTTCAGCCTCATGTTTGACCATCGACCACGGTCCTGGCGGGAGCTGCCAATGCGGTATGCTGACTTTGGAGTGCTTCATCGTAACGAGCTATCTGGAGCACTGACGGGCCTGACTCGGGTCCGCAGGTTCCAGCAAGATGACGCCCACATTTTCTGTACCATGGAGCAGGTATATTGTGACTCAATCTTCTTGTTCAGGTTTTACACATGCTGTTCTGTTGCTCAGGATTGTTGAAATGTATGTAGTGTGATTCTGGTCACTTCTTGGCAAGTTTTGTTTTTATTTAAAAATCTGGGTCAAAGCCAATAGTGCAGGGTGCATGAATGAACTACAGAATTTGTTCATCCCAGTTTGGCATAAAAATAAAACAAAAAAGGTGACTCAACCGTGGCTAACGAGGAAAATTAGGGATAGCATAAGATCCAAGGAGAGGACATATAAATTGGCCAGAAAAAGCAGTAATCCAGAGGACTGGGAGCAGTTTAGGATTCAATGGAGGACAAAGGGATTAATTAAGGGAAAATAGAATGAGAGTAAGCTTGCAGGAAACATAAAAACTGACTGACTGTAAAAGCTTTTATAGATATGTGAAGAGAAAAAGATTGGTGAAGTCACGCGTAGGTCCCTTACAGTCAGAATCAGGGGAATTTATAATGGGGAACAAAGAAATGGCAGACCAATTAAATACATATTTTGGTTCTGTCTTCACAAAGGAGGACACAAATAACCTCCCAGAAATGTCGGGGAACATAGGGTCTGATGAAAGGGAGGAACTGAAAGAAATCAGTATTTGTCGGGAAATGGTGTTCGGAAATTGATGGGATTGAAGGCTGATAAATCCCCAGGGCCTGATAATCTACATCCTAGGGTACTTAAGGAAGTGGCCCTAGAAATAGTAATGCATTGCTGGTCATCTTCCAACATTCGATGGAATCTGGAACAGTACCCATGGATTGGAGGGTAGCTAATGTTACCCCACTATTCAAAAAAGGTGGTAGAGAGAAAACGGGGAATTACAGACTGGTAAGCCTGACATCGGTAGTGGGGAAAATGCTAGAGTCCATTATAAAAGATGTAATAGCAGAGCACTTGGAAAACAGTGACAGGATCGGACAAAGTCAACATGGATTTACAAAAGGTAAATCGTGCTTGACTAATCTACTGGAATTTTTGGAGGATGTAACTAGTAAAATAGGTAAGGGAGAACCAGTGGATGTGGTGTATTTGGACTTTCAGAAGGCTTTCGATAAGGTCCCGCATAAGAGATTAGCGTGTAAAGTTAAGGCACATGGGATTGGGGGCAAGGTATTGACTTGGATAGAAAACTGGTTGGCAGATAGAAAGCAGAGAGTTGGAATAAACGGGTCGTTTTCCGAGTGGCAGGCAGTGACTAGTGGGGTACCGCAGGGATCGGTCCTTGGACCCCAGCTATTCACAATATATATTAATGATGATCTAGACAAGGAACTAGATGTAATATCTCCAAATTTGCAGACGACATAAAGCTGGGTGGGCGTGTGTGCTGTGAGGAGGATGCCGAGAAACTACAGGATGATTTGGACAGGTTGGGTGATTGGGCAGAAGCATGGCAGATGCAATATAACGTGGATAAATGTGAGGTTATGCACTTTGGTGGCAAAAACAGAAAGGCTGATTATTATCTGAATGGCAATAGATTGGGAGAAGGGGAAGTGCAACGAGACCTGGGTGTCCTTGTGCACTAGTCACTGAAGGTAAGCATGCAGGTGCAGCAGGCGGTTAAGAAGGCAAATGGTATGTTGGCCTTCGTAGCGAGAGGGTTTGAGTACAGGAACAAGGATGTCTTGCTGCAGTTGTACAGGGCCTTGGTGAGACTACACCTTGAGTATTGTGTGCAGTTTTGGTCGCCTTATCTAACGAAGGATATTCTTGCCATGGAAGGAGTTCAGTGAAGATTCACCAGGCTGATACCTGGGATGGCAGGAATGACGTATGAGGAGAGATTGGGTCGAAGCTGGAGTTTAGAAGAATGAGAGGGGATCTCATTGAAACTTATAAAATTCTGGCAGGACTGGACAGACTAGATGCAGGGAGGATGTTCCCGATGGTCGGGGAATCGAGAACCAGGGGTCACAATCTAAGGATAAGGGGTAGGCCTTTTAGGACAGAAATGAGGAGGAATTTCTTCACCCAGAGAGTGGTGAACCTGTGCAATTCTCTACCACAGAAGGCAGTAGAGGCCAATTCATTAAATATATTCAAGAAGGAGTTGGATATATTTCTTAAGGCTAAAGGGATCAAGGGGTATGGGGAGAATGCAGGGACCGAGTACTGAACTTGGATGATCAGCCATGATCGCATTGAATGGTGGAGCAGGCTCAAGGGGCCGAATGGCCGCCTCCTGCTCCTATCTTCTATGTTTCTATGTGCCAGCAGAGTTGAAGAAAAGATGGGATAGATAAATCAAGAATAAGTGGTTAGATGATACCAAGCTTGGGTTTTAAAGACCCTTGGATTACAGGAGGAAGGAAAGAATGAGATGAAGAGTTAAGTATTTGATCCACTTGCTTGGTGCAATGATTTGTTGAAGAGAAGTTTGTCCAAGAGCATGGCAGTGCAGTGAGTGTTGATTTGAACAGTGAACCCTCGGGAGGAGGAAGCATCTGTAGCACAGTGAATTTGGCGCCTCAAAGGAGAGGAAAGTAGTATTGATGGGTGAGAGAGGGGCCACCATTGGGAGAGATGATATTCTGTTTTAAGAAAAATAAATTATACAGCAAAGTGGGTGTGAATGGGTCCTGTGTGTACGAGGTTGTTCCTGCTCCCACAACTTGGGATTGTTGAGTTTCTGTGGACGTGAATGCCCACACTTTTACAGAAATGTGCTATTTTTAAATAAAAACTGAAACACCGTGAATGTAGTAACGCTCTCTGCTTTAATTGTATCAATAGTCTAGCAGACAGGTATCTTCTCCCACTCTCCCCTGCCATAGTTCTAACACCAACATGGGTAGCTTGTGTTTTTAGTAATAGAACAACACATGGTATGTTACTCTGTTATCTGCTCTGTATTCATAAACTATTGTTCATCCAAGAATTCTAGGGGGGGGGGGGTGTAAGTGGTAATTAAAAAAAAAAAAAAAAAAAAAAAAAAAATTATTTGACTTTTTTGACCAGATTGAAGCAGAAATTAAAGGTTGCCTGGACTTCCTGCGTGCTGTCTATCATGTTTTGGGATTTACTTTTAAACTTGAGCTTTCTACTCGCCCAGAGAAGTTTCTTGGTGATATTGAAGTGTGGAACACGGCTGAGAAGGTCAGTAATTGCACTCTGCACGTTTAGGTGATGCACAATGCTGTATTTTATTGTGAATTTTTAATCAGACCAGTAATTGTATAACCCTTTTCCCCCCAGCAACTTGCAAATAGCCTGAATGAGTTTGGTGAGAAGTGGACCTTGAATCCTGGTGATGGTGCTTTTTATGGGCCGAAGGTAAATTAAATTAGTGTAATAATACCAGAAACATTTAATATGACAACTAAAATATTTCTAATGATTTTTTAAAATTCTTACAGATTGACATAAAAATCAAAGATGCTATTGGTAGATATCATCAGTGTGCTACAATTCAGTTAGATTTCCAGTTGCCAATCAGATTGAACTTGACCTATGTGAGGTAAGCCTCCTGAAATGAAGAGTATATCAAGCAGGGAATATGTTTGAGCTATTCAGTTGCTAAATTTATTTTAAATCACTATTCTCTTCCCATTTAAAGAGTAAATTTCTTGTGCTCGAGGGTAATATAGAGAAAATGAAATGTATTATGGTAAGAATTCAGTAATCATGAAACTAAGTTATGGAGCCTGATTATAATATTAGTACTGTAATCTCAATGTTAACAAATGCTCAAAGTTTGGCATCAAACCTTTATCTTTTCACAAGCTAATGCCAAAAGGAGTGTCTGATTTTCTTGACCAGAAAATGGAGGAAATCAGCTGTAAGAAAATATGTACTTTTTGGTGTCAAACATTAAGTAAAATCATTGTCATCAAAAGCTTTGGTTTTAGCAAGTGAAATGTTTTGAAAGGATTGAAACAATATTCCAATAGTTTATACTTACAACTATATTGACAAAGTAAGATGTTGAAAGGAGTTGATGTGCACCAGTGTCTCGGCACCTCCTTGCCCCCCTTTCCCCCAGTGGAACTTCATTCAGCCAACTGTATGTGATGCAGGTGAATGAAGGTACATTCTACGTTGATGCTTATGATGGCTAATTCCAATTTTGGAATTCACTTTTCTGGAGCAATTTTGGTGTTTACTGAGGTTAACGCTAAAATAAAGTTTATTTATAAATATCCTTTTCAGGTTTTTTCCCCCAAATAACTGTCTTTATAACTTATCATCCTGTACTGATAGCCACTGTCTGCACTGCTCCATAATGCTATATCTGTGGGTCAAAGCATCCTCTGTTGTGTGTGCATGTGTTTCTTGCGCCCTCAGAGCACTCTGGCATCATGACATGCTTCATCTAGCAACCTGTATGAGAACCTCTCAAACCCTTAGACAGTAATAATTGTCGATTCCTTTCATAAATTTATAGGGCTGTAGAGAGGGCTTTAAACTAACTAGTGGGGGGGAGGTTCCTAGAGAGCAAATAATAAAAATGACAACAGAGAAGGTCATAGACTTAGGTAGCAGTGGGGAAATTAAAAACCAGAGCTTGTCAGGAAGGGGCAGAAGGTATGGAGTAAAAGGTAAAGTAATAAAGGCAAAAGCAGGAATTAAGTGTCACAAAACACATTTGAAAGTTCTCTATCTGAATGCACGTAGCATTCGTCACAAAATAGACGAGTTAATGGCACAAATAACTACATATGGGTATGATCTTGTGGCCATTACAGAAACATGGCTGCAGGGTGACAATGCCTGGGAATTAAACATACCAGGTTATTTAACGATCAGGAAGGACAGGCAGGAAGGAAGGGGAGGTGGGGTGGCTATGTTAATAAAGGAAGGAATCACTAATACAGAGAATTGATATTGGGTCAAAAGATCACGATAATGAAACAGTTTGGGTGGAGGTAAGGAATAATGAGGGGAAAAAAACACTAGTGGGCGTAGTCTATAGGCCTCCGAACAGTTGCAACTCTGTTGGACGGAGTATCAATCGGGAAATAGTTGAGGCTTGTAATAAGGGAACAGCTATAATTATGGGGGATTTTCACTATCATATTAATTGGACAAATCAAATTGGGCAGGGCTGCCTTGAGGATGAGTTCATTGAGTGTATTAGGGATGGGTTTCTTGAGCAGTATGTAACTGAACCGACCAGGGGGCAAGCAACCTTAGATCTGGTCCTGTGTAACGAGACAGGATTAATTAAAAATGTCCTAGTAAAGGATCCCCTTGGAATGAGTGACCATAACATGGTTGAATTCCATATTCAATTAGAGGGTGAGAAGGTTGGATCTCAAACAAGCGTGCTAAGCTTGAATAAAGGAGACTATGAAGGTATGAGAGCGGAATTGAGTAGAGTGGATTGGGAAAATAGATTAAAGGGTAAGACGATACATGATCAGTGGTGTACATTTAAGGAGTTATTTTACAACTTCCAAAAAATATATATTCCACTGAAAAGGGCGTAAAAGAAAAGACAGCCATCCGTGGCTAAGTAAAGAAATTAAGGATAGTATTCGACTAAAAACAAGGGCATATAAGGAAGCCAAATCTAGTGGGAGGATAGAGGATTAGGAAAACTTTAAAAGACAGCAAAAAATAACAAAAAGATTAAGAAAGGGAAGATAGATTATGAAAGTAAATTAGCAAAAAATATAAAAACAGATAGTAAGTTTTTATAGTTATATTTAAAAAAAAAAAAGGGTGGCTAAAGTAAATGTTGGTCCCTTAGAGGATGAGACCGGGAAATTAATGGTGGGAAATATGGAGATGGCAAAAACACTGAATATTTTACATCAGTCTTTATAGTAGGAGACACTAAGAATATCCCAACACTGGACAAGCAGGGGGCTAAAGGGGGGGAGGAGCTAAACACGATCAAAATCACTAAGGAAGTGGTACTCGGTAAAATAATGGGACTCCAGGCGGATAAATCACCTGGACCTGATGGCTTACATCCTAGGGTCTTGAGGGAAGTGGCGGTAGGGATTGTGGATGCATTGGTAATAATTTTCCAAAACTCCCTGGACTCGGCAAAGGTCCCGGCAGACTGGAAAACTGCTAATGTAACACCCTTATTTAAAAAGGGCAGTAGACAGAAGGCTGGAAACTATAGACCGGTTAGCCTAACATCTGTGGTAGGTAAAATTTTGGAGTCCATTATTAAGGAGACAGTAACAGGACATTTGGATAATCATAATTTAATAGGACAAAGTCAGCATGGTTTTATGAAGGGGAAGTCATGTTTCACAAATTTGCTGGAGTTCTTTGAGGAAGTAACATATAGGGTGGATAAAGGGGAACCAGTGGACGTAGTGTATTTAGACTTCCAAAAGGCACTTGACAAGGTGCCACACAAAAGATTATTGCTTAAGATAAAAAATCACGGGATTGGGGGTAATATTCTGGCATGGATAGAGGATTGGCTATCTAACAGGGCAGAGAGTTGGGATAAATGGTTCATTCTCAGACTGGCAATCAGTAACTAGTGGTGTTCCGCAAGGGTCAGTGCTGGGTCCCCAACTCTTTACAATCTATAACGATTTGGAGGAGGGGACCGAGTGTAACATATCAAAGTTTGCAGATGATACTAAGATGGGAGGGAAAGTAGTGAGTGAGGAGGACATAAAAAACCTGCAAGGGGACATCGACAGGCTAAGTAAGTGGGCAGAGATTTGGCAGATGGAATACAATACTGGAAAGTGTGAGGTTATGCACTTTGGCAGGAAAAATCGTAGAGCAAGTTATTATCTTAATGGCAAGAAACTGGAAAGTACTGAAGTACAAAGGGATCTGGGGGTCCTGGTGCACGAAACTCAAAAGGTTAGTATGCAGGTGCACCAAGTGATTAAGAAGGCCAATGGAATGTTGGCTTTCATTGCTAGGGGGATAGAATATAAAAATAGGGAGGTATTGCTTCAGTTGTACAAGGTATTGGTGAGACCGCACCTGGAATACTGCGTACAGTTTTGGTGTCCATACTTAAGAAAGGACATACTTGCTCTCGAGTCAGTACAAAGAAGGTTCACTCGGTTAATCCCGGGGATGAGGGGATGGACATATGAGGAGAGGTTGAGTAGATTGGGACTCTACTCATTGGAGTTCAGAAGAATGAGAGGCAATCTTATTGAAACATATAAGATTGTGAAGGGGGTGGATGCGGGGAGGATGTTCCCGATGATGGGTGAAAGTAGAAGTAGGGGGCATAGTCTTAGAATAAGGGGCTGCTCTTTCAAAACTGAGATGAGGAGGAACTACTTCACTCAGAGGGTGGTAGGTCCATGGAATATGCTGCCCCAAAAAGCTGTAGAAGCTACATCATTACATAAATTTAAAACAGAAATAGACAGTTTCCTAGAAGTAAAGGGAATTAAGGGTTATGGGGAGCGGGCAGGAATTTGGACATGAGTCTAGGTTCGGATCGGTCATGGCCCTTTGGGTAGCGGAGCGGGCCCAGGGGCCGTGTAGCCTGATCCTGCTCCTATTTCGTGTGTCTAATTCTGTTAGATTCAGGAGATGGTTCTGTGATAGTGGATTGGCGGTTAGGATCAGATCAGCCATGATCTTATTAAATGGCGGAGCAGGCTCGAGGGGCCGATTGGCCTACTCCTGCTCCTATTTCTTATGTTCTTATAATCATGAGTCAATTGCTTGTCTTGGTTTATAGTTTATATAGCATATTTAATTATTTCTCCCCTCCTCTTACTAAATAAGTCTTTTTAAAAATAAGATTCACAGCTGCAGTTAATGTTAAATACAGGAAGTACTGACCTGGTTCTATTTTATTTCACAGTCACGATGGTGGTGACCAGAATAGGCCTGTTATCATTCACCGTGCCATCCTAGGTTCTGTGGAACGAATGATTGCAATTTTGACTGAGAGCTATGGTGGCAAATGGTAATATAGAATTCCATTTTCTGTGTGTTCAATTAGATTTTATTAAGACTTGTGGATTATGTTATAAGTATTGCTAAATTATACATAATTTTCAAAAACTTGTGTTGTACAAATACTATGTTTATTCATACTACGAGTGTTCTTTTAAAGTATAATATACATATGCACTGTATATATTGTATGTATTTTTGTGTATATATTATACTTCAAAAGAATGCCCTCCGTATATATCCCATTTTTATATAAGCCATCCCATTTCTTCCTCCTAAAGAGATCCAGTAACCACAAATGAGTTTTTTTAAGCAAAATGTTGACAGTTTCTGAATAAGTAGTTGTGTGTGGGGGCGATGGGGTAATGCTGTGAGTCCAACGTCTGATGAGAAGCTCCCAATTGAAGAACCACCTGCTGTCAGAAACTGATCTGCCAGTGGGGGATAAAAATCGTATGTTACAGCTGGCACGCAGTGAGCTGCTAGACACTCCCAGCGACTGTGCGCTCTTTCCAGTTGGGACCTGCGTTAAGGATCCACTGTACCTCAGATCTCAACTGGAGGGTGAGACCAGTGCTATTGGAAGTAGGAAGTGTGTGTCAGTCTTCTGTGCTCTTATTGAGGAAGCTGGCAACAATTTCAACTGTTCCTGTCGCTGGGTTACTTGAGGTAAGTGCTCACCTCACTCCGCTGTGGCTCTGTGATGTGAGCAGGAAGGAACGCTGTTGTCTGGGTTTGGTCAGACAAGCTTGAAACAACCCAAAACAGTCATTGAAGAGGGTCACACAGCGATGCTGTTGCCACGCATGTTAATACCCCTGCCTACCCAATAGACTACCTCCCCCACTCCAGAGTCCTGATGGTGCTGCTTGTAATCAACAGCCTGAACCCCACTGTTGCTGCCTTACTATGTCATTGCATTGACAGAGTAAGAAAAAGGTGAAAGTGAAGAGCAGTAAGTTTTTTAATTTATAAAAAGCAGGATGAGAAAGAGAAGTGAAGGAGGTGGAAATTATATGGTCTAAAAGCAGAACATAGATTTGGAGTTAGATGTCGCATTTAATCATAAAGGGCAATGTTTGGGTTTTTGTGGGGGGGGGGGGGGGAGATTGAATTGCAAAATGAGATGCCCTAAACATCAGAAAAAGTCTGTTACTATAAATAAAGTTCCTAATTAAAAATATACAGGATCATGGAATGTGATCCATAAACACCATTAAATATCCTAGAAGCTCATGTAATAAAAATGGAACTTTGACATATTTAGTTATTGTAAACTAGTGGCTGTGGTCATGATTTTTCTTGACTCAAAAGTTAACTGGCACATTGATCTAGCCCACTGCTCTAAAAGATTGCATGCTCCTAGTTGTGATGTGCAGAATAGCAGGGTATGGCTGCAGTGAGTTCCTGATTTTGCCTGAACTGTGGGCAAATGTTTCAGTTCTTCCTCCCCAGGGATGGAGAATTAGAATTGACTTGCACCAGCCTTGTTAAGTGGCATTGCTAGATGCCTGGGAGCACATAACATGTGCACTCAAGTAATGGTGTACGGTGCTGCAATTATCTGAAATATGCTGCAATTTCTACTTTGCAGGCCTTTCTGGCTGTCTCCACGTCAGGTTATGGTTGTACCTGTGGGACCTACGTGTGAGGAATATGCACAAAAGGTAAAGTCTTGGAAACTACTACCGTCATATATTTCCCATATTGTGAAGCAGATGTGTGAATGTGTTGCAGAATATTCAGAGCTGTTTGGAGGGGTCATATGGTTGAATGTAATACAAAAAATAATTAAATTTCAGGTAGAACATTGCAGCAGATGAGTTTCAGTGTGGCAAAATAAAGCATAGTACTCTGTGTAGGATGCAGGTTTGTGATTGTAATTGTATGATTTTCTATCTTTGGTGTGTTCTTGGAGCAAGTGATTAGAACCCTGGGTACCTCCTTGTAATGGAGAGAAATCCAGAGTTGTTGAACCCAAGTTGGGCTCGTGGCTAGCTCAAGAGGATATGGAACAGAAACTGAGAACTACAGGAAACTTTTTTATCCGGCACCGACGGGACCGGCGCGGTGCCAGTTTATCAAAGTCCGGATTACAGAGAGGTACAGTAAAAGGTACGAGAGCCCCGTACACAGCAACAGATCCAGGCGTCCCTGTTGCTTAGCAACAGGTGCAGGAACCCCGGCCACAGACCAAGTGTCCCTGTTGCTTAGCAAAAGGTGCAGGAACCCTGGTTACACAGCCACAGATCCAGGAACGGCCACTAATATGAAGTAAAACTTACTTGAACCTACTCCTGAATTTTGCCGGTTAACAGATTTCTGGTTATTTAGGTGCTGGTAAATCGAGAGTTTCCTGTAGTTAGCAGCTTTCAATTTTGGCTGGTGGTTGGTATGTGGAATAACGACAGAGTGGTAGGAAAATTTATTTTTCATTTTTGTTTTTAAAGTGTACAACTGGAGTAAAAGGACTTGAACTCCAAATTTTCCTTGGTATGAGATTTTGTACTGCACATGGTTTACTAGGCACATTAAAGTACCAATTTCAAAAGTATCTTGTTTTAAAAAAAATAAATCTCAATGTCTTTTTTTGGAATACTGAAGTAGTATTGCAACGCAACTTAAATATAACGACCACAGTTGTTTCATTGTGTGAATGCTGTAAATAAAAATAACTCTCTGGTATGATAATTCCATTCTCTCATTCCTAGCTCTATAGTTATATTTTTTGATTTTTATCGGCATATAAACAGTTCAGTGTTCAGTAATTCATTCATTCCTGGCGGAAGATGGGACTGCTTGCTACTGTTGGTTGAAAAGACTCAGAATCAAAGACCAAGCTTATAAGAACATAAATAGGAGAAGGAATGGGCCATACAGCCCCTCAAGCCTGCTCCGCCATTCAGTAAGATCATGGCTGAACTTCTACATCAACTCCACTTTCCTGCCCGGTCCCCATGTCCCATAGTGCCCAAAAATCTATCGATCTCCGTCTTCTGGGGTAGAGAATTCCAAAGATTCCCAACCTTCTGAGTGAAAAAATTTCTCATCTCAGTCCTAAATGGCCGGTCCTTTATCCTGAGACTATGACCCCTAGTTTTAGACACTCCAGCCAGGGGAAACAACCTCTCGGCATCTACCCTGTCAATTCCCTTCAGAATCTTGTATGTTTCAATGAGATCACCTCTCATTCTTCTAAACTCCAGAGTATAGGCCCATTCTACACAATCTCTCATAGGACAGTCCTCTCACCCCAGGAATCAATTTAGTGAACCTTTATTGCACCCCCTCTACGTCAAGTATATCCTTCCTGAGATAAGGAGACCAAAACTGTACGCAGTGGTCTCACCAAAGCCCTGTATAATTGCAGCAAGACAAGACAAGGCAAGACAAACAGGTGCTGACTACCTCTTCAAAGTATTTCATGGCTGCTGAGGCAAATGGGAAACGTCCAGTCTGAAAGGTGTTTTACTGTGTGCGTACCTGAAATGATAATGAACTTGTGCTTGAAATGTCCTTTGAGCTCATTTGCAGTTGATGTAACCGTGCCTCCCGTGCCTGCTGGTCTGCTTTACTCTGCGGTGACCTTCCAGTAAATGCTCAGTATCGGCAGTTTTTAAGTGCTGTTGCAGCCTTTGAGGGGAAACTCAACAAACAATATTTTACATTTTTTAAAGTTTATTCAATCATTTTTTAACATTTGAAAGGATGTTGAGAAGAGGATTGTGGGTTTAGAGATATTTAACATCACTTAGATTTTTTTTTTCTGGGATGTTTGGGGAAGAAAATTAACATTTTAACAGGTGGTTTGGAAGTACGCGATAGAATGATACATGGACACTAGGTGGAGCAGGCTTGATGAGCTGAATGGTCTTTTCACTGGATTTTCTTGGGTGCAAAGAGAGGTTTTCCATTGGCAATTCTTATAAGGTAAACAATTTACGCCAAATTTGGGTGGGTGAGATAGCAAATGATTACATAGAAACATAGAAGATAGGAACAGGAGTAGGCCATTCGGCCCCTCGAGCCTGCTCCGCCATTCAGTGAGATCATGGCTGATCATCCAAACTCAGTACCCTATCCCTGCCTTCTCCCCATATCCCTTGATCCCTTTAGCCTTAAGAAATATATCTAACTCCTTCTTGAATATATTTAATGACTTGGCCTCAACTGCCTTCTGTGGTAGAGAATTCCACAGGTTCACCACTCTCTGGGTGAAGAAATTCCTCCTCATCTCTGTCCTAAATGGCTTACCCCTTATCTTTAGACTGTGACCCCTGGTTCTGCACTCCCCCGCCATCGGGAACATCCTGCATCTAGTCTGTCTAGTCCTGTTAGAATTTTATAAGTTTCAATGAGATCCCCTCTCATTCGTCTAAACTCCAGCGAGTATAAGCCCAATCGACCCAATCTCTCCTCATACGTCATTCCTGCCATCCCAGGTATCCGTCTGGTGAATCTTCACTGCACTCCCTCCATGGCAAGAACATCCTTCCTCAGATAAGGCGACCAAAACTGCACACAATACTCGAGGTGTGGTCTCACCAAGGCCCTATACAACTGCAGCAAGTCATCCTTGTTCCTGTACTTGAACCCCCTCGCTACGAAGGCCAACATACCATTTGCCTTCTTAACCGCCTGCTGCACCTGCATGCTTACCTTCAGCGACTGGTGCACAAGGACACCCAGGTCTCGTTGCACTTCCCCTTCTCCCAATCTATTGCCATTCAGATAATCTGCCTTCCTGTTTTTGCCACCAAAGTGGATAACCTTGCATTTATCCACATTGGGCAGATGCATGGCAGATGTAGTATAATCACCCAACCTGTCCAAACCATACTGGAGTTTCTCGGCATCCTCCTCACAGCACACACGCCCACCCAGCTTTGCATCGTCTGCAAACTTGGAGATATTACATCTAGTTTCCTCGTCTAGATCATTAATATATATTGTGAATAGCTGGGGTCCTAGGACCGATCCCTGTGGTACCCCACTAGTCACTGCCTGCCACTCGGGGGAAAAAGACCCGTTTATTGCAACTCTTTGCTTCCTGTCTGCCAACCAGTTCTTTATCCAAGTCAGTACCTTGCCCCCAATCCCATGTGCCTTAACTTTACACGCTAATCTCTTATGCGGGACCTTATCGAAAGCCTTCTGAAAGTCCAAATACACCACATCCACTGGTTCTCCCTCATCTATTCTACCAGTTACATCCTCACAAAATTCCAGTAGATTAGTCAAGCACGATTTACTTTTTGTAAATCCATGTTGACTTTGTCCGATCCTGTCACTGTTTTCCAAGTGCTCTGCTATTGCATCTTTTATAATGGACTCTAGCATTTTCCCCACTACCGATGTCAGGCTTACCAGTCTATAATTCCCTGTTTTCTCTCTACCACCTTTTTTTGAACAGTGGGGTAACATTAGCTACCCTCCAATCCATGGGAACTATTCCAGAGTCTATAGAATTTTGGAAGATGACCAGCAATGCATCTACTATTTCTAGGGCCACTTCCTTAAGTACCCTAGGATGTAGATTATCAGGCCCTGGGGATTTATCAGCCTTCAATCCCATCAATTTCCCTAACACCATTTCCCTACAAATACTGATTTCATTCAGTTAAACATAGAAGATAGGAGTAGGCCATTCGGCCCTTCGAGCCTGCTCCGCCATTCAATGAGATCATGGCTGATCATCCAAATTCAGTACCCTGTCCCTGCCTTCTCCCCATATCCCTTGATCCCTTTAGCCTTAAGAAATATATCCAACTCTTTTTTTTAAATATATTTAATGAACTGGCATGAACTGGCCTACACTGCCCTCAGTGGCAGAGAATTCCACAGGTTCACCACTCTCTAGGTGAAGAAATTCCTCCTCATTTCAGTCCTAAATGGCTTACCCCTTATCCTTAGACTATGACCCCTGGTTCTACATAACATAAGAAATAGGAGCAGGAGTAGGCCAATTGGCCCCTCGAGCCTGCTCCGCCATTCAATAAGATCATGGCTGATCTGATCCTAACTGCCAATCCACTATCACAGAACCATCTCCTGAATCTAACAGAATTCGACACACGAAATAGGAGCAGGATCAGGCTACACGGCCCCTGGGCCCGCTCCGCTACCCACAGGGCCATGACCATTCCGAACCTAGACTCATGTCCAAATTCCTGCCCGCTCCCCGTAACCCTTAATTCCCTTTACTTCTAGGAAACTGTCTATTTCTGTTTTAAATTTATGTAATGATGTAGCTTCTACAGCTTTTTGGGGCAGCATATTCCATGGATCTACCACCCTCTGAGTGAAGTAGTTCCTCCTCATCTCAGTTTTGAAAGAGCAGCCCCTTATTCTAAGACTATGCCCCCTAGTTCTAGTTTCACCCATCATCGGGAACATCCTCCCCGCATCCACCCGATCCAACCCCTTCACAATCTTATATGTTTCAATAAGATCGCCTCTCATTCTTCTGAACTCCAATGAGTAGAGTCCCAATCTACTCAACCTCTCCTCATATGTCCATCCCCTCATCCCCAGGATTAACCAAGTGAACCTTCTTTGTACTGACTCGAGAGCAAGTATGTCCTTTCTTAAGTATGGAGACCAAAACTGTATGCAGTATTCCAGGTGCGGTCTCACCAATACCTTGTACAACTGAAGCAATACCTCCCTATTTTTATATTCTATCCCCCTAGCAATGAAAGCCAACATTCCATTGGCCTTCTTAATCACTTGCTGCACCTGCATACTAACCTTTTGAGTTTCGTGCACCAGGACCCCCAGATCCCTTTGTACTTCAGTACTTTCCAGTTTCTTGCCATTAAGATAATAACTTGCTCTACGATTTTTCCTGCCAAAGTGCATAACCTCACACTTTCCAGTATTGTATTCCATCTGCCAAATCTCTGCCCACTTACTTAGCCTGTCTATGTCCCCTTGCAGGTTTTTTATGTCCTCCTCACTCACTACTTTCCCTCCCATCTTAGTATCATCTGCAAACTTTGATATGTTACACTCGGTCCCCTCCTCCAAATCGTTAATATAGATTGTAAAGAGTTGAGGACCCAGCACTGACCCCTGCGGAACACCACTAGTTACTGATTGCCAGTCTGAGAATGAACCATTTATCCCAACTCTCTGCCTTCTGTTAGATAGCCAATCCTCTATCCATGCCAGAATATTACCCCCAATCCTCTGATTTTTTTATCTTAAGCAATAATCTTTTGTGTGGCACCTTGTCAAATGCCTTTTGGAAGTCTAAATACACTACGTCCACTGGTTCCCCTTTATCCACCCTATATGTTACTTCCTCAAAGAACTCCAGCAAATTTGTCAAACATGACTTCCCCTTCATAAAACCATGCTGACTTTGTCCTAATTAAATTATGGACTCCCCGGCCATTGGGAACATCCTTCCTGCATCTAGTCTGTCCAGGCCTGACAGAATTTTACAGATTTCGATGAGATCCCCTCTCAATCTTCTAAACTCCAGTGAGTATAATCCCAATCGACACAATCTCTCCTCATACGTCATTCCTGCCATCCCAGGTATCAGCCTGGTGAATCTTTGCTGCACTCCTTCCATGGTAAGAACGTCCTTCCTCAGGTAAGGCGACCAAAACTGCACACAATATTCAAGGTGCGGTCTCACCAAGGCCCTGTACAACTGTAGCAAGACATCCTTGTTCCTGTACTCGAACCCTCTTGCTACGAAGGCCAACATACCATTTGCCTTCTTAACCGCCTGCTGCACCTGCATACTTACCTTCAGCGACTGGTGCACAAGAACACCCAGGTCTCTTTGCACTTCCCCTCCTCCCAATCTATTGCCATTCAAATAATAATCTGCCTTCCTGTTTTTGCCACCAAAGTGGATAACCTCACATTTATCCACATTATAGTGCATTTGCCATGTTTCTGCCCAATCTGTCCCAATCGTACTGGAGTTTCACAACGACATCCTCACAGCTTACCCTCCCACCCAGCTTTGTGTCGTCTGCAAATTTGGAGATATTACATCCAATTCCCTCGTCCAGATCATTAATATATATTGTGAACAGCTGTGGTCCTAGGACCGATCCTTGCGGTACCCCACTAGTCACTGCCTGCCACTCGGAAAACGACCCGTTTATTCCAACTCTCTGCTTTCTGTCCGCCAACCAGTTCTCTATCCAAGTCAATACCTTGCCCCCAATCCCATGTGCCTTAATTTTGCACGCTAATCTCTTATGTGGGACCTTATCGAAAGCCTTCTGAAAGTCCAAATATACCACATCCACTGGTTCTCCCTTATCTATTTTACCAGTTACATCCTCAAAAAATTCCAGTAGATTAGTCAAGCATGATTTACCTTTTGTAAATCCATGTTGACTTTGTCCTCCACAGTATTGTTACTAATTTGGTTAGCCCAATCTATAATGTAGATTAAAGTCACCCATGATAACTGCTGTGCCCGTATTGCACGCGTCTCTAATTTTCCGTTTAATGCCATCCCCAAGCTCCGCATTACTGTTTACATTGATTTTATTCCACTGGGAGGAAATAAAGCATTTGGAAAGTCATGGCCATTCAAGGATTTTGGTTCTTTAAAAGATTTAATTTCTAGAAGCCTTTTCTGTAATGGTGTTTCTTTATAAATTCATTTGACTAGGTTCAACAGCAGTTTCATGATGCTGGGTTAATGAGTGATGTTGACCTTGACCAAGGATGCACGCTGAACAAGAAGATCCGAAACGCACAACTTGCCCAATATAACTTTATCCTTGGTAAGCTTTGTTAAGCTTGTCTCACTGTGTTTGCTGAGGAGGGGAGGAGATGAAGAAATGCAAAAAATCTTTTTTGTTCACTTTAGACAGTGTCATATTCTGTTTGATATGGAATTAAGCTTTTTTTGCTTGTTGGTCAGCACCACTAATATTAGGTATGGAACTGTTACCCTAATAGTCTAGTGAGTAATGTCACTGCCTGTTAGACTGTGCTATATAGTCCAAAGGATTCCGGGTATGATTACTGCTTTTATTGATTTCAGCCAGGGCAGCAATTACAGTGCTACAATTAGTCTTGTCTGATCACTGTCCAGTGATTCCTGCTGGAAAATGTTTAGGTGTGGAGATTAGATGTAGGCTGGATCAGGCTTGGCTGCAATTTGTTGTGACCTAAAGGTTACAATAGCATAGTGGTCATGTTACTGGACTAGTAATCTTAGAGCTCTGGATGAATAATTCAGAGAATGAGAGTTCAAATCCTGCCATTGCAGTTTGGGAATTTGAATTCTGTTTTTATTAACGAAAACTGGTATCAGTAAAATAAAAATTGACTAACGCTATTGAATTGTCAAACACTGGTTCGCTAATGTCCTGTTTAAGGAAGCAAACCGGTTGTCCTTTCCAGGTCTGGCCTATATTAGAATTTGCTGCATGGTTCTTGGGGAGATGGAACATGTGCTGTGCGAGCCCCGAGCCTGTATTTTTAATAGCTCACTGCACGCTGGGGTGGTTCCTGTAGACTGGAAGGAGGCTAATATAGTCCCCATCTTTTATAAAAAAAATAAATAAAAAAAAAGTTGACAAGATGGACAATAGGCCCATTAGTTTGACGTCAGTAATCAGAAGGATGCTTGAGCGAATCATTAGGGATGCAGTAGATGAGCGCTTGGATAGAGGGGGACATATTAGGGACACCCAATATGGCTTCATAAAAAGGTCATATCTTAGAAATCACATTGTATTTTTTGAAGAAGTTACAAAGATGATGGATGAGGGAAGTCCAGTAGACATTGTCTACACAGACTTCGAAAAAGCTTTTGCTAAGGTACCGCGCAAGAGGCTTCTCTATACGATTGAAACCTGTGATCTTCGTGGTAATATATTGAGTTGGATTAAGAACTGGCTGGCAGGACTTGGGCAAAAAGTAGATCTAGATGGATTTAGATCTGTTTGGCGACCGGTCACTAGTGGTGTCCCGTAGGGATTGTTGTTGGGACCGTTGCTCTTTACTATTTTTATTAATGATCTGGATGTAGGTGTTGGACGCGATCTGCAAATTTGAAAATTATACCAAGATCTCTGCGAGTATTAGGACTGTAGATGACACAACTCCTTCAGGCGGATCTTGATGTGTTGGGAGATTGGGCTCATTGCTGGCAGATGATGTATAACTTGGATAAGTGCAGTGTTAAGCATGTGGGCAGGGCAAATGCTCAACGTTCATACACCCTTCAGGGAAAAGCATTAAAGAAGGTGGAGGGAGATATTAGCATTCTAATGAATACATCTCTAAAGGTACGTGAGCAATGCCGTGAAGCGATAGCTAGTTAAAGCAAATAGAGTGTTGGGTGCATTCATAAGACAATTGCATGTAAGCCGAGGCATACTATTTTGTGCTTCGTCAGGCCTCACTTGGGATACTGTGTTCCGTTTTAGTCTCCTCGCATGGTGGGTGATATTGAGGCTTTGGAATGGGTGGAGAGGAGGCCTACTAGACTAATTCCCAGTATAAAACATCTTGGTTATCAAGATAGGCTAAAAGAGTTGGGACTCTACGCTTTAGAGAAGCGTAGACTTGGTGATCTGATTGAGGTTTATAAGATAATGGAGGGAATAGATTGTGTTCCAGTTGCCAGGTTGTTCCAATTAAATAGGTTCGGGAAGACTTTGGGATGGTGTCACAATTTTAAGTTGTATAAGGCTAGATCTAGGTTAGATGTCAGGAGGTGGTTCTTTTCCCAGAGAATAGTGGTCCTCTGGAACAGGCTGCTGTCTCATGTGATGGATGCTGATTCGCTGAATTCCTTCAGGCGAGAGCTGGGCCTGTTTCTGGTTGGACCTGATATCACCTCTTACAAAAGGTTGGGAATTCAGGGCCAGAGTGATCTCCTGCACTAGTTTTGATCACCTAGATGAGTCAGAGATAATTTCCCAGATTTCTCTTCCCCCCCCCCCCCCCCCCCCCCCAAAATTGGCCTGGGTTGTTGTGTTTTTTTACCTCTCTCTCAGGAGCTCACATGGTTTTGGGTGGAGTGGAGTGTATATATTGTGACACACAAGGTATCACAGTTGCGTGGGACAGGCTGGATGGACCAAAGGGTCTTTACCTGTCCGTCATTGTTCGTATGTTCATTTGTTTGTTCGTATATGTGACTCCAGTCCTACATCAATGTGGTTGATTCTTAATTGCCCTCTGAAGTGACGTAACTAAGGATGGGCAATAAATGCCTTGCCAGTGATGCCCACATCCTGAGAATAGAAAAAAAAAGTTTACCAATTATGATCATTAATGAGCTATCAAACAATGGTCTATTTAAATCAAAAGGCACTTGTGCAAAGCTGAGGGTGCAATATTTTCAGCATTTTAATTAGATGAAACCATACCCTAAAACAGAAAATAGTTAAGTGCTTAACACAATTAGTATGAATTGGGGGATTGTAGTGAGAGCACTAAATTATGTTTCTTTAGAAGTGATTAAAGTAATAAATATGCTTTCCATAAGTAAATACACCAACGTGCCGTGCCACAGTGCAAATCAGCATTCTAACTTCAGCCATGCCAGGAGGAGGTTAGGTACTAACTACCCTGCTGGGAAGAGGAAGAAAAGCAGAGAGCCATTCTCATACGTCACCTAGTTTGTATTAATATTTCTGACAGTAATTCCAAAGCATATCATCTTGCATTCATTTAATGCTATCTAATTTTTTGTAGGACTCTTTTTAACCAGTTTTGTTTTACCTTGAATTAATTGCCAGAATGTACTGAAAATGTGTTGTTACATTTGTAGTGGTTGGTGAAAAAGAGAAGAACAGTGAAACAGTCAATGTACGTACAAGAGACAACAAGGTGCATGGAGAACGTACAATATCTGAAACCGTCGAGAGGCTTTTGCAGCACAAACAGTCCAGAAGTAAACATGCTGAAGAGGAGTTCTGAGAAGTTTCTTTTTTTTTATCCTGCAATATAATGTGGAGCTAAACATGACTTTTTATTGGGGAAGGGAAATAATTCCATTCTGAAAATCTATAATAATGGCATTTCCAAGCAGCAATCCAAGTTCCTGTCTGCACAAACAACGGTCACTAATGTGGGTTGAAGGTTGAGAAATTAAAGCTGTTTCAATTTATGTATAATGGCAACTTCTTGCATGAAAACTTGAAAGTACATCTTCAAAAACTGTATATGTAGTTTTCTTCACTTTCTCTCTCTAATCTAATTCATTTATCTGTGTATTTTTAACAAATATCTTGCGATTTGCAACTATAAGATTAGGAACAAAGACAGGCGCCCAATAAAATGAATTTCTCTCAACATCGATCTTTACATTTGTTGTAAGATGTGTTGTAAAAAAAAAAGGGATCAGTTTGTATTGTACTGGTCAAGATTATTGAATTCTCCCCCTTATCAATTATGAAAAGATTTTATCAATGTCATCATCTGAATTCATTTTCTATTCAGGTGAAGTTCATAGCTTCAGAGAAAAAGAAAGTCACCCTGTTGCTATTGAGCCACTTTTAGGTTTTATTTTCAAATGTTTAAAAACCAAAAGGCTACTTTTTAAAAAAATCTCAAACAGCAAAAACTATTGCTTTCCCCACTGGAGTGCTTCATCCCCAAGAACCAAATTTTAATTTGATTTATTAAGTTTCCTTTAAATTTTGTTTGTTTTGATGAACCTTTATAAAACACTGGTTCAGCCTCAACAGAAGTATTGTCCAATTCTGGGCACTGCACTTTAGGAAGGATGTGAAGGCCTTCAAGAGGGTGCAGAAAAGATTTACAAGAATGATTCCGGGGATGAGGGACCTCAGTTACGTGCATAGACTGGAAAAGCTGGAGTTCTCCTTAGAGCAGAGAAGGCTGAGAGGAGATTTGATAGAGCTGCTCAAAATCATGAGGGGTCTAGTCAAGAGTAGATAGAGAAACTGTTCCCATTGGCGGAAGGGTCAAAAACCAGTGGACACAGATTTAAGGTGATTGGCAGAAGAACCAAAGGCAACATGAGGAAAAACCTTTTTACCCAGCGAGTGGTTAGGATCTGGAATGCTCTACCTGAAAGGGTGGTGGAGGCAGATTCAATTGTGGCATTCAAAAGGGAATTGGATAAGTTCCTGAAGGAAAAACACTTGCAAGCTATGGGGAGCAGGTGGGGGAGTGGGACTAGCTGAAATGCTCTTGTAGAGAGCTGTCACGGGCCGAAGGGTCTCCTTCTGTGCTATAACCATTCTGATTCTGTTTGTTTTATTGGTTGTGCCCCTTTAAAAGGGGGCACATGCTATCTCTTAATTGGTGCTGGCACCAGCCATCAATTACTGAAATTAAGCAAGAGGTTGCTTTCCCCAACTTGCATGTCATCAGGTGGTGCCAGGCAACATCCTGGTTTCAGCCCTTGCTCTGTTCTACAGATCAGCAAGTGACAATTGTACTGGCACCATCATTCTTGCCTTGAACCCATGAGATTTGTAACCTCTGCATCCAATAGGAAATACCTAAATATAAGGGAGAAAAGTACTTGGGGGTGCGGTCTTAAACAACTAGGGTAGATTTTCCTCCTTGGCGATTCACATCCTGTAGTGGGAGTTGCACCCCCACCCCTCCACCAAATTTACACATTGACCAGAAACTTAACTGGACCAGCCACATAAATACTGTGGCTACAAGAGCAGGTCAGAGGCTAGGTATGCTGCAGCGAGTGTCTCACCTCCTGACTCCCCAAAGCCGTTCCACTATCTACAAGGCACAAGTCAGGAATGTGATGGAATACTCTCCACTTGCCTGGCTGAGTGCAGCTCCAACAACACTCAAAAAGCTCAATGGCATCCAGGACAAAGCAGCCCGCTTGATTGGCACCCCATCCACCACCTTAAACATTCACTCCCTCCATCACCAGCGTACCGTGGCTGCAGTGTGTACCGTCTACAAGATGCACTGCAGCAACTCGCCAAGGCTTCTTCAGCAGCACCCCCCCCCCCCCCCCCCAAACCCATGACCTCTACCACCTAGAAGGCCAAGGGCACCAGGCCCATGGGTACACCATCACCTCCAAGTTCCCCACCATCCTGACTTGGAAATATATTGCTGTTCATTCACTGTCGCTGGGTCAAAATCCTGGAACTCCCTCCCTAACAGCACTATGGGAGTACCTTCACCACATGGACTGTAGCGGTTCAACAAGACGGCTTACCACCACCTTCTCGAGGGCAATTAGGGATGGGCAATAAATGCTGGCCTTGCCAGTGATGCCCACACCCCAGGAATTAATTAAAAAAAGGTAACTACAAATCTGTAACCATGCACTGTAATCAACATGCTTTTCATTTCCAGTCACTTTGCCCTCCCTCACTTGAGCATGATGTGTATTTCCCTGAAATATACACAGGGAACCTACAGAAACCTTTATATCCTCTCCCTGCAACTGTTCCTTCACTCGCAGACTAATGAATTTGCTCATTTCCTGAACCCGTTCTCATCCTCATTGAGCAATGCATTCTCACCCTGGGTTGCAATCCATATGATGATTTAGATTAAGGTGGGGGAATGTGTAATAAAGAGTAGGCGAAACGTTTCAAAATAATTCAGGGTGCATGAGTTGTAACGGCTGGTTGCTGAGATCGAGAGGGGCGAAATCAGGAAGAAATTTAACCACAGATAATTTTAGGGGTGGGAGAAACACTGGCACTTCAAGATCACATGACAAATTGACCTTACAGTGAATTGTTTCTTTTCCTGTATTAAAGTTCAGTGACAATCTGAGAGCGGGAGCTATCTACCCGGCTTCCAAAGGTCAGTGTAACTTGGCAGGGTTGCTGAGTTTTAAAAAAAATAGATTTGGGCTGATTTTGTTGGACTCTGTACCGTGTTGCATCATTTCTTGTAATGCAGTAAGAAAACACATTGCTGTTGATCAAATCAGCCTAAAATATATACCGACAGCCCACATCCAGATTTAAGTAAAAATAAACCTTTTGATTTAATTTACGGTTTTAAAACGTATTCAGTTGGTGCTTCATTATTGCAATGAATATATAAATTCTGTGCCTTTGGCGTGCAGAACATAGTTGAAAATACGCCCTTAACTGCACTGACTAAAACAAATAAATACACAACAGGTCTTTGTGAACAAGGAATGAGTCCGCGCGGTTCAGAACTTAACTTTTGTATTTACTCACCGATTTTTATTAATATATAAACGAATACAAAGCCGTGTAAGGTGAAAACCTACAAAATCGTCATGTTGTAGTTTTGGAAAACAATAAATGCAGCTGTTTTAATGAGGCAACGAACCGATCCTGCTTTTTCAATAAGTTTTTTTCTAAATAGCGAAAAGCTGCCTTCAAACCTAATTTGCGGGTGAAATGTCATTAATGGAGAAAGAAAATTAAGACACAGTCGTTAACCACACCTTAAGCCGCACGGCAAGTTGTTGCAATAATTTCCCCGGGCGCCGGGATGTGGCGTTCCATCTCCAGAACCCTGCGTTCGGCGCGAGAGATTCCTCTGGAGCGAGGGTGGGAGCGCCTGATTCCTGAGGGCGGGAGTGCCTGTTTCCTGAGGGTGGGAGCGCCTGACTCCTGAGGGTGGCAGCTCCTGATTCCTGAGGGTGGGAGCGCCTGACTCCTGAGGGTGGGAGCTCCTGATTCCTGAGGGTGGGAGCGCCTGATTACTGGGGGTGGGAGCGTCTGATTACTGAGGGTGAGAGTGTCTGATTACTGAGGGTGAGAGTGTCTGATTACTGAGGGTAAGAGTGTCTGATTACTGGGGGTGAGAGTGTCTGATTACTGAGGGTGAGAGTGTCTGATTACTGAGGGTGGGAGCTCCTGATTCCTGAGGGTGGGAGCTCCTGATTCCTGAGGGTGGGAGCTCCTGATTCCTGAGGGTGGGAGCTCCTGATTCCTGAGGGTGGGAGTGCCTGATTACTGAGGGTGGGAGCTCCTGACTCCTGAGGGTGAGAGTGTCTGATTACTGAGGGTGAGAGTGTCTGATTACTGAGGGTGAGAGTGTCTGACTACTGAGGGTGAGAGTGTCTGATTACTGAGGGTGGGAGTGTCTGATTACTGAGGGTGAGAGTGTCTGATTACTGAGGGTGAGAGTGTCTGATTACTGAGGGTGAGAGTGTCTGATTACTGAGGGTGAGAGTGTCTGATTACTGAGGGTGGGAGTGTCTGATTACTGAGGGTGAGTGTCTGATTACTGAGGGTGAGAGTGTCTGATTACTGAGGGTGAGAGTGTCTGATTACTGAGGGTGAGAGTGTCTGATTACTGAGGGTGAGAGTGTCTGATTACTGAGGGTGAGAGCGTCTGATTACTGAGGGTGAGAGCGTCTGATTACTGAGGGTGGGAGTGTCTGATTACTGAGGGTGAGAGTGTCTGATTACTGAGGGTGAGAGTGTCTGATTACTGAGGGTGGGAGTGTCTGATTACTGAGGGTGAGAGTGTCTGATTACTGAGGGTGAGAGTGTCTGATTACTGAGGGTGAGAGTGTCTCATTACTGAGGGTGGGAGTGTCTGATTACTGAGGGTGGGAGTGTCTGATTACTGAGGGTGAGAGTGTCTGATTACTGAGGGTGAGAGTGTCTCATTACTGAGGGTGAGAGTGTCTGATTACTGGGGGTGAGAGTGTCTGATTACTGAGGGTGAGAGTGTCTGATTACTGAGGGTGAGAGTGTCTGATTACTGAGGGTGAGAGTGTCTGATTACTGAGGGTGAGAGTGTCTGATTACTGAGGGTGAGAGTGTCTGATTACTGAGGGTGAGAGTGTCTGATTACTGAGGGTGGGAGTGTCTGATTACTGAGGGTGAGAGTGTCTGATTACTGAGGGTGAGAGTGTCTGATTACTGAGGGTGAGAGTGTCTGATTACTGAGGGTGGGAGTGTCTGATTACTGAGGGTGGGAGTGTCTGATTACTGAGGGTGAGAGTGTCTGATTACTGAGGGTGAGAGTGTCTGATTACTGAGGGTGAGAGTGTCTGATTACTGAGGGTGGGAGTGTCTGATTACTGAGGGTGAGAGTGTCTGATTACTGAGGGTGAGAGTGTCTGATTACTGAGGGTGAGAGTGTCTGATTACTGAGGGTGAGAGTGTCTGATTACTGAGGGTGAGAGTGTCTGATTACTGAGGGTGAGAGTGTCTGATTACTGGGGGTGAGAGTGTCTGATTACTGAGGGTGAGAGTGTCTGATTACTGAGGGTGAGAGTGTCTGATTACTGAGGGTGAGAGTGTCTGATTACTGAGGGTGAGAGTGTCTGATTACTGAGGGTGGGAGTGTCTGATTACTGAGGGTGGGAGTGTCTGATTACTGAGGGTGAGAGTGTCTCATTACTGAGGGTGAGAGTGTCTGATTACTGAGGGTGGGAGTGTCTGATTACTGAGGGTGAGAGTGTCTGATTACTGAGGGTGGGAGTGTCTGATTACTGAGGGTGGGAGTGTCTGATTACTGAGGATGGGAGTGTCTGATTACTGAGGGTGAGAGTGTCTGATTACTGAGGGTGGGAGTGTCTGATTACTGAGGGTGAGAGTGTCTGATTACTGAGGGTGAGAGTGTCTGATTACTGAGGGTGAGAGTGTCTGATTACTGAGGGTGAGAGTGTCTGATTACTGGGGATGAGAGTGTCTGATTACTGAGGGTGAGAGTGTCTGATTACTGAGGGTGAGAGTGTCTGATTACTGAGGGTGAGAGTGTCTGATTACTGAGGGTGAGAGTGTCTGATTACTGGGGATGGGAGTGTCTGATTACTGGGGATGGGCGCAGGTCTTCAATCCACACTTTGGAAACTTAGAAAGATAATTTCAGCCGCACTGGCGGTGGATTGTGGACTTTGTAAGATGGATCATCGCAGTAACGTTAACTTACCTGCACAAAGTAATCAGAGACCCGGTTCCATAAAAAGTCCATGTCCCTTTTTACATAGGATTACATAGGATATACAGCACAGAAACTGGCCATTCGGCCCAAGCAGTCCATGCCAGTGTTTCTGCTTCACTTGATCCTCCTCTCGTCTTTCCTCATCTAATTCTATCAGCATAACCCTCTATTTCCTTCTCCCTCATATGCTTGTCCAACCTCCCCTTAAATGCATCTATACTGTTCGCTTCAACTACTCCTTGTGGTAGCGATTTGCACATTCTCACCACTCTCTGGGTAAAGAAGTTTCTTCTGAATTGCCTATTTGATTTCTTGGTGACTACGTTATATTGATGGCCTCTAGTTATGTTCTTCCCCACAAGTGGAAATATTCTCTCTGTATGCACTCTATCAAATCCTTTCATAATTTTATAGACCTCTATTTGGTCACCCCTCAGCCTTTTTTCAAGAGAAAAGAGACCCAGCCTGTTCATCCTTTCCTGATATGTATACCCTCCCATTTCTGGTATCATCCTTGTAAATCTTCTCTGCATCCTCTCCAGTGCCTCTATATCATTTTTACAATATGGCGACTAGAACTGCACGCAGTACTCTAAGTGTGGTCTAACCAAGGTTCGATACAGTTTTAGCATAACCTCCCAACTTTTCAATTCTATCCCTCTAGAAATAAACCCTAGTGCTTGGTTTGCATGTTTAATATCCTTGCTAACCTGTGGCGTAACTTTTAGTGATTTGTGTATTTGTACTCCGAGATCCCTTTGTTCCTCTACCCTACCTAGACTCGCACCCTCCAAGTGATAAGTGACCTCCCTATTCTTCCTACCAAAATGTAATACCTCACATTTGTCTGTGTTGAACTTCATTTGCTAATTATTTGCCCATTCTGCAAGTTTATTAATGTCCTCCTGTAATTTGTTACAGTCCTCCTCAGTATTGACTATCCCCCCAATTTGGTATCCTCCGCAAATTTAGAAATTGTGATTTTTGATTCCAAAGTCGAAATCGTTAATGTAAATTGTGAACAGCAGTGGTCCCAGCACTGATCCTTGTGGAACACCACTACCCACCTTCTGTCACTGTGAATAGCTACCCTTTACTCCCACTCTCTGCTTTCTGTCTTGAAGCCAGCTAGCAATCCATTCTGCTACTTGTTCCCTGACTCCGCATTCTCTGACGTTATTCATTAGCCTACTGCATTAGCATTGTATACGCTCTCTGTTACCTCTTCAAAAAATTAAATAAGGTTGGTGAAGCAGGACTTTCCCTTTTGAAATCCATGTTGACTATTCATTATTATATTTTTGGTTTCTAGATACAGGAAACTTTCGTTTAACCGGAGGTTAAAAGTCCGGAAAGCTCTATCTACCGGCAAAATTCAGGAGCCGTTTTCTATAAGTTTTTTTACTTCTCGTTGCTTTTTTTTTCCCAGTCAGGCTCTGCAAGATCTGTAGCTAAGCAACAGCTTCAGCTAGAGACGCTTGCAGCTGCAGCAGACTGTTTTGAAGCTGTTGCTAAGCAACAGGGTTTGTTGATTCACACGGAGCTGAAAAGCTCTGTATGTTTTAACATTGGAGTTGTTTTATACAGCAGTTTTGATCTAACGGCACCAGCTCGGTCCCGTCAGTGCCGGATACCAGAAAGTTTCCTGTATTCTTCTATTTTCTCATTTAGTAGGGATTCCATTATTTTTCCTACCACCGATGTTAAGCTGACTGGTCTATAAATCCCTGCACATGTTCTATCCCCCTTCTTAAATATATGTATTACGTTAGCTATCCGCCAGCCCTCTGGCACTACACCTTTTTCTAACAAATTATTAAATATGTGTTGTAATGCCTCTGCTATCTCTTCCCTAGATTCTCTTAAAATGCGTGGATGCAATCCATCCGGACCAGGGGTTTTATCCTCTTTGAATTTGATGAGTTTATGTAATATATACCTTTTTTTATTTTACATGCATTTATCTCATTATTCATCTCATCATCCAATGTCATGTTTACCTGTTGTATCTCCCTGGTAAATACCGAAGTGAAATAATGATTTAATGGCCCGTATTTTCCGATCGTAGGCCTCCTGCGGGCGGAGGCCTGCGATCTGGAAAAACCTACGCCCTTACCTGAGGGCTCCCGGGACGCATAGGCTTCCGCTCCTGGGCCTCTCTAAACTGCAAGTCCGCAGGTCCCACGTATCCCAGAGGCGCATGTAGTTCGCAGCGTCCCTGGGATCACGTGGGCCATGGGGAGCCAATCAAAGAAGGGAATCTCCCTTCATACACTTGACAGCAAGATATGAATGGAGATCACCCCAAAAACATAGTAAAACTTTCAATAAATTTAAAAAAAATCACATTGTTGAAATGACTTGAAATTACAATAAATTTGAAAAAAATAATTAAAGTTTTTTATGGGGCTAAAAATAAACTTACCTTTTTCAAAATGTATTTTTAAATGATAAGTCAGTGAAAATTTTTTTTTTTACTTTTTTCAACTCTTATCCTGGTAAAAGCAGGCCTTACACCTGCTTTTGCCAGGCGTAAGAATTGTAAAGGTTTTCTGCGGGCGGAGGGTCTCCAAAAAGCGGAACTATCTGCCCACAGAGGCCCTTCCCCCGGGCAGCCGGAGGATCTGTCAAGACCATTCTTGACAGATCGGAGATGCCGGTTTTCAGTGCATGCGCAATGCATGCCTGAAACCGGCATTTCCGATGTCCCTACGGGTGGGTACACAGCGCGTACACACCCGTAGGGATCGGAATATCTGGGCCAATATTTCTGCTACCTCTCTATCGTTACCTGTGGCATTGTCCTGTCCACCCTTTAATGGCCCTATTCCCATCCCAACCTTCCTTTTTTTTATTGATGTTTCTGTAAAATATTTTACTATTTTGTTTTATGTTCCTTGATAATTTAATTTCATATTTCTTCTTTGCCTTCCTAATTTTTGTTTGACTTCTCTCCCAATTCTTTCATATTCTCTCATCATGCACTCCTCTGCTGTCTATGTACTTAATGTATACCTCTTTCCTTACCCTCAATTGTTTCCTTATGTCTTTATTCATCCATGGAGTCTCATTAGTTTTTAGTTTGTTCTTTCCTTTTAGTGGATTATATTTTTCCTGCACTTTGTTGAACACTGTTTTAAATGTTTCTCATTGTCGTTCTACATTGTTGTTTGCCAATATTGTTGCCCATTTTATCTTCCCAAGTTCTATTCTCAGCCCCTCAAAATCAGCTTTTCTCAATCTATTGACTTGGTTTTTGTCATACTTACGTCCTTCTCTATTGTCATCTTAAAGCTTATTATATTATGGTCACTATTGCCTATATGTTGCCCTACTTTTACTTCTCTTATCTGCTCTGGCTCATTCTCTACAACTAGATCCAATAGCTAATCCTCCCTTGTTGGGCTTTTTACATATTGGGTTAGAAAGGAGCCCTGTAGACATTGTAGGAACTCCATTCCCTTATTCCCTTTACCTGCTCCTTCTGTCCAATTAATATCAGGGTAGTCGAAATCCCCCATGATTATTATTCTATGTTTTTTTACTAATTTCCCTAATTTGTCTGTATAGTTCTTCCTCCACCTCCCTTCCACTATTAGATGGCCTCTAGATTGGCCTATTAGTGTGATTGATCCTTTATAATCTTTTATCTCTATCCATACGGATTCTATTTTTGCCTTGCTGATATCTCTGTCCCTTTTTTCTACTGCCATTGTGTTATCCATAATAGGTACAGCTACTCCACTTCCCCCTTTTCCCTTTCTATCTTTTCTAAATATGTTATACCCTGCAATGTTTAATTCCCAGTCCTAATTTTTCTGTAGCCATGTCTGGTTCCTCCTAACGCATGATTGCCTCCAGCTCCCCTGTTTTATTTTGGACACTGTGTGCATTGCTGTATAGACAGTTTAACTCATTTTAATAGGATTTCCTCTCACTTTATGTTTAACCATCTTTTTAGACTCCTGTTCTATAACTCTATTTGCTCCTTTGTCGTCAATATCCTCCCTTACTTTATTCTTTCCTTTGCTCACTTTTCCTGTTTTGTTTATATGTAGGCTGCTTACGTTTCTTGTAGAACCCTCCCCCCTTCTTATTATTTTAAAGACTTTGCCGCCTCCCTATTTACAACAACAACAACAACAACTTGTATTTAGACAGCGCCTTTAACATAGTAAAACATCCCATGGCGCTGCACAGGAGTATTTTAAGACAAAATATTTGACACCGAGCTACATAAGGGCAAATTAGGGCAGGTGACCAAAAGCTTGATCAAAGAAGTAGGTTTTAAGGAGCATCTTAAAGGAGGAAAGAGAGGTAAAGAGGTGGAGAGGTTTAGGCAGGGAATTCCAGAACATAGGGCCTAGGCAACAGAAGGCACGGCCACCAAAGGTTGAGCGATTATAATCAGGGATGCTCAAGAGGGCAGAATTAGAGGAGCGCAGATATCCTGGGGGGTTGTGGGGCTGAAGGAGATTACAGAGATAGGAAGGGGCGAGGCCATGGACGGATTTCAAAACGAGGATGAGAATTTTGAAATCGAGGCGCTGCTTAACCGGGATCCGATGTAGGTCAGCGAGCACAGGGGTGATGGGCGAACAGGACATGGTGCAAGTTAGGACACGGGCAGCTGAATTTTGGATGACCTCAAGTTCACGTAGGGTGGAATGTGGGAGGCCAGCCAGGAGTGCGTTGGAACAGTCAAGTCTAGAGGTAACAAAGGCATGGATGAGGATTTCAGTAGCGGATGAGCTGAGGCAAGGGTGGAGACGGGCGATGCTACGGAGGTGGAAGTAGGCGGTCTTTGTTATGCTGCGGATATGTGGTCGGAAGCTCATTTCAGGTCAAATATGACACCAAGGTTATGAACAGTGTGGTTCAGCCTCAGACAGATGTTAGGGAGAGGTCTGGAACGGAGTTTGTGGCGGGACCGAAAACAATGGCTTTGGTCTTCCCAATATTTAATTGGCGAAAATGTTTGCTCATGCAGAACTGTATGTCGAACAAGCAGTCTGACAATTTAGATACCATGAAGGAAGTCGGGAGAAGAGGTCGTGAGGTAGAGCTGGGTGTCGTCAGCGTACATGTGGAAACTGACGCTGTGTTTTTGGATGATATCGCCATGGGGCAGCATGTAGATGAGAAATAGGAGGGGGCCTGTAGTGTATGTACTTTGCAGAAGGAACTATATTCTGCAGCCCCTGTATACTGCAGTACCAGTAGTGACCACCCCTGTATATAAGCCTGTGTAGTAACTTTGCATAGTAGTTCCAGTTTTGTCTCCACTCAGTAAAGACCTGTTGTAACCAACTCCTGCAGTCCGTGTCTCAATTACACACGGACATAATACTGGCGACGAGCAGATCCGAACTTACCTACAGTTCTGCACCACCTCATGGGGATCCATCCCTGAAGCGAAGTTGTTAGAGGTCGAGGCCAGAAGGAAGAGAAAAAAAAACAAACAGAAGAAACGGGCGTCGACCGTGGGCAACCGCCTCTGATTCATCGGAGTTGAAGATTTGCAGGAGAGGCTGTCAAGAGCGGGGCTTGGTTATCCTGTCTATGGTGTTCCAGCTAATCGGGCTGGTGGCAGGTAGTACACTGATCCTTCCTGGGCTGCGGCAGGCTAGAGCTCGATCGGGTGGCTTTTCAACGGGGCCGAGCAGCGTTGTCGGGAAGAGGAGAGAGAGAGAGAGAGGGTGGAGCACACAGGGCGCGGCCGGTGCTACGAAGCCGGGCAGCGTACAGACCTAAGAAGAGGGAGGAAAGTGTCCCGTAGGGTTGCTCTGCCGACGGGAAAATAAAAGAAATTAGAAGCGCAGAAAGCCGCGAGGAGCTGCAGTTTGCCACGGGAACCGCGGAGAGCGGCGTTAGCAGCAGCGCGGGGGGAAGTGCGCGAAGACCATAGGGCGTCGCCATCAAGGCATAAAAACGCCAGCAACGGCGCTAGCAGCAGCAGAGAAGACAGAAAGCGCGGGAGGCGCCATCTTAATCCAACGGGGAAGAAGGCAAACCGCGGGAGGCGCCATTTTGTTAAATCGGGGAAGAAGGCAAAGCGCGGGAGGCGCCATCTTAGATTTCCAAGATGCCGAAGACTGGCAATATCACTGCCTTCGATAATGCAATAGAAGACTGGACCACGTATGTGGAAAGAGTCGAAGTATATTGCAAGGCAAACGAAGTAGCCGATGAGAAAAAGGCATCGGTACTACTAAACTTAATGGGCGCAAGAACGTACGGCCTATTGCGGAACCTGATCACTCCAGCCAAACCGATGGCGAAGAGTTTTAACGAAATTATTGATATCCTACAGGAACACCTAAATCCTACACCGCTGCTGATAGCAGAAAGATTTAAATTCCACAGGAGAAATCAGCATAAAGATGAGAGCAATGCTGATTACCTTACGGAACTACGCAAGCTATCAAAGCACTGCCAGTTCGGAGCAGGACTGACAGATACTCTACGGGACAAATTTGTCTGTGGACTCCTGAGTGAAGGAACCCGGAAGAGGTTACTCTCAGAGAAAGAGCTGACGCTAGAGAAGGCTTTCAGCGTGGCAGTATCGTACGAAGCAGCAGCAAGGGGAGCTGCGGAAATACAGCAAAAGCCACAGGAATACGGCACCCACGAAATGACATGGGGATTTGAAAAATGTTATCGCTGCGGCAGAACAACCCATGGCCAGAAGGACTGCTGGTCCAAGGACAAAATATGCAGGCAATGCGGAAAGATGGGACACATTGCACGAGTTTGCAGGTCTGGGAAGAAGGCTAACGACAACAAAAAGGCTACTAAGGAACAGTACAGGAAAGTACAAAAGATGACGGACAGTGGTTCCGAAGACCAGAAGAGCGATAGTGAATCCGGGAACAAGAGACTAAGCTGTCTCAAACTTCACAACGTAATCGCAAAAGAGGATCACCGAACCATTTGGGTCACCCTCACGATAGCAGGGTCCCAGGTCAAAAAGGAATTGGATACAGGATCAGCCCTGACCGTCATGAATCGACGAGACTACGAGCGGCTATTCTCACACACACCCTTGAAAGACACATCCATTGTCTTGAAGACGTATACGGGGCAGAAAGTATACCCCAGAGGGAAAATAAGGGTGCCTGTCAAATACAACGGCAAGGAAATACAGAAATTGTATCTGTACATACTGCAAGATGGTGGACCACCGTTATTGGGACGTGAATGGATCAGAAAGATAAGTTTAGACTGGCACTCCATTCAGGCACTGACGGTGGCTGGTAAAAAGGATGACGACGTCACGCCTGGACGATTGTCAAAAATCTTATCTAACGCCAAAGAGGTATTTCAACAAGAACTGGGAACTCTTAAAGGCGTAACCGCCTCGATAAAAATAGAAGAGAATGCAATTCCCAAGTTTTTCAAAGCAAGACCGGTACCGTATGCAATTCGCCCAGCCGTCGAGGCAGAGCTGGAGAATCTGGAGAATGCAGGCGTGTTATCTAAGGTAGACTGGAGCGAGTGGGCGACACCCATCGTTCCTGTCATGAAGAAAACGTTAAACAATAAGTCTGAGGAGCCAAGGAAGGTTCGCATCTGTGGGGACTTCAAGGTGACGGTGAACCCAGTCCTTCACACAGTACAGTATCCTCTCCCGAGGATAGAAGATATTTTCGCCTCACTATCTGGAGGGAAGCGTTTTACAAAAATTGACCTAGCACAAGCATATTTGCAGATGGAGGTTGAAGAATCCTCTAGGAAGTATCTCACGATAAACACTCCCAAAGGTCTTTACCAGTATAATCGACTGGTATTCGGAGTAGCATCAGCTCCGGCGATATGGCAAAGAGCGATGGAACAAGTCCTGCAAGGGATTCCGGGGACTCAGTGTTACTTGGACGACATCCTAGTGACAGGTGAAGATGACAGTGAACACCTTGCCAACCTAGAGCAGGTGCTCACTAGACTAAGAGAACATGGGCTACGAGCCAATCGCCCCAAGTGCGAGTTTTTTAAGAAACAGATATCGTATTGTGGCCACGTGATTGATGAAGAGGGGTTACATAAGTCCCCTGACAAAATTGAAGCGGTAGTTAAGGCTCCAGCGCCTGAAAATGTGTCGCAACTGAGGTCATTCCTCGGATTGGTGAATTACTACCATAAGTTTTTGCCGAATTTGTCAACAATTCTGCACCCACTGAACGCCCTACTACAAACTGGAGTAGCATGGAAATGGAGCGATGAATGTAAGCGGGCCTTTCAGAAGAGTAAAGACCTAATCACTTCAAGAGAAGTATTGGCTCACTACAACCCATCACTGCCGATAAGACTGGCGTGTGATGCGTCTCCCTACGGCATTGGAGCGGTACTGTCACATAAATTCCTTGATGGTTCAGAGAGGCCGATAGCTTTTGCGTCACGCTCGTTAACTTCAGCCGAGCGTAACTACACCCAGATTGACAGAGAGGCCCTCAGCCTGGTGTGGGAGGTGAAGAAGTTCAATCACTACCTGCACGGTCAGAAATTTACTCTACTAACTGATCATCAACCTCTTGTCTCCATTTTCAACCCTCAGAAGGGCGTCCCGATAATGACAGCACAACGGCTACAGAGGTGGTCCCTTTTCCTAGGGGCACACCAATATGACATTGAGTACAAAGGAACTAAACAGCATGGGAATGCTGATGGATTGTCGCGCCTACCGTTGCCGACAGTAGAAGAAGCACCTGCAGTGGATCCTGTGGAGATATTCCACTCGACCATAGTCGAATGTCTACCGGCGACGAATGCAAACATAGAAAAGGAAACACGAAATGACCCGACACTCTCCTGGGTCTATGATTTAACGGTGAAGGGATGGCCAGCACATGGCAAATCACTGTTGGCAGCATTCTCGCCGAGAAGAGAACAGCTGTCAGTGTGCAGAGGAACCTTGATGTGTGGATCCAGAGTAGTAATTCCACCCAAATTGAAGGACAGAGTGCTCAATGAGCTTCATGAGGGTCATCTGGGAGGGGTAAAAATGAAGAGCTTAGCCAGAGCGTTTGTGTGGTGGCCGGGAATCGATAGAGAAATCGAAGAGATGACCAAGAGCTGTACAGGATGCCAGAAGGTCCAAAACGCCCCACCACAAGCCCCTCTACATCCATGGGAGTGGCCCTCATCTCCATGGCAAAGGGTGCACATTGATTTTGCTGGTCCATTTATGGACTCGATGTTTTTAATTGCGGTGGATGCACATTCAAAGTGGCCAGAGGTAATAAAAATGTCCTCAACCACCACAGAAAAAACTATCACAGTCTTACGAACCATATTCGCCAGTAATGGGCTGCCTGAACAGATTTGCTCCGACAATGGACCACAGTTTGTGTCTGAAGAGTTCCGGAGGTTCTTAAAGAACAATGGTGTTAAGCATTACACATCCGCCCCATATCATCCAGCCACCAATGGATTGGCTGAGAGGTTCGTTCAAACATTCAAGAAGGCTATCAAGGCAATGTGTAATGAAGACATACCCCTACAACACAAGGTGGATAACTTCTTGTTTGCCTACCGGAATGCGACACATGCGGTTACCAACCAAACTCCAGCCATGATTTTCTTCAATCGAAGACTACGATGCCGCTTGGATTTGGTTAAGCCAAACATCAGAAGAGATGTGGAGAACAGGCAGTTTCAGAATATGAATGAAAGGCCGCCCAGGAGTTTTAAGATAGGTCAACCAGTTTTGGCCCGGGACTACCGCACAGAGAAATGGCAGCCAGGAATGATCTGCACACGGCAAGGACCTCTAATGTATACCGTGGACGTTGGAGAGAGCATTGTAAGACGCCATGCTGACCAGATTCTAGAGTCACTGGAAAACGTAAATTCCACACCACGATCTGATACACCTGGTGATGAAACCGAAGTACCAATTGCATCTACCTCAGAATCGGGGATATTGGAAGCAGACGAACCAAACAACGACGTTGATTCCAAATCAACTTTGCCAGAAGAACCTGATACCCCAAAGAGGCGTTATCCAGACAGAATCAGGAAGCCTCCTCAAAACTGAACTTATAATTGCTTAACTTCAGCTAATGTATATAGCAACTGTAATTGTAAATATGTTATTTAATTATTAATCGAATGTTATGGACTGTTTAGCTAAAAGGGGAGGAATTGTAGTGTATGTACTTTGCAGAAGGAACTATATTATGCAGCCCCTGTATACTGCAGTACCAGTAGTGACCACCCCTGTATAATACGCCTGTGTAGTAACTTTGCATAGTAGTTCCAGTTTTGTCTCCACTCAGTAAAGACCTGTTGTAACCAACTTCTGCAGTCCGTGTCTCAATTACACACGGACATAATAGGGACAAGGATAGATCCTTGGGGGACACCAGAGGTAACGATGCGGGAGCAGGAGGAGAAGCCTTTGCAGGTGATTCTCTGGTTACCCTTTCCGCTAGGACATGGGTCTCATCCCAGTTCAGGTGGAGCCCGTCCCATCGGTATAGCTCCTTCCTGTCCCAGAACTGGTGCTAGTGTCCCATGAAAAGGAAGCCCTCTTTCTCACATCAGCCCTTTAGCCACGCGTTAATTCTCCTAATCTGTCTGCTTCTATGCTAATTTCGCTATCTATCCTCCTACTTATAGAGTCCCCTATCACTACCACATCTCTATTTTGCTCTTCCCCTCCTTGGACAGCCTTCTGAGCCACGGTGCCTTGGTCTGCATTGTGGCTGTTCTCCCTGCAGTCTTTCTCCTTGTCCTCACAGGTAGCGAGTACATCGTACCTGTTGGACAGGACCAGTGTCTTTGGGACCTCCTCCTCAACCTCTCCTAAATCCCCGCTACCCGGCTCCTCAACAGTCACACCCTCCCCTTCCTGAACCTGTGCTTTCCTCTGGGGTGTGAATGCATTGTGGATAAAACTGTCCAGAAATTCCCCCCCTCCCTTATGTGTTGGAGTGTCTCCAACTTGCACTCTAGCTCAATGACTCTGAGCTGGAGAGATTAGAGATGGAGACATCTCCTGCAGACGTGTTTGCTCGGGACAGTCTCGCCGTCCACAAACTCTCACATACTGCATTACAGGCACACAACCTGCTCTGCCATATCTTAGTCTAGCCTTATTTTATTTATTTAATTAGTTAAAGTCTTTAGTCAACTACAAGAGAAATGCAGGGAACAGCACCAACCGCTGTACATGGCCTTCTTTGATTCACAAAGGCCTTTGACACTGTCTACCGTGAGGGATTATTGAGTGTCCTCCTCAAATTCGGCTGCCCTCAGAAGTTTGCCACCATCCTCTGCCTGCTTCACAACAACATGGAAGCCGTGATCCTGACCAATGGATCCACCACAGACCCAATTCACGTATGGACCGGGGTCAAGCAAGGCTGTGTCATCGCACCAATGCTCTTCTCAATCTTCCTGGCTGCAATGCTCCATCTCACTCTCATAGAAACATAGAAGATAGGAGCAGGAGTAGGCCATTCGGCCCTTCGAGCCTGCTCCGCCATTCAATGAGATCATGGCTGATCATCCAAATTCAGTACCCTGTCCCTGCCTTCTCCCCATATCCCTTGATCCCTTTAGCCTCAAGAAATATATCCAACTCTTTCTTGAATATATTTAATGAAGTGGCCTCCACCGCCCTCTGTGGCAGAGAATTCTACAGGTTCACCACTCTCTGGGTGAAGAAATTCCTCCTCATTTCAGTCCTAAATGGCTTACCCCTTATCCTTAGACTATGACCCCTGGTTCTGGACTCCCCGGCCAGCAGAAACATCCTTTCTGCATCTAGTCTGTCCAGACCTGACAGAATTTTATAGGTTTCGATGAGATTCCCTCTCAATCTTCTAAACTCCAGTGAGTATAAGCCCAATTGACACAATCTCTCCTCGTACGTCATTCCTGCCATCCCAGGTATCAGCCTGGTGAATCTTCGCTGCACTCCCTCCATGGCAAGAACGTCCTTCCTCAGGTAAGGTGACCAAAACTGCACACAATACTCAAGGTGCGGTCTCACCAAGGCCCTGTACAACTGCAGCAAGACATCCTTGTTCTTGTACTCGAACCCTCTTGCTACGAAGGCCAACATACCATTTGCCTCCTTAACCACCTGCTGCACCTGCATGCTTACCTTCAGCGACTGGTGCACAAGAACACCTAGGTCTCTTTGCACTTCCCCTTCTCCCAATCTATTGCCATTCAAATAATAATCTGTCTTCCTGTTTTTGCCACCAAAGTGGATAACCTCACATTTATCCACATTATAGTGCATTTGCCATGTTTCTGCCCAATCACCCAACCTGTCCAAATCGTACTGGAGTTTCATTACATCCTCCTCACAGCATACCCTCCCACCCAGCTTTGTGTCGTGTGCAAATTTGGAGATATTACATCCAATTCCCTCGTCCAGATCATTAATATATATTGTGAACAGCTGTGGTCCTAGGACCGATCCTTGCGGTACCCCACTAATCACTGCCTGCCACTCGGAAAACGACCCGTTTATTCCAATTGTTTGCTTTCTGTCCGCCAACCAGTTCTCTATCCAAGTCAATACCTTGCCCCCAATCCCATGTGCCTTAATTTTGCACGCTAACCTCTTATGCGGGACCTTATCGAAAGCCTTCTAAAAGTCCAAATACACCACATCCACTGGTTCTCCCTTATCTATTTTACCAGTTACATCCTCAAAAAATTCCAGTAGATTAGTCAAGCATGATTTACCTTTTGTAAATCCATGTTGACTTTGTCCGATCCTGTCACTGCTTTCCAAGTGCTCTGCTATTACATCTTTTATAATGGACTCTAGCATTTTCCCCACTACCGATGTCAGGCTTACCGGTCTATAATTCCCCGCTTTTTCTCTGCCACCTTTTTTGAATAGTGGGGTAACATTAGCTACCCTCCAATCCATGGGTACTGTTCCAGAGTCGAGTTCTGGAAGATGACCAGCAATGCATCTACTATTTCTAGGGCCACTTCCTTAAGTACCCTGGGATGTAGATTATCAGGCCCTGGGGATTTATCGGCCTTCAGTCCCATTAATTTTCCTAACACTGTAGTGTATGTAACCTGTACCACCTTAAGAAGATACCTTAAGGTGATGGACTACTTTTTGATGGCTCCTGTACATTGTAGTACCGGTGGTGACCACACCGGTATATAAACCCTGTGGAGCAAAGTGTATTCCAGTTCAGCCCTGACCCTCAATTACTAAAGACCTGTTTAATTATTTCTGTAGTCTGTGTCCAGTTATTCAGCATAACTACATTTGGAAACACAGACTCAACAGTGGCGACGAGTCTGATCTTACCTAGCGGCAGTTGCATCAAAGGAAGCTTCGCCTCTGAAACGGGCGTCGATCAAGGACATCCACCCTCAACATCCTGCTGGGCACTGCATAGCACGGGAGGCAATCGGGAACCCGGGTTGGTTTCTGGCCACGAAGTCAAACATCAGTGAAGATCCCTTCGACGACAGCGGCGGGTAAGCCCGATCGAGCGGCACGGGGGGGAAGTCGGCCGAGTTGTCAGTAAGAGAAGGGGAGGGAGACGACGAAAAGGGCGGAGAACACGACCGCAGCCGGTGTCAGGGGCCGGACTGCAATCGGGGCAGAGACGCGCAGCAGCCAGAAAAGCGTTTATGTCCACAAGGACCGCGGGAGTGGCGGGGAACAAGAGCAGCAGCGTAGGGGAAAATAAAGGACCGCTGGGAGGTGAGAACGGCAACAGCGCGGTAATCGCCATTTTGAGTCGGCGGAAGAAGACAAGCGCGGGAAAAGCCGCCAAGCGTGGGAAGCCGCCATTTTGAAAAAAATAAAATAATATAATAATCATATCCGAAGGAAAGGAAACTCAACAAGGATGCCAAAAACGGGTAACATCACTGCTTTTGATAGCGATGTGGAAGATTGGGCCACTTATGTGGAACGCGTTGAAGTTTACTGTACAACGAATGAGGTACCGGAGGATAAGAAAGCACTAACCCTATTAAACTCGATGGGTGCGAAGACGTACGGGTTATTAAGGAACCTTGTAACACCAGATAAACCGGTAGGAAAGAGTTTCGCGGATATTGTTACTATCCTGCAAGAGCATTTAAACCCCACGCCGCTGCTGATAGCGGAACGATTTAAATTCTACAAAAGAATTCAACTTAAAGAAGAAAGCAACGCTGAATTCTTAATCGAACTGCGCAAGTTATCAAATTACTGTCAGTTCGGTACAGGACTAGCAGACGCACTGAGAGATAAGTTTGTGTGTGGGCTCCTAAGGGAAAGAACCCAGAAGCGACTGCTAGAGGAAAAGGATCTTACGCTGGACAAAGCTTTCAGCATTGCAGCATCGCACGAGGCAGCAGCACGAGGCGCTGCAGAGATACAGCAAAGGCCATTGGAATTCAGCACCAATGAAATGGCATTGGGCGCAGTAAAGTGCTATCGTTGCGGAAGGACAACGCATGACCAGAACCAGTGCTGGTTCAAAGATAAAGAATGCAGGCAATGTGGCAAACTTGGTCACATAGCGAGAGTATGCCGGTCAGGAAAGAAGACCAGCAGCAAAAAGTCGCCGCAGGAGAAGTACAAAAAAGTACACAAGGTGACAGAGAA
The DNA here is from genome assembly GCF_052327205.1 of Somniosus microcephalus. Classification (NCBI taxonomy): domain Eukaryota; kingdom Metazoa; phylum Chordata; class Chondrichthyes; order Squaliformes; family Somniosidae; genus Somniosus; species Somniosus microcephalus. The sequence goes on along the minus strand of NC_140988.1, from coordinate 283,108,568 downwards.
CAGTTCGGACGAACAGAAGATGGATTCAGACTCCAGCAGTAAGGAACTGGGTTGTCTAAAAATACATAATGTGGGTAACACAGCAGACCACCAAACTATCTGGGTCATGCTTCGGATAGCAGGAGTCCAAGTGAAGATGGAATTGGACACTGGATCGGCATTGACGGTCATGAATAAGCAAGATTACAAAAGGTTATTCTCGCACATTCCCCTGAGGGATACGGAGATTGTATTGAAAACGTACACGGGGCAAATAGTATACCCCATCGGAAAGATAAAAGTAAATGTGGTCTACAATGGTAAAGAAAGTCAGGAAATGGACTTGTATGTGTTACCTGATGGAGGTCCGCCACTACTGGGACGGGAATGGATCCGGAGAATAAATGTGGACTGGCATTCCATACAAGCACTGACTGTAGATTCCTGTAAAGAGGACGACGTCAAACCTAAACGACTGTCCAAAAAATTGGACGATGCTAAGGAGGTGTTCCAACAGGGACTGGGAACACTGAAAGGAATTACGGCAAACATCAAGGTTGAAGAACATGCAAACCCAACATTTTTCAAAGCCAGACCGGTACCTTATGCGATACGACCTGCTGTGGAAGCAGAGCTGGAAGGGCTAGAACATTCAGGAGTACTGTCAAAGGTGGACTGGAGCGAATGGGCCACACCCATTGTTCCTGTCATGAAGCGTTCGTTGAGCAACAAGCCGGGGGAACCTGGGAAGGTTCGCATCTGTGGCGATTTCAAGATCACTGTTAATCCGGTTCTTCACACGGTGCAATATCCGCTTCCGCGGATTGAAGATATCTTCGCTTCGCTGTCTGGCGGGAAACACTTCACCAAGATAGACCTGGCGCAGGCGTACCTACAGATGGAAGTTGATGAAGCGTCACGCCAGTATCTCACGATCAACACACATAAGGGCTTATATCGGTATAATAGACTGGTTTTTGGAGTGGCATCGGCTCCAGCGATTTGGCAAAGGGCCATGGAGCAGGTATTGCAGGGAATTCCAGGCACACAATGCTTCCTGGACGACATTCTGATTACAGGAGATGATGATAAGGATCACCTCGCGAATTTGGAGCAGGTGCTCGCCAGATTGAAAGAATATGAGCTCAGAGTTAATCGCCAGAAATGTGAGTTCTTTCAAAAGCGAATCTCGTACTGCGGCCACGTCATTGACCAGGAGGGGCTCCATAAGTCACCTGACAAGATCGAAGCTGTTGTGAAAGCTCCCGCTCTGGAAAATGTATCCCAGTTGAGGTCGTTCCTTGGGTTGGTTAACTATTACCACAAGTTTCTTCCCAATTTACCCACGGTGTTACACCCGCTGAACACTCTTTTGCAAATGGGAATACCATGGAAGTGGAGCGATGATTGTAAGCGGGCTTTTCAAAAAAGCAAGGCACTGATCATCTCTAAGGAAGTGTTGGCTCACTTTAACCCAACGCTGCCTATTCGCTTAGCTTGTGATGCTTCTCCATATGGTATCGGGGCAGTGCTCTCACATAAGTTTCCAAATGGCTTGGAAAGGCCAGTCGCGTTCGCATCCAGATCATTGACCTCCGCAGAGCGCAACTATGCTCAGATAGATAGGGAGGCTCTCAGCCTCGTGTGGGGAGTTAAGAAATTTAACCATTACCTGCAAGGCCAAAAGTTTACGCTGCTGACAGATCACCAGCCGTTGGTTTCCATTTTTAACCCTAAGAAGGGTGTTCCGGTTATGACGGCGCAGAGGCTTCAGAGATGGTCCCTTTTCCTAGGGGCACATCAATATGATATCGAATTCAAAGGTACAAAGCAACATGGTAATGCTGATGGGCTGTCGCGCCTGCCACTACCTACAGCGGAAGAGGCACCGGCAGTTGACCCTGTCGAGATATTTCACTCGACCATCATCGAATGCTTACCAGTCACCAATGCGGGTATTGAGAGAGAGACCCGAAACGACCCGACACTGTCTCGGGTCTACGATTTGACAGTGAAGGGATGACCAGCACATGGCGACCCACTGTTACCAGCATTCTCAGCCAGACGAGAACAGCTGTCCGTCTGTCAAGGAACATTGATGTATGGAACAAGGGTGATTATTCCTCCTAAATTAAGGGAGAGAGTTCTGAAGGAATTGCATGAAGGTCATCTGGGGGGAGTCAAGATGAAAAGCCTTGCTAGGGCTTATGTGTGGTGGCCAGGTATCGACAAACAAATAGAGGATCTGACTAAAAGCTGCTCAGGGTGCCAAAAAGTTCAAAACACACCTCCAATTGCACCGCTGCATCCGTGGGAATGGCCTTCAACCCCATGGCAATGTGTGCATATTGACTTTGCAGGTCCATTCATGGATTCCATGTTTTTGATAGCAGTAGACGCACATTCTAAATGGCCAGAAGTGATTAAGATGTCGACCACTACCTCTGAAAAGACGAGCGCAGTTCTAAGGACCATATTCGCAAGGAATGGGTTGCCGGAACAAATATGTTCAGACAACGGACCACAGTTCGTGTCAGAAGAATTCCAGAAATTCATGAAAAAGAATGGGGTGAAACACTATACATCTGCCCCATATCATCCGGCGACAAATGGGTTGGCCGAGAGATTTGTACAAACGTTCAAAAAGGCGATAAAGGCCATGAGCGAAGACCATATTCCACTACAACACAAGGTGGACAATTTCCTGATGGCATATCGAAACGCCACGCATGCAGTGACAAATCAAAGCCCTGCCATAATGTTCTATAACAGGAGGTTGCGGTCCCGGTTGGATTTGTTAAAACCCAATGTGCGTAGGGAAGTCGAAAACAAGCAATTCCAGCACGTAAATAACAAGGCCACTCGGAGTTTCGAAATAGGACAACCAGTGTTGGCCAGGGACTATAGGAATGATAAATGGCAATCCGGAACAATTCGTGCCCGACAAGGACCCTTGATGTACACGGTAGACGTTGGAGAGAACGTAATACGACGTCATGCTGACCAACTTGTGGAATCGAGAACAAGGGTCGACCCCATGTCTACGGCAGAGACACCAGTTGAAGAAGTTATTGAGCCTGTAGCATCTACCTCAGACTCGAACGTACATGATGATGTTCAATCCATAGGAGATCAAATGGATGAGTCACCCCAGCAACGAGAACCAGAGACCCCTGAAAGGCGTTATCCGGCCCGGATCAGGAGGCCTCCTCAGAGACTGAATCTTTGAACAGTTTTGTGTGAAAGTTGTATATATGTTATCCATGTAATGTTTAAATTGGGGTGTACACTGTTAAGCTAAAAGGGGAGGAATTGTAGTGTATGTAACCTGTACCACGTTAAGAGGATACCTTAAGGTGATGGACTACTTTTTGATGGCTCCTGTACATTGTAGTACCGGTGGTGACCACACCGGTATATAAACCCTGTGGAGCAAAGTGTATTCCAGTTCAGCCCTGACCCTCAATTACTAAAGACCTGTTTAATTATTTCTGTAGTCTGTGTCCAGTTATTCAGCACAACTACATTTGGAAACACAGACTCAACAAACACCATTTCCCTACAAATACTGATATCTTTCAGTTCCACCCTTTCATCAGACCCTATGTTCCGCGGTATTTCTGGGAGGTTATTTATGTCCTCCTTTGTGAAGACAGAATCAAAATATGTATTTAGTTGGTCTGCTATTTCTTTGCTCCCCATTATAAATTCCCCCGATTCTGACTGCAAGGGACCTACGCTTGACTTCACCAATCTTTTCCTCTTTACATATCTATAAAAGCTTTTACAGTCAGTTTTTATGTTCCCTGCAGGCTTACTCTCATATTCTATTTTCCCTTTCTTAATTAATCCCTTTGTCCAATCCTAAACTGCTCCCAATCCTCAGGATTATTGCTTTTTCTGGCCAATTTGTATGTCCTCTCCTTGGATCTTATGCTATCCCTAATTTCCCTTGTTAGCCACGGTTGAGTCACCTTTTTTATTTTATTTTTATGCCAAACTGGGATGAACAACTTCTGTAGTTCATCCATTTGGTCTTTGAATGTTTGCCATTGCCTATCCACCGTCAACCCTTTGAGTGCCATTCCCCAATCAATCCTACCCAACTCGCTCCTCAGACCATCGTAGTTTCCTTTATTTAAATTGAGGACCCTAGTTTCTGAGTCAACTACTTCATTCTCCATCTTAATGAAGAATTCGATCATATTATGATCGCTCCGACCCAAGGGGCCTCATACAACAAGATTGCTAATTATTCCTTTCTCATTACATAATACCCAGTCTAAGATGGCCTGATCTCTGGTTGGTTCCTCTTCATATTGGTCCAGGAAACCATCCCGTAAACACTCCAGGAATTCCTCCTCCACAGTATCTATATATATAAAGCGGCTCTTCTGTCTGTCTGTCCCGATGTCTGTCTGTCCGTTCTCTATACGTTTGAAAGTTACAGAGCGTACCGACGCGTGCGTCGCCTCAAAAAAAAGCTTGCGATTCCGGACCGGTCATAGGCGTATTTACGTTTCGGCCGGACAAAAACCGCGCCCGCGGTATCCGAAAAACGTTCAGCCTTCCGCTCATTAGCATCTCATTAGCGACCGTGTGACGTCGAGGTCGACCAATCGGACGGCGAGTTCCTTCCTACAGTTGAGTGTCGAGTGACTCGACGATTGACCAATCCTACGCTTCGGTGACCGTCGGGCCTTATCCTTCTGAACCGAGGTGAGTGGCCGCCATCTTGATTTTTCACAATTTTTCCCCCCACACTTTCTGTGTGTTAGGGAACTAAGGTAAATATTTTAATGATGTGTTAGGGAATTAAATAACAATTTAATAGGGGGGGTGGGGAGCCTCGGCAAATCGCGGGGGGGGGAGAGCCTCGGGAAATCGCGGGGGGTGGGTGAGAGCCTCGGGAAATCGTGGAGGGGGGGAGAGCCTCGAGACATTGCGGGGGGGGAGAGCCTCGGGAAATCGCGGAGGGGAGAGCCTCGGGAAATCGCGGGGGGGGGAGAGCCTCGGGAAATCGCGGGGGGGGAGAGCCTCGGGAAATCGCGGGGGGGGCGAGCCTCGGGAAATCGCAGGGGGCTTGCGCCGCCCGCACTGACCGCGCATGCGCCGCCCGCACTGACCGCGCATGCGCCGCCCGCCCGCCCACAGCGGCCGTCCATCAGCCGCGCGATACGCGGGGGACCTCAGCTCCGGACCTCAGGCGCTAGGCAGGGGGAGGGGCCGGAGAGAGGGACAGAGGGGAGTGGGGGAGCGGGGGAGTGGGGGAGGGGAGGGAGGGAGGGAGACAGGGAGACAGGGGAGGGGAGGGAGGGAGACAGGGGAGGGAGGGAGGGAGAGGAGGGGAGGGTGAGGAGGGGAGGGGAGGGAGCGATAGGACAGGGAGAGGACATGACAGGGAGAGGGGGGACACACAGGGGCAGGGAGACCAAGCGCCCCAAAATTGCCCTCGCAACGCGGGCTCCCCAGCTAGTCTATATATGAATCGGTCGATCTGTCTGTCATTCTGTCTGTCATTGTGTCTGTCATTCTGTCATTCTGTCTGTCATCGCGTGTGCGTCTTGCGGGTATGCGCTCGAAAGTTACAGGGCGTACCTACGCGCGCATTACCTCCAAAGAAAGCTTACGCTTCCGAGACGGTTTTAAGCGTATTTACATTTCGGCCGGGCTAAAATCCCGCCTGCGGTATCCCAAAAACCTTCAACGTTCCGCTCATTAGCATCTCATTATCCGCTCATTAGCGACAGAGTGACCTCGAGCTCGACCAATCGTACGTCGGGTTGCTGGCGTGTGTCGCCGGGCCAATCGGTGCGCGTGTGGCCGGGCCTTATCGTTCCGAACCGAGGTGAGTCGCCGCCATCTTGATTCCAAACTTTTCCTTTCTTTTTCCCGCTTTCTGCGTCTTAAAAAAAAACGTTGCTTTTAAAACACATATTGTTTTTAAAAAAAATGATTTTGAAAGTAATTAACTTATCTAATCTCATTAATTTTCCTACCTTTCCCCGTTTTTCCAGGTAGGCCTAGAAGCCTCGGCGTCTCCTCTGCACCCACGCCCGAGCTAGGCACCTCCCGGCCCCACTCGAAGGCTGGAGGGCCGAGCCTCAGCCCAGCGCCGCTAGGGTGCGCGCGCAGCAGGAGCTGAGACGCGCTGTCTCTGGCTCGGCCGGGGCTTGCTGAGCATCAAGAGTTACCCTGGCAACCCCGGCCGGCCGTCTCGCACAGCCGCAATCGGCGGTCTTCACCTCGGGCGGGGGTGGGGGGGGGCTGCGACCCTCGGGGGGGGGCCGCGACCCTCGGGGCGCGGCCGCGCGCGCATCAGGAGCAGCTGAGACGCGGCGTCTCTCTCTGTCTCGGCCCGGGGGCGGGGCTTGGTCAGCGTCACGGTTACCCTGGCAACCAGGCCCGCCAGCCGAGCCAGAGACGCCGCGTCTCAGCTCCTGCTGCGCGCGCAATCGGCGGTCTTCACCTCGGGGG